>NC_091743.1:85911457-86536457 GCF_043380555.1 Nothobranchius furzeri
AAGGTGAGTTTATCAAGATTATCAGTTGATTTCAATCAAACCGACTGATAAAGGGACTTTATGGACTTTTGAATTTTTATGCTCGCGATTGCCCCCTCAGGCCAAAAGTGTAACGGCAGCTTCAATAGTAGGCTCGTGCACGAGGCGCGCATGCTGTACGTGCACACTCCTTAACGAAAATAACAGCTGAGACAGTCCCTTGTGTGTGTGTGTGTGTGTGTGTGTGTGTGTGTGTGTGTGTGTGTGTGTGTGGCCCGGAGGACAGAGGACAGGAGAACACGCAGCTAATTAATTAAATAATTTGGTTCTGTACCTTTCTCTTCAGCACAGCCGACAAAGGTTTATGATGGGTCAGTCCTCCTGCATGCTCAGATCATTCCCTTCCCTTGCTTGAAAAATTGTTCCAAAATGAAAGTTGAACCCACATCTTTTTTATCTGTGAATTCAATGCCGTTCAGCGAGTCTCAAATAAAAATTTGGGCATTTTACTGTAAAAATATACCATTAATGTAAAAAATAAACTCTAAATAAACTATGTTCACACCCAGAATCAAACCCAGGTCTTCTGCATGAGAGTCCGACGTCTTACTAGATGAGCTAAAGCACCAGTGACGTCCTTTGTATCTGTAACATTTATATCCTTGATGACAGCTGAAACAACGTCAGACCAAAGCGGTTCAAAGCGAAAATGGCTATTTAGTTGCTAATTTGCAGGAAAAATCTAGAAGAAAGTTCTACAGAAAGTAGCTAAGGGTCCTCAGAAATGTAGCTAGCTTTGTCTCTAGGCGTTAGGAACAGCGACAAAGTGGCACTGCCTCACTCTCTGCTGCTAAAGCTACGGATAGCAAATGCTACGGGCGATGCCTGAGCGTGAACGCGCATGAAGCAGCCTGCTCGACCCGAGCATCTCTCTTTTTCTGTGATTTTACAGAAAAACAGGCAATCACAGTAAAAATGCCAGGGCTCATTCTACAGGACCAGGGCATTGCAGGAGAATGTATGAAAAAGAAATTTATTATTTCTATACATGTTTTGGCTGTCAAACGTCCATAATGCCCCTTTAACTAATCTGCAGTTTCAGCTTCCCGAGTCAGTAAGTGATGAGGATTACTGGCTGTGGGTTTCCCACTGAGCATACACATTTATTCCCGTTGATAGATCCCTGCTGAGCTGCCTTATTGTGGATGCTACCATCCAACCCAACAACAGTCTGCTGTTCCTCTTGATTCTAGCATCTTCTATTGAAACTTGGAGTTTTAGCAGCAGCAAAGGAGACAACATAAGGTGGACTGGAGGTTATTAAAGTTTGTCTTTTTTTTTTTTAGAGCGAAGACCATTAAGAACACAGTGTCTGTAAACCTGGAGCTGACAGCCGAAGAGTGGAAGAAGAAATATGAGAAGCAGAAGGAGAAAAACAAGAATCTGAAATCCATCATCCAGAAGCTGGAGGCTGAACTGAACCGCTGGAGGAACGGTAACCCTAACCAAACTCAGCCAACAACCTGCTTTCTGGGCTGATTTGACTCAAATTTTCTTTTGACCGCGTTCATCTACCACCGATTCACTTTTGGATTCAAACCAAGATGGCCGCCACGGTCCACTGATGTTGGAGGACACAAAAATGGTTTTGTAGGGTTACTCTGACAGATATTAAGACAGTAATAGATGTTGTAGATTCAACCACCATAACATCGCCATTTGTCGACATCGGTTAAAATTCTGACAAGGGTTAGCAGCAGCTGTGGGCCGTCTATTGGTTTTGCGTGTAGAGAGGGGGGCGGGTGCTCTATGTGAATGGCCAGTCATAGAGCGTGAAGACAGTCAGTTACCCAATGAGGATTTTCCTTCAGCACGGATACAGATATTCGCGAGTTTTACTCGTTTCATGCTCTTACTCGTCAAAAAATGCTTTATCCGTACCGGATACTCGTCTGAAACGATGTCTGTTTATAAATGTGCTTCTGTAGCCGACAAACAGCTAAAACACGCTGTTTCACGAGTATTATTCTCATGTCACGCTGTGTTTTCGTATATTTATATTTTAGAGACTTACTTGTCCGTGAAAAGTTCATCAGCTCTGCATCAGCCGAGGTATTCCTTAAATCTGAAGCATCTAAGCATCAACAGTAAAAGTGCCAGTAACATTTTTTAATCTAGTTAAGCTTAATTTTAATTAACTTTCCATTAAAATCAACATCCCAATGAAAAAAAAAATGTGTGTGTGTGTGTGTGTGTGGAGGGGGGTAGGGGGGGTCAGGGTCAGGGGCCACAAAGAGGAGGCCCATGGGCCACCTATTGAGGACCACTGTCCTAGAGCCAACCAAAATCACACTGTTGGACATAAATATTTTACTCACAAGTCCAGTGGCAACAAAGCCAGGTCACCATCAGTCTGTCATTTTGTAGCCTCCTTTAACTTCCTCATACTTGTTTATGTTTATGTATTTAGCAGACGCTTTTGTCCAAAGCGACTTACAAGTGATAATCGGCATGTTGCCCTTGAGGCTAACAACAACAATAACAACAACTTGACATCAGTCATGGAGAGGAGGGAACAAGGAGTGGACAGTAGAGAGGGGGGATGGGTGCAGGGAGGGTGCTAGTTTAGAAGATGCTCTCTGAAGAGCAGGGTCTTCAGGAGTTTCTTGAAAATTGAAAAGGAAGCCCCTGTTCTGGTAGTGCTTGGAAGGTCATTCCACATTTGTGGAACGATGCATGAGAAGAGTCTGGATTGTCCTGAGCGTGGTGTAGGCACTGCTAGCCGACGATCCTGTGATGACCGGAGCGGTCGGGCCGAGACGTAAGCCTTTGCAAGAGGATTCAGGTAGATGGGAGCCGTACCATCTCGGACTTTGTATGCTAGTGTTAGCTATTTGAATTTGATGCGTGCTGCTAGCGGTAGCCAGTGGAGCTCAATGAACAGAGGGGTGACGTATGCTCTTTTTGGCTGATTGAAGACCAGACGCGCCGCTGCGTTCTGAACCATTTGAAGAGGTCTCACAGTACAGCCTGGAAGACCAGTTAGAAGGGCGTTGCAGTAATCGAGGTGGGAGATGACAGTAGATTGCACCAGGAGCTGGGTGGCATGTTGTGTTAGGTATGGTCTGATCTTTCGTATGTTATACAGCGCAAAGCGGCATGAACGAGCAACAGAGGCAACATGATCTTTGAAGGCCAGGTGTTCATCAATCACAACACCCAGATTTCGAACTTCCTCACTCTAGACCACACTGATGTTCACTCCGGTTTTAGCTCTTTGCTTCACCTCCAAAGACATTACTCTCTTACGTTTACTTCCTGGCTCCGCCTTGATGCCGACAGAAAGAGCAAACTTCTTTTTTTTTGTCTTCTTGTGCTTTTTATTGGCTATTGGCAAAATGAAAATGCTAACTGCTAGCATGACAGCCGTAAAGCAGGCAAGGAATGCCCCCTATAGAACACCTATAAACTGTTAAGTGCCATATCTGGCCAGTAGAGGACCGCATAGCTGCGTTCGAGGTGAAGTTGGAAACGTTTCCACGCACCCACGTTTGAAAGAGTAGCTTAAAGTGTTAAAAATGTTTACTGCTGCTTTAATTACACCAAAATCCTACGTTAATGAGAGACAACAGTATTTGGCACGGCGGAGCTTTAGGCTTCCAGACAACAGCCATTAGAGGACAGTCTGACCGATGTGTGCTTACTCCAGGGGAAAGCGTTCCTCGGGAGGAGCAGCTGAGCTCTAAAGGTCAGAACGGCATCGAGCAGAATGACAACACTCCTATCATCGATAACCTGCTGCCAGCTGGAGGAGGCGTCCCAGTGATAAATGAGGAGAGGAGCAAATATGAGGAGGACGTCAGCAACCTGTACAGACAGCTGGATGACAAGGTGGGCCCGAGGAGGATCCGGATCCTCTTTGTAACGTAGCAAGGGAGTAACCTTAATTCTTCTGTTCCTGCAGGACGATGAAATCAACCAGCAGAGTCAGCTGGCAGAGAAACTAAAGGAGCAGATGATGGATCAGGAGGAGGTCTGTCACTTTGGCTTCACACTCATCCTTTCTTCTGTTAGAACACTTTTAAAGTGTCTTGCCTTTGCAGCTGCTGGCGTCCACGCGGCGCGACTTCGAGAAGATCCAGGAGGAGCTGTGCCGGCTGCAGATGGAGAACGATCTGGCGAAGGAGGAGGTGAAGGAGGTGCTGCAGGCGCTGGAGGAGCTGGCTGTTAACTATGACCAGAAGAGCCAGGAGGTGGAGGTGCGTGAGCAGACCAACCAGCAACTGGGCGAGGAGCTGCAGCAGAAAACAGTAAGTCCTGCTCCGAGACTACATTTCCCATCATGCATCAGAACAATCCAGGTACTCCGTTGTCTGCAGGCACTTCTGTCGGTGGTGCAGCGAGAGCTGAGTCAGCTGCAGGAATTGAACAGTCTGCAGAGGAAGCGGGCTGCCGAGGTCCTCAACCTGCTGCTGAGGGACCTCAATGACATCGGTGCCATCATCGGCGCGGGTGACATCAAGACGGGTTCGGTGAGCACACGGACGCCATCGTTCAGCATTCCAGCACCAAGATATTTAAATCCAGACACTCTGTTTAACGGCTCCTCCTCGTCTCTCAGACCTCAGAGACGAAGGGGAACGGGTCGGCGGTGGAGGAGGAGTTCACTGTCGCTCGCCTCTACATCAGCAAGATGAAGTCAGAGGTCAAATCTCTGGTGAATCGCAGCAAGCAGCTGGAGAGCACTCAGGCCGACGCCCACCGTAAGATACAGGCCAATGAGAGGGAGCTAGCATCCTGTCAGCTGCTCGTCTCCCAGGTAACCATCAAACAGTGTCCTCACTCGTGCTGCCGGTGTTTTTTTTTTTTTTTTTTTGAGTTGAGTGTTCCGTGGTCCCGGCAGCACCAGGCCAAGATCAAGTCGCTGACCGACTACATGCAGAACATGGAGCAGAAGAAGAGGCAGCTGGAGGAGAGCCAAGACGCGCTGAGTGAAGAGCTCACCAGGCTCCAGGCTCAGGGTGGGTACGCAACAGCACAAACATCTCCACCACGAGCTTTAGCTCAACTTCAGAAAGACGGTTTTGGTTTCTCTCCAGAAAAAAGGCACGAGGTGTCAGAGGAGGAGGACACCAACAGGCTGGATGGAGACGAGAAGGTGGAGACAAGCAGCAGGCCTCAGACTGTGTGGTTCTGGGGTGATTCTGTGCGTCTGATGGTTGTTTTTATGTCCAGCTCCAGAAGACTCTGGAGGAGCAGCTGGAGAGCCACAGGGAGGCACATCAGAAGCAGCTCGGCCGCCTTCGGGACGACATAGAAGATAAGCAGAGGATGCTGGATGAACTCACAGAGTAAACACACACAAGTGGTTTCTGCTAGCTCCTTTAAAGAACGTGACTGATTCCGTTATCTGTCTCAGTCTCAACCAGGGTCTGCTGCTCGAGCAGGAGAGACTCGTGTCCGACTACGAAAAACTCAAGTCCGAGGAGCGGGAGAAGGATGCAAAGCTCCAGAATCTCATGTAGGAGCCGTTAAACAGTTATGGATGCCGTCAGAGATAATCCAGGATGAGGAGCTCTCCGTCTTTCATTTCTGATGTTTGGGTTTTGTCTCCAGTTTGCTGAATGAACACAGAGACCAGGCCAGAGAAGACCTGAAGGGTCTGGAGGAGACGGTGGTGGGTGTCAGACTCAGTGATAGGGATGAGCGAGTACACCACTATCTGTATCTGTACTCGGAGTGGGCGTGGCCTAACCCGGAAGTGTGTGTAGTTTAACCGGAAGTGGGTGTGGTTTACATCAATACGTTATTTTAAGTCTGATCAGAAGTTGCTATGTGTATTGTTTATTTGAAAACTGTTTACAGAGCAGCCTCAGAGTTGAGATTAAATGTTTTTGATCACAAGAAACTATTACAGAACAAGTTTCTCATTAAAATCAGAACATTAATTTTTAAGTGCATGAATTAAGAGAGAGAGAGAGAGAGAGATGTTTTCTATAGCGCCTCTCAAGATAAAAATCACGGGGCGCTTCACAAAAACAAAACGTGTAAAACAGAAAAAAGAATTTAGAAAATGATTAAAATATATTTAAAATGAGCAATAAATAGACAATTGTGATTAAAAATGTAAAGAAAGAGAGAGTGAATAGGAAAGAGGAAGTGGATCCTGAGGAAGAGGAGAGAGAGAGGAAAAAAACCCGACCGGAGCGGAGGCAGTGACTGACGCAGCACGAGCCGTTTTCAGCTCTGTCTTGCCAAATGCACCACGTACGTTACGACTAAAGTAACTTTAAATAACTTTAAAGTAACTTTAAAAAGAAGCAAACTGAAGAAAACATAGGGAGTTCTGAAGAAACGTGAACAGTGAAGCAAGCACACAGAGATCCGTTACTGTGTGTGTGTGTGTGTGTGTGTGTGAGAGTGTGTGTGTGTGTGTGTGTGTGTGTGTGTGCGTGCGTGCGTGTGTGTGTGTGTGTGTGTGTGTGTGTGTGTGTGTGTGTGTGTGTGTGTGTGTGTGTGTGTGTGTGTGTGTGTGTGTGTGTGTGTGTGTGTGTGTGCGTGTGTGTGTGTGTGTGTGTGTGTGTGTGTGGGCCAGACTGAGCTCCCGCTGCAGTTTTGTGTGTAGGGAGGGGCGGGCGCTCTATTTGACTGGCCAATCACAGAGCGTGAAGACGGTCAGTTAACCAATGAGGATTTTCCTTCAGCACGATTACAGATATTTACGAGTTTTACTCGTTTCATGCTCATACTTGTCAAAAATGCTTTATCCATACCGGATACGGCTCATCCCTAGCCAGTGACTCTTCACAGCTCCTGTCTTCCTCGGGATCAACCTCAAAGCAAAACGTTTCTACTTTCTTCGTGTTGTTTCAGGCGAAGGAGCTGCAGACGTTACACAACCTGCGCAAACTCTTTGTGCAGGACCTCACCGCTCGGGTCAAGAAGGTACCGCTGCGCTTGGGTGAACGTTGACGTTTGGTTGGTGTTTTTCTGACGATGCGGCTCTGCTTTCAGAGCGCAGAGCTGGACTGTGAGGAGGGGCTCGGCAACGCGGCTCAGAAACAGAAGATCTCCTTCCTGGAGAACAACCTGGAGCAGCTCACCAAGGTCCACAAGCAGGTAAAACCACTGATGGGATTTGTTGAAGCAAAATTAGAGCTGCTCAATTCTGATCATGAACGTGAGAAATGCTTTTCCCCAGCTGGTCCGAGACAACGCAGACCTTCGCTGTGAGCTTCCGAAACTGGAGAAACGTCTACGAGCCACGGCCGAGCGGGTCAAAGCTCTGGAGAACGCTCTGAAAGAGGCCAAGGAGAACGCCATGAGGGACCGCAAGCGCTACCAGCAGGAGGTGGACCGCATCAAAGAGGCCGTCCGAGCCAAGAACATGGCCAGGAGAGGATTCTCAGCACAGATTGGTGAACTTCCTCCTTCTTCTCTGTTGTCTTCAGCAGTTCTTCTTCTGTGGTTTTGTTTTTAGAGAGCCCTCCACGATCCCCTCTCTTCTTCAGGGTTTTCCGTTTGTTCAATACCTCCATCAACACATCTGCTTCTGAGAGGATCTGAAAATCAGATCAAGAATCCACCTTTGAGACCGCTCTTGATTTTTGTTTTACCTTCAGAAGTTATACGTTAAAAATAATAAATAATATTTATGAGAAAAAATCCAACATTTATGATTTTTGATAATGAGAGAAAGAAAAGTTGAATCTCTATACAGTCTTTGTCAGTTTTTGTTATTTTACCTAAATTTCATGAACACAAAATTAACAAACTTTTTCTGTTAGGAATAAAAAAATAACTAGATTAAAATTTCATAATAAGAACTAATGTTGGAGAACATGACTACTAGGGCTGCACAATATATCGCAAATATATCATTATCGCGATGTCGGCTTGCACAATGAACGAATGAAATCTTTATTTCGAACATAATAATAATAATAAAGTAATTGTAGACATTAAAAACAAAATCACACTGATAATCACACAAAAATTAAATGACCATATTCTGTTCAAAAAGGAGTAGGAGGAAGCTGATGCTTATTAAATCCTACCCCCGTTTGACACATAAAGCATAATACAGTCAACTAATACGGTGGCACAGGAGTTAAGCGCTCGCCCCGTAATCGGAAGGATGCGGGTTCGAGCCCCGCTCAGTCTGTCGCTGTCGTTGTGTCCTTGGGCAAGACACTTAACCCACGTTGCCTGCTGGTGGTGGTCGGAGGGACCGGTGGCGCCAGTGCTCAGCAGCCTCGCCTCTGTCAGTGCGCCCCAGGGCAGCTGTGGCTACATTGTAGCTCATCCCCACCAGTGTGTGAATGACTGATTTTGTTGTAAACCTCCTTGGGGGGTTCCAAAAAAATTATAATAATAAGGTTAAGTAAGAAAAAAAGAAAAATTGAAAATAGTAGTAACAAAATGTCCCCTCTCCCTTTACTCCCTTGAGTTAGCTTTCTCCTGCTCTTTCTGCTGATTCTGCTTTTCCTGGGATCCACTGATTCCCTTTTCTTGTTCATTTTCTTTTTCCCTTTCCTAACTTCTTTTGCTTTTCTCATTTTTATGATTTTTGTAGTCATTTTAGAATTTTTTTCTGTTTTTGATTATTTTGGTTCCCGAGTTAAGTTTTTATTTGTCGCAAGTAATATCGTCATCGCAATATTAATCACTGTTATCGCATATCACGGGTTTTCCTAATATCGTGCAGCCCTAATGACTACAGTCTGATTAGGAAGCCAAACATATTGACATTCACAGGTTTAATTCAGTAAAATGTGTAAATTTAATGTCTATCTCAATAACATTAAGGGATGGTCTAGCTGATGATTTTAAATATAAATTTCAAATAATGCTTTAAAATAAAAAAGAAGGGGTGCATACCTGGTTCAATTTTATTCACTATAAAACTGAAACAATGTTTTATAAGATTATGAATATGTAGCCTACCAATGGTCAAGTATTCATCAACATGAACAGAAATTAACTTAATTTGCAGCCACAAACTGCGTCACGTATTAAGGGACGCATTACATCTGTCTGGCCTCCGAGAAAGAAAAAACAGGGATTTGTGCAACCAGTCAGAGAAGCCATGATAACACTGCTCACGGTCTCAGGCGAGACTCCTGCATCTTCACTCTAAATAAAGTTCATCTTCCTTAAAGGGGCATTATGGAAGTTTGACAGACAAAACATGTATAGAAATAATAAATGTCTTCTTCATACATTCTCCTGCAATGCCCTGGTCCTGTAGAATGAGCCCTGGCATTTTTACTGTGATTGCCTGTTTTTCTGTAAAATCACAGAAAAAGAGAGCTGCTTGGGTCGAGCAGGCTGCTTCATGCGCGTTCACGCTCAGGCATCGCCCGTAGCATTTGCTATCCGTAGCTTTAGCAGCAGAGAGAGAGGCAGTGCCACTTTGTCGCTGTTCCTAACGCCTAGTGACAAAGCTAGCTACATTTCTGAGGACCCTTAGCTACTTTCTGTAGAACTTTCTTCTAGATTTTTCCTGCAAATTAGCAACAAAATAGCCATTTTCACTCCGAACCGTTCTTTGGTTTGACGTTGTTTCAGCTGCCATCAAGGATATAAATGTTACAGATACTGTGAATGCCACTAGAGTGTTGCTCACCTAGTAAGATGCCTGACTCCCACGCAGTAGACCTGGGTTTGATTCTGGGTGTGAACATAGTTCATTTAGAGTTTATTTTTTACATTAATGGTATATTTTTTTTTGCAGTAAGATGCCCAAATTTTTATTTGAGACTCGCCGAACGGCATTGAATTCACAGATAAAAAAGATGTGGGTTCAACTTTCATTTTGGAACAATTTTTCAAGCAAGGGAAGGGAATGATCTGAGCATGCAGGAGGACTGACCCATCATAAACCTTTGTCGGCTGTGCTGAAGAGAAAGGTACAGAACCAAATTATTTAATTAATTAGCTGCGCGTTCTCCTGTCCTCTGTCCTCCGCCCCCCCCCCCCCCCCCACACACACACACACACACAAGGGACTGTCTCAGCTGTTATTTTCGTTAAGGAGTGTGCACGTACAGCATGCGCGCCTCGTGCACGAGCCTACTATTGAAGCTGCCGTTACGCTTTTGGCCTGAGGGGGCAATCGCGAGCATAAAAATTCAAAACTCCGTAAAGTCCCTTTAGAGTTTATAAATGAATTTACAACTTATAGGTTGAAATCAAATCAAATGTGTTGAATGAACAAGGTGGTTAAATTGTAAAATGTTTGAAAAATGGACGGGTTGTGACGGAGCTAATCTATGAGTTCCTGGTACCTAGAGGTTCACTCCACCAGCAGTGTGTATCCTGACCTCTTGACCCCCTGGATCACACGGGAATCTTCAACTCAACTCAACTCAACTTTATTTATAAATCGCGCCTTACAGGCAAAAAGATGCCACCAAGGCGCTACACTGATCAAATAAAAACATAAAAAATTAAGTCCAGAAAATAAAACATTGTATCACACGATACAGATAAAAAATACAATGAGTAAAATCGCTATAAGTAAAACAATAAAACTAGTTAGGAAGGTTAAAAGACAGGTCATAAAAATATGTTTTTAGCCTTGTCTTAAACACCGCAACAGAGGTGGAGGCCCTTATGCTGAGAGGAATCTTATTCCAAAGCTTAGGACCTGCCACAGCAAAGGCCCTATCACCACGCGTCTTTAGATGCGTTCTTGGGACCGAGAGGAGCATGAGGTTCTCCGAGCGGAGTAACCGTGAAGGGCTGTATGGTTGAAGTAGTGACACCAAGTAAGGAGGGGCCAAACCATTTAACGTTTTAAAAAGTAGTAAAAGTATTTTAAAATGAATCCTAACATCAACGGGCAGCCAGTGAAGCGCAGCCAGGACAGGAGTAATGTGGTCAAACTTGCGCCTGCCTTCTAAAAATCTGGCAGCAGCATTCTGGACCATTTGCAACCTGGCTATTGAGCTCTTGCTCACACCGAATAGAACAGAGTTGCAGTAGTCCAATCGCACCGTAATAAAAGCATGGACTACCGTCCCAAGATCATGACGTGACAAAAACGGTTTGATCTTTGCCAGCCGATGAAGGTGGAAAAAGGATGAGGAGATCACTCCATTGATGTGGTTATTAAAACTAAGGGCGCTATCCAGTTTAACACCAAGATTAGTCACCGATGTAGTCAGCTGGCCATTAAATGACCCACAGTCAGTTAGGGAAGAGTCACAATGTCTGCTTGGAGCAAACAATATAGCCTCTGTTTTCTGATCATTTAGGCTCAGAAAATTTTCAGTCATCCAGGTCTTGATCTCCCTCAAACAGTTTGTAAGAGTAGAAATAGAGAGACCACTTGACGTGTTCAGAGGCAGGTACAGCTGACAATCGTCAGCATAAAGGTGGAATTGAACTCCAAGCTCACGACAGATGTCACCTAAGGGCAGAATGTAAATAGAAAACAACAAAGGTCCCAATATCGAGCCCTGTGGTACCCCCCAAGGTAGATCAGAGTACTCTTCACACAAGGGTGCGTAGACTCGGCACAAATTGCGTCGGATGGTTTTCCAAACAAATCTCTAGCTCATCAAACCACACAGCCAAACTGATTTTACAACCCAGACTCCACGAACTCTCTCAGATACTTAAGAAAGGTTTTGCTAAAACATCTAGCTCACATTCCAGCATTTCATCCATTACATCCGATCACCCCATCCATTATATTCCATCATTTCATTCATACCTTGTCTTGTATAATCATTAGTTTAGGGAATTAGAAACAAATTCACTTTTATAAACTAAACTTGACTCTGTCTGAATTAATATGAAGTGTGTTAATGGTCCCTGAATAAGTAAAAGTAACTACAAAGTAACTACAATCTTCTGATAAAGCACGCAAAGATCAATCAGATTGATATGTCATATTTATATGGAATTATCACATCTTATTGATCATTTAACACATATGTAGTCAGTCATTAATGCTAAAAATAATATTTCACTTTGATGTTATGTGAGTTTGATTTTTATATAAGATTGGCTGATTTTAGTCAAACTTTTGTGTTTGTGGGTTTGTTCTTTTTAAAGGGATACTATGAAACTTTTTCATATTTTTAATCATTTTCTTGAGCAAGCATGTGCTCAAATGACCCTTTACAGTGGCATAGAGGTAGAGCGTCCGCCCTGAGGCTGGGGAATTGGGGTTTAAAGTAAATCGGGTCCCACCAAAGGCTTAGAAAATGGGACCCAATGCCTCCCAGTTTGACACTCGGCTTTAAGGGGTTGGACTGAGGGGTTAAACCATCAAATAGTTCCTGAGTGCAGCCACAGCTGCAGCTCACTGCTCCCCACTGGGATGGGTCAAATGCGGAGATGAATTTCACCAGTATGTGATGATAACAGTGGGACTTTAATTTTACTGAAATGTCACCGAGCCACTCGCAGCTTCAGACTGCCATCTGGTCTGTTGGGACATAAAAAAAAACATTGAGCTGACATACCTGGCGCTGCAGTCTGGTTCCAGCACGTTTTCTGCATGTTTTAGATTGTGAACACAACTGATTTGTTTAATTTAGAGATTAATCACTCCTGTAGACACTAATGAAGGCTGAAGAGACGTTTCAGCTGTTAGATTAAGGTGTTAAAACGACAGCCTGACCAGGGAACTCTTAGCCCCACCCCCTGAGAATTCTAACTGAGCCAATCAGCGCTGAGCAGAGTGCATCACACACCACAACAAAGACTGAAGCGGAGTTCGCTGCAGCTGTTTCCTCTGTTCTAAATGACTTGGACACGTTTTTAAAACCACAACAAGTTGCGCCGTCGCCAGACTCCATTTTTGACTGCAGCTAAAAAACGACAGCATCGCCTGTGAGTAACCAGACTAGTTCTCTGTGCACAACAGAGGACGAGACTGGCAGGCCAGGCTAAGTTCCTATATGAGTGAAATAAACAGAGGATCTAACAAAACTATATCAGTTATTGAACATTTTTATCATCTTTTCTGCGTTTTAGCAAAACCGATTAGACCGGGTCACCATCCGCTATCGTCACCCATCCTCAGCTCCGTCAGACCCGCTGGAGTCTATGCTCACAACAACTGAAACCACCACAGCAAGTGAGAACTCCTAAAATCATTTTTCGACTTGTTAAAACCTCTTTAAATACTTTTTAAAAGTTCAAACAGAACAACAACCTTTAAATTAACCTTTTGTTTCTCTTGTCAGACTGTATTCAATGCGCCGCATGCCCTACACCACCTCACCTGGATCCCTCAAGCCCCACCCCTCCTCTTGGAGCACCAATGGGAGGCCTTTGCTGTCAGCAGAGACGCTGATGCTTGGCTTCCTGAAATATTCTACGTTCGCTGTAATGTGTGAATTTGTTCTTAGTTCAAAGTTTGACAGCTTATGGAATCTGCATCAAATCAGTTATTAGTCCAAACTGCAAGTTTTACTTTTCTAAAGCAGAGTTTGGGAGGTGTTCGGTGTTTAGAGAAAAAAGACCTTTTCTGTTCTGATGTCTAGCTCTGTCCTGAGGGTGGGGTTTGGGGTAGATCTGCTAACATGTTTTTGACAATCCTACAAAGAAAATCTGACCGTGTGAGGATTAATAATGTGTTAGGTTTAGGCCTCCGATGGGCTTAATCAAGTCCCAGTGCTAGAGCTGGTGTCGGACTGGTTTTCCAACTCAGATCCACGTCATTAAGGGTGTGGAACACTGAAAAAACATTTTTCAAGTCTTATTTCTGACTATAATCGGTCACTCTGAGTTTTTCATGCAGACTGAACACCAAAATAGTCTCCTACACGTATCTCCTGCATTAGCTTCTGATAGAAAATAGACGGTGAAACTCTAGGATTGGAAAAGCCTGACAGATCTACGTCACACTGTCACTTAGCAGTCATGCACTCACCCATCTTGACTTACGACGGGGAAGGTTGTTGTTGTTTTAGCGTCCAGGAAACAGCAGAGAACATCTCAGTCAGTAGAAGCTAATTGTTAGCATCATAAACACCACCACACAGCACATTTCCTCCAGGCTTGTGTTATTTCTGGAGATGAAACATCAACGTTGCAGAGCAAACAGAGTCGGTGGTAGAGTCGCGTTGCTGTTATCCAGTTCGAGTCAAGATGCCCAAATGTCAGGAAATATGACTTCAAAACCTGCTGTCTGAACCTCAGCAGTGATGTGGCTCGCTTCTAGTTCCTGGAAATGGTGCACCTGTGCCGCCCCCCTTTCCAAGGCACATATTCCTACTAGAGAATACTGCAAATGTAATAATTAAACGAGTGTTCCACGCTTTTAAGCAATTCTTTCTGTAAATGTTCGATCCTCCTCTGATGTATTCTTGAGCCTAACTTATGCAGCTCCATCAGCTCGGGTGAGGAGTTGCACACACTCATTGATCAAGACATTTTCCAGAGGGCATAATGCTTTTTGCGGGGGGTGTGCTGCTACCCTTGCAGTCATGTCTCTGGTCCAGAATAGAGTATTTACTGTTGTGTTTTATGTATTTCAGAGACTTTTTAACTGCAACAAATTTTCCCCAATTCTCCTCCACCGCCTCCAAACCCACGTTTTCCCAATTTCCTTCCACGACTAAAAAGTTTGCCGCACATCTTTGTGCTTGTTCGGTCACGATCGGTTCCGTGTCCGCTGCAGGTTGTCTTTGCCACTCTTTGCTGCCTTCAACAGAGAGTTGCGTGCCTCTGTTTTGCCGCAGATGGAGAAATATGAACTAGGCAGTATTAGTGCGCAAAATGGAAAGTGTCCTCTCGGAGAGAGTCACCGGACGGTATGGACAGGTTTAAAAACCCAAAATTGGCTTCACTGAAGGACTGGAAATGATCAGTTTAAAGACTGAAGGCAGAGAGCAAAATGATCTCAGCCTGAACCAAACAAAGTCTTGTTATCTGAATCTGACGCCCTGGCGGCCTTGAGCTGCAAGCAACTAAAACCCCCACGAAGGCATGCAGACAGATGCTGTGAAAACCCGAGCTCCCCCCCACCGCCTTCGGATTGGTGGACTTCAGCCTGGCGAGGCCATCAGCTGTAGGAGTCAATGTGCTCTTTGCTTCTCCCAAGATCTCCCTCCCACCTGTGACTGTACAGTAGATGAGCGCCAGATGGCTGCTCCCCCCACCCCCCCAGCTTCCTATTGGAGTCTCATGTTATGTTGTGTTGTCTGAAGTCTGTTGCATATCTGTTGAGGTGTTTTTTTTTGCAGAGCAAAGCTGCCCTCCCAGTGGAGGGTAACTCTGAAGTGCCTTTTTTTCCCTCCACCTGAACCAATCCTCATGTAACCCTCTTATCTCTATTAAGGTAGCGTGACTCGGGTTGCGAATGACCACAGTCACCAATTCTTGTCATGTGTCTTGCCCATGTATGTCTGATCTCTGAATTGTGTGTACTGAAACTCTAATTTCCCTCTGGGATTAATAAAGTATTGACTGATTGATTGATGAGGATTGCAGTGCAAACAGACGGTTTCTTTAGACAGATTACAGGATTTGTCTGCTTATTCACAGTCTGTTTTATAAACACTGTAAATAAGTTGGTGCTTGTGAACGCTCTTTATAAATCTCCAGTCAGTATTTGTTAGCTGTCACCGCGAACCGGAGTCATGTATAACGTTTCAAGCAGAACTTATAAACACCAGTTGGTGACATCAAAGAAGCAGACCCTGTTTATCAATTTAAATTGTGTAAATGACTCGCTCTGAGCAGGATTTCTAAACGCCAGCTTAGTCGAGTTAGATGGAGAATGTAGTGGCTGAATATTTTCATTGTTACAGAGATTTAGAAACACCAGAAAGACACTGATCAGCCAATCGGATGTCATCTGTTGCTTTCAGATCAGCTTGTTGTATTTTTTTTAGAATTGAACAATTTCTTTGTTTTTTTTTTTTGTCTAATTTAAACTCCAGATTAACCAATCAGAGAGACGGAGTCGGAAAAACGGAGATAAATGTAAAATGTGTAACATTCTGCCACATTTTGTGCCTTTTAGAAACCTCCAGAACAACACATTTACCCCAGAGAAACTTCTAAAACCAGATGTTCACAATAATTTGAAACTGATATGTGAGAAAATCTCCTTTGAGTAAAAAAAAGATTGTAATTCTTGAGATCTTTAAAGACATATTTAACCTTTTTGAGTTTAGTTGAATGTATATTTGAGCAACGTGTTTAGAAACGCAGTAAGTGAATGTAGCTGCATGGATAGGAGTTTGTACTAAAGGCATGCTCAGGGAGAGCGCTTACATCATGTTTCACACTGACCTCATTGAGTTGAATACTATCATTTAAACTGTGTGTTTTTTTAATGTGGCATCATATGTCTGAGTATATCTGCACATGAATAAATATTTACCTTTTTGTAAAACCGAGATCAAAGTTTTATTTCTTTTCTGTGTATACTTATACTTGTCAGTATTATAGGTCATCATCTTAACCCATAATAAAATCCATTGTTGTCGTGTTCTTAATATTACACCGACTAGCAAAGTTTGTTGTTTTGCCTTGTCTTCACTGACAGTTTCGGTTCTCACTGGCTCCTTCCTCAGAGGAAGCTGCTCACCATTGAAAAGGTTTCCATCTCCAAAGATTTTGTGAAGACAAGTGAATTAAACATCAAAAACTCTCTAATTAAATTTCAAATGACTTAAATAGATTTTTCTGAAATGTTCATGTTTCTCAAATATATGTTTATCAATAACCCATTTCCTGTAGTGAAGAGAGAAGGAGACGATGAACAAGTCCAACAGTTATAACTGAGGCAAAATGCCCCGAACATCCGGTCACAGTTTGTTTATAGAGAGAGGGAGTCGGAGGGAGAGAGAGAGATTGTGTGTGTGTGTGTGTGTGTGTGTGTGTGTGTGTGTGTGTGTGTGTGTGTGTGTGTGTCTGAGTGTGAGAATGCTTCAGGACATTTGTAAACAGGATTAAAGCAATGAAATATAAAATTTCCATAACGGGGACCATCATGGAAACCACGAACAAACCCTGTTGGCACCCATATGGTTTATTTATTTATTTTTTATTTTTTTTAATTTATTTATTTATTGAGAACCTCATTAGCTCACACCATAGTGTGGAGCTATTCTTCCTGAGGTCTCTTTCAATTTCATTACAAATACTTTACAAAACACCCCCCATCCCCATCCCCATCCCCCCCCCCCCCAACAACAACAAACTCCAGGAGCTCATTATAATCGTACCACCTCAATCGCTATAATGATATACCAGTAAGTTACCACACACTTCAGAGTTCATGAAAAATCTAAATAGGTGAAAACGGAGAGTTTACACAGAGCAATAAATAACTATATTCAAGAATCAAAAATCATATCGCATCACATCCATAACAAACAAAAATTATAGAAGCTGTCATATCAGTCACATTTACAATTCACTGTGCAAAATTTACTGTTGTGTAAACAAAAAAAGCTTTAACTTCTTTTGAAAACATCTTCTGTTGTTCTCTAATAACAAAAATCTCGGTATGGCATTCCATGCAACCATGGCTCTGTAATAAACTGCTCTTTGCCTTTGATTAGTTCTGCAGCGCGGTAGTGCACACCTTATGTCACTTGTCTGTCTCGTCGTGTAATCATGATTGTCTGAAAAAAATGATAATTTGTCATAAATTATTTTAGGTATTTTTGTAGTTATATGTCTTATAAATGTGATCAGTGAATATTTTAATCTACATTTCACTGTTAACCAGGCCAACCTATCGTGCATCATACTAACATTTGTTCTATAATTACAACCCAGAACAATTCGTGCTGCTTTATTTTGTGCCACTTGTAACTTATTTAAATTCATTTCACTTGTATCACTTGTCCCAGGTTTGCCCATATATATCCATTTGGAGCCCACCTGTGCATGCTGGTTGGGTAGTGATATCAGTGAGTCTGTTGGATGAAGTTCACCGATCAGTGAGAGACAGCTGGTGAACATTATGTGAAAATAATTCAGACTGCTTGTACATAATTAGGCAAAACCGACACACACACACACACACACACACACACATGGACATGAACATAAACTTATATAGGTGTTTCAGTAGAATGATGCGATACGTTGGGTTAAAGCTGGATGCCTTTTGAAGTCCAACACCCAAAGAGAAGGCTATTAAACAGAAAAGCTCTAACTGGTGAGCTCTGGGTTTGGAGGATGAAAACAAGACCTGAATCCTCTGACTTCTAGTTTCCAGTAACATGCTCCTCCTTCAGCAACGTCTAAAATTTCTCTTCTTCATTCAACATTTTAGCTCCAAATTCTGTCAGCTGGATCTGATTACATCACACCAGTTCAGGTAAGATAATCAAACCGGAAGCAAAGGGATTCCAGTCACATTTATACAGGAAGGGGTGGAGCCTCTCCCAGGGATCATTTGATTGGTGGAATTTCAATAAATACTGTTGCACATTCACTGACTTATGCTAACTTTAATCGTATTTGCTTTATTCATCTTGTTTAAGTTTTACAGAGTTGTTATTTTCTTTGACACATTTGTTTTTTCCTTGATTATTGCTTCTTAATTGCACTGATTCTTTTAACTCTTAAGCAAACCTTTGGGTTTATTTTTGCATTTAAAATCATACAAATAAAGCTTGTATCCATACAAGTTTGCTACAAATCTCAGAAGAAATCATAAATGAGCGCAAACAAATCCAAACGTCATTGTTTGCACTCATATTCTTGATTTGTCTGCAACAGTTAAGCTACCTTGAAGTCTGGAAGTTAAAAGGTTTAAAAATCGCATTAAATCCAATTAAATTCGCGTTAAAGTCACAAACTTTCTTTTAGAATGATAGAGCGTCAGTCATCAATGACGTAACAGCTTCTTCCAGCTCACCAAAGATGTTGCACAGAGACAGATGTCTCACTACGTTTACTAAAATCAGTCGCGACGGTGCAACGGTTCCTTTTTAACGTGGATGTTTACAAAATGTTTATGTTAAAACGAGTGGAATAACCTGCATACATCAGTCAGCGTGTTTGTCCTTCAACAGCCACCATAGTGTGTGTGTTTGGTGTGGTTTCGTTCTCCGAGAGTGACGCATTCTTTGAACGTAAACGATCTTGGGCCACACGCCCAGCCTCAGTACCAGCGCATCTTTTCTACACGGGGTGCTTCCCCTCCATCACAGCCGCCAGGACCCGGACGAGGGCCCCGTGACGCGGACAAACACAGCTAGCCCTTCTGCTGGATCTCTTCTCTCGCCCCTCGTTATGTCTTTGAGCCTCCCGCCGCCATGCCCGCCGCTGATCGACGCCTGCCGCTGCTGCTCCTCTTCCTGCCGTCGTGGCTTCTCATCTCCGGCCTGGAAGGGCCGGTAGGAGCGGTGGAGGAGGGCGGCGCCCTGGCCTCCTCCTCCCCGTCATCCGCCTCCTCCTCACCCGGGAACAATGGCCTCACGGTCGGTTCAGGACGGGTTCTGACTGCAGGTAAACAGACCGTTTGGGTCATTGTTCCGGAAAACGGAAATAGTCTCATACCAAGACTGTTTGTTTTTATTTGAAAAAAAAAAAGGACAAATAACCTAAACATGAACAAAGCTGCAGGGAGTAAAGTGAAATTATGGTAACGAACCTTAAACAATAACAGGATTGAGCTATGTGGAGGTTTCAGGGATTAGTGTGCTTTTAGATTTCACCCTGAGAGTATAATCTGAGATTTTGAGCCTCTAGATTAAAAACAAAGAGCCCAGTTTGTTGTTTAAAGTCAGAATCAGCCGCAGATGCTGCTGCGTTGATGTAATTCTCCATCCTCCCAGCAGCTCAGCTGTGCTTGGCTCATCACTTTTTCATGGACGGAGAAAGGTTAGCCAGCGCAGCTGCGTGCAGAGACACGTGTTCAGCCCACATCGTAATCCTCTCTCCCCCTCAGAGCCCCAGTTTGCCCTGAAGGTCCTCCTGAGAGATCTGGTGACCCGACAGGCGCTGTCCGGGGCCTCGGTGGATGTTTACATGAACCACACCTTGACAGGTTCAGCCCAAGCTGGAGAAATTGGAGAGGTTCTGCTCTGGGTTTCGTACAGTCCAGGTCTCAGTCTGACTCTGCTGGGTCATAAGGAAGGATACGTGCCCACTCCTCTGCCCTGGAGCACCAGCAAGAGGCCAAGTGAGTGACCCAACACATCCCGGATATCATCATCCATCATTTTTTCATAACCATTCTCAACGTGTTGCTTTTAACGGTTCCAGCCTAGACAGCGGGGAGAGGCATTCCTCAAGGCTCTTCCCTGGGGTCTCTCTTATTTTCAGTCTTTCTTAATGATCTAACTAATGGTTTTTTAGCTGAAACCCCAGCTTAATTAAAAATTAAGAGTCTCTTCAGTTTCGTTTTAAGAACGTAGCACTGGCTAGCTCATAACAAGAACTAAGTAGAAATCCTATTTGGTAAACAAAAAACATCACCTGAAGCGTCGATTTAAACTCCAACATGTTTTCCCGGTAAATGAACTCACCATAGCAAAGCTTCAACAGGGTTGTTGTCTTTAAGGTATTCTGACAAAATCCGTACCAGCTGGCTAGAGCTGTAAGACGATCTATAATCGGCATCGGGCCCAAAAACCACGGTTAGGACTTTTGTTTCTATGTTTTTTTAAGCACATTTTAAGGAAGCTGCCAGTGCACATCGGCATTAGCTGTATTAGCTGAGTGGTTTAGTGGTGATTTTAACTTATTAGAATAACTTATTAGAATTAGAGACCGATGTTAATTTATATCTGAACAGAATCAGTTTAAACTACCATGAGATAAACATAATTATCAAGAAAAAAGTGTGTGTGTGTGTGTGTGTGTGTGTGTGTGTCACATCCATACAATGAATTAAACCCAGCATCATTGTTAGCCCTGCTATAAGAGCAGAGAAGGGCTGCTACGGGAGCCCACGTGTCCAAACAAGGACACAATTCATTTTTATTTACGTTTTCCAAAGTGTTGGTGCCTGCAAGTAGTACTTTATGGAAAAATATCACTGTTTTTTTGGTTAGTTTTTTAGCCTGAAACTGAAACACCATTTTGAGTAATTGCATGCAGTGATGCAGCCTAAAGGGTCTCTTTGCACTCAAAAACGCCACAGTTTGAAAAGTCAGCACAAGGGCATTAGTGACTTTGTGTGAATGAAGCATCTGTGATCTTATCTCACAGCTTCGCTGCGTCCTCCCGTGGTTTTATTAACTGATTCTGCAGCAGAGTGAGGATGTAAACAGTCTTTGTCCTGCTCAGGAGGGTGGGTGAGGGTGTGGGGGCTGTCACAAAGAAGGCCTGCTCTATTGTCCCTCTCCTCCAGTGGCTCTGACATGAGGGAGCAGCAGGGAGGTGGTGGAGCAGGTGCTTTGAAGGATGAGAACAAGCTCTACTGTTTTTTTCTCCTTTTGCCATTTGCGCTGCTGCTCCGAATAAGAAAGAGTTGATCATCAGGGCGCCCTCTGCTGGTGGCTTTGCAGACCTACATGTTAAACAACAAGTAGCAAGCAGCTTAAATTAGTCCCCACTACTTCAGCTGATTATAGATTTATAAAACTGAGTAGAATCCTTACTAAAAAGCTACTCAAGCCAAGCAAATAAAAAAATAAATTAAAAAAAATAAAATAAAAAAATAAAAATCTTAGGCAAATTTTCCAACCTATGAAACTTTACTTACGCACGGCTGCACACAGTTTCTGCTTTATAAATCCAACTTGTCCTGTAAATGCGCTCAGGTGTTTCTGGATCACACCCTGCCTCCTACACACCCACTTTCTGCCATAAAGGCACAAAGCTAACTACGTTATGAATATTCTACATATCCATAAATCTGTTTATGATGGAAATCCAGGCTCCGGGTGTCACGAGGTGGTTTTGGAGAGAGGTTAGGAACCAAGATTTAGAACCAGATAATGAGGCAGGAGGTGGAAAAACATAATAATCCTTTATTAAGGAGTAAATCCAGAGAATGCAGGGCGCCAAAAACAAACCCCAAAAATACTAATGCCTAAACCTAGAGCATCCAAAAACACAAGAGACCTGGAGATACTAAAAGCTAGAGAGAGGGACGAGACGAGGTTGACACAAACAATGAACCAACAACACACTGAGACGCAGACAGGGTTAAATACACTGGGGCAGGATGAGAGGGAGATGAGCTGCAGGCGTGTGGGGAGAGAAACCTAGTGAGATCAATTAACTAATCAGTGAGAGGAGAGTAACTCGACCTAAGAGTAAAAACAGAACCTGCAGACAAGAAGATTAAGATAAACAACTAATGATCTGAGTAGAGCTAAAAAACCAGTGGAGAAAGAAACACACTAAAAGAGACTAATAAATGAAAAGCTGAACCTATAGAAAAAACTACAGAAAGAAAAACTACAGATGTGTGACTGAGGCCTAGTCCACACGTAGCCGTTTTTTTTAAAACGAATATCCGCCCCTCCAAAAACTTGCATCCACACCACCTCTTTAAAAAAAAAACTCTGTCCACACGTACCTGGATAAATACGTTGTTAAGGACATGCCAGACCTGTAGGCGGCAGTACTTCCCCCGTTCTTAACCTCGTCCTTCGTCTGTGGTCTTCCGCAAGCAGAAGTAATTCCGCTTGCAAAAACAAACAAGCAGAAAGCGCTTGGACAATTGATAAAGCGAGCGCAGCTCTGAGGGCATCCATGCTGTCGGCTAGTGTAAACACTGGTCGCACACGTGATGTCAGCATTTTTTTGTCACGGAAAGTGACGTTGCGGACCTTAAAACTCCGGTTTTGTCTGTCCACACGCAGACACCCAAAACGGAGAAAACGCAGATCTTCACTTTGGCCGGAATTTTTAAAAATATCCATTTTCGTGTGAAAAAACTCCGTTTTCGTGTGGATGACAGGCCAAAACGTAGAAAAATATCTACGTTTTGGCAGATCCCCGCCTACGTGTGGACAGGGCCTAACTTGACCTAAGAGTAAAAACAAAACCTGAAGACAAGAAGATAAACAACTAATGATCTGAGGAGAACTAAAAAAGTGGAGAAAGAAACACTAAATGAGACTAATAAATGAAAAGCTGAACATATAGGAAAAAACTACAGAAAGAAAAACTACAGAGGTGTGACTAAGGGAGACCACGGGAGCGACAGACCTGGGGGGATACCTGGGGAGGGGGAAAACCTAGAGGGGCTGCAGATCAGGAGACACATGAGGAAGATGCAGACAAGGACACATGAGGACGCT
The DNA here is from genome assembly GCF_043380555.1 of Nothobranchius furzeri. Taxonomy (NCBI): domain Eukaryota; kingdom Metazoa; phylum Chordata; class Actinopteri; order Cyprinodontiformes; family Nothobranchiidae; genus Nothobranchius; species Nothobranchius furzeri. The sequence continues at coordinate 85,934,632 of NC_091743.1, forward strand.
AGGAAACACATAAGGAGAAACTAGAGAGGGATGGAGAACACTTAGCCCTTTTCAGATAGACATTCTGGAACATTTGCGGACAATTCAATCCGGTTTTTAACCGGAACTGTGTTTTCAGACACACCACTTTTGTACTGGAACTTGTCCTTTCGGCTGCGTTCACACAGCAGGGAAAAGTTCCAGATGTCTGACGGCGGCGGGGGGTGGGGTGGGGTGGGGGGGGGAATTGGACTTATGTTAAGAAGAAGAAGAAGAAGAAGAAAATATCATTTCTATAGCGCCTCTCAAGAAAAAAATCATGAGGCGCTTAAGCATAATTCTGCGCACACGAAGACGCATAAGAGACCTGGATGATGAAGCTCAATGGTTAAAGGAATCACTGAAGCGGTGTGAAGCGCTCCGTCGCGCGTCTAGGCGGTACCGTAGGAGGCGAGCTGCCGTGGTTCACCGCATGCTACAGGAGCGGGCTACCTAGCGTTCCCCGGTCCCCTCCTCCTCCCCCTCCCTCTTGTCCGGAACTTTACCTCACCAGTCTGAAGCAGCCAACCTCTCCGTAACAAGTCCGGACCGGTTACTAGGGGCTTCGTCCGCATAAATTCCAGAACACGTTATCCGGATGTTTGTATTCAGACAGAAAGGTCTTACGGACAGATTCCGGAACATTTCCGTTTTTCATGGCCTGTCTGAAGGGGGCAAGGAGACACATGAGGGAGACGCAGACACAGACCATGACACCGGGCACAGAAAAATGTCTTATTCCCTTGGAGCGGCACCACCCCGCTGCAGCGATGAGCTGTGATGCAAGAAGTAAGAAAAAAACAAACACGTAGAAAAGAAGTAGTCAGACCCTAACATGGCATTAGTCACGGATGCCTTCCAAAACAGCTGCATGGAGGGATTGTACAGATCTAAGAGGAACATGAAAACATTTAATTGAACCCAAAAAGACTTTAGGCGGGAAATATTGCCGGAATTTTTATGGACACAAAGGCTAAAACTAATGGAATATGCATGGGAGCAAAGGCTTTTTCTGCAGCATGGTATGGTACACCAGAGAGAGCTCCACCAAAGTGGATTCTGACAGACCTTTGGTGAATTTGCTCCAACAGTTTTCTCTGCTGTGACGATGCTGCTGCTCCCTCACAGTCAAGGCAACATCTGGCTGTTTGAAGACTCTGTGCTCATCACTGGGAAACTACCTGGTAAGTTCACCTTCTTCTCAGACACGAAACAACAGCTGAGCTAAAACACTGGAACCCCCCTTGTTCACACAGACGGCTCCTCCCATCCAAAGGTCAAATTTCCCAAGAACCTCCTCGCCCTCGCTGATAACGGCAACATCTCTTCACTGATGGCGTATCTGACAGTTCCACAGCACCACCTGGAGAAGGACTGTGCTAACTGCACTCCAGGCGTTATCAGCAGCAAATCAGGTGAGCTCATGGATTTTATTCCATTCCGTTTTATTTATGAAGCACATTTCTACACGGCCGAGGCCAACCAAAGTGCTGCACAATAAAAGAGCATAAAAATCAACACACGGGAAGAAAGTAATAGAAGTAGTACAGTAACTACTATAAAATCTACAATAAAAATAAAACAGAGACATAGTACAATGCTAACTAGGCTGAAGTAAAAGCCAAGGAATAAAAATGAGCCTTCAGACGTGATTTAAAATCAGAGAGACAGGGGGCCATTCTCACTGCTAGAGGGGGGTGGTTCCAGAGACGAGGTGCACAGATTGAGAACGCTCGTTCTCCTCGTGTCCTCACCCGAACACTTGGGACCTGTAACAGGCGGTGGTCTGCTGATCGAAGAATTCGACCAGGCATGTAGGGCGGAACCAGCTGAGTCAAGTACAGAGGCGCACAAAGATAGAGTGACTTAAAAACAAGAAGTAACATTTTAAACTGGATGCGGCAGCGCACCGGGAGCCAGTGCAGCTGGGTAAGAACAGGAGTAATGTGCTCCCTCCTTCTGGTGTCCGTCAAAAGGCAGGCCGCCGCATTCTGCACCAGCTGTAGGCGTGCGACCGAGGAAGATGTGGATGCATAAAAAAAGGAAATTTTATCAAGACTTATTCCTCATCCAGCCAATAGTAAAAAGGTAAAATTCATCTTTACAATGTTTTTCAGTGCTTAGGAACATCGAGCTGAAGGCGGTGGCGGCTGTCAGCGTCCTGCTGCGCTCTGGTGGTGAGGAGCTCCAGGTCCGGGGGCCCATCCAGATCAGCCTGCCTCTGGGGCTCGACACACACCTGAGGGCCTCCGATACGGTACCAGCCTGGGCCTTCAACCTCAAAACAGGTGGGAGCGACCGGATCTTACAATAAACAGCCGATATGTGTGTTTACTAGGGATGAGCCGTATCCGGTACGGATAAAGCATTTTTGACGAGTACGAGCATGAAACGAGTAAAACTCGTAAATATCTGTAATCGTGCTGAAGGAAAATCCTCATTGGGTAACTGACTGTCTTCACGCTCTGTGATTGGTCAGTCACATAGAGCGCCCGCCCCTCCCTACACACAAAACTCTGCAGCCAGGAGCTCAGTCCGCGTCCGGTCCATCCACACACACACACACACACACACACACACACACACACACACACACACAGACACAGACACACACACACACACACAGTAACGGATCTCTCTGTGCTTGCTTCACTGTTCACGTTTCTTCAGTTCGCTTCTTTTTAAAGTAACTTTAAAGTTACTTTAAAGTTACTTTTTTCGTAACATACGTGGTGCATTTGGAAAGACAGAGTTGAAAACGGCTCGTGCTGCGTCAGTCACTGCCTCCGCTCCGGTCGGGTTTTTATTTCCTCTCTCTCTCTCTCCTCTTCCTCAGGATCCACTCCCTCTTTCCTATTCACTCTCTCTTTCTTTACATTTTTTAATCACAATTGTCTATTTTTTGCTCATTTTAAATATATTTTAATCATTTTCTAAATTCTTTTTTCTGTTTTACATGTTTTGTTTTTGTGAAGCGCCCCGTGATTTTTATCTTGAGAGGCGCTATAGAAAAGATCTTTTCTTCTCTCTCTCTCTTAATTCATGCACTTAAATATTAATGTTCTGATTTTAATGAAAAACTTGTTCTGTAATAGTTCCTTTACTATTGTGATCAAAAACATTTCATCTCAACTTTGAGGCTGCTCTGTAAATAGTTTTCAAATAAACAACACACATAGCAACTTCTGATCAGACTTAAAATAACGTATTGATGTAAACCACACCCACTTCCGGTTAAACCACACCCACTTTTGGGTTAGGCCACGCCCACTCCGAGTACAGATACATATACAGATAATTTAGATGGTTGAACAGATACAGATAGTGGTGTACTCGCTCATCCCTAGTGAATACTAACTGATGCTGTCTGAAGGTGCCTGGGAGAATCATGGCCTGGGAATAGTTCAAGCGGTTGGTGATGAACTGGTCTGGACTTACACCGCCTCCCATCTGGGATACTGGATTGCTGCCCCCCATCCTTCTTCAAAAGGTACCTTCACTGTTAAAAGCTGTCTGTAATGGACTGAGACATGATGCAAATCTTTTATGTTTTAGATTATCTCGGACATGCCAGCTCCATGGATTTCATCTCGTACCACACCTACCTCCTGATGGGCATACTGGGAGGAACTCTGGTCATCGTGATTGGATTTCTGTCACTGCTTTTGTGTCACTGCGGGTAGGTATAAGACCTGTCACCAAGGAATGATGCACAGGTGTCTATAATGTCATTAAAAAGGTTGCTGAAGATAAACAAATGTTCTTGTCCTCATGAAGTTTGGTGTTTCCTCATCTAGGGGTTCCTATCGAGAGCCCAGGAGGAGGCGGCCACGCTTCTCCAAACTCACAGTTGTGAAGAAAGACCAAACAACCTCCACCCACATGGAGGAGGGTCTGCTGTTCCGGTCTGGAGACAACAGCCTCGCCTCGTGCAGCGTCTCATGTGACTCGTCGTCCACAGTGAGGCGCAAAGCCAACTACAACATCTACGTGGAAGACCCAGGGAGTCTCACTACAGCTCCTCCTTATGAGAACATCGCTGGAGATCGGATGAAAGGATCGCAGCACCCACCTCACTACATCAACAGCGAGGAGGCGGCTCGAATACGAGACAAGGCGGAGCAGAATCGGGCAAACATGAATTCCGAGAACTACTTTCAAGATAAGCTCGTTCACATCTACAACCAGCCGTTGGCAATTATTCAGGCTCCAGAGTTGTTCGGAGGTCAGGAGCAGCAGCTGTCGGGCTGCAAGTCCAACACATTCCCAAGGAACACAACGGAGTATGATGTTCATTCAGAGCCTGCTAATAAGGACAACTACACCCAGACACTGCCGAAGGTTCCTCACCATCACTCCCAAGGTGGAAGTGGTACCCAGCAGAGCAATGAGGATGACCCCCAGCCTCTGGAGACTCCGCCACCAGGACAAGGTCCGAGTGCCAGTGTGTGGGGACGCTACAGCAACCTTCTGGAATCCTCCGTCTCTGTGCCTGGGACTCTCAACGAGGCTGCTGGCATGGAGGCCTTTGGTGGCGGGCACACCAGTGAGCTGCAGGGGATTTCTGAGCGCACCCTACTGGAGCTGACACGAGGCAAGTCCTCATCGTCGCACCCCAGGGCCTGGTTCGTCTCTCTGGATGGGAAACCAGTCGCTCAGGTTCGACACTCCATCATTGAGCTCCAGGGCCGCCACCGCCCACCAAGCAGCAACGACACCAGCTTGGACTCTGGCGTTGACATGAACGAGCCCCAGCAGAACATCCGTGATTCGGAGCGAGAAAGGCCTTTGATCAGGGGCTCCTCCTTCCCGCACCACAGCAGAGGCGGGAGGTACGGTGAGGAGCAGGACCTGAGTAGCAGTGAGAGCGGTACCACCGCTACCTGTACACCAGAGGACCCGTCCTTGAGGAACATTTTAGATGGGAGCAGCGGGGCTATTCCCAATATTCCTGAAGAGAGGGATGGAATGGATACATCCAGCGCTCAAGAGGACAGCGAGTCAAGAGGGACACCTCCCCCTCGGCGACTGAGGAAGGTGAGAGAAAAAGGGACGGCGGAAAAGAGGAGTACCAAACACGTTCGGGAAGGTAGACCTCTGACAAAAAGAAGCTAGAGCTTACTTCACTGCAGACATCAAAAGCAACACTTCACTTTTTCTCATTCTTCCTCCCGGTCCACAAAGGCATCGTTGTTGTTCTGTGATTTCACGACTTTGCCAATGAAACCCTAAGCTAAGTCAAGGCACTGAAAAGCATCTACAGCGCGGGACGCAACTGCTCAAACACAGCTTTATGCACCTTGTTGTCTCATTTTCCTAAATCTGAACAACACCAGCAAGATTCTTCACAGCAAGCTTCACAGCTCCCCGTGTTGGCGTTAAAGAGGGTGCCTTCTCACTGCCAACCGTCGTGAAACAAGATCTGTGTGTTAGTGGAGAATTTGATGAGTTCACAGGATGGACACCTATACTCACCTTAAAAGCCTGCTGTGAACTAAACAAGAAGCTGTCCTAAATCTCAGTGCTCACATCTTAGTGGGAAATCATCATGCCTCAAAACTCCTGAGCTTGTCGTGTGACCAAGCCCGACACTGAACCGGGTGCATTTTAAACGTAAAAAAGTGTAGAAAACTGCCATTTTCCACAAGATTTTATTCGTAGTTTCTTTTTTCTTGCATGAATATGAATGTTTCCTTGTGTGTGTGGACACATTTTGCATAAAGTTACCAAGAAATAGCTTTTAGATTGTTTAGCAACTGAATGTTTCTCAGATGAGTGCTGCGATGCCAACTTTACCCACTGCAACGCTGGGATTGTGACACTACAAACCGTAGTCTGAGTCCTTCTATGTTCACTTAAAAGTCTGTAATTCTATTCAGGAGACCTGCTGCCATAGGTTTTGATGCTTTACCATTAGAAAACCACAATCGAATTTTCTGGATTTTTCTTGCTGTCCAGTGACTGAGCCTTTCCACTGGATGCATATGTAACATTCGCAAAGTGTAGTACGCAGCAATTAACCGCCACTAGAGTGAATGGGTACGTTTCCACCGGATGTGAAGCATAATTCAATTCAATTCTATTCAAAAATACTTTATTAATCCCAGAGGGAAATTGATTGCTGTAGTAGCTCAGAATAATAATAATAATCAAGTCATCAAAGAGTTGTTGTATATTACAATGGCTGTTGGCAGGAAGGATCTCCAGTAGCGGTCAGTGTTGCAGCCAAACTGAAGAAGCCTCTGACTGAAGACACTTCCGTTGTCGGACAGTCTTTTGAAGAGAATGCTCAGGGTTGTCCATCATTTTCTTGATTCTCTGGAGAATCCTTCTTTGCATTATCTCCTCCAGCGGTTCCGAAACTGCCGAAACTCTGGCTGAGTCCTTGAAAGGGCTTGGAGTTCCTCCATCTTGTTGGCCAGTGATCTCACATTGCCCATTACGATCGATGGAAGAAATGGTTTGAATTTCCTCTTTCTCTGTCTCCGTCCCGCTCCTGCTCTGCACCCACGTTTTTTACGTTTTAGCTCATTTGGGATTTGTGGCTTCAGCGGAGGTAAACAGAACAGAAAACCAACCTTTTTGAATACATGCTGCTGTGTTTCTCATGTGAATCACTGAAAGCACTTGGGATCCTACAATTCTTCCGTGATTTCATGCCCTCACGGGACCCACTGTATGGAATGCTTCAAATGCCGTTTCGCGTCTGAAACTCTCCCGGTGGGAAAAGTTTGCCGGTAAAACACGTCTATTACTTAATGTGCCACTTCTGCATCCAGTGGAAATCCTGTGTAGTCAGTCAGAGTTACCCCAGGTGTCTGGAACCATTTTCAGTTTAGTCCACATGATCCAAAAGCACAAAAGAGGAAAGTGTGTTTGACACATTGAGCAATTTGCTCAGTTTTTAAACATGGCCGCCACTGAGATACAAGCTTCAGTTAAAGACACTAGCCTTGTATGAGTTGCGAGACTTTCCTTTGTGTTGCTGTAATATTGAAACATTTGAAGAAATTTTGCAAGACCTACATCCTCTGAAAACTGCTAGTTGTTGTGGACATCTGGGACCCTTCTCTGTTTAGTTAGGAGGATTCAGAATCCATATGAAATGGAGGAGAACTCTGGGAGGAGTCGGTGACAAAATTGCAACTAATTCAGACACAGTTAAGATATTTTGTGACAAAACAGTTAAATTAGTCATCAAACACAGCTCAGCTGAATATTAGCATGCCTTCTGTCAGGTGTGTCTCCAAATAATCACCAACAGTTGCAGTCCTGGGTTGTTGGCTTAAGCAAGAGAAAAAAGTCATCAACAAAAAAAAAAAACTGTGTGTTGGTTTATGCTTGACGCATCTACTTTCTGCTTGGTGGTGCGGCTCGCGGCTGGAACGCGCTTCACAACTTGCAGCGTTTATGGTTCATGCAGCTTGTCTCTGCGGTGAGCCAATATTCTCCCAAACTGTAGGGGGCAGCATGGAGCTCTACGGCATGCATCCAACACTACACCATAGTAGAAGTAAAAATTACTGTTGTTTACAACATGGCATTCCAGCATTTTTAACAGCGTCCTCGTCTTTTCCGACAGTGCGAGCTATTTCTCTCCAAGAATTATTAACATGTTGATCACGGTGATCTCTGAGAGCTGAATCATACAAATGTCTGTATTTAAGAACCTCTGCCATACTAGTTCTTGCCAGTCCGCCATGTTTTTCCACGTCCGACGGTCCGCGTGGTTAGAAAATTTCCTAGGTGTGCGGTGCGGAAAGTTTGGGCCGTGCGGAGGCGCGGTGGAGGGGCGTGGTTGTTAAAATTACGCAACTTTTCTGCGCGGAGCCGTGCGGACCTCGCGGACGCGTCAAGCATAAACCAACCTTAATGAGGGTGACCCCACGAGGAAAGTTGACCATTGAGCAGGATTGATGGTTTATCCCTTGGGTCTATGTGGCAGGGGTGAGGAGTGAGCACCACCTCACCCCTGCCACATGGACCTCAAGGGATAAACCATCAATCCTTCTCAGTGGTCAGCTTTCCTCATGGGGTCACCCATTAGGACAGTGGGAGGGTTAAATAAAAACCTTCTGATAATAACTATAACAACAACAAAAGTACATCATTTATCACCTCGAGGCTGCCGATTAGAATTTGGACATAAAATTACCAGTTTTTATACTGCGCCTTCTGGAGTCTTTAACAACCCTTCAGAGCACTTTACAACACATCAGTTATTCACTCACTCACAAACATTCACTCTCTGGTGGTGATGAGCTACATTGCGGTCACAGCTGCCCTGGGGCGCACTGACAGCGGCGAGGCCGCCGTACGCTGGCGCCACCGGTCCCCCCGACCACCACTAGCAGGCCAGAAGGTTTAGGTGTCTTGCCCAAGGACACGGCTTTGACAGAATGAGTGGGATGCAAACCTGCAGCCCTCCAGTTTATAAGCAGGGTTTCTGATGGTATTGTTTTCATGTTGGCACAACATGTTAGGAGATTTGATTTTGGACTTCTGGTTCTTGTGCGTCTAATTTAGAAACCTTTGAGGAATTTCTAAAAAGGGAAATAAGTGACTTTATAGCACAAAAATATAAGTTCTTTAGTAAAACTGAGTCCAGGTGTTACTACACACTAGCTGCATATCACTGTGAAAAGAGGCCATGGCATTAAATCGTTAATAAACACCGCCCAGCCCCAAAAAAACAGTCGACATGGTTGTTTAAGGAAAGAGAATGAACTCTGCACCAGTTGGGGTTAAATAACTTGTTGCCAGCTAAAAACTGCCCGTGCAGTAAATATCCAATAGGAGGCTCTTACCGCTTTACACCTTAAGCAACTTTCTTGTTTTGGCTGGGCGGCGTTTGATGAAGCGCAATCATTAAAAGAAAAATCTTTACTTTTTAGTACCTATTTAGTATTTGTGACTAAAGACATTGCCAGTGTAAACCCAACTGCCAGATAAAGGAAAAAAACTGCAACACCTTTTTTGTATGGATGTAAAGTCCTTAGTTTTAGAGTCATAATTGTAAAGTTGTGTCCTTTTGGTTGACGGGTGTCTGAAGAGCTGTCAGCGTTAGCGCTAGCGGCTTACCCTCTGCTGGCTCCAGGGTACAGGCCTCAGCTGAGTCACTCAACCACTGTTTTTGACTAAAGCGCCCGCCAACGTCCGTTAGCTTTGGTTAGCTAGCTTGCAGCTTCATCGTCTCACAGTTTGATAGGTGTCAAACATTTGCCCTCACCCTCAAAGCCCCGCTCTCAGCTCCATTTTTGTATTTTCTGGGAGTGACGAGACACGTGATACGGCCAATATGGCGGTGGTGGGAACCGCCCAATTCAGCTCCTCAGGAACCTACAGGAGACAGCATGGAGGGTCTGTTCACTTTTCATACAGTCAAAGGTTAGGACGGCATTTCATAGTTATGACTTTTTGGAAGTACGACTTTGCATGTCATGGCTGTGGAGCTCAAAATGAACAAAAACTCATTTCTAAAATTCAAACTTGTGTTTTAAGGTAATGAAAATGTATTTGTTCACTTTGGGTTAGGGTTATCTCATAATTACGACTTTTTGTGCTAATTACCTTCTTCCAATAAAAACATTCCCACTTAAATTATTTAGAATTTCATAATCACACATCTTTTAAAGTCACATTTTTTTGTCATAATGTTTTGTCTCTTTTAGTTGTGACGGCATCTTAAAACTAAGAGTTTTTAAAAAAGAATTAATTCTTTATCTCCAGGGTATCTGTGGGTCCTTAAAAAGTCTTAAATTTGATTTTCCAAATTTAAGGCCTTAAAAATCCTTAAAAATTACAAATAATCCTTAAACCTTTGTTGCATGAATTATGAAATCTTCAACCATGATTTTTTTAAACACATTTTTTCATTCATCTTTAGGTGTGAATGGAACAAATTTCATATTTACATATTTTTGTCAAATTTAATTTACACAGTTTTTTACATGTCCACCTCAGTGGACAGCGTGCATTCTGAACATGAAATATGTCTGCTTGACTTACTGAAGTCCAAATAGAGGGGCTCAAATGCAATAAAGTCTTCAACAGCTGTGCTTAATAGCAAAAATAAATAAATAACAATTTTGAGTACCTGTCCAATGTAGTGACCATTATGCATCAAGGGGTTAAATACAGTTTCCAAAGGTCATAAATTACCAAAAAACCCAATAAACAAGATTCTTTGATTTCTATAACATTTTCGTTTATTTCTAGTTAATGTTCAGCATTTTTTGTGTGTGATGTTGGCATAAGCGGAACTGTACACATTCAGTTGTTTGTGAAAGGGGGCTATTTTTAGATGAGCACATTAGCTGGTTAAGCTAGTGGGAGCTTGCATCATGGGGAAGTGAAAGTTTAATGGTAACTGTATGGCTAATCCCACCTTCGCGGCGTGGTTAGCTCCGGTTCCAGGTAATAGTTGGAAATTATAGCTTAAATTTAATTTTAAAAAATAGCTTGAATTTGGACAAAGTGGCCTTAAAAAAGGTCTTAAAAAGTCTTAAATTTAACTCCCTTAAACCTGCAGATACCCTGATCTCATAACTTTCCACCTTATAACTCTAACTTTATCTCATTATGATTTTGAATCAATTTTACTTTTTAAAGTCATGATGGCTTTAAAATCCATATTTTTTTTCTCATAATAAAAACTTATAATTATGATTTTGTATCTCTAAATAATGACTTTAAAACTTTAGAGTAAGTCATAACTATTTCTAACAAAGTCCTTTGTCTTAAACAGAACTGATATGTTTAAAGATTTAAATGTTATTTTGAAAATTTTTAATATATAATGAAGTTACACTTTTTTTCTTTTAACTGGCTGTAATGGACTCCCATACATTTCTGTCAATTTGAGCTGTACAAGCAAATGTTATTAACACAGTTAATCACTTACCTAACAGACAAGTCTTCAAGCGTTGCATGTTCAGTCAGCAACATGGATGTAATTTGGGGGGTGGGGGGTGGGTGGGGGGGCATGTCCCCCCCACTTTTTCCAAAATCAAGTTTTGACCCCTGCACTTTTTACCATCCAAAAACAATATTACACTATATTAAATTGACACTGGTTGAGCTCTAGGCCCAAGCAGAAAACAACCGTTTGTGTTGAAGCCTGTTTCCCATTAGAGCATACCGTAAAGATACCCCCCCCCCCCCCCCCCCCCGTGTCCCCCCCACTTCCAAAGGTAAAATTACGTCCATGGTCAACAATGATGTGTTTTCACAATCCCTGTTGAAACTGACACAGAAAATAAAGCACATTATATTAAATTCTGCACAAATGCAATAAAACAGGAAGCCGTAAAAACGGATCCACCAGAATAAAGTAGGAATATTCTCACTCTTGTGGTTTGAACAGCAATATTTCCAGTAATAATCGGTCTTCCATGGTAATTTTCTTTCACTAATAATTTAACTTGTGTACATCCAGGTGTGTGTGTGTGTGTGTGTGTGTGTGGTAAAGCACTGTTTTATGTGTTTTTGTGATGTAACTAATTCATCCTGTTTCGCTTTCGGGAAAAAACATTTTTCAGCAGGTTGACGTGAACGATTTAAAAGGTACGTCTTTTCCGGGAAGCCTTTAAGTTTTAAATGTAGCAAAAGAAAGAAGGAAAATGAGCACTTCACTGTTCAGTGTCTTTTATGTTCTCCTGCCAGTTTTCAGCTTTAAAACCCCGTTTTTCTGCTTTAGATGTAGTTTGTGAAGATTTTGTGCAGATCATCGTGAACTAAGTCCAACCTACTGCCATGCTGGTTCACCAGTGATCCTGCTGAATGTATAAAAAATTAATCTTTAGTGTTTCGATTTCCATTTTCTGGGTGAAAGATGACTCTTGTGTTCACCTCTGTAATATTGGTAGTGTTACCATTAGACTCGTTTTTTCTGTGCATTAAATTAAAAAAACTTTCATGTCATCAGTTAAGAAGTCTCACGTTTTTAATTTGAAGTTTTGCAATAATTTAAACTTGTGCTGTGGAAACCTTTTTCTACACTGACCAAAATCAAGGAGGTTTTCTTTGTTAGGGTCTCGTCGATATACACAGTCCGAGCTTCCTAGTTGGGACCCATTCTGTTAGTCCCTAAGAGGCCCACCCATAGGCTGCGTGGGATGTCCCACTTCACTTTTTATTATAATTATTTGTAATAAAAAGTCGTCTACAATATTTTGAAATATTTCCAGATGTTTCCTGGTTGTTTGGTGTTTTAAAAATAAGTCCTAATAAGATCCTGAATATTTTTCTGTTTATCAAAATTCTCTGTGCAGCAGGAAATGTTTCGCATTTAGCAAAAATTAATCCCATTTTTTTCATATAATTTCAACAGATTATTGTAGCAATAAAAATGTGTAAAATGCAAATGTCAGAGTTTACAACAATCCTCATTAAATAGTTACAAAGCTACAGTATAATTTATTTTGGTATGACCAGCGGTATGCTACAGCCTTACCACATCAAAAAGAATAATCTTCTGCAGTTAAGATAATACAAATATTTATGTAGTTGACATGAAAATGCATGTTTTCACAATTTCAATTATTTATTTATGAAAGTTTTTCTCATAATACCTAAAACATCAGAGTTTAAAAGCACACTTGGCATTTTTGCTTGCTTTCAGCACCCCCTAGTGGCCATTATTAATGATCTGTGTTCAGATCGCTGTGCTTTCGTCTTTTAACATCTTAATTTAACAGCTGAAACATCCCCAGCCTTCATTAGTGTCTACAGGGATGGCTTATCACTGAATAAAAACAAATCAGCTGTATTCATGATCATGCAGGAAACGTGCTGTAAGCAGACTGCAGCACCAGGTATGTCAGCCCCATTTTTTCCTAACAGAGTTGCCCACCAGTCTGAAGTTGCAAGTGCGGTACTCCTGGTCATAGAGGGCGGTGGGGGACTGAGTGACATTTCATTAACCCTGTAAAGGGACATTTTAGCACATTCTGGCTCAAGAAAATGATTTACAAACATCAAAAATGTGCATATTGTGGCTTTAAAGACTTCTGATGAAGTAAAGCTTTTCAACTTAACACCAGCAGAGGGTGCTGTTGTTATCATAAAAGGCTTTGTGTTGACTCCTTTTTCTGCAGTTATTTTTTTTTTTAAATGACCTTTTTGTGAGATACAGATAAACCATTCTGACTTTAATTGTCCTCAATATTAAAAACATTACAGGTAAAAATTTAAATACGACTCATGAACATAATCGGATGTAATTATAACTTGTAGAGCGGTATTTATTTAAATATGATATCTATACGTTCAGTTGAACAGCGGCTGAGCCGCGTTATTCCTCATAACGACATCAGGATGGGACCTTGTTAAAGGGCACACATCTAATCCAGAATTTGTTTTATGAAAAGTATCAGGTAAACTTTGGGAAGTTCATGATTACTCTCCTGGGAGTCCCTCCACAAAAGGCAGGAATGTGATGTCATGTCCAGCCTCGGAGGGGTTTTATTCAGCCCAGCTCAGCTCAGCCTCTTGCACCAAACACACTCACTCACACACCCTGCCTGAACAGAGACTCCCCAGGAAACCTCGCTCTTTCTTGTTCTCATTTCCCACCAGGAACTCCCAGATCTCAGGATTACTTTTTGCTCCCGTTCTTTTTCCAATTTCCACAAAGGTAAGAGTTGCAGGATTGCAGTGGGTTGTTCATTCCCTCTCCTTCTTTAAAGCTGTATTTACTGATTTTAAAGAAAATCCCTTGCAAGAAAATAAGAACAATTTAGTGCAGTTTGAGATCTGTCACAGTTAGGAGCGAAAGCAAGCCCAGCGCAGCAGAGACGAAGCATTCCCAGCTCCAATGTGTTTCTAATGATCACGCTTTCATTGAAAAAACATGTCAAGCTTTGTGGTCCTTCGGCGTTCAACAGAATATCTGGGAAGTGCCTTCGTTGGCTTGTAGAGAAAACAACTAAGAGTGCTTGAGTGTTGAAGCGAGAAAACACTTCTAAACCTCACTAATACATGTGGAAGTTGCACAAGAATAGTTGAGTAACTGGTCTCTGGAGAGACATGAGCTGGTCTATGTTCATCATAAACTGCAGGAAATGCTTAAAAAAAACCCGTTTTTAGGATGTTTTACACCCTGTTACATTATAAACGCCTCACTAATAATAATCATGTTAAAAAGCATTCTTCACCTGCTCGTGTTACTGTTGCTTTTCAGACTAAAATGGTATTTTCTGTGCCAAACTGTTCATTTTTCATAGACTCAAATGAAGAAATGGGAGCAAACTTCTTAAAAGGCTTCTTCTGGTTCATCCCTTGAGTTATGGTCACAGTAAAGTGGTTTAAACCAGTCGTTCATCAAAGCTTTTAACCCACAAAACAGAGAATTGTGAGCAAAACTATCGCAGACTGACGAATGCAAACACTTACAAACCGATCCAACAACAGACTTTGTTGACCGGTAGATTACTTCAACCTATTTTTGACCTCTGCTGTTGTTGAAACAGTTCAGGTCTAATTTCCTGTCACTCATTTTTTGGCTGATTAAATAAGTTGAACGAGAGTTTGTTTTAGTAATTTTGGTCAAATTAATCTGCAAATCAGCATGAAATTTCAGTTATGACCAAAACTTGAGCGATATATTTTAATAAAATGTGTTTTTTCTTGTCAACCCAGATTTTAACGGTCACAGCTTTTAAACCGGTCACTTATGGGTAAAAATCCTGACGTTGAGTCAAACTCGTAACCCAAACTAATCCAAACTGGGTAGTTTTATTGAAATTAACCATTAAACCCGTAACTGCATCAACACTAATGGTTTATTTTCACTAAAGTTCAGTTTGACTAAGTTGCGTTGGTTTGAAATTGCAGACACAGCGAGTTGAAACATCTGGATGTGGAGTCGTTTGTGAGGACGAAACCCAAACGTGTTGAAGTGTTTTGGCTCAACTTTGGTTAAACTGGCTCACATGTTTAATAAAGGAAGGAAGAAGTGGGGAAGAGGAAGTAAAGGTCAAATCCGTGACCCTGAAAGTTACCTTCCAGTTTCCTAAAGTGGGGTTTTATCCCCTGTGTTTGCAGGAGTTTCACTTAAACGAGAGATGTGCTGGAAAACAGATTTGAAAGTCACTCAGAAAGTCTTGAATGATTAGTAAAAAGTGTGATTTAATGGGCGTGACTGAACGGTGATGTGGGCCGGAGCCCGAGCCCAGCTGCCGTCAACACGTCGTGCACTGGATGGTCGCAGCAGCTGCTCAGGAAGCACTTTTATTAGCCACTCTGAGGGCAAACTATTCACAGCAGTGGTGAAGTTTTTACCTGTTCCTGCAAATCTGGTAAAAATAACTCAGACCCCCCCCCACACACACACACACACACACACACACACACACACCCAGGGGGTTGTACAGAGGTACTTTATTTTTTTTTCACAAGTTTTTTCTTCTTGATAGTGTACGAAGATGAGTCCGAGCAGCATCCTTTCTCTCCTGGCTTTCTGCTTCATAAGCAAGGTAAACACGGCTTTTATTGTTTCACTCAGATGTTTTTTGAGCCCTCTCACTCCTCGAAGGAACACATTCATTCACCTCGCATGCCAGAGTTTTATCCTGAGATCAGATTGTTGAGGAATGATGGAGTTAACGTTGTTTTGGTGACATGTTTGAATCAAGCACTCAGAGTTGATGACTTCCAACTGCCAACACCCCAAAATTCAAAATTTAGCTCAATGTTGTGAGCCATTTGCCACATTGCTAAGTCTAATTAGCGGTGGCAGCCATATTGAATCAGGTTTATATCCGTTCAGATATAAAACTGAGATGAATAATTGATCAAACGTCCAAACTGTGTCTCATCTTTAAAGACGTTAAGATCATGAATTTAACTTTGAAATGAGACTTTTATTCATTTCTTCCCCCCGATGGGCTGTATTCTCAGCTGCTGGCCGTAGCATCATCTGAGATTGAGGACCAGAGGTTCGGGATTCACCAGAGTGAAATCGCCATGGCGCAGTATCAGTGTTTCCAGAGGATTACGAAAGAATCTCATCGCAAAACCAAAACCATCGGTGAGCAACGGTTCCAGAAGGACACTGGAAACACCTAATAGATTTAAAACAACCAAGACTTAAATGGAAAAGGAGATGTTTTAAAGGTCTTTAGCCAGTCAGACGTTACAGTTTGCATCTCCTCTGTTTGAATCAGGGCTGGAGTGCAACACGACGTGGGATGGCTGGTTGTGTTGGGATGAAACTGAAGCTGGGGTGAAGCAACAGAACTGTCCAGGCTACTTTGAGGACTTCGACACTCAAGGTTAATTTCTCCTGTTATAGGAAATGGTTCAGTTAGTTTTTAAGCAGACATTTTTTTATACATTTTCTGGGAAACAGACTAAAATATTGACATTATTTATCAGTTAAACTTCTATAATATGTTAATATTTTAAATATAATTTCGGGTGAGGAGCAGGTCGTTTGTAATGCTGGAAATTGCAAGTCTTGCAAATTTTGGGTTGATTTCTGTGATTTTAGACTTACTTTAGTCTGACAATGAAGGATCCTTATATTACATCACTAAATCGTCTTCAGACAGAGCAGCAGAGGAGCGATACTATGCAACTTTTCATATTTTTAAAATATTTTCTTGAGCCAGTATGTGCTAAAACGACCCTTTACTGGGTTAATGAAATGTCACTCCATCCCCTTCTGTGACCAGAATATCACACTTGCAACTTCGGAGTGCCCATCCATTCCCTGTTGGACAAGGCAGCATTGGAATCTGCTTCCAGCCCGTTTCCTGCATGTTTTAGACAGAGGTGGAAAGAGTACTAAAATTTCCTACTTAAGTAAAAGTACCAAAACTTTGATAATTTTTTACTCAAGTACTAAGTTACTTATAGAGCTAATGAGCATACAGAGTTTATGTATGTCAGGGTGGGGGTGTCTAAGTAGTGCAATATCACAACGCCAGCTCACAACACGCTCGTATGCGCGTGCACACACACCACTATGCCTAACCCATTCCATAACCCTAACCTTAACCAATGGTGCTCTATTCCTAACCATAATCTAAACTCACCAAAACTAAAATCTAATCCACACCATACCTCTAAAACGTATTAGGATGCTTGACATTGTCTACAACAGCAAAATGTCCTCCCTGAGTGCATCACAGGGACCAGATTGAAGTTTTTGAGTAAAATTGTGGGAAAAGTGTGGCTGTTTAACATCCTCATAATAAAAAATGTACACCCACACCCCCCACAGGTGAGACGCGGTGTCGGTACAGGATCTGCTCGGGTGCAAGATCGGCTCGGAGTCCTTCGACTGCTAATGACGTCAAAGTAGTTGATTGGCTGAACATGAACCTTACGGAAGTTACGTAATCACGTTACGTTGATCCAGGCAAATTTTTCTGTTGGAAAGATGGACAACTTTTATGTTTATGTTTATTTATTTAGCAGACGCTTTTATCCAAAGCGACTTACAATTTATAACCTATAGGGCATGTTGGGAACTGTGGGGGAAACTGGAGTACCCGGAGGAAACCCACGCATGCATGGGGAGAACACACAACTCCACGCAGAAAGGCCGCAGCTGAGTTTTGAACTTGCAACCTTCGTGCTGCGAGGCAACAGTGCTAACCACTGCGCCACCATGCAGCCACGCATGTGTGTGTGTGTGTGTGTGTGTGTGTGCACAATTGAAACATACAATCCTAGAAAAACCTTATCCAATCAATGTGCACGTCCTGTTCTCACTGACTGGATAGAAATCCTTCCATCAAACTGTGTGTGTGTGTGCGTGCACTGATGAAGCCATCTTTACGCGGACAAAAATGTAACTAAGTAACTTTTACTTTGAGTACATTTAATTTACAATACTTTTTACTTTTACTTGAGTAAAAATTTAGGAAACTACTTTTACTTGTACTTGAGTAAGAAATTATCAAAGTATTGGTACTCGTACTTAAGTAGGAAATTTGAGTACTCTTTCCACCTCTGCTTCAAACTAATAGGAATATTTAGATTAGACGTCGGGGAGAAATATCAATGAAAAATGACGCTGATTGTGAACTACTACACAGAATTTGATAGTAAGCAAGTAAAAATATCACACGCTGTGACTTTAAGGCAGATTAAAACACAGTTCCTGCTAAAAGTTTTCTCAGTTCTTTAGCAAAAATAAAACCAGTGCTATTTTGGTTAAAGTTTATCCTCTATTATTCTAAAATTTGCAAACAGAAATGGCCTCCAAAGTGTGCACGGAGTCTGGCGAGTGGGAACAACACCCCGAAAGCAACAGAACGTGGACAGACTACACAAAGTGTAAAGCCAACAAGCGCATTAAGACAAACGTAAGGAAACTAAGCTGTTTCGGCTCATTTTTATCTCCACGGCAGCATTGATGGAAATGCATTCTCTGTTTTTCTTGACAGTCAGCAATGACTCACTTCTACTTGATCATGATCGGTCACGGACTATCCTTGATATCACTCCTCATTTCGCTGGGAATATTCTTCTATTTTAAGTAAGTTGCTTTCAAATTTTTTTATGTAAATGTTAAAAATTGGGTCTAACTGCATCTTTTCTTGAACATTTCCCTTAGAACTTTGAGCTGCCAGAGAATAACGCTGCACAAAAACCTTTTCCTCTCATTCGTGTTAAACTCGGTCATTACTGTTGTGTGGTTCTGCAACATGCAGAAGGGGAATTCTGTGAGTGTTTTTGTGTTATTTGCACTTGAAGATGCCTCTTACTCTTAACAGGTCATATAGTCATTTTCCTGTTTTCTCCCCAGGGCAGCTGTAAGCTTCTTGCCTTCATCCACTTGTACATCATGAGCTGTAGCTACTTCTGGATGCTCTGTGAGGGCATCTACCTGCACACTCTGATCGTCGTGGCGGTGTTTGCAGAAAAACAGCATCTCACGTGGTATTATCTCCTCGGCTGGGGTGAGTTTAAGTGGTTGTGAAAAAAATTATTTTAATCTTTGATTCATAATCCTTTAATCTGATTTTACAGGTTTTCCACTTGTGCCAGCAGTCATATATTCAATAGCACGTTACTGCTACTACAACGACAGGTGAGCTTAGGATCCACTCATATTTATAAATATATAATGGATGCAGGTATCCATGATGGTGTTGCATATGTAATGATTTAAATTACATGTTATTTAATAAGCAATAAGACATAAGATTCCATAGGAAATATGAAATCCACCTTATGGATCTGTGAGGCTATTTAAACCAGAAGATTGGAACTTTTTATTGCAGGGATTAGATAACAGCTTCGTATTCACTCAGAGACAACAGAAGAGAGAGAGAGAGAGTCAAGTTTAAAAGTTTAAAGATTTATTACTAAACAAATTAAACTAGACTAACTTTAACACTAAATGTAAGGTGTAACTAAGGTGAATGAGATGGAGAATGGTGTAATGTGGAATGTTGCTCAGAACCAGCAAATCCGAAGAAGCGATTAGTTCTGGTGGGAACTGAAGGTGATGTCTTCGCGTTAAGCTTTGGTTATTCATAAACACATTTGACGCCATTTTGTTGGCCTACATACCCTTGTGGAAGTCCCTGTTAGATCAGGAATGTCGAGGTCCAGCTGGACCCTCTCTGGAACCGAAGCTGGTAGGAAAAGCAGCGGTTGCTGACCAGATCAGTCTGTGAGATACTTCCGGGTCACGACAGTTTTGTTGGCATCTAGTGAGACCCAAACCTGGGTCGTGATGGTTCAGCTTTTATTCTGAAAGGAACCGTTGCAGCAGGTGGAACAGCAACAGATTTTATCCAGCTTGTCGTTGGTTCTTTCGGCTGAAGAGGAAAGTTACGGATTGGCCACTCCGACAACTTCTCTAGAACGCTTTGAACTGGCGTTAAAGATGGCGTGGGCATAGTTTTATACTTCGGATGTTTTGGTTTATGGTCGAATGAAAAGATGACAGATTTACCAAACACCACCAAAACCACGCCTCCGTAAGATCTGGCAGATTCTGATTGGATCAGTGAAAGCAATGTGTCGTCTCTTAATGCTACGTGAGATCAGTCCTAGTGGAAACATTTAAAGTCATATTACTTTTTATATTCTATAGGATTATAATAAAGTAATTAATATTTTGATTTCACAGATTGGTCACATCTTATTATTGACTAACACTTTGTTTGATTAGCTTTATTAAAATAGAGTTATTTGATTTATTAAAAGAAAAGAGTCCTTTCTTCATTCTTCTCTTGAGCTGGAAAGAAGCAGTTTAGAAGCAAATGCATGAGACCTTGAGACCATATCTCATGCAGACTAGTTCTGTGTCAGAGGAGAGGGGGAAAATGACTTTTGGTGGAAAACAGTCATTTCATTCTGCTACACATATTTACAGATGTTGGGTCAGCCCGGCTACGTCCTTGCTGTACATCATCCATGCTCCAATCTGCGCTGCACTGGTGGTGAGTGACTTAAAGAGACAATGTGTAGTTTTTACCTTTAATCTCTGGAAATATCCATCAAAATGTTGTTAAAAATGAATAAAATGATGTCCAGTCATTAAAAATATTGGAGGCTTCGTACCATATATCCATATAAAATCGAGTCTAAATTACATAGGGTGCAGGTCTAGTGTCTTTGGGGGACGCCGTATTAGACGCCATGTTTCCTTCTGGTTGGCTTGGTTTCCTGTGACTCTAATAACGAAACTGCTCAAGTCTTCCCAAAACATATACTGAACAAAAATGTAAACACTTTTGTTGTTGCTTCCATTTTTCATGAGCTGAACTCAAACATCTGAAAATGTGTCTACATTCACAAATATTGTTCTGAAATCTGTCTTCATGTGTGTTAGTGAGCACTTTTCCTTTACCAAGATAATCCATCCCACCTCACAGGTGTGGCATATCAAGGGGCTGATTAGACAGCATGAATAATGTACAGGTGTGCCTTAGACTGCCCACAATAAAAGGACACCCTGACATGTGCACAGTTTTGCTGAATGGGGGGTGGTAGGGCAGAAAACCAGTCAGTATCTGGTGTGGCCAACATCTGCCTCACACAGGGCAACACATCTCTGTCGAGCTGATCAGGTTGTTGATTGTGGTCTGTGGGATGTTGGTCCACTCCTCTTCAATAGCTGTGCAAAGTTGCTGAATATTGGCAGGAAGTGGAACACGCGGTCATTTACGCCGATCCAGATTTTCCCAAACATGCTCAGTGGGTGACATGTCTGTGTTGGTCATGCAAGAACTGGGATGTTTTCAGCTTCCAGAAATTGTGTCCAGATCCTTGCAATATGAGGCCGTGTGTTATCATGCTTCAGCATGAGGTGATGGTCGTGGATCATTGGCACAACAACAGGCCTCGGGATCTCGTCACGGTACCTCTGTGCATTCAAAATGCCATCAATAAAATTCACCTATGTTCGTTGTCCATAACATACACCTGCTCATACTTGTACCCCATCGCCACCATGGGCCGCTCGTTCCACAACGCTGACATCAGCAAACCGCTCACACACACGACGCCTCACACACAGTCTGCCATCTGCCGTAAACAGCGAAAACTGGGACTCATCTGTGAACAGAATGCATCTCCAACGTGCCGAACGCCATTGAATGTGAGGGTTTGCCCACTCAAGTCGGTTACGACAATGTTCTGCAGTCAGATCCAGACCCCGATGAGGATGATGAGCATGCAGATGAGCTTCCCTGAGATGGTTTCTGACAGTTTGTGCAGAAATTCTCTGGTTATGCAAACTGATTGCTGCTGCAGCTGTCCGGGTGGCTAGTCTCTGGCGATACTGGAGGTGAAAATGCTGGAAGTGAAGGTCCTGGGCTGGTGTGGTCACACGTGGTCTGCGGTTGTGGGGCCGGTTGCCGGGGGTGGACTGGGACAATAATTCAGGCCGGGAATGTTGAAACCATCCCAGGCCACTGCCCAATTAACGCAAAACACTAAAAGTGAGTCAAGTTGGGCGCCCACTGATGTAAAAGGGTAAAACATCCAAATGAAAACTTCACATGTGCCCTACATTTTTCCTCTAAAATATAAATATTTGTGTTCTGCTGCTATAATCTGTGCTTACGTTGCATAAACTGAAATTATATTTAATCCTGTAAAATGGCACATTAGATGAAATTGACCAGACACCATCATCCACCTGAACTTGAGACCAACAGGGGCCAGACTATATGTCTGGGTCAAGAGAATCACAACACAAGCAGAGAAATAAAAAAGTGTGTGTGTGTATGGGGGGTGGGTCCGCCCATTGCTAAATGACTGCATCATATATATATATATATATATATATATATATATATATATATATATATATATATATATATATATGTATGTATATTTGCCAGACCCCGACAAAGGGAGAGGATGGGGTGTCTTTGTGCCCAGTTTGCTGTGTGTGAGCATCAGGACAGCAGATGCCCTGATGAGCTGCATGACGGATTGCTCATTTACATATTACACACGTCATGACGGCAATCACTGAGCAGGCCTGTTTAATAACCAGGTCACCGGGAAATCTCCCGTTCCTCCCAATTACCAGTCCACCACGTCGCTCCCTCAAAGGTTGTGACATCTGTGGCATTGTGTTTTTTGATCAAGGGTGTCCTTTTATTGTGGTCAGTCTAAGACACACCTGTACATTATTCATGCTATCTAATCAGACCCTTGATATGCCACACCAGTGAGGTGGGATGGATTAGCTTGGTAAAGGAAAAGTGCTCACCAACACACATGTAGACCGATTTCAGAACAATGTTTGAGAGCCATGGGTCTTTTGTGTATGTAGACAAATTTTCAGATGTTTGAGTTCAGCTAAAAAAAAAAATGGGAACAAAAACAAAAGTGTTGCATTTTTTTTTTTTTTGCTCAGTGTATGTGAAAGACCAAAATTGAAAATGCGATCAAATATATTTTGGCCAAATGGCATAGGGAGCCTAAGTCTCCTCCCTTTCCGGTTGGCTCATGGGTTCCCGGAATTACAAAAAAACAAATGGAAGTCAACGGGGTTAAAAACGCCATTTTCTAATCCACTTTGCCTTATGCCCTGGATCACACACATGTGGTACTTCAGTTTAAATAAAAAGTAATGATGGGTGATTCGACCACGCCTGTCATGCACTTAGAGATTTATCAGCTTGTAAAAGTTGGTAATTGGCACGACTACAAATTAGGTATCGGTATGTTGCATGTGTGACGTCACCACAGAATCGCCTCTCCTCTAGCATAGCTGCTACTTACCAAATGGACAGATTTATGGTGTGTTTTTTTTTCCTTCTAAAGGAAGGATTAGTTTGCTAAACTTACAGCCATTTTCCCTCTGTTTTTCTTCATGTTTGGTTCAATGATGTCAATTTGGTGATGCCCCTTTGTAGTCCTGAACTTATTTTCACACAAAACCTAATATAACTTTTGGCCCCGTTTGAAAATAAGCGCGTTCTTGGTATCAAAACACATCTTTAAAATTCACGGGCATCATATGTGGATTCAAAAATACTTTGTTAATCCCAGAGGGAAATTGATTACACATTGATTATACTTCACACAAAACTAAAAAATCGTTCCCCCCTGTTTGAAAATAAGCGCGTTCTTGGTATCAAAATGTGCTTTTAAAATTCACAGACATCATATGTGAAATCCATGGCATGAAACAAGCGTAATTAGAAAATAGCGTTTTTAGCCCCATTGACTTGCATTCCTTTTTCCGTTCTTCCGGGGACCCATGGTCCGGAAGTAGATGGGCGTGACTTAGGTTCCCCATAGCTGTAGTATTATGACATCATCAGCAGGCACAGAACCCCAAGCAGATCCGGAAACTACAGCATCAGAAAACTACAATCAGCACTGCATTCTCTCGATGGAATTAACTGAAGGACCATCGAAGTCCGAGGAGTCACGCTGAGGTTGCACGCTTTCCAAACAAAATTTACTGTAATGTTTTTTTTTTAAACTAGGGACAGTCATGGCTATATGGTGTAAAACTAACCTGAAATGTATGTATGTACTGCCTTGTAACAGCAAGAAACTACACACTGTCACCTTAATCCAGATCATTGATTTCCTCAACAAAATCATAGACATTCATTCCACCTTGATTTGAATAACAGCCATGGAAGCCAACCCAATCCAAGATGGCCGCCATACCTGATCAATCTTGGCCAACAAAAACATGACTTAGTTTTACAGACATTAGGCTGAACTTTGGTGTCGTAGTGGCAACAGTTTCCTTGTGTGGATGGTGTGCATTCGCTTTTTTCTTTGCATGAAAACCATTTATAAAAAAACTTTTGAGAAACAAAACAATCTTTCTCTTTTTAATCATCAGGTGAACTTTTTCTTCTTGCTGAACATCGTTCGAGTTCTCATCACCAAGCTACGAGTGACGCACCAGGCTGAATCCAGCCTTTACATGAGGGCAGTGAGGGCAACCCTCATCCTCATCCCTCTGCTCGGCATCCAGTACGTCTTGCTGGCGTACAAGCCCCAAGATCACTGGATCTCTGAGATCTATCAGTACATCATGACCATCCTCATGCACTTCCAGGTCAGTGAGCATCTCCTTGTGTCAGCCACTGAAGTCAGTACCTCATGCGTGTTTGCATCTGTTGGCGATAGACAACAATAGGCGAGGGTGTTTCCAGGATTTCCTCGCGTGATTTTTTTTCACACGGGCAAAAACGTTTAGTGACAAATTTGTCGCAGAATCCTGCTGGAGACAAAAGCCTTTCTCAGTTTAGTTTCCAGGACTCCAACAGCATGAGTGGGCGGCAACAAACTTTTAAACAGAGACGACACATTGTGATTAACACAAAGATTTGCATGAGTGTTCCCATGTCGTGTGCAAATTTACTGTGATTTCAATAAAAAATGTGCCCTTTTTTTAAAAGCAACTTTGCGTATCCAGTTAGCTGCCAACAGTAGACGCCTGGGGATAAACTAAGAACTGCAACGCCCTTCTAACTGGTCTTCCAGCCTGTACTGTGAGACCTCTTCAAATGGTCCAGAACGCAGTGGCGCGTCTGGTCTTCAACCAGCCAAAAAGAGCACACGTCACCCCTCTGTTCATTGAGCTCCACTGGCTACCGCTAGCAGCACGCATCAAATTCAAATTGCTAACACTAGCGTACAAAGTCCGAGATGGTACGGCTCCCATCTACCTGAATCCTCTTGCAAAGGCTTACGTCTCGGCCCGGCCGCTCCGGTCATCACAGGATCGTCGGCTAGCAGTGCCTACACCACGCTCAGGACAATCCAGACTCTTCTCATGCATCGTTCCACAAATGTGGAATGACCTTCCAAGCACTGCCAGAACAGGGGCTTCCTTTTCAATTTTCAAGAAACTCCTGAAGACCCTGCTCTTCAGAGAGCATCTTCTAAACTAGCACCCTCCCTGCACCTGTCCCCCTCTCTACCGTCCACTCCTTGTTCCCTCCTCTCCATGACTGATGTCAAGTTGTTGTTATTGTTGTAGTTAGCCTCAAGGGCAACATGCCGATTATCACTTGTAAGTCGCTTTGGACAAAAGTGTCTGCTAAATACATGAACATAAACATAAGAAACTTGTTTAATTTGTAAATGTTCTAATGAAAGCTGTTTTTAATTCAGGGTCTGCTGGTTTCTACTATTTTCTGCTTCTTCAACGGAGAGGTGAGTAGTTATCGGATCTCAGCAAATTATTCCAAGAACGGATTAAGAATTATAACATCATCACACAGAAAACATAAGAAAACAAATATTTAATCCAGTTTGCAACCAAACGAATGCACCAAGATATGCTAACTAATGTATTTTTAATGGTGTAGGTGAAGCTTCAGTTGTTTGAGGTTTTGAAGCTGCTACTCCTTACATTGAATACATTTTTGCAGATGTACAACTTTTTGATAATTTAGGCACCGATGCAAAGACTAAAAAGTGTTTTCTGATTGTAATATTCAAGACATAAATGACCAAATAAATGTTTTAATAGAAATTGTCTCACAGGTTAATTACGGCAAAGAAATAATACAATACAGTATTTGAGAGTCATGGAAAAACCATACAAAAAGAGGCTGTTTTAGAAGTAGTTGACTTTGCTTATTATTTCCTCTAATTTCTTAGGATTAAAAGTATAATAAAGTCTAATAAAATAGAAGCAACAAATTTTCTATCACTTCCAGGTTCAGACTGTTATAAGGAGACAATGGAATCAACAGCGGTTGCAGTTCGCCGGGACTTTTGGCAATCCTGACTTCTTCCGCACCACGTCTTACATGGGAACGTCGCTCACCGAGGTCCACCGATGCTACAGCATCGAGAGCCACACGGAGCACTCAAACGGCAGAACGTACTCCGACATATTCAGATCGGACAGCCCTTTTGTGTGAGCGCGGCGTTCCCGCTCTTGTTCTCTCCTCTGAGATCTCCATCTTCTAGGAGTGTTACAAAAAAAAACAGACTTCCTTTTAGGGGGATTTTTACCCCCAAGATGCTGACTATTTTGAAAAGTCAGGTAAAGTATCTTTTTAGTTTGTATTTTTACGGAGTTTTTGTTGGACACGAGGAATATTCTATTCCAGAACTATCTTTTGAAAATACAATTTTATTACCTAATAATGCGCAAAAATATCAAAAACGAGCTTATATTCCAGACTGTGTGGACACTTGCCAGTAATGTGATTTTTTTTTCTCGAACCCAACATACATTACGTTAACGATAGTTCAAGAAGTTTTTATATCCAAAGTAATTTTACGTCTATTTTTAGCTTCTCCTACCCCAAGCCTAACCATCAGTTGATTGATATGTTTCAGGATGCCTGCATTGCCAGCCTAGCATGTATAAGTACAGATGATTTACATTTAAAGACCAAGTTCACTCATAAACAGTTGTTTACTGGTTCTTTTTAAAATGTGATTTGTCAATCTGAGTTTAACATGTAGAATGTTTCCCACCACTAACTCCTATATTAGCTGCTGGTAGAAAACAGACAGGAAAACACTCTGATTTAAAAAGCATGCCAGTTGCGTGTCACAGTTAGCATGGCCTCACCATCTTGGATCACTGTGGGGCATGGACGTAATTTTCACTTTAGAAGTGTGTGTGTGTGTGTGGGGGGGGGGGTATCTTTACAGTATGCTCTAATGGGAAACAGGCTTCAATACAAATGGTTGTTTTCTGCTTGGTCCTAGAGCTCCACCAGTGTCAATTTAATATAGTGTAATATTGTTTTTGGATGGTAAAAAGTGCAGGGGTCAAAACTTGACTTTGGAAAAAGTGGGGGGGACATGTCCCCCCCCCCCCCCCAAAAAAAAAATTACGTCCATACTGTGGGGAATGCTGTTGTTTATTTAGAGCCCAGGAGAGAGCAGAGCACGTCTCGGCTAGTGGAAGCTAACCATTAGCATTAGCAACTCCACCATACAGCGGAACTCCTTCAGACTTGTGTTTTTTGTGGAGATAAAACATCCAAGTTGCAAAGCAAACAGATTCAATGGTAGAGATTTGTTGCTGTCAGCCAATCAGAGACAAGATGTCCGAATATCAGAAAAATAGACTCTAAATCCTGCCGTCTTCTGTTTATACTAGAGACTTAAGAAGTGAGGTGCTACCCAAACAAAATAAAATTAGAGCAATAAAGTTATGACATTATAACGTGATGTCGCTCTAATTTTATTTTGCTTGGGTGGCAGCTCTACTCTTCTGTAGAAGACCACTGCAAATGTGTTGAAAATATGAGCGAACTTGGTCTTTAAACACAAATATTTAGGTTAAAATAATTTGGTAGGTGTGTTAAAACTTTTAATTGGTACTTAAACTGTAAGTTTTTTAGGTGCCCTAGAACATTTAAAAGGTATTTCAGATCCTTTCAAGTGAGATTCTGTGGAAATGTTCAGGTATTATCTCACCTGAAGCTGAGCGCGTCAAAAACAAACGCTTGGTCAGCCACCCTTTGCGTCAGACCCCCGACGCCAAAAATGCCCTTTTTCGTCACTTATGTGCAGTGTTGCCAATATTCCTGACGACTTTTTGACCCCCCTCAACGACTTTTTTTTCCAAAAAGCGCCTAGTGACAAACCTAGCGACATTTCTCAGGACCCGTTGCTACTTTCTGTAGAACTTTCTTGTAGATATTCCCTACAGATTAGCAACAAAGAAAACATTTGCACTCTGAACCGTTCTTCAGGGAGTTAGGAAAGAGAATGATAATCTGCACATGTGCACGACGACTGACCAGTCGTAAACCGTTTTCGGCCGGGCCGAAGACAAAGGTGTAGTTGCAGAGCTGGAGACCGCCGAGTGACGTCTACTGCTGCTGTAGGCTCACACTTCTACTAGAGACGGCGCAGGCATCAACCTGTGATCTCTGGTTCTGCAGCCGTCAGACACTTTGGCTTTTCCTGCATTTGGCAAATAAAGTCAACGGGAGTTTTAACTACCGTCCCGTTTACACACGCAGCTCTGTGGCTCATCTGAATTTCCCTCAGTGACACAGGGATGGTTATACTATGAGACACCCGCTCACTTTTGCTCGGTGCGCCGTTATTATCACGATGGAGAGAAAACACAACAGAGAAGTTGAGAAACTATGAGGTGTAAAAACAAAAGCTTTTTAGGAAAATGTCTGTGAGAATGAGGAGAGCAGGAGGTCTGAGATATATTCTACAACAGAACTGTTTGGATCACCACACCATATCGGTCTTAATGTCACTTTATTGATACTTTTGGAATTTATTTTACGTGTCAAAGCAATTTGGGCCATTTTAATCATACTAATTAATAACTTTAACACATAACATAGTTTTTGTTATTTTCCTCCCTTTTAGTCCTAAAAAGACCAACAAGTTTTTAAAATCTTCAGTACATATATATATATATCTATATATCTATCTATATATCTATATATATATATATATATATTTATATATATATATATATATATATATATATATATATATATATATATATATATATATATATATATATATGTGTATCTTTTACATGCTATTGGGAAAATGAAAGCCAATCTGGCGTAATGACGTCATAAATAGGCAAATTTGTATTTGACGTCATCTGGCGACATCTGGGTGACTTTCTGGGTCGACTTTAGCTACTTTCTATCAGGGGGAGTTGGCAACACTGCTTATGTGCGAAAAGGGTTTTTTCCCTTTTCTGACTGCAGAACCCAATGCAGCGTAAAACTGACGCGATGGGATACAGTATCCGCTGATGCGGCACCGAACCAGCTCATTTAACCGCACCTAAACCTTGACGTTTTGCTATTTATAACCTTCCCCTCACCCTCATCCTAACCTTAACCCTCTTGCTACCTAAAATATTACTCTCACTGTGATCAAGCGTTTGTTTCCCATGCATTCTGACTGTGAAATTTCGTATTTGCCGCCCAAGGGGAACGTTAGAACATACCATCTGGCAAGGGGGAGGTTACAAATACCCTCTGCTTTTAACCTCCACCTTGGTAGTTGAAACCTCCCCCTCGCGTTGGCTCGATCCAAACCCGACCAATGACGAGGCGGCTCCCTCCGTTCACTTCATAGAGCCGGCTTTTAGAGCGACCGACACATCACTAACGTGTTCACTAGCAAGATGGTTAAGGTTAGGATAGGGGTGAGGGGAAGGTTAAATAAGAGGATAAGGTTAGGGTGAGGTACAATGAGCTTGTTTGGTGCCCTGGCTGCGGACATCCCATTGCGTCAGTTTAAAGCCTGGTTCATGCTTCTCCGTCAGCTCCGCAAGGGACAGACACGCACGGATTGACGGGAGCGTTTTGCTCTCATACTTCTCCGTCTCCTGGAGAGTGTTGCAAAGCAATTCCCCGCCAGGACAACAGAGGGCGTAGCGCTGTTCTGTGGTATCCTGTCATGAATCTGGTCCTAGACAGTGTGTTTATATTGTGGTTTTTGTATATAAGAGACTTTTTAACACGGACATATTTGTCTCGCATCCTCCTCCACCTTTAAACCCACGTTTCCTGTCATTTCCGTCCACAGATAAAACTCTTGCTGCGCATCTTTTCACTCCTCCAGTCACGGGGGAATTAAACGTTCATGTTTTTAGAGTTTTTTCGCGAGGTATTCTTCAAGCTTCTCTGTGTCTGCCGCTAGTTATCCTCGGCTCTCTTTACGTTTTTGAGGGCGCAATGGTGGCGCTGTAGACAACAGCAGTGTCCTGACCAATCACAAGCTTACGTTGTCCGTTTCGACTGACGGATGTTTAGAAAAGAGAGCTCGACTCCGTCCTTGCGGAGCTCTCCAGCAGGCCCGCAAGGACGTTGCGTGTCTCCACACTGACGCAGACGGAGAAGCACGCATCAGGCTTAACGCTGCATTGGGATCTGCAGTCAGAAAAGGGAAAAACCCCATTTTCACACATAAGTGACAGAAAAGGGCAGTTTTGGCATCAGGGGTCTGACGCGGGGCGTGGCTGACCACGCGTTTGTTTTTGACGCGCTGGGAGTGAGAATGTGTTGGTGAAAGGGATCAAAGCAAAATGTAAATGAGCCTTTAGCAAAGCTGGCAGTGTTCTTCTCTGCATTTTGATATGTTGCTTATGTGGACTCTTGCTACCCAGTGGCTGCATTGTGGTGGTAGGTTATTTTTTTTGGCTGCATGGAGGCGCAGTTGTAAGACGGTTGCAAGTTCAAGCATGGCTACATCCTTCCTGCGCAGAGTTAGCATGTTCTCCCCATGCATGTGTCAGTTTTCTCTAGGTATTCCGGTTTCTTCCAGCAGTCAGAAAAATTGCATGTTTAATGGTGCGTTCAATTCGTCCTTGACACTCGGAACTCCCAACTTCCAAGTAGGAAAAATCAAATGTAACGTCCCCCAAAATCAGACCTCCCAGTCGGAAACTCAGAAAAACTTCAGAACTCCGATCTCGACATCCAAAATGGCAGCTCTCTGTATCAACAACAGCAAGTTTTGGGTGAAATGTGTTTATTGTACAAAGCACACTTATAAGAGTACATTTAAAACCAACATTACATGTAGTGCTTGCAACCCTAAGCTGTACATACTAAAAGTTTTGTTTGCATGTTGCACGTAGAGCTTAAAACTGTTCTTAAGAGGGATCTACAAACAGTGGCTACTTGGGAGGTGTGCCTCGCCATATTGGAATCCTGACTTCTCCGACTGCGGTAACCAGAAAACGGTTAACCCGAGTGTGATGTCATTTCCAGTTCCGACTTCCGAGGTAAATCGATCGCACCATAAGAGCATTCTAAATTGGATGAAAGCCAAACAAATGGACTTGTTTTTTTTTTTAGAAATTAACCATGGAAGGCATTGGTGTCGTAAACAGGGAATAAATCTATCTGGAGTAGCGTAGACGTTCATATTCAGTCTCTGTTGAGCTACAACAGCTTTTTTAATGAAATGATTTAAATTTGGCTTTGCATTAGAATCTCTGGACCTTCACCCGTGCTTGTTTCTACTGAAGCAATAATGTTGTAAATAATAAAAGTGATCTGAACACAGCTTCCCCTCTGTTCTCTGGTCCGTTTCCTGACAAACTGGAGAAAATCTATGACTCCATTTTCTTGTTGAGGGTTGAATTTTCACCTCTGACCTTAAAAGTGTTTGTCGCTGTAATGAATATTGTTTCCAGACGAAACGGGGCGGGCTGCTGTCTGCCGTGGGTTCCAGAACATGTATGGAAACAGGTAGAAGTGCTGCATCTGCCCTCTCGACGCGCCGCTTCTTCCTTCAGAGCTCTGATCAGAACCACATGTGCTCCGTGCGTGACTGTTTGGCACGTAAAAACGATCTTTACGATTCTCTCGCATGCCTTTCATAGCCATGATCTCAATCCACATAGGAGTCTGGTGTCTGCGGTTTCTGGATGGAGCATCATGTAGAACATTTAACACACACACACACACACGCACGCACACACACACACACGCACGCACACACACACACACACCATTCCAGCATAAATGACTTTACTAAACATCTGTATAACAGCTGGTGTATAAATTTGAATGGAAGAAAATTCAAAGATGTGAGGATCGGTGTTTGTGTTTACGTATCATGATTTCCACAGGCTGCATTTACTCTCAAAGTCAGACTGGTGGACAAGTTGCAGGCTTCCTGTTTCTAAGAATACTCTCCTATTGAGCCCTTGAGCCGTCAGCTCTTGTGTGCTGGTTGCAATCACATCCTCTGCCTCATGACTAACACTTGTTTACTGCATTTACTTCCGCTTGCCTCCAACAAAACCTAAAACATTCAGCCGATGTTCCAGATCCCAGCGGGTTTCCAGAAATCGGTCGATTTTCTGTGAATTTCTCAAGGACGGTTTCCACCGGACGTGGCTGTGAAACAGGGCCGCCCTAACTGCTCATCAGCCGCCTGATCCGTGGTCTGGGAAACAACTCTGGCACTGGAGTGAAACATTTGAATTGTGTTGCTTTTTAAAAGTTATAAACATGATCTTACCCATTGTAGACAGCATCCGGAAAGGCCTCGTTTAAAGGAAATAGGGTTTACATCAGAGTTAGGAAACCCTGGTTCTTGAGTGTTGTTAACCAGTATGTTTTAGTTGTTTCCCTGCAACAAACACCTAATAGAGCTCCGGGAGTTGACGTCACTGCTCCCGGCATGCAACGGTTCAAATCGAAACGGCGCCATATTGGCAGGCAGAAGCCCGCAGCTGGACTATTTGTTATTGTCAGAAAACTCAATCAAACGGGAAATATGGTAGATTCCTGTTGTGCCCCAGGATGCAGAACAGACGCGGACGACATATGGAATGAGCCATCTACAGGATTCCCCAAGATCCGGAGCGCCGCAAACCTTGGATCATTGTAATAAAACGCGCTAGTGACCGGGCTAAAATGAAACTGGGATCCCAAGAGTAAAGGTTTTCGCTTATGCAGCGACCGCTTCATATCAGGTACTTAAACCAACGTTTCCTCAACTGTGTATGGTATTTATTTTAAATGCTTTTATTACGATTCTTAGTGGGCTTCCTAAACTTATTTTGGCGTGGCTTTTTCCGTCTTATTACTTATTGCTGCCGTTTACGTGTTTTATGATCACAGCAATCAACCGGCTAAGCTGTATTTAATTTTTAAGCAATGGTTGATCAATTGTCAGATCACACATAAAAAGCACTTTAGATTGCTATTATCTGTCTCACCGAGACAGATCTCAGACAGATCCTGAGACGCTCCTGCCTGACATATTTATTTTATTCACAGAAAAAAATCAGACTAGCGATTTCTCTTGGCGTTCAGTTTATACATTCAAACAGCACAGCACTCTATTTAAACTACTTACATGTAAATCTATGTTATTTGTCCATCCATCCATTTTCATCCACTTATCCGGAGTCGGGTTGCGGGGGCAGTAGCCTGAGTCGAGAGGCCCAGACTTCCCTCTCCCCAGCCACTTGGGCCAGCTCCTCCGGGGTAATCCCAAGGCGTTCCCTGGCCAGATCCGGTAAGAAGTCCGCTCTGACAGCTTCTGGCGTTTTTAAAAAGTATCCCAGGGGCACGGTAAGGGTCGGAGATGTTTAGTCTATTTAATTTCTGACTATATAAAACAATTTCTTCGGTTTCAAAGTGTGAAGTAAACTCCGACGAAGTAAAATCCAAGCCGATTCCCTTCATTTTGTTTACCTTTGTTGCCTGCCAACATGACGTCTACTCTCTGAGAGTCATGTGACGTCCGGAGCTCTATTGAATGGGTGAATCACCTATTCAGCAGGTAATTGAGCTCTGCAGAAGCATGTTTAATCACCTACTGATTAAAATAAGGTGTGTTGGAGCAGGGAAATATCTAGAATCAGAATCAGAATAGGTTTATTGCCATTGTCAGTGAACAAACAATTCACAAACTAGGAACTTGCTTCGGTACTAATGTGCTACATATAACATGAATAATAAAATTCAAAAATAGAATAAAATATAATAAAAAAAACTAGAATAAATCTTTCAGCTATAAAAAATGGCAGGTAATGGTAACATGGCCGATAACGTGACGTTGTGTCGAGTACAGAAGACGAGCATGGTTGTGTGTTTATAAGCTGTTCACAAGTCTAACGGCGGATGGAAAGAAGCTGTTCTTATGGCGGGAGGTTCTGGTCCGGATGGACCGTAACCTCCTGCCTGAGGGAAGCGGCTCAAAAAGTCTGTGACCCGGGTGCGAAGGATCAGCTGCTATCCGACCTGCACGCCCCCGAGTTCTGGAGACGTACAGGTCATGGAGAGATGGAAGGCTGCAGCCAATCACCTTCTCAGCGGAGCACACAATGCGCTGCAGTCTATGTTTGTCCCTCACTGTGGCTCCAGCGCACCACACAGCGATGGAGGAGGTGAGGATGGACTCAATGATGGCCGTGTAAAACTGCACCATCATCTGGGCCGGCAGCTTGGCCTTTTTCAACTGCCGCAGAAAGTACATCCTCTGCTGGGCCTTTTTGAGCAGGGAGCTGATGGATGGCTCCCACCTAAGGTCATGTGTGATGGTGGTTCCGAGGAAGCGGAAGGAGTCCACAGTGGTGACGGGGGTGTCCGTCAGGACGAGGGGGAGAGATGGGGCTGTGACTTTCCTGAAGTCCACAATCATCTCCACTTCTTGTGGACATCTCCACTGTCCACAAGAAACAGGGAAAACAGTAAAACCTGCTGGATGACGACTAGATGTATAAGCGACATGTAACGTAAGACGCATTTTTCCTGCAAGCTCCCTTCCAGCCGGGAGCGCTTCAGATGCAAAATGGGAGAGAAGATGTGTCACACAGCAGGTCCCATGAGGTCATGAAATCACAGGACAATTACAAAACCAAGTGTGAGCTCAAAAGCAAGGGAAAGACAGCAGTGTGTATCCAAAAAGGTCTGGGGTTTATTTGCTGTTCCGTTTTCTTCAGCTACAGACGTTTCACAGGAAGTGACTTTTTAACAGGTGAAGCAACTGGAAATCTGCAGTAGACTTTTATTTTGAAAGTTTTTGGATGTTTTACACTGCTTTTGTGTTTGCCTTCCTGTCTGACCCAATCTGAACTGTGGAGTTTGAGGTGTTGTGGAAGCATAGACTTGAAATATAAGCAACCTGTACTTATGCTTCTGGGATGCGTCCAAAATGTGATGCTTCACGACCGGTGATAATACACCGGTCAGCTATAACGGCTGATTGACAAAATGTATGTTTTGCAGAGCTATTTAACTCATTCACTGCCAATGACGACTAAAGATTTGCATGTTTTCACTGTGTGGGCGTTGGAACGAGACCCCGCACCGTGAGAAGAAACATCTCAGCTCTGAAGCCGACCTTCATCCGCATACGCCACACGTCACATGATCAGGAAGCAGAAAATTCATGTGTTAGATTCTGGGGTGGGCAACTCCAGTCCTCGAGGGCCGGTATCCTCCATCTTTTTGTTATTTCCCAGTTCCAACACAGTTGATTCAGCAGCTCATCAAGCTGCAAAAGCCAGCTAATCTCCTGTTGATTGAAATCAGGTGTGTTGAAACAGGGAAAACAGTAAAACATGTGGGATAGTGGCCCTCGAGGACCAGGATTGCCCGTCCTAATGTTAGAAGATCCTTTTGGGCCGCTGCTGAAAAAAAAGCGAGGCAAAGCTTATGCGATCGCAATTCAACAACGGATTATGAAAGAACGGATAAAGGTCGAAACGCGCGGATTCTTCCTGATGTGAGAGGTGAGTCTTCTTTGTTTTGGCGTCGACATCATCCTAGCGCTTAACGTTCAGTGATTCTTAAAAAAACAGTAAAAACGGTGAGAAACGCTGGCAGCGAAGGGCTTTACTGATCAGGAAATGGCTGGCAGCGAATGAGTTAAGGCAACGCTGGTTTTACTTTGATACTGGGTTAGCTAAATAACATTTTACGACATCTTGAAGTGTCAGAAATAACAAAAACACACGGCAAATTTTACAGACTACACACACAATTACAAACAATAACAGACAACTTTTCAAACGTTTTGCGACACACTGCATTATGGGATATCTGGCTGGCCCACGTCCGCAGAAGATGCAAGAACACATCTGGAAACTTTGAGAGTACATTCCATGAAACGTACTTAGGACTGGAACAGTACTTGGGCCAACGTTGGTGACGTTTCATAAGTTCAGACAAGAAACAGCCTCTGTCACCAGCCGTTTCTACTAAACAATGCGTCAGTTTGCCGCTACGCCGTGGTGGCATCAGAAATTGTTTATAAGTGGTCAGACCGTGGCGGTAATGAGGCGCAATCGTGTCCTTTTTTAAAAAGATTCGGCGATGGTGGCATAAAGGAGGTATGGGGGCGGTCTCTGCGCTGCTGCGGACTTCCGTTTATCTTGGACATAACTTGATTTTATTTCGATTGAAGCCGCGATCGTTAAGTTTTTTTAAACAAGCTGCTCCTAAAGGCGTCTGTTCCCATCAGTCCCTGTGCACTCACTGATGATCTGAGTTCAGCTCACGGAGCGCTGTGGCACTCCAGTATGCCATCTCAGCTGATTTTGTTCAAAAAGAAAAACTTATTGCCCGTGTTTACTTTCATTTTCAATATGTCACCATGACACCTCCCTCTGTTGCGCCATGATTCAACAGCCGTTTATAAGACAGACAATAACCGCAATATTACTTCCAAGCGAGGCGGAACAAATGCAATAAAATGTGCGCAACGCCATGCCGGTGTCGGTACAGGATCTGCTCGGGTGCAAAATTGGCTCGGGGTCCGTCGACTGCCGATGACGTCAAAGTAGTTGATTGGCTGAACATGAACCTTACGGAATGACGTAATCACGTTACGTTGTTGTCACGATACGTTGGTCCAGGCAAATCTTTCTGTTGGGAAAGATGGACAACTTTTACAAAGAAATCCATCATTACCTCTTTGAAAATACACTTTTAGCATAGAGCTGCATGTATATTAGGGCTGAACGATTAACTGCATGTGCAATTAAATTGCGATGTGACAAAAGGAGATTTTCTAATCGCAAAGGCTGCAATTTGGCAGCAAGTGGTTAGCGTAATGCTAATATACATGGAAAAGCCCATAGGAATGCTAATGCTAATATCACCGATTACATTATTACAAATTATGAATTAGAAACGTGTCAAATGGTTACATTTGGAGTCTTATAGAAAGTAAAACTACCATCAATCAAATAAGTAGAGACAGGTATTTT
Source organism: Nothobranchius furzeri (assembly GCF_043380555.1). Taxonomy (NCBI): domain Eukaryota; kingdom Metazoa; phylum Chordata; class Actinopteri; order Cyprinodontiformes; family Nothobranchiidae; genus Nothobranchius; species Nothobranchius furzeri. Next base: position 85,971,755 of record NC_091743.1, read on the forward strand.
AGTAAAGCCAGAAAACTTTTAACTCCAGAGTTTTGGCTAGCAGCTATGAGCGTAACTGAACTACGCATGGACAAGACGTCAAAAACTCTAAACACAAAATACTTCAATAAAGGGACACACTTCTTTCCTGCAAATACAATTTCACAGGTGTTGCTAGTGCCTATGATCCTTCAAGGGATGTGCTCAAAGAGGAGTTCAACATTATGAATACAATATAGTGTTTTATTTTACAAATACCATTATAAACACAAACTTACGTCTTAAGAAACATTATTTTAATAACGAAACTGCTAACTTCTTTCCACCAGTATAGATGTGTAGTGTATTTTGTCCGAGTGGGTTTGCCGTACTTTGACGTCATCTGCAGTCGAAGGACCCCGAGCCAATTTTACACCCGAGCAGATCTTGTACCGACACCGGCATGGCACGTTTATAAGACACACCATTGTGGTAATATTACGCCAATTTGCCGGCACGGTGTGTCTTGTAAAAAGGGCAACTGTAAGAGAAGTAGCTGTTGCTGGTCACAACTACCCATCCTCTGATTGGCTGCTATTAGTTGAGGCGTTTATAGACGCAGAACAAATGGATGCCAAAAGGGAGTTTTGCATAAAATATCCCCTTTAAAATAACCAGATAACCTGAATGCTAGAGTAAAAGTACACAAACTAATAATGCAAACACAGCAGTGAAATGTGGATCTGACCCATTTTATAGTGGTAGCAACACTGGTCTCAGCTGTCAGTCCTGGAGGACATGAAGTATATTTCTGCTATTGTGTGATAGTATCTAACAAAGCTGTCCTCCGCATTTAGATGTGGTGACAGAAACAGTCAATTGACAAACTGAATAATTATTTAAAAAATGTCTTGGTTTATTTCAGTAGTGACTCAAATAGCTTTAAAAACCTTAGACTTTGAGCTGTTTTGGATGGTAGAAGTTTGGTATTCTAAATGTCTTTGCTCTGAGTCACTGATGCATAGTTATTACTGAATGGCTCTAAGAACCCTTCAAAAGCATTGATTAAAGTTTAATTTAATCAGTTTTCCTTTTGCGTTATTGTGCTTCTTTATTTTGTTACAGTAATTCACTAGAAAAACCCAACGCATGCAGTTTCCTTGCTTTACATTTCTTGGGCGTTCGTGAAAACTCCTTGGAATTCTCAGCAATATAAGGAGAAGAAGTTGGATCTTAGATAAAAATGTCACATTTGAGTTTATGAGTCGGTTCACTTTCCCTCCCAGAATAAGGAAACTCCCAGTTTTCCAAGTACATAACTTGGGGGGTGGGGGGGGGATGCACAAGATGCTCCGAACCTGAACTTCCCATTAGCAGCAGAGATGGAATGTTGGGAATGTGACAAGAAGCTGGAGCTTCACTTCTGGAATCATTGGCCTGATGTGAAAACTGGAAGCAGTAAATAACTTCTGGTTTTACTTTTCGAGGAAGAGTGACTCAAGACGAAGACGACGGTTCCCAGTAATCCCAGTGAAGCACAAGTCTTCTGGTATAAAACAAACAATGGTAACACATGTTCTTCAATATCTGGCTCACAGCGCTCTGGCCACTCCAGCATGGGAATCTCACACTCATGAGAACAATGGAATGAGTTCTTGGCTGTGCTGGAGGGTGTGGAGGAGAGCGAACGATGTAAGGGTTTAGGGTGGACCAGGAGATCTGCCTGCTCGCTGCGCCGGCCTCTCCAACCGCTGCAGGGTCACGAATTATCTGAGAAACTCCTCGAACTGATGTCATCATTCAAGTTTCTACTTTGTGGTTTTAGGAGGATCATCGTGATCGAACGTGTGTACGCATCACATTTCCAGAGTCTGAGCCAGCAAAGGGCATGGCAGGAAGATCCCTAACATAATTCATCCTACAGGACTCACCATCCACTTCAGAGAACCTTGATGGAACAATGTCCACGTGCTCAGTCCTGCGCAAAAGACTTGATCCACTTGTTATTTTTCTTCCAAGCGTTCAGAATTTCTCATGCTCTTTCTGAGGGTTGATCAAAACTTTACTTTGGACTCATTCGTAAGCAGGAACGTCCGATCCTGGCCCCGAAGTGTCGGTGTCCAGCACATTTTAGTAGTTTCTCTGCTCTAAAACACTTGATTCAGTGTTTGAATCACCTGTGCAGCAGCTCATCAGGCGCTGCAGAAGCCTGTTAATCACCTTTTCACGTTTCTGGAGTGACTGCAGGATGGATTGAGATCAGGGATGCTAACAAGGAGAAATCAGACAGTAGCAGCTAGACTACTCTGCATGGCTCGGCCTTGGAGCCGCTGCTCCATTTCATCATAAGAAGTCAACTGAGATGGTTTGAGAATCTGCTTCCTGATAACTTCCCTATTGAGTCAAATTACTCCGTTTTCTTTTTTTAAGACAAATGGGTTTAAAGATGTTTATTGCACACCTGCAGCAGGTATGCGATGAACATCTTTAAACCCGCAAAACTTTTGTCTCAAAAAAAAGAAAACTGAGTAATTTGATTTATAACGAAGAAAAAATGAACTTTTTTAATTCCCTATTGAGGTTTTCCAGGAACTGATGAATGCAAGGATAAAATCTGACCATTTTGAGAGAAGTGAGATAAATGCAGTTAGATTGGAAACCGTCAGATTTGACGAACCTATTACGAGGAATTTGGGAAACGCTTTGATTGAATAGCACAAAGACGATGTGTGAATGTCACAAATCCTATCCAGCACACAGGCAAGTGTCATCCACATGAAAATGAAGATAAACAACATCAAAATCAATTCTTTCAAAAAGCTCCAACCAAGTGGGGGATCTGCCAGCAGTTGCCTGCGGACATAAATGACCAAGGTTTTGGGTTTCACACGGTCACTGTCCATGACGAAAATGCTCGCATGTGCGACCTGTGTTTACACTCACTTGTTTGTACAAGTTCAGTTATTGCTTTTTGTAGAAGACCACAGGGAGACAACATTGAGGATGGTTAATGTCCACCACGGGCTGCGCAGTGGCGCAGTGGTTCGAGCTGTTGCCTTGCAGCAAGAAGGTCCTGGGTTTGCTTCCCGGCCTGGGATCTTCCTGCATGGAGTTTGCATGTTCTCCCTGTGCATGCGTGGGTTCTCTCCGGGTACTCCGGCTTCCTCCCACAGTCCAAAAACATGACTGTTAGGTTAATTGGTCTGTCTAAATTGTCCCTAGGTGTGTGTGTGTGTGTGCATGGTTGTTAGTCCTGTGTGTCTCTGTGTTGCCCTGTGATGGACTGGCTCTCTGTCCAGGGTGTACCCCGCCTGATTGCCCGTTGACCTCTGGAGATAGGCACCAGCCCCCACCCCCCACCACACCCCACACCCCCCACCCCACCACACCCCCACGACCCTACGTGGACAAGCAGGTTCAGACAATGGATGGATGAATAGAATGTCCACCGCCTAGTTATTCCACGGCCAAGGAACGTTTTTTGGCAAATAAGCCAACAATTTGGGGATCTACTACCACCTACAGGCTAGGCGTGCCTGTAAATGTACTTTTTGCTGAAAATGAGGTGGTATTGACCCAAGTGTTTTCTTAGATGGGTGGGGGAGGATACTGTGTGTACTTTTCCTAAAAACCATCAGGATGGATTTCCAGAGTCAAACAGCACTGATCTCAATGACCAATGACCACTTTAAATTGCTTTGAGACAACAATAAAAGTCATCAATGACCATGAGGTGGTTTGTTTGATTTGCACACTCATTTTGCAGAAGACGCCCCAGAACCCCCTCTCTCCACACACACACACACACACACACACACACACACACACACACACACACACACACACACACACACACACACACGTCACACGCACACACGCACGCACACACACACACGTCACACGCACGCACGCACGCACACACGCACACACACACACACACACACACACACACACACACACACACACGTGTCACAAAAGCTCTTGAAAACATCTGAAACAATGAGCCTTATTCTAGTCTTAAAGAGCTCAGTTCCTCCAGAACCAGAGCGGCGTTCCAGCCTCCACTCGACTGGAGCTCGTCATGATCGCTCTCGTCTTCGGCATCGTCCTGCCAACAGGAACTCCCTCGCTCCTCTCCCAGTTTCCTGCCATTGTTCTCCTCGCTGCCAGCAGGCACGACTCCTCCCAGGATCTGGGAAAAGGTGGGACGTTGAAGAGGCCGGTTTCCCCTTTGATCAGCTTCGGCTCCAGCTGATGGGGGAGGGGTGTGTGTGTGGTGATGCTGATGATGATGATGGTGAGAGGGTTGTTTTGTATGTAATAGTCACCTATTATTTTTGGATGCATGAGGTTATTTTCTCATGAGTTCCTCTTTGTTCATATCACAGAAGCCTTCAGAATACGACCTCTCCAAAATTTACAATATTACTTTTTGGAAAACTGAACATAAAAGTTAACGCTTTACAATAAGAGTCTCATTGTTAACGTTACTCTGTGCTTTATTAAGCATTAATAATTATTAATAAATAATAAATAAAGTATTAACAACTCTTTAACTTTGTGCTTAACCCCTGTGTAGCCATTTGTCCTAACCTTAAGGACACTTAATAGGTAACAATAACAGTAATGTGTAACGTCCAGCTGTAAATAGGTCCATTGTTTATTAATGCTTAACAATTTACATTAATAAATGGACCCTTATTGCAAAATGTTACCAAAGAAAAAAATAAATCTTTTATTGGTGTAATTGTTAAAAAAAATGTGAAAAGACAGACATGAATTGATATAAATGTTATATCTCCATTGAATAATTCTGAATTCTCATTGTAGTTATTTTAGTGTATTAATTAGAGCTGTCAGCTGATTACAAATCTTCCTTATGAATGCACGACTTTCATAGATAACCAGCTATTAATCAGTTTATAAATACAACTACCTCATCAAAAAAAATTTTATGCTGCTTTTATAAGAGAAATGTACTTATTTTCTGCAAATTGCTTTATTATTGCAACAATCCAAAACAATGACAAATACTCTGGGAATTTTTCTACAAAAATATCTATACCTCTAATAAAGTTTTCAACCATGCTGGTTCTAGTTCTAGTTAAGTTAGAGTACTCACTATATACATTTATACGTGATCATATGTTGTAAAGCAAAGGTTGAGAACGGCATGCTTTGCAAGGAAAGGGAATGATTATTCAGCCATCTTGGTCTGTGGAAAAGGAACTAGTTCTTAGAAAGAACCAGCTGAACACTAGCTCTAGCACTAGCACTGGTTCTGTTTGTGCAGAAAAACACTACAAAGGTTTCGGATGCCCAAAAAATATTCTAAGAGTAGAAATGGATGACTGGAGGAGTAAAAAGACACACAGCAAACATTTTATTTGTGGATGGAAATGACGGAAAACGTGGGTTTAGAGGTGGTGAGCGCATAAAGAGGTGGAGGAAAAGGAGGGACAATTTTGTCCACGTTAAAAAGTTTCTTGAATACAAAAACACAATGTAAACACAATAGACTGGATACATGACGGAATACCATAGAACAGCACTACGCCCTCTGTTGTCCTGGCAGGGAATTGCTTTTCAAGACTCCCCAGGAGACGGAGAAGTCAGAGAGCAAAACATCTCCGTCCATGCGTGTCTCTCCCTCGTGGAGCTGACGCAGAGGCACGAACTAGGCTTTAGGCTCCCTATTGTTATTATTTTGTGTTCATTTATGTGTTGTGTCCACCACTAGGGGGCAGCCTAGGAAGTAAGTGAGTGAAAGAGAGAGAAGAAATGAAGGAAGGAGTTAAGATGGATGCCTGATTCTGCTACATGTGACGCAGGTTTGAATAAAGCTTGAAAAAGGAATTCTGGCCTACTTGTGATACTTTCTGATATAACTGCTGACCTTAACATTATGCTTTGACTATTTGAGTCACAACTCTTTGCAAGAATTACAAAAACTTCCATTTCATCCCAAAGTTATCCGTTTTCCTTTTTTGCTTTTGTAGATTTTTTGAGCTTTCTCAGTTCAGAGTAGGAAACACTAAGTTTTTAAAGTGCAACTTCTGGAGTTAAAATAGAACATCCACCAAGAAAATAGAAGCTTGTGTACTTTTTTGTCTGTTTTTACATGTGAAGACATAAACAAAGTTCAAATATAGATGCTACAACCATGAGATTTGAAGGTAAAAACTCCATCAGACAATTACAAGGAGAGAAACAAAAAGCTGTTAGGAGAATTGAGAGAGAACTCTTTCACAGGCAGAGATAAGGCTGGAAATCCATACAACTTTCATCACTATCCAAACAAAGCAGATTGCATCTTTAGGGAGGAGGTCTTTAAGAGACGCCATCCCATAATATGAGAACCTGCTCAGTGGAGTTCCATGCCAGTGAGAGTAATCCCGGCCATCAGTGAGATCTGTTCTCATGAAGTCTTTAAGTGTTTTTAGAGGGGCGTCTGTGAGGTTGGGTTGCAGGGTGCACAGGAAGGAAAAGGAGTAGCTGGGAAATCTCATGGAGGCTCCTCTGTGCACAAGAGACACAGCAGGCAGAATCTGGGCGTCACTGCGAAATCATCTCAGGGTCTCGCTTGGGCAAAACTTGCACAAAGATGTTAAGCAGAACCAACCGAGGCTACTGCAGAATTCTGCCCAAACTTTGACGCAAAGGAATTCAAGCATACAAACAGGAGGGGATTTTAACATCTAAATCAGTTTTCACAAACAAGACACAGCTCCTCCTCCTGTAGGAGGACTGACTACATTGGACTTTTAATGCAAAACTTCTTTCAGTTGATGTCTGATAATGATAATAATAATAATACATTTTATTTAAAAGCGCCTTTCAGAACACCCAAGGTCACTTGACAGAAAATATGTTCAGAAAATACATTAAAACAGCAATAAAACCACAATAAAATGCAAAGAAGAAAAACAAAGAGAGAAACAGTTCAATAAAATCAGAGGTCATAGGCAGATTTAAACATGTGTGTTTTGAGTTTGGTTTTGAAAAGGGTAAAACTGTCGATGTTCCTGATGTCTGGGGGGAGTGAGTTCCAGAGACGGGGAGCAGAGCGGCTGAAAGCTCTGCTCCCCATGGTAGCGAGACGGGCAGAAGGAACAGCAAGATGGACGGAGGAAGAAGATCTGAGAGAACGGGAGGGGGTGTTAATACTTATAAGGTCTGAGATATATGGAGGAGAGAGGTTGTGGATTGCTTTGAAGGTATGGAGGAGAATTTTGAAGATGGACCTGAATTTAACTGGGAGCCAGTGAAGCTGCTGGAGAACCGGGGTGATGTGGTGAAAGGAAGGGGTTCTGGTGATAATACGGGCTGCTGAATTCTGGACCAGTTGCAATTTATGAAGGAGTTTGTTGGGGAGACCATAAAGAAGTGAATTGCAATAGTCGAGACGGGAGGTGACGAGGCTGCGGACGAGAATGCCGGCAGTGTGAGGGGTAAGGGAGGGGCGGAGATGGTTTATGGAACGAAGATGGAAGTATGCTGACCGAATTATGTTATCAATGTGAGCTTGAAAAGAAAGTGAGCTGTCGAGGATGACACCCAGACTCTTGACCTGAGGGGAGGGGGAGACTATGGCGCCGTCAATAGTTAAATAATGACAACAATGATGTGTGGAGTTCAGGGTTTCCTTTAGCCAAGAAATCTAGACAGACTGTAGCAGTAGCAAAACAATCCAAATGAATTCAGGAAAAGGGTGCTTGCTTGTGTAGCAAGTGGTTTTGAAAACACACAACAACACAATGTTCCACAGAATTCCATTAAACGTGCTGCCAATTCCTCCAACAATTCCCGCGAGGAAAATGAATCAATATCTGGTTTACGAGGAGCAAGTCACGCCAGAGGACCACAAGGAAAAAAACCTGGATCGTTATTGAGTAACTTTCATGACATTTTTCACATGAAATGCTAGCTGTTACCATTCACTTTCATTGTTTATGCTAAGCTAAAGCAAACAGATTATTCTCAGATTAGGAGAATGGCAAAATTTTTGCCCACTTATCTGGGGGTACATGGCAACAGACTAAAATCCACTTAGGGGTCAAAATAATATTGAAGCAGAAGTTAAAAAAATGACAAATATTGGGAATTTTGTGAGGATTTCACACAAAATGAATTATAAGCTGTATTGTAACGGACTTTCAGCTGCTACCACTTTGATTTTTAGCTCGAGATCAGTAAAGCCAACCAAGACAGAGCCTTTTTTGTGTTTTGATAGTTAATTAGCTATGGCAGCCATCTGTAGGTGTGAATTTGAAGTTTTGCTGGGATGGTCACCCAGGTTGTATGGTGGCTCAGAAGGTAAAAACAATGGCAACAAAAACAAAAAATCCTACATTGAATCAAAGGGACTTTACGGAATTTTGAATTTTTTGCTCGCGATTGCCCCCTCAGGCCAAAAGCGTAACGGCAGCTTCAATAGTAGGCTCGTGCACGAGGCGCACATACTGTATGTGCACACTCCTTAACGAAAATAACAGCTGAGACAGTCCCTTGTGTGTGTGGGCGGGGGGGGGGGGGGGGGGGGGGGGGACAGAGGACAGGAGAACACGCAGCTAATTAATTAAATAATTTGGTTCTGTACCTTTCTCTTCAGCACAGCTGACAAAGGTTTATGATGGGTCAGTCCTCCTGCATGCTCAGATCATTCCCTTCCCTTGCTTGAAAAATTGTTCCAAAATGAAAGTTGAACCCACATCTTTTTTATCTGTGAATTCAATGCCGTTCGGCGAGTCTCAAATACAAATTTGGGCATCTTACTGTAAAAAAATATACCATTAATGTAATAAAGAAACTCTAAATAAACTATGTTCACATCCAGAATCAAACCCAGGTCTTTTGCACGAGAGTCCGACATCTTACTAGGTGAGCTACACTCTAGTAACATTCACAGCATCTGTAACATTTATATCCTTGATGACAGCTGAAAAAACGTTCAAAGAACGGTTCGGAGCAAAAATGGCTATTTTGTTGCTAATTTGCAGCCGGAAACATCTAGAAGAAAGTTCTACAGAAAGTAGCTAAGGGTCCTCAGAAATGTAGCTAGCTTTGTCACTAGGCGTTAGGAACAGCGACAAAGTGGCACTGCCTCCCTCTCTGCTGCTAAAGCTACGGATAGCAAATGCTACGGGCGATGCCTGAGCGTGAACGCGCATGAAGCAGCCTGCTCGACCCGAGCATCTCTCTTTTTCTGTGATTTTACCGAAAAACAGGCAATCACAGTAAAAATGCCAGGGCTCATTCTACAGGACCAGGGCATTGCAGGAGAACATTTATTATTTCTACACATGTTTTGGCTGTCAAACTTCCATAATGCCCCTTTAATAAAACAGTTTAAAAAGTAGTAAAATAGTATAATAAACCATTTACTTTGCTTTTGACAAAATATTTGCACACTTCTGTACCACGCACTCAAAGCCTTACAGCGCACTTTCTCCAAGTGCACTTCACAGAAGACCGTAGGGCGCAGTGCGAGTGTTGGGACTGGGCCTGAAGCTCAAAGGCCAATTATTTCTTTGAGACACAAAATTTCACTCTGAGAACAAATTAACTCACAGCACAAGGTCAGACAGCTAAACAAAAATTTTAAAACTTAGGAGGAATAAATTACGAATTTGATTACATTTTTATTTGATGTTGGAAACAAGAGAAAAGCCTTTTTTTTCTGGCTCTTGAAATTAGACAAATCAAACTCTGCTTCTTCAAAATCCAATTCAAAGTTAGCTCCAATGCAGCAGCTTTCATAATCATATCGTGTTTTAAAAACTGCAGATTAGATTCATTCAGCCGCTCTTTCACTGTTGGATTTTTATGTAGTCAAAATGAAAATAGAAACTCCGGCTAAAAATGATCACCGCAGATGTGCAGCAAGTTGAGGCTGCAGGAAACGGTGAGAGTGTCACGTCTTTCAGCGCAAGAGGAGCGGGGAGGTCAACCCAGAAACATGTGCTGCCTGAACTTTGACCCATTTTCTTCCTGTAAAAACGCCTTCTCTTTCCCTCTTTCTCTCCTTTTAAAACAAATTCTTTGTTCGCTTCAGTCACACACCCATATTCTCGAGCCAAGTGGCGGGATTCATAAAGTCAGTGGATTTAATTTGTTGTAATATAAACTAAATATAAAAATTTTTTTCTCACTTTCAGCTCTCTGGTTTTGTCCACTGGATGATTTTTTTTCCCCACCTGTTGCATCAGGTGACCACATCTTCATTGAACTAAGAACTTTGTCTCCCCCTAGTGGCATAAAAGCATGAAAGCATGTTGATGCAGGAGAAAAAGCTTCCAAGGTCATTCTTTTATTCCACATCCACGGTCAACAAAGAACAAATAATTGCAATTTACAAATGTGTTGCATTTACAGATATAAAAGGATAAACTGATGTTTTTTCTGTTGAACGACTACATGACTTCCTGCTGGGAAGTTAATAATTTAGATTCAAGCTTGAGTTTCATTATTTATTCAGTTAAAATTACGAGCTACAGTCATTTATTCATCAACTCATACTCCACCCACACCTTTCTGTACATCAATAAGTCACTGTTACGCTTTTATTCACCATAACTCCTCTCCGGTTACCGTCCGACCAAGCCTCCACACCGATAAGGTGAATAAACATCGCTGTCCCTCTAGTGTTCTCATGGAACATCACACGTGTCCATCTTGTGTCGTTTAAGAGAAGCACACGGGCCCGATGTCCAGACCAAACTCCTGGTCAGCTTTTAGGACATCCATGGGGGCCAAGTCCACCACAGGAAGCCTGGTGGAGGTTTGAGTCCTGTACTCAATCACCATCCTGCTCCATTCTCCGTTGGATTTCTGTGGACATTTAGAAAAATAACCAAATGAAGCATCTCGCAGTTAAAAAAAATAAAATCCAATTTGGAATTTTTTTTGGAAGACTTACCGAGCAGCCGTCCTCCACGACGGTGTATCTCAGCCTGGGGTTGCCCTGAGCTCTGATTTCTTGGCCGTTGGCGCCTCGGAGGACCAGAGCCCTCTTCAGGCTGCTGCCTTTCTCGTCTTTGAAGGCCACGCTGTTCTTGCAGTGGTAGGTGATGTTCTGGTGCGACTCTTTTGATAAAAGCTGCAGGAGCTTCAGCTGAACGGCCACCACGTTGGGCTGCTCCTCCTTGTTGCCATAGAGGAACTGATAAAAAGAGGAAAATCAGCAGGTTTACATTATAAAACCTAATGCTCTACATGGTTTAGACACGATGTCCTTACTTTAGATCCACTGTTCATATCTGCTCCAAACCAGATGGGCTTGTTGGGACTGGGACTGGGTTTGGTCCACCAGGATTTACGGGGAATGCTGGCCGGATTTGCTGAAATGCAGGTTTCTCCGGTTTCCATGTTGCAGAAGACTCTGATGGCATCTTTGGTGCTTCCTTGGTTTGGATCTAACCAGTATTGTCCTGTATGAGAGGCAGAAGTGAAACATCTCATCACGTCACGAGATATGCATGAGATCATTCAAGAACAGAGCAGAGGTCCTGACCACTCTTCTTCTGAGGGTAACACTGTCTGATGTCCTGGCAGGTCTTTGCAGGATTCGTCTTGCTGCCGTCAGGACTGCGAAGGTTGTGGAGGTGGCCGCTGAGGGTCTTTAGAGTCGCCCGGACGCCTGTTTCAGCTTGCAGGATGTTTTTATTGGGCTGGGCTTCATCTCTATTGAACTCTGGAGGAGGAGGAAGATCAGCAGCAGCATCGTACTCTCCAAGGTCCACCGCTTCCTGAACATCACTGTTCTCCTGATAATCAACTGAAAAAAGCTCCTCCACTGCTGTGGTAGGAGGTCCTGGTGGTCCTGGAGGGCCAGGAGGTCCAGCTTCTCCAGGTGGACCCTGATAAAGCAAAAATAAATAAATAAAAATAGCTAAAACACCACAGGAGGATAAACCCTGAAGGTGTGATTCTTCTCATCACCTGAGCTCCAATTTCTCCGATGGTTCCTCTGCTTCCAGGAGCTCCCGCTGCTCCAGGATGGCCAATATTTCCCCCCTGCCCTGGTGGACCAGTGACCCCTGGAGGTCCCTGTGTAGGAAATCAGCTGGAGCTTTACCATGCAGACCTTTATCGCTAACGTGTTTGTCTCATTGAGTTTACCCTTTGTCCAGCTGGCCCAACTATTCCTCGATCTCCTGGGTCTCCCGTGGAGCCCTGAAAGAAGATTCAAGTACCTTCAGCATTTAAAACCACAATTTGTCTCCTTAAAGAACAATAATATCAGCAAGTTTTTCAATAAGTTAGGTTCAGAAGCTTCTCTGGGTTTAGTTACATGTTTAAAAGAAACGGCTCACAAAAAAATGTTCACAGTCGATTAGACTTCATCTCCGTAACCTGACCCCAAACATTCTTCTGTTAGCATGCCAGTGTACTGTTGAATGGTATATTTGTACGTGCAAGTCAGTGCCCTAGTCACTGCCTCCCCAGTCATGGAGCTGGAGTTACGTTCCTGCCTCGTAACTGGTGGGTTGCAGGTTCACACCCCACTCAGTCTGCCACAGTCGCTGTGTCCTTGGGTTAAACCCTTCACCCTTCTCGCCTGCTGGTGGTGGTCAGCGGCACCAATTCCCTTGTACGACAGCCTTGCTTCTGTCAGTGTGCTCCTGCTGTAGCTACAATGTAGCTCATCATCATCATAGGGTTGTCACGGTAACCGGTGTAGCGGTAAAACCCGGTAAAAAAGTTGACAATAATAATAACCGTCTTGTTTTTTAAAACATATATTATCTTGGTGGGTTACCGTGGCTGCGGTGTAGGCGCGGTGACCCTTACCAGCCACCGTATCATCTGCTGAAGTTGCTGGCGGCACATGCGCACTTTGTTGTTTACAACCAAAACTTTCTTGAAGCTAAAGCTGAAATAATGGCCAAAGGAGGAGACGGCAGCGCTCAGGACATTTACTATCCCTCAAAGAAGACAAAGTGGGAAGTACGGGCATTTTTTGGATATTTGAAGAATGCCGAGGGACATCTGATAGAAGACGGCTATCCTGTTTGCAGCACGTGCAGAAAAAGTGTCTGTGAAAGGCAGCAACGCTTCAAATCTCATGACACATCTGCGTGACCATCACCCACAACTCTACAGTCAACGCAAGGCAAGCTAACGTTAGCGTTTTAGCTAAAATGCGTGATCCGAGGATTTGGGTTGAGGGAGAATGCAACGAGTCGCTATATAAAGCAGCCGCAGCGCCGCTACCTGCATATAAACCATGTCGCGGACACCGCCATGTTGAAATGACGCTATGCATTACGGGGCTCCCAGGGGCCGATAAGAGTTGGTCTCTCTCCGAGAATAATTAAGAATTTAACAATGATTACTGCCTGATGACATTTTCCCACATCTGCAAAGCTCACTGGAAGGACACAAACCGAGGACAATATTTTGCTGATATAGGGTTTATTACTCAAGTAAGGGTAAAAAAGTATCTGATTAGAAGGCTATTTGAGTACTGAGTATCATCTGAACTAATAGTTTTAAATTATGACATCAAACAGACAAAAAATAAGAAGTTATGGGCAAATATTGGTATTTTAAAGACTAAAGGGGAAATATGTAAACAAATAAACAACATAAATATAAAATAACACATTTTAGGCAAAATTTAGACACAAACTGAGGACAATATTTCCTGACATACAGGGTTTATTTAATTGTGTGAAAATGTAGCACGTTTAAAAAAATACCGCGATAATACCGAAAACCGTGGTAATTTTGGTCACAATAACAGTGAGGTTAAATTTTCACACCGTGACAACCCTACATCATCATCGTGTGAAGGTGTGACTGATTGCGGTGTTGTAAAGCACCTTTCGGGGCTCTAGGACTCTAGAAGGTGCTTTATAAATACAGGCCGGGTACAGGTATTTCAAAATAATTTCCTTACAGTTGTTCCTGGTAGACCCTGGAGTCCTGTAAATCCTCTGTGACCCTTCTGACCCTGCTCTCCTTGGGCTCCAGCACCACCTTTCTCTCCCTGGGGTCCTTGAGGGCCCTTGAAGAGATTACGAGACAAAAATATTTAAACAAATCAAATCATTTATTTCTTAATTGTACACTATTTTTTGGCACTCTGAGGTGAACAAGGCTCTTACCACTTTACCCCGGACCCCAGAAGGTCCTTGGGGTCCCAGAGGACCTCTTGTGCCCTAAATAAACAACAGCAACAACACTTAACAGGTGAATTTTTGTGTAATACGCTTACATAGAAGAAATTATCATAAGGAGTTAGACACTTACAGTTTCACCTCTTTGTCCAGGACCTCCTGTTAGTCCCACTGGACCCTCATTCCCTGGAGACCCCAGGTCACCTGGCAGCCCCTCTGGACCTGGGTTTCCCTTATCTCCCTACAAAGACATCACAGTGACTCACTTTAAAGATCAGGACCAGAAGGAGCTGAAAGTAGGCCGAGATTCTTGGCTTATGTCTGATAGGCCGGCAACAGATATACATAAACCTCTTGGGGTCTTCTACCTTTCTGTGCAGCATTGCTAACTGTGGCTCTAAAGGGCATAAGGGTCAAATAATGTGTAAAGGGGATCCCTTGTTCTATCAGTGAGGAGTTTAAGATGCTGTTGAGTGGCTAATGCAGAAAACAACCCCAAACATTTTCACTCTCACCCTTTCTCCTACGAGACCATCTTTACCAGGAGCTCCCTCTGCTCCAGCAATACCCTGAAGAATGATTCCAAAGAAAGTAAAAATCAATCATTTATTTATTTAAAAAATACAGTAAAAAACCAAGTTAGCAGTGGTCTTTATGAGCCAATCACAATGAACTCTTCTAAACACAGGACAAACCTCTGGTCCAGCGTCTCCTCTTGGTCCGGTGGGTCCTGGTAAACCTACCCCACCAGCTGGACCCTTTGAGCCTTGAGCTCCAGAAGTTCCAGGTTTTCCAGGTTGACCCTGAGGGACAACTAAGCTTAGTAGAAACCAGCACGCTGTTAGATGACCAGTAAACATCAACAGGGATACTTACAGCTGGACCAAGCAGACCCTCTAAACCTCTCTCCCCTCTTACTCCAGGCTGACCCACAACTCCTCTCTGACCTGAGGCACCAGCAGGTCCTGGAGGACCATCGGGACCCTGGCATTGAAACAAGAGCACATTAAAAACTTGAAATCTCTACAGCCGAACAAGAATTCCTCCTCATCTTCTTACCGGGGGCCCATCCTCTCCAGATTCTCCCTTTTCTCCGGGGCTGCCTGCTGGACCCGGTGGTCCACTCTCACCTTGACGTCCCAGAGCTCCGTTCTCACCTCGTATTCCGGCAGGACCCTTCTTTCCTGGTGCACCTATAGGTCCGTCTGCCCCCGTAGCACCCTAGAACAATGAGTCACAAACCTTTTAGCTTCTGATGCAAAATAATGGCATTAAACTACACACACTGTAAAAGGTTAGACTTATTTTAATTAATTAATTTCTTTTTATTTAACTTTTATTTATCCAGATGAGTCGATTGAGAACTCTCTCATTTACAACGACGATCTGGCCAAAAGGCAGCAGCAACAGACACACAGTTAGCTTTCCACCAAAGAAAAATGATAAGATTAAAACATACAAGATAAAAATAAGTTAAAACAGACATAAAGACAACAGACTGTTCTCATTTACAATATGTACAAGCAATCAAAACAGACTTAAAACAGTCTTTAAGTACTCAGAAGCACGTTGATCACTATTGATTGTACTGGATTATTGAAGGTAGATAATGGAATGTAGGTAGTGAGCTTTAGTGATTCTTGCAGCTTATTCCGGTCATTGGAAGCAGTAAACTGAAATGAGGAGCAACCAAAGCAGGTGCAAGCTTTGGGAATAACCAAGATGAAGTTACTGGAACATAAATCGCGCTGGTTGTAGGAAGTGATGAGTAATGAGTGAAGATATGACGGGGTTTTGCCGATGATTGATTTGTATATGAACTGATACCGATGTAACAACCTGCAGGAATGGAGTGATGGCCAGTTAACGAGTGAGTACAGATCACAATGATGAGTAGTGTAAGGGGCACCAGTGACCAAACGGGTTGCTGAGTGATAAATGACATCGAGTTTGTGAAGAAGTTTTTTGGAAGCAGTCCTATAAATGATGTCACCGTGATCTAAGACGGGAAGGATTGTCATTTAGACCAAGGCTTGCTTTGCGGAACAAGTAAAGGATGACCTGTTGCTATAGAAACTCAGTTCTTGAATTGACTTTAGAAAGTAATGAGTTAACATGAATGACAAATGAAAGTGTGCTATCAAGCCAGATACCCAGATATTTATAAGAACTGACAAGCTGTAGTTCTGTACCATCTAGGGAAACAATACTAGGGTGGAAAGTTGATTGAGGTAGGTTATGGTTGAAGATCGTGAACTTTGTTTTACTTGTGTTTAAATGAAGATGAAGGTTGGAGAAAGCATGTTGAAGACAAAGTTGTGCTGCAAAGCTGTGTTCAAAGAAGACCTACAAGAATATGAAATGGTGTCATCTGCATATAAATGTAAATGAGAATTGTCAACAGTATGAACAATGTTATTAATATAGATTTTGAATAAGGTTGGGCCCAGTATCACCCCTTGAGGAACGCCCATAGATGGAGGTAGAGGAGCAGACTGATAACCCTCTGTTATCACTGTGTGCGTATGGCCTAAGATATAACTTCTAAACCATGCCACGGATGCCTGAGAAAGTCCTGCATGTTTGAGCCTGCTAAGATGCGAAAGAAGCGTAACATGGCTCAGGTGGTTGCAGAGGCAAAAAACACCTGAGCCGCATTCTGCTTGGACTGCTGATACCCATCAGCTGCCTCTGGAGTCCCACAGGCCAAAAAGACCTGATAGGACTCTTTCTTCAGCTTGACAGCTTGCAAAATCGCCAGTGTCCACCAGTGGGTTTGGGGTTGCCACCATGACAGGCACAGACAACTTTCCATATTTTAAAATAATTTTCTTCTGCCAGTATGTGCTAAAATGACCCTTTACAGGGTTTATGAAAAATCACTCAGACCCCACCGCATTTTGTGGTCAGAATATCAGACTTTCAACTTCAAAGTGGTGGGCTGTCACCTCCTGGACTTAAAAAAGTTAGCGCTGGGGTCCAGTGAGATGCCTGACGCAGTCTGCTTCCAGCACGTTTCCTGCATGTTTTAGATCATGAACACAGCTGATTTGTTTAATTTAGTGATAATCACTCCTGTAGACACTAATGAAGGTCGGGATACATTTCAGCTGTTAGATTAGGGTGTTAAAAAGATGAACGCACAGCAAGGAGATAGGTTTTGCTTTTGGTTCTACTAAATGGACACCAGGGGGTGCTAAAAGCAAGCAGAAACTGCCAAGTGTGCCTTTATTATCAACATTTCTAGCCAAAACAAGCTGATATCAAATTTGTTTACAATATCACAAAATAGCTTAAAGGGACTTTACGGAGTTTTGAATTTTTATGCTCGCAATTGCCCCGTCAGGCCAAAAGCGTAACTGCAGCTTCAATAGTAGGCTCGTGCACGAGGCACACATGCTGTACGTGCACACTCCACAACGAAAATAACAGCTGAGACAGTCCCTTGTGTGTGTGTGTGTGTGTGTGTGTGTGTGTGTGTGTGTGTGTGTGTGTGTGTGTGTGTGTGTCCCGGAGGGCAGAGGACAGGAGAACGCGCAGCTAATTAATTAAATATTTTGATTCTGTACCTTTCTCTTCAGCACAGCCGACAAAGGTTTATGATGGGTCAGTCCTCCTGCATGCTCAGATCATTCCCTTCCCTTGCTTGAAAAATTGTTCCAAAATGAAAGTTGAACCCACATCTTTTTATCTGTGAATTCAATGCCGTTCGGCGAGTCTCACAAAAAGAAATTTGGGCATCTTACTGTAAAAAAAATACCATTCATGTAAAAAAGAAACTCTAAATAAACTATGTTCACATTCAGAATCAAACCCAGGTCTTCTGCACAAGAGTCTGTCGTCTTACAAGGTGAGCTACACTCTAGTAACATTCATAGTATCTGTAACTTTTATATCCTTGATGACAGCTGAAACAACGTCAAACCAAAGAACGGTTCGGAGTGAAAATGGCTATTTAGTTGCTAATTTGCAGGAAATATCTAGAAGAAAGTTCTACAGAAAGTAGCTAAGGGTCCTCAGAAATGTAGCTAGCTTTGTCACTAGGCGTTAGGAACAGCGACAAAGTGGCACTGCCTCTCTCTCTGCTGCTAAAGCTACGGATAGCAAACGCTACGGGCTATGCCTGAGCGTGAACGCGCATGAAGCAGCCTGCTCGACCCGAGCATCTCTCTTTTTCTGTGATTTTACAGAAAAACAGGCAATCACAGTAAAAATGCCGGGGCTCATTCTACAGGACCAGAAGCCTAGTGAACTAGACCAAATTCTTGCTTTGCAAAGTAAATAATACATTTATTTAGTCTGGCTTGCCAGGCTACAAGACCAGGGCATTGCAGGAGAATGTATGAAGAAGACATTTATTATTTATTTACATGTTTTGGCTGCCAAACTTCCATAATGGCCCTTTAAAACCAAAAAAACAAAACAAAAATTGTTTGAATGTTGAGTGAAGAATTTCAGTTTATGAACATTAGTACTAAAATCCCATGAGAACAAATTATTGATTAAAATTTCTTAATCTCAAAACTGTTGAGAGTTTTAACTCACAATTGACCCAGGAGGACCAACTCCTCCAGGAAGACCAGGAAAACCAGGAGATCCCTGCATAAAGATGGAATTTCCAATAAGATTTTATTCCATTAAAAATCAAAGGGATCTGGATGACTTGGTGTAAATGTGGATCCTCACTCACAGCTTGACCTTGTGTTCCTCTGCCTCCTTTCAGCCCCGTCACACCAACAGGCCCCTGCAAACACCCCGACCATCATTAATAATCACATTTTGCTCTGGTTAATCTGACCTGGGATTATTACACTCTTCTATGATCATTTCAGACAACACAAGGGTGCTCTATACCTGTTCTCCAGGTTTCCCAGCCATCCCCTGTGGTCCAGGAGCTCCTGCTTCTCCATTCTGGCCAGGCTCTCCCGTTTCACCTTTGACCCCAGGCTGACCATCCAAACCCTGATAAAAGTAAACCAGAACCAGACAGGAAATGACTCTCTCACCTAACAAATTGCTTTATTTTGTTTTTACTTTTAGTGTCCGCTTACAGGAGGTCCAGCAAACCCAGCAGCTCCTATTGGACCAGGATCACCAGTAGAACCCTGTCAATGTCACCACACACAGTCATTCACGCGTCAGCAAGGACATTAAGAGGAATTTTAATATTCTGTCGGCTGGGTGTTAGTAGATGGATAAAGATGTTTAACTGACGGGGATTCCTCTTGTGCCTCGACGTCCTGTTGGTCCTGGAGGGCCTGTTTCACCCTGGAGGGACGAAGGTCCAGAAGTTTTTACAACATTTGATGTGTTATTTTGAGACAACTGTTTGTTTTTGCTCGTTCTGAGATCTTTACAGTGATCTGTAAGTCTACTGATAGATTTTAGTCAGTTATGTAATGCTGAATAATCACATTTTACTGTGAAGATACAGTGAGCCATAAAATGTCAACATTGAGCTCACCTTTTCTCCGTTTGGTCCACTGGGACCAGCAGGTCCAACGGGACCAGGAAGTCCCTTCATAGTAGGATATAAAAAACATTGGTTAAATTACATTTTGAGCTTTCGATCGTTATTTCGGGAAGTTTTGAGGAGACCCACCCTCGCACCATCAGCTCCTGCTTTTCCTTCCATTCCTTTCTCGCCAACAGAACCCTGTGAGAAGAAAATTAACATGAAAATTAACCAGCGTTCCCAGGAAAGTTCCTCATGTTGCTATTTGTCTCTTGGATCTCATTATGCTCTTCAGCTCACAGGATCTCCCTTTGGACCCGAGGGTCCTGGTGTGCCTCTCTCCCCTGCAACTCCCTGAAGTCCTGAACCACCTGGCTCTCCAGCTGCACCCTTAGGACCTGGGTTACCCTGAGATGTGTCACATTTACCAGGAGTTATCACTGGAAATATCCCATTCTATATTATGTTTTAATCCCAGAGGTACCTTTGGTCCATCGGTTCCTGGTGCTCCTGGGCTTCCTTTGGGTCCCTGTAGCCCGTTGGGACCTGTTTCACCTCTTTCTCCTGGTGGACCTCTTTCTCCCTAGAAGGACGGCCAGTAACTAAAGCTGTGAAGCTGTTCTTTACTGATACCGGAATAACAGCCAGATCAGTGGACTTACTCTTGGACCTGTTGTTCCAACACCACCAACCTCTCCAGCAAGACCCTGCAATAACACAAAAATAACATAATAATGTCCATTCTCATAAATGCAATTTCATTTTAAACAAATCAATTGTTGTTATTTCACCTCATCACCTGGTTTCCCCCCCTCTCCAGGTGGGCCTGGTGGTCCAGGTAAACCCTATAAACACCAACCAAACTTTTATTTGAAGATATAAAATATAACAAGCTGGCTCACACAAATATTTTTCATTTTTCAAATGGCAATTCCAATTTTCTGTTGCAATTAATGTCAAAGACACGCGGAGAAATCTTTAAAGGTGATGAACGCACATTTAATCAATACATTTGCTGTGGTCTCTAGTAGGAATGAATGACTTGTGAATCATACGCTCGGGACAAAAAAACACCCGTGCACATATTCCACGTACTAGAAGTGAGCCACATCAGAGCTGAGCTCCAGACGGCAGGTTTTGGAATATTATTTCCTGATATTTGGACATCTTGCCTCGGATTGGATAACAGCAACACGACTCTACCACTGGCTCTGTTTTCTCTGCAATGATGATGTATTATCTCAACTAATAGCACAAGCCTGGAGGAGTTCTGCTGTGTGGTGGAGTTGCTAATGCTAATGGTTAACTTCTACTAGCTGAAACGTCCTCTGCTGTTTCCTGGACGCTAAACCAATAACAACCTTCCCCATCTTCCATGAGTCAAGATGGGCGAGTTCATGAATGTTAAGTGACAGTGTGACGTAGATCTGTCAGGGTTTTCTAATCCTAGAGTTTCACCATCTATTTTCTAGCAGAAGCTAATGCAGGAGGTAGCTGTAGGAGACTATTTTCATGTTCAGCCTGCATGAAAAACTCAGAGTGACAGATTATAATCAGAAATGGGATTTTAACAATGGTTTTTCAGTGTTCCACACCTTTAGGACTGTGCACTGCACAGGATTTAAATCAAACATTCAACTAAAGTTAATCAAACAAATCAATGAACTGACCAAGTAGTGATTATAAACCACGTAAAATAAGAAAATCTTTAATATTTAATAATCACTGTGGCCCTCGAACCGCACGTTTTAAAATAAAGTTTTAAACAATCTAATTTGAATTGAAGCCTCTAAGTACTAACAGTTTACCTGGAAACCGCTCACTCCTTGAGGTCCCTGCTCTCCTCTTTTTCCAGCAGGACCCTCAAAGGCAAAAAGAATAAAACAATCTAATTCTAACAGTTTTAATCGATAAAATGTGATTATAGCAGCAGATACTTACAGCTGGACCTGTTGACCCAGCAGCACCTGTCTCTCCATCTTTTCCATTTAGTCCCTAAAAGACAAAATTGACTGATGTCACAAAAGGTCAGATTTGTATGGGATTGATATTCAAACAGAGCTCACCCTTTGACCTGGAGCTCCGGGACTCCCAGCCTCTCCAGCCTTCCCAGCATCACCCTGTAAATAAACAAAAAAGATTAAGATCTTTTCGAGCATTTTTATGATTATTTCATCTAAATTAGGAATGTAAAACAAATTGGAACAATGGAAAATTTAAATTTGACTGAATTTTTCATCCTAAAATAAGACATTTCTAAAAATGTCTACATTCTCAAACCCTCTTCATACTGACTGTGAAGCCCTTTGGTCCAGGTAGGCCCATGGTTCCAGCAGCGCCTCTGTTCCCAACGGGACCAGCTGGGCCTGGTTTACCATCATCTCCTGCTGAGCCCTAAAACACATGAAGTCCTATATTAAATATTTCATCTGAAAAACGCATCACGGTTCAGTCTGTATAGGGTAAAAATCATGTGTACCATTGGTCCTTGTCTTCCTTCTGCTCCCTGAGCCCCAATAGGTCCAGTGAGACCCTGTTGTATAAGAGGATCATTTAATGTCAAAGTGGAAAATAAAACTCATGGAATCTAACATTTATTTTTATGTAAAGTTTCCTTTGTTCCTGTTTTATTCTCAAAAGTTCAATGGGTGGTAATAGTTTTTGTGAATTTCCCAGAAAACATGACGTTAGTTTAAAGATGAGACATGTTTAAAGTAGGGATGCACCGATACTGGTATCGGCATCGGTGCCGATACCAATACTGATACCAGCATCAGTATCGGTAAAAGTTGACCGATACCAGGAACCGATACCAATGCAGTTGCTTGAAAGTGGCTTCACTGTAACTTGTCATTTCTGTTCACCTAATATTTTAGTTTTGTGATTATTTCTATTCATATAATTTATTTTTTATCTACCTCACAGTTCTTTCCTGTTGAAAGCAGAGAAGACAATACAATCTGTATTCCAATTCATAGCATTTTTTGTGTGGTAGAAGTATCGGTGTCGGTAATCGGTATCGGCGAGTACTCACATCCAAGTACTGGTATCGTATCGGTTTGGGAAAAAAGTGGTATTGTAGCATCCCTAGTTTAAAGAGTTTTTGAGTCCAACAATAACCTTTAACCAATGTTAATTTTGACCAAAAAAATCTGAATTTAGTTTTAGTCTTTTGACTAAAATTCCGTTTTCTGATTGGATTTTTGTTACCCTCAGTTTTCGTTGTCGTCTTTCATTCATCAACAAAATGTCGATCAATATTTGTTGTAATTTAGTCTTTAACAGACACACAAATTTAAATCTTGTTTTAGTTTGCAAATATTCATTCGTCACAAAATAATGAAAATATTATGTCAAGGAAATTAACACCGCCTTTAACAATTCGTACAACTCAAACACGTCTCATGTAGCATACCAAGAAGTCTGTGCCATCTCCGACCTGCGTTCCTATGCAAGTGAGTAATGTTGTAATGGCGTGTAGAAACGTTCCAGTTTGAGAAAAGCTGCTTTAACACATCATAAACACATCCTTCACAACCCACTTCAGTGTCTGCTATATATAAATGCCGGTAGAGGTAATGCTAATCATAGAACAACACTAGCTCGAGCTACTGCTAACGCTAGCCTGATCTACTGCTAATGTCATTGTTGGACGAGAGGATAGCAACAATGATTGACAGGGCACATGTTCCAGGATGGACAGGGAATATCCAGACTTTGAATGAATACCATAAAGAGCCATAACTTGACTGTTGAGTTTTCCGGATACTGTACACAGATTTTCTAGCTTCAGGTAGCATCATAGGGACGCTGAGGTTAGTAAACTTAAAGGCATAAAAATACCTCCCAAAACATATC
This sequence comes from Nothobranchius furzeri, assembly GCF_043380555.1. NCBI lineage: Eukaryota > Metazoa > Chordata > Actinopteri > Cyprinodontiformes > Nothobranchiidae > Nothobranchius > Nothobranchius furzeri. Next base: position 85,995,149 of record NC_091743.1, read on the forward strand.
CAATTTAGTGTGCAGAGTTGTGTCTGTCTTACCCGTGCTCCTGTTAAACCTGGCTCTCCATTGCGTCCTGGGTCTCCAGGTAAAGCTTTACCACCAGGAGATCCTGGCAGCCCTCTTTCTCCTTGAGCACCCTTTCAATTAATGAATCAAAAATTGAACAACACTCAAACAGATTTGCAGTCAATTTAATGGTAAAAACTTTTTGCAAATGACCTTCTGGCCTGGTAAGCCATCGGCACCGGGGAAGCCTCTGTTTCCTGGTGACCCCTAAAATAAAATTAAAATAAATAACATGAAAAGTGTTATATATATATATATATATATATATATATATATGAAATTTTTTATCATCAGGCTACGCACTGCCTCTCCTGGTGGTCCTGGAGGCCCGATGGATCCAGCATCACCTCTGGGTCCACGCTTTCCATCTTCTCCCAAAGGACCTATTTGGCCCGGCAGACCATGTTCACCCTAACACCAATCAGTCAGTTCATTTTAGACATAAACATAGAGTCCTACAAAGACTTAACTTTTATTTGATGATGATTTTTGTCCTTACTCTCTCTCCTTTGAGGCCAGGTTCTCCTTTTAGTCCAGGAATTCCACCTTCACCCTGTTTTGAGTAGAAAGGTAAAATCACAAATTGAAATTGAAACACCTATTATTTTCAAGAATCAATTGTACTTTTCAACTTTTTCATAAATTTAAATCATTTTCTGGACCCAATATGTGCTAAAATTACTCTTTTTACTAGGACCCCCATCACCCTATGTGGCCAGAATATCGCACTTGCAACTTCAGAGTGGCGGGCTACCTCCTGTTGGACATAATAAAGTGGAGCTGACATGCTAGCACTGCAGACTGCTTCCAGCACATTTCCTGCATGTTTTAGATCGTGAACACAGCTGATTTGTTAGATTTAGTGATGAATCACTCCTGTAGACACTAATGAAGACTGGGAGACATTTCAGCTGTTAGATCAAGGAGTTAAAAAGACGAACGCACAGCGAGGAGAAAAGCTTCACCTTTGGTTCTACTAACCGGACAGTAGGGTGTTAAAAGCAAGTCAAAACTGCAAAGTCTCCCTTTAACAAATCACCAAGGGAAACCCAGACTTCCTTCTCCCCAGAGACACTCTCCACCTTCTCCTGGGTGATCCCAAGGCATTGCCAGAATAGAGAAGATTAGTAATCTCTCCCAGGGTCTTGTAGCTATTAATTAAGGTGCATATGGTACTAGTTTTTTTAAATTGCCCTTTATTCATTACAGTCTCCTCCTTCTGCTTGGAAAACCTCCAGATGAAGTTGACCAGGAAGCAATCTATTTAGATGCCCGAACCTCAGCTCACTGCTTTCATTGACAAAGAGCAGTAGCTCTACTTCAATCCCAGCCAACCTACAGAGAAAGACCACTTCAGCTGCTTGGATCCATGATCCTTCTTTTTTTGTATGACCTTCTTCACCACTCTCTCTTTATTCTGCTCTCCCCACCAATTCCACCTTCCTCAGGATCCACTGATTTCCCTCTTTCCTGTTCACTCTCTCTCTTTCTTAACATTTTTTTAAATCACAATTGCCTATTTTTGCTCATTTTAAATATATTTTTAAACATTTTCTAAATGCATTTTTATATTTTTACAGGTTTTGCTTTTGTGAAGTGCCTCGTGATTTTCATCTTGAGAGACGCTACAGAAATTATTTCTTCTTCTTCTTCTTCCATAACTCAGGAACAGGTCTTATTCCTGGCCTGGAAGGGAGAATTCCATCCATCCTTTATAGATAAAAAACCAGACCTCATATATGACAACATCATTGCCAACATGGAGCTAAGGGAGGATACTGAGGAAGATGACCTTCAGCAGACTGAGACATCCCAGATGTAAAACATTATTCTACCGCAGGTCAGGTCATTCATCCCCTCTGCAGTAAGAGTGTATAACTCCTCAGTTTAACTGGTACCGGCGTTATCCTGGTACGCAGCCACATCAATGCAATATTCAGTTTGTGTTCAATACTTGTGCAATACCGGATGTACATTAGTATGACTGAGTCCTTTACAGTATGCTGCATAGTTCTGGAACCCACATTCTTCAGTTTTATTTGTAGTTTTTAGTGGTCTAAGGTTACAATAATATCTTACTACCTATGAGTACATACATGCATCTTATTCTCTTAAGTGTCAGTGCAGCTGTAACAAGTGAATTTGTCCACTGTGGAATCAATAAATTATATTCTATTCTTGTCATGACTCCTTGTCTTTCATCCTCCTCTGCCTCTGCTGCCATGACCTGTTTCCACAGCAACCTCAGCCTGCACCTCATCAACTTCATTCATCTCACCTGTTCCTGTAATCAGCTCATCTCACACACCTGCTCCCTCTGCTATTTAACTCCCAGCCTGCTCCCCAACCAGTGCCAGATTATTGAACGCTCTCTGCCAGTAGATCTTCCAGCCTCTCTCCTTGCCTGATCTCAGCCTCCGGACCTCGTTTTCACGCCTGACCCCTGCCTTGAGCTCTGCCTGCCACCACGACCCTCGCCTGTCTTCTACCCCGTCTCCAGCCTGCTCCCCGTACCTGCTTGTCCCGATCTGGTTTTGACCCACGCCTCCTCTCCAACTCTGTCTCCTGCCTCGCCCTCTTCGGTATTGCCACATTTGATAAAGACTTTTTATGGAACCTTTTGCTGTGTTTGGTGTCATCACGGGTCTTCCAAGTTCTGAACGTGACTATTCTATTCTATTCTATTCTATTCTATAAAACCCTCAGTTTTTCACACCAGACACCCTCATCTCCTTAAGATCCACCCCATGAAACCCTCAAACAGGATCAGACACAAATGCCATTGCTGGAGGATCCAGACACTGATCTTGCTTCAGGTGTAATGGGACAGGATTGCCCTTCAAAGTTACTTCATTGCTGCTCACACACCACAAACTGAAACAAAATTTTTTATTTCAATTCAAATACCAATTGGCCTTTTGGTCCTGCTGCTCCCGTGGTTCCCTGGGGGCCAGGAGGGCCAGCTGGACCCACCAACCCCGGTGGACCCTGAACACCTGCAATGCCCTTTAAAATAAGAACATTACGTGTTAAAATAGTACCGAACTTAATTGAGCGCATGATGTTTGCTTGAAAAGCAAATGTTCTGACTTACAGGTGAGCCACGAGCGCCAGGTGCTCCATCGGGCCCGGAAGCACCCTATTCACATTTTAATATATAATTATTCATTTAATTTTAGCCTATAAAAAAGCTAAGAAAAAGCATATATATTAGCACACCTGCTGCCCTGTGGGTCCCGGTGGTCCTGCATGTCCGCCATCCCCCCTGGGGCCTTGCTGACCTTGGCTTCCTCTCCCACCTGTTGGTCCTGCTTCACCCTACGTCAGTCAACAGATTCAGGATCAAGTTCAACACATTTTCCTGTAGAACCTCAAGAACTAGAAAAAGTTCAGGAGGTCAGAAGTTCCACAAATAGGGTCAACTTTTTCAGCTGTGCAAATTAATTTACTCCTGTGATGGTAATTAAGTAGTATGTTGTTATCCTAGAAATCTAGACAGACAGTAGCAACTAAAGGATTTTGTTCTGCATGTCAGCCTAGCCACGCTCTGTTGGAGCCTCAGCAGGCCCGAGCAGTTTTATCAGTTAGGTGGGGGTTGATGCAACTGAGCAAAACAACAAAGATGGCGGTGGCTCATTTAAAATGGCTTTGGCATCCACTTTGGACGATTTAGGCTTTTCTTTGAGTCAAGAGCAGATAGAGGCACTTGAGTCCTTTATTTAGAAAAAGGATGTGTTTGATTCTTCAACAGTGTATGACGGCCTCCTTCACTGACATCCGTAGCGGTGAGTACGCCACGTTCATTGTCTGATACCTTAGGTGGGAGCCATCCATCAGCTCCCTGATCAAAAAGGCCCAGCAGAGGATGTACTTTCTGCGGCAGTTGAAAAAGGCCAAGCTGCCGGCCCAGATGATGGTGCAGTTTTACACGGCCATCATTGAGTCCATCCTCACCTCCTCCATCGCTGTGTGGTGCGCTGGAGCCACAGTGAGGGACAAACAGACTGCAGCGCATTGTGTGCTCCGCTGAGAAGGTGATTGGCTGCAGCCTTCCATCTCTCCAGGACCTGTACGTCTCCAGAACTCGGGGGCGTGCAGGTCGGATAACAGCTGACCCTTCGCACCCGGGTCACAGACTTTTTGAGACGCTTCCCTCAGGCAGGAGGTTACGGTCCATCCGGACCAGAACCTCCCGCCATAAGAACAGCTTCTTTCCATCCGCCGTTAGACTTGTGAACAGCTTATAAACACACAACCATGCTCGTCTTCTGTACTCGACACAACGTCACGTTATCGGCCATGTTACCATTACCTGCCATTTTTTATAGCTGAAAGTTTTATTATAGTTTTTTTTATTATATTTTATTCATTCTATTTTTAATCTTATTATTCATGTTATATGTAGCACATTAGTACCGAAGCAGGTTCCTAGTTTGTGAATTGTTTGTTCACTGACAATGGCAATAAACCTATTTTGATTCTGATTCTGATAGCATGGGGAGACAGTTTGAAAGATAACAGTGTTTCCCTTACATAGGCGCAGGCGTGGTGCTGCGCCACAGATGAAAATCTAGCCCCACGCCTACGAGATCCTCACACACACTCACACACAGTCCCACGGAAAGAAAGAGCTCCGCGGTCAGACAACACATGGCAGCTAAACGGTCCACGAGCAACGACCCCCCCAATGGACAATGCTACATGGTGGCGCAGTGGTTAGCACTGTTGCCTCACAGCACAAAGGTTGCAGGTTCGAAACTTGGCTGCGGCCCTTCTGCGTGGAGTTGCGTGTTCTCCCCATGCATGCGTGGGTTTCCTCCGGGTACTCCGGTTGCCCCCACGGATCACAACATGCCCTATAGGTTATAAATTGTAAGTCGCTTTGGATAAAAGCGTCTGCTAAATAAATAAACAAACAACGCACAGCAGCGAAACGCACTCATGACACACCCGCGCCACAGCTGGAAACATTTCTAGGGGAATCACTGGATAAGCATACAATGCTGGTCCAGGATCCAACTAGCCTCCGATGCTGGACTAGCATACCAGCATCCAAAACGCAACCCATGCTGTTTTTGATCAGCAGAGCTGTGCTAGCTGTATTAGCTAGCTATGTTAGCATTTTGTGCCGAGTCAGCTGAGTTAGTTCAGGGACACTGAACAATGAACTAAACTGTTCAATCGCTGGAGGGGATAAACACCAGGGATTTCACTTATTGAGCTAGCTTACACACAAAACAGGGTCTGAGAATTGCTTTTGTCATTTTCTACGCTAACATTGTGATTTGTAGAGAAAAGCGTGAGGATGATGATGATGATTAAACTCTGACACTGTCGTAAGAAAACTGGTGCAGTTGGTGAGATGGTAACATGATGAACTTAAGCCACATTTTACGACTTGTAGGCCCAGGCATGTACACGAGCGCGTGCGTGAGCGTGCACACACACACACACACACACACACACACACACACACACACACACACACACACACACACACCATTGAAGGTTTTTCTTTCATTGAACGAAGAGTATCAACAATTTAGTCCACGTTTGTCTAATTAGCAAAATACATTTTTAACATTCTTTTGCAACACTTTTTTGAAAACATATTTAGTGAAATCCAGCCTTGGAAATCGTAACTTTTTTTTTTCAGCTGAGTTTTTGATACTTCTCACACACGTCAATCAGCGATAATGTGCCTCTGGCCGGTAGCAGAAATCAGCTCCCATACCCCCGAGTCTTGCTAACTTAGATTTTTAATCATCACTCTTAAAATCCTAATAATCACAACTTTGCACTTGTAGCGTCATGAATGGCCTTATATTTGTGACCCAAAGGTCACACTTTCCCAGCTGGGTCGAGCTGGGTCGTGCCGTAACTTTTGCTCCACAGATTACCCATCAGGAGCCGTGAAGTCTGCATAACATCATTTTTATCTGGCTGCTTTTCCGTCCCAAGATGATGGACACTTCAAGATTTTAAAATAATAATTTTAAAATAATAATTTAATCAACTGTTTTACTGTTTATTACAATAATCATAAATAATCATCTTGGTTCAGTATAAATGTATTTAAATTACTGAAATGACTTATTATTCTTTGGATTAATAATAATTATTAGTCATGATAATCAGTAATGTGTGATCAGTAAACAGAAGGTCATTTGTACGTGTACATACCATGCAGAGGGTGAATCTAAGGTAAAGGTAAACCACCTCACATGTCTTTACTTCATAACACTGAGCTTTCTCTCTTTGAAAGAAACCTTCTGAGATTCATTCACGCATCCAAACCTCGCATTCCACTTTAGCTTTCCATCCAGACACAGGTTTGTTTTAATAACAAGTTTTAATATCAAGCTGTTTCAAATTGTCATTTCAAATTGTCATTTTTAAAAGTGTTAGTAATAAATTCTTAACTTTTTAAAAACCTGACTCTTCTCTGAAATGAAAAAAAAATTAATTATCTTAAATTAAACATTAATCTCTGGATTAAATATAGACCAAGCTCGTTGGTGTATGAACTTCTATCGAATATATTAATATCCTAGATATTGATATATGATGGAAGCTTCATTTGTTAACTTGTTTGATCTTTTCTCAGGATCTAACCAAACTGATAGCAAACAGTGTTAAATCCTAGTATGTAGCTTAACCACGCTACACACTTCATAGTTACAACATTCAAAAATAACTGTAAAATGCATAATTAGAGGGATATTTACAATTTTAGATATGAAAACAGAAAAACCTTCAAATTTAGATTTACAAAAGTGAAATTCTAACAATTTTGACTTTATTATCTAAATAAGAAAAAAGATAACAGTCAAAATCATTGTCATGACATAGCATGTAACTATTTTTACCTTTAATCCCGGACTACCGGGAAATCCAGGCATTCCTGGGATTCCTATGGGACCCTGCAGTTTAAAAAACAGTATTTAGAGTGTAAAGTGTGACTGGTTCAGTCAATCCTCAGCAGCATGCAACATCCTGTGTATGAGTCATCAACATAAACTAGGTGTGTTCAGGCAGGAAAACATGTAAAGCATGCACGCCAGTGAGCTATGGAGAAGAACCGGGAAAGTGAGGGTTAAGTGATGCTGAAACATCACAGCAAGTAAAATAATGTGACGAACTTTGTAAAGTAATCTTTAAAGAGGCTGAAATAATCCAAAATAATTTACTCTTTGCTGTTTTTTTAAGTTATTCTAACTACTTCTAAAGATTAAAAATACAAACGTTGAGAGGTGTTTTCAAATGTAAATTATTTTCCTACCAGAGGTCCAGGTTTGCCAACATGTCCTGGTGTACCACGTTTACCCTGAAACAGAAGCACAAACCTTCAATTGTCACTTTTTGACACACAAAAAAACCAAACTGTTGAATTTGATTCATACCAAAGGACCGGTTGGTCCAATCCTGCCTCTTTCTCCTTGCAAACCAGCCGGTCCCTGAAACAGAAGATGGGTTTTAGCGTCCATGAGGCTGAACTCGATGCTGTGGATTGTGAACGGGATTATTTATCACTGTTCTTGTTGCCTACCAGCGGGCCGGGGGGACCCATGGTACCCGGAGTACCAGAAGTTCCCTAAAAAACACAAAAACACATTTGTTGAATTTGGAAAAATCTAACGGCTTCCTACTATTCCCTACAATCTCAAGAATTCCAGGACCAGGAAGCTGTTTTGTACCTTGGTTCCGACTGCTCCGAGCTCGCCTTTGGGTCCATCAAGACCAACACTTCCCTGTTGGGGAAGTTAGAATTTAAATCTTGGTTACAATAATTTACATAAATCAAAAGCTGAACTTTAAAAATGAAGCTTTACTTTGGGGCCTTTCCGTCCTGGAAGACCTGGGAGCCCCGGGAATCCTCTTGCACCCTGTGTTTAAAACAAATCCCACCATTTCACTTCAGCTTTTCTAACACATTTAATTAAAAGCTAATTTTGGTTATGTTATGGTAGTTACCACTGATCCTGGAAATCCTACTTCTCCTGGTGCACCTGCAGGTCCAGGTTCTCCCTAGCCAGAGACCAATTTGGATTTTAAACACTTTTCTCTGATAAATCCAATGACATGTTGTGAATCTGACTCACATCAGGTCCTGGTTTTCCTGGTGGTCCATCAGGCCCTCGATGACCTGGCTCACCCTACAAAACAATTCCATTGAAGTTCATCAGGATTAGCTCAGTATCAATCCCCATAAGACAAAGTTCATCCTACCATTGGTCCTGGATCTCCAGCCTCTCCAGGAATTCCTTGACCACCAGTTGCACCCTGTGACACATAAGACCCTTTTTTTCAGATACAAACATTTCTAATTTATAACATTTTTATATCAGATTCTACAAGAAAAAAAATCTAAATGTTGTTTAAAGTTGAAAGGAAAAACCTACTGGGGGGCCCGGGGGGCCTTGAAGTCCTCTTGGTCCTGCTTCTCCCTGTCACAGCATCATTTCATAGTGAGTAGATAAAACTGGATGAGCTTTTCAGCATTAGGTAACTTTTTTTTAATGATGGCCAAAAGTGAAGCTTTATTTTTTCACTTTTAATCCCTTGGTGTGAAAATTTTTGTCACGATTTTGTCTAATTTCTTTATAAAATGACAAAAACAAAAATTCAAAACAATAATGTGAAAATGGATATTATGAATAAAATTTTACGTAAATCTGAACAATAAAGGCAACATGTCTAAACTAAACACTTGGCTAACAGGAAAATTCAAATGCCTGTAAAAGAAAAGTAGCCTAACTTGTAAAATGGTCCCCTATCCAAAATCTTTGGTTAAAGGGACTTTATGGACTTTTGAATTTTTATGCTCGCGATTGCCCCCTCAGGCCAAAAGTGTAACGGCAGCTTCGATAGTAGGCTTGTGCACGAGGCGCGCATGCTGTACGTGCACACTCCTTAACGAAAATAACAGCTGAGACAGTCCCGTTTGTGTGTGTGCGTGCGTGTGTGTGTGTGTGTGTGTGTGTGTGTGTGTGTGTGTGTGTGTGTGTGTGTGTGTGTGTGTGTGTGTGGCCCGGAGGACAGAGGACAGGAGAACGTGCAGCTAATTAATTAAATAATTTGGTTCTGTACCTTTCTCTTCAGCACAGCCGACAAAGGTTTAAGATGGGTCAGTCCTCCTGCATGCTCAGATCATTCCCTTCCCTTGCTTGAAAATTTGTTCCAAAATGAAAGTTGAACCCACATCTTTTTTATCTGTGAATTCAATGCCATTCAGCGAGTCTCAAATAAAAATGTGGGCATCTTACTGTAAAAAAATATATCATTAATGCAGGGACGAAATTTTGATTTCAGAAGTGGGGGGGACACAGCAGGCTTGTGCGGATTTGGGGTGGGGGGTGTTATGTAAATACCCCTTGACACGTCACGTGCCCATCTCAATAATTTTTCCATCCTCATATATATATATCAAAGTTAAAAAATGTACAACTGTATTATTATTTTTATTTATTATCATTATTTAAGTGCAGTTTTGGCTGTTGACAATGGATAGGCCATTGTATTTATTGTTTTGGGTCTTTTTTGTTGTTTTTGGTGCAACATTTTCTAACAGGGAGTGAGATTCCTTTTTTATTCAATTTTTGTTTGTTATTTTTATTCATTTAGAAGTTCTGGTTCTGGACATTTCAATGTTAAATGAAGGTTTATTTGTTGCATTTTAAAGGGTGTACTTGCATTATTATGATATATTAACATTATATTAGTGGTTATTTTGGTCTAGATAATGTTGACAATGATATCGTTTATCATCAACAATTTGTTGGACAAAATATCGTCCAGCAAAATTTGTTACATTCCCAGGCCTAGTCAAAAGTATAAAAATTATTTATACATAAACGGTCCCTCCTGAGATCTGGCCGTTTGTTCATTTGCTGTGTTAGAGGACATGCTGAACTAATGTTTTACACATGATCATCACCCTAACATTTGAGTGTATAAAAACATATTAAATATGTTTTTTCCCTTAAAAGTGTTTAAACAGTTGTTGCATTTCAACACACAAAAAATAAAAGGAAAAAATAAGATAAATCTAATGAAAAGTGTACATCTTTGACATTAAGCTCTAAAAAATCTGTTGACGATGATGATACTGTTCATTTTTCAGAGCTTTTTAATGTGAACATATACATTGCAATAGATAAGTTTACAATAAAGTTAAATGATAAAAGTTTTGAAGTTACACTTCTACTACTACTACTAGTAATAATAATTATGATGATAATAGTAATAATAAAAATAATAATAATTATAATAATACGAATAAATTGTGTCTGAGGAGTCAGTTATGTGGAGGAGATGAGTTTGTAAAAGTTAGTTTTGAGTATGTTTGTGAAGGAGGAGGTGAGTCTGAGCTTAATGCAGGGGTGTCACATGTTCCAACTTACGTTTTGACTTTGAAAGAAGTCTCTTATATCCACTTTTCGTTTTCTTGACATGCTGCCTCCTGGCTGTGCCTAACTACCAAAGACTCACAAATGAACACTTATTCAAATGTTATGTAATGGAAGCTGAGCTGAGCTGATATTACACAGCGTCTAGTTGACGATGTGACTCAGTACCGGTATTCCCTAGCGGCTCCAAACTAGCAAAACAACGTGAGCACGTTCTGACTGTTTCCAACTTGAGTGACAGCAGCAACAGCCAATAATACGTTAGCAAGTATCAGCAGAGCCAATAGATTAGCTTTTGGGCGGGTCTAATAGTAAACCGGTTTCCGTTTCGGTCCTAGTGCTCAACCAAATCCATTTAATGGAGCGTAACATTGTTTTTGGACGGAAAAAAGTGCAGGGGACCAAAACTGCCTTTTGAAAAAGTGGGGGGGACATGTCCCACCCGTCCCCCCCCAAAATTACGTCCCAGCATTAATGTAAAAAAGAAACTCTAAATGAACTATGTTCACATCCAGAATCAAACCCAGGTCTTCTGCACGAGAGTTTGATGTCTTACTGGATGAGCTAAAGCGCCAGTGATGTCTTTTGTATCTGTAACATTTATATCCTTGATGACAGGTGAAACAACTTTCAAAGAACGGTTCGGAGCGAAAATGGCTATTTTGTTGCTAATTTGCAGGAAATATCTAGAAGAAAGTTCTACAGAAAGTAGCTAAGGGTCCTCAGAAATTTAGCTAGCTTTGTCACTAGGCGTTAGGAACAGCGACAAAGTGGCACTGCCTCTCTCTCTGCTGCTAAAGCTACTGATAGCAAATGCTACGGGCTATGCCTGAGCGTGAACACGCATGAAGCAGCCTGCTCGACCCGAGCATCTCTCTTTTTCTGTGATTTTACAGAAAAACAGGCAATCACAGTAAAAATGCCAGGGCTCATTCTACAGGACCAGGGCATTGCAGGAGAATGTATGAAGAAGAAATGTATTATTTCTATACATGTTTTGGCTGTCAAACTTCCATAATGTCCCTTTAAACATGGATCATTTATCAAATTTCCCATCTTGGTTCTCCCTGCCAATTGGTAAATGATCTATGATTGAATGGTCTCACTCTTACCTTCAAATGGACTCCAAGACCTTAAAATAGGGGATCTCTTCACTGAATCCCAGAATACTTTGTTTTATAGCGATCTGAATCTTCATTTTAGCTGAATATTTAGTTATTACCTCAACATTTATTTTCAGAATTGGCATCTCATACATGTGCTCAACACTCACCCTTTCTGCTGTTACCATTCTAGACACACTCGACTTCTCGTTGAACCCTGAAGACATGTGTAATGCCAAGTTTCCCTTAAAAACAAAATAAAACAAAGCTTATTTCTAAACTGATTCATATCTCAAACAGAAAGTTATAAATTGATGTGGAGAACAGCTCACCCCAGGAGCAGCATGTTCTCCAGGCGGTCCTGGTTCTCCTGGGTTACCTGGCACACCAGGCTCACCATCAAACCCTGGAGGTCCCTGGAATCCCTACAGGTCATTAAGTGAAATGTGAAAATTAGAGAAACCCCAGATTTGGGAAACAAACTGAAATGTGTTGCACCAAAATCAGAGCCATTTCATTTTAGAGCCGATCCACTCACGCGTCTGCCCTTAAAACCTCTTGGTCCGGTCCGTCCTTGACCTCCTGGAGGGCCCTGATATAAACATGAAACATGAGCGGAAGAATTCAAAGGTTGTCTTCTGAATAACAGAATCAGTTTGGAGTAGAACACGATTTTGGATTCAAGCAGCTGAAATTAGTCCTCCAGAGGGTGGCCGGGCTTAGTCGTGAGAAGAAGAGCTTGGACATTCAGGAGGGACTTGGAGTAGAGCGTATTGAGAGGAGCTAGCTGAGGTGGTTTGGGCATCTAGTCATGTTGCGGCCTGGACGCCTTCCTGGGGTGGTGTATCGGGCATGTTCTGCTGGCAGGAGGCCACCAGGTCGACCCAGGACACGTTGGAGCAAGTATACCTCCAATTTGGCCCAGGAATGCCTAGGGATCCTACCGTAGGAGCTGATGGAGGGGGCTAGGGAGCAGGCTGTCTGGGATGCCCTACTTGAGATGCTACCCCCACGACCCGGACCCGGATAAGCAGAGGAAAATGCATGAATGAACAAATTTGGGATAGGGTTTTCTGTCATGATTAAGCCAACATAAAAAATAAAAGTGTAGAAATAAAAAAAAAATTATGTAACAGGTTATCCATCCATCCATTTTCGGACGCTTATCCGGAGTCGGGTCGCGGGGGCAGTAGTCTAAGCAGGGAGGCTCAGACTTCCCTCTCCCCAGCCACTTGGGCCAGCTCCTCCAGGGGAATCCCAAGACGTTCCCTGGCCAGCTGAGAGACATAGTCCCTCCACTGTGTCCTGGGTCTTCCTTTAGGTCTCCTCCCAGTTGGACGTGCCCAGAAAATATTACCAGGGAGGCGTCCTGGAGGCATCCAAACTAGATGCCCGAGCCACCTCAACTGGTTCCTCTCGATGTGGAGGAGCAGCAGATCTACTCCGAGCCCCTCCTGGATGATGGAGCTTCTCACCTTGTCTCTAAGGGAGAGCCCAGGCACCCTGCAGAGAAAACTTGTTTCGGCGGCTTGTGTCCGCGATCTCGTTCTTTCGGTCACTACCCAAAGCTCATGACCATAGGTGAGAGTTGAAATGTAGGCTCCTCCCTCTTTTCACCACAACAGATCGGTACAATGTCCACATCACTGCAGATGCAGCACCAATCTGCCTATCAGTCTCGCGATCCATCTTTCCCTCACTCGTGAACAAGACCCAGAGGTACTTGAATTCTTCTACTTGGGGCAGGACCTCATCCCTGAACTGGAAAAGTCAGTCTGCCCTTTTCAGACTTGAGACCATGGTCTCAGATTTAGAGGAGCTTATTCTCGTCCCAGCTGCTTCTCACTCGGCTGTGAACTGCTCCAGTGAGAGCCAGAAACCACTTTCTGATGAAGCCAACAGGACCACATCATCTGCAAAAAGCAGAGACCCGATCCTCAGGCCACCAAAATGGATCCTCTCAACACCTTGGCTGCTCCTAGATATCCTGTCCATAAGGGTTATGAACAGACAAAGGGCAGCCTTGGTGGACTCTATCTCTCACTAGAAAGGAGAAAAAGTGAATGTAGCGTAACAGATTATTTCCTTAATAGTAATGATGGGAAAAAATTTTCAGCATGAGGTCCAAATTCATAAAAGCCATTTAGCGTTTAGGGTTTAGCATCTTTGTGTCCTCAAAGCACTCACATTTACTCTTCCCAAAACATCCGAGGTATTTAAAACAGGAATTTATTTATTTTAAAGACCAAATTCACTTGTTTTTAACACATTTGTAGTGTAACCCAGAGTAAACGACCATATTTTAAAAAATAACAATTATTAAAAAGTGTCTCAGTGACCTTGGCCTTTAAAGGGAAGCCAAACCAGAGCCGTGTCCAGGACTTTTAAAATGGGGTGGCCCATGTGGGGCACTTGTTTATGCATGGGTGGCACCAATGGTTATGCTTATTTATTTATTTACACAGATCGTCTATCTATTTATTTACTTTCTAGTGAATTTTGGAGTTTCACATTGCGCAATCACCATTTTTTTTCTATTCATCTTCTAGTTTTGTAGCAGTTAGCAAGTCACTTCTTGTTGCATTATTGCCACCAACTGGAGTTGAGTGGGACTCTAAATACTATTTATGTGAATATGAAAAAATAATCAATAATATTAATACTACAGAAATGTTCTGTAGGCCTGGGCTAGAAGGCAATGTTAAAGGTGCGTGCAACCACACACTATTTTTGGAGTTTACAACTCACGCCTTTTGTCGACAATGTAAAGTCAATTTAAACTGGAACTTAGTAGGATGGCACCTGGGGGTGGCCAATCAGATTTTAAGGATGGCATGTGCTACCCCAGGCCACTCCCTGGACACGCCCCTGAGCCAAACCTACCTGTGTTCTTCTTTACTGCCAGGAGGCGTTCGCATGTCAGTGTAAAAACATGAAAAAAAGAAGCCAACCTGTATCTTCCTGTGGTGAAAGTCAGACTTTGATTCATCCTTAAATACTTGGCCAAAAAACGTGGTAAAACTGGCCTTTACAGCATCAAATCACCGTAGACATCCAGAGACTAACATCCCAAAGTAACCATCCATGTGATCTTTTCCCCACCAGCAGGTTACATTTGTCCCAGGATACTTAAATTGAAGGTAAAACCTCTTAGATCATTTGTATTTCAGACAGCGTCTCATTACCCACCGCTGGTCCTGGAAGTCCTGGCAGCCCCACCACCTAGGGAGGGAACAATGGCATCATTGTTTATTTCTTCATTACAATACAAGTGCAATCACAAGACACCACAAAGATGCAAACCTGTGTTATTGATATTTCATACTTACATAAGGGATTTCACCTGGTTCACCCTTCTCTCCCTTTAAAGAACACACATAGGTCTTTCATATGACTGATGACTTTAAATTAAAAAATTTGTGTTTGTGAATCTAAAGCTTACCTGGAAACCCATAATTTCTTGAATAAAACAAGGGGAAAAAAAGAAACCCATTAGTCAGTTTTCAACAAGCTGATATTCAAAATAAGTCTTAAAGGGGCCCTTCACTCATATTTTTAATGCATTTGCAGTGGTCTACAGTAGGCTTTGTAAGTTGTACTCTGGGTATAAAAGCTCCGGTGCGACTCTTCCTGCATGGAGAATTCAGTTTGAAGAGAAAGTAGCTTCAGACGACAGGATTTGGAGTCTTATTTCAGGACATTTGTACATCTCGTCACAAATAACTCAAGCCTGAAGGAGATTTTGCAGTGTTGTGGAGTTGCTAATGCTAACAATTAGCTTATTCTAGCTGAGACACACTCTGCTGATTCCTGGACAATAAACCAACAACCGCTTTCCTTGTCATGAGTGAGGTTGGGTGAGTCTGTGAATGTTAAGTGACATAGATCTGTCAGGATTTTCAAATCTTTTCACCGCCTGTTTTTTTAAAGCTAATGCAGGAGATAGATGTAGGAGACTATTTTCATGTTCAGCCCGCATGAAAAAATCTGAGTAACTCATCATTAAAAAAAATAATGAATAAAAATGATTTCTCAGTGAAAGGTCCTCTGTAAAACACAACCAGATGTTGTATTTTTTAGGTTTGCAGCAGGTAAAGTGGTCTCACCTATCCTGCCGCCGGCGCTGGCAAAGTTGTCACACACGGGGCAGCACTCTCCCTCAAGGGTCACGACCTTCTCGCAATTTGCCAAAGTTTCACACTGAATCTCGTCACAGATAGCAACACCGTTGTCACAGACACACACGCGACATGGCAAGGGTTTCCAGATGTCGTTGTGTTGGTAGACTTCCCCATCAGCTTCGCAGCTTTTCTCATTATCATCCACAGCTGCAACGCACATTTCAGATTAATTACTAAACAAGAAAAATTGTACAACTGTTTTTCAATTGAAAATAATATAGGTTTTCAAAATTAAATGATTAGAATTTAGAGGTGTCCAGACCAAAAACCAAATGTACAATCCCTGCATCTGCGGGACTTCTTTGGGATATGCATGCAAAAGGGGTGTGTCCAGGGAGTGGCCTGGGGTAGCACATGCCACACTTGAAATCTGATTGGCCACCCTAATGAGTTTTGAGTTTTCATATTGAGATAAACGGTGTTTAGAATCCTGGTCCCAGTCCCAGTCCACTCCAGTTGGTGGCGGTGATGCACCAACAATTTGGCTTGCTAACCTCCACAAAACATTTTTAAGTAAAGTGAATTTCTTTTAACTTAAGTACGCATATTTTTCTGAGTATTATCTACGTCACGTTCTTTATAGTAATTATCCATATCAAGAATAAAATACTTGAAAACTTACACTACCCTACACTGTTAGCCCAGATAAGTTAAATTTGCTTCAGAACGCTATGTGGCTAGCAGGTGAAGATGGAACCTAACACCAACACTGAATGCCTCACACACCCATAGCTGCTGACGGTCTGTGAGAGTGGAATGCATAAAGTCAAGTCCAGAGATTTTTATGTGAACCACCAAATTGTTGAACTGTGGACCAGCTCTATGCCCTTGCAAGGGTGATGGAGGGGGCATGGGAGTTTGCCCAACCAATCCACATGTTTTTTGTGGATTTGGAGAAGGCTTATGACCGACTCCCCAGGGGCACCCTTTGGGGGACGCTCCAGGAGTATGGGGTGGGTGGCTTTCTGTTAAGGGCCATTCAGTCCCTTTACCAGAGGAGCGTGAGTTTGGTCCGCATAGCCGGTAGTAAGTCGGACCTGTTCCCGGTGAGGGTTGGACTCTGCCAGGGTGGCCCTTTCTCACGGGTTCTGTTCATTACCTTTATGGACAGAATTTCTAGGCGCAGCCGTGGTGTGGAGTGTGTCGAGTTTGGTGGCAGGAGAATCTCGTCTCTGCTTTTTGTGGATGATGTGGTCCTCCTAGCTTCATCCAGCTCTGACCTTCAGCTCTTGCTGGGTAGGTTCGCGGCCGAATGTGAAGCAGCTGGGATGAGGATCAGCACCTCCAAATCTGAGACCATGGTTCTCGACCGGAAAAGGGTGGCTTGCCAACTCTGGGTCGGGGGAGAGGTCCTACCTCAAGTGGAGGAGTTTAAGTATCTCGGGGTCTTGTTCACGAGTGAGGGTAGGAGGGGTCGGGAGATCGACAGGCGGATTGTTTCGGCGTCTGCAGTGATGCGGACGCTGAGCCGATCTGTCGTGGTGAAGAGGGAGCTGAGCCAGAAAGCCAGGCTCTCGATTTACCGGTCGACCTACTTCCCAATCCTCACCTATGGTCATGAGCTTTGGGTAATGACCGAAAGAACGAGATCGCGGATACAAGCGGCCGAAATGAGTTTCCTCCGTAGGGTGGCCGGGCTCAGCCTTAGAGATGGGGTGAGGAGCTCGGACATTCGGGAGGGACTCGGAGTAGAACCGCTGCTCCTCCGGATCGAAAGGAGCCAGTTGACGTGGTTTGGGCATCTGGTCAGGATGCCTCCTGGACGCCTCCCTGGGGAGTTGTTTCGGGCATGTCCTGCCGGCAGAAGGCCCCCGGGTCGACCCAGGACACGTTGGAGAGGTTACATCTCCAATCTGGTCCGGGAACGCCTTGGGGTCCTGCCGGAGGAGCTGGTGGAGGTGGCCAGGGAGAGGACGGTCTGGAGCTCCCTAGTTGGGATGCTGCCCCGCGACCCGGACCCGGATAAGAGGAGGAAGACAACAACGACCACCACCACCAAATTGTCAATAACAGTGGAACGGCACAGCATGGTTATTCCCTTGACCAACCGCCTCACTTAGCGGTGCAAACTTGACACAACAAGTAACACCACATTTGCAACAATGAACAAAGTAATAACTAAGAACAACACAAATCCCCCACAATAAACATGCACAAACACCCCCAAGTAGAACAAAATAACTAAAAACATAACTACCCACAATGCACCTCGCCCACCAGTTCTTTATTTCTAAAATATAACAAAATTGCTAGTTCGTGGTTGTTTTTCCTACAGATCCACAAACATTTAAAATATATCTATATGTCTGTTTATCAGACACACTTTAAGGTGCCATAAAGATGAATAGAATAATATAGAAACGTTATTGTTACTCAATCCAGTTAAGTTGTTCTTTGTTAATTTATTCAAGTTATGCTACAGTGTAGAAGAAGTTAGCTGCAAGGCCATCAGCTACTCATAAACAGAGCGTTCACGAGGATAACTGGGTGTTCTCTCTCATGCACATTTTTTCAAAACGTGGAGAGGGCGGTTCTTTAATGAAATTCAGAAACATCCTCCACCATACCTTTAATACCCTTAAAAAAAGAAATATGACCATTGGTGCTACATGTGCATAAATAAGTCCCCCACCTGGGCCACCCCATTTAAAAAGGCCTGGACACACCACTGGCATGGAAAACCTCCACCTCCTCCTGATTCCAGGATTTACTCTTCTATCTATAAAATTATTTACTTTAATTCTTGACTTTCTATTTGAAGAAGAACAACTTGAACCAAACTAAACATTGCCTGTCAAAAAAGATGCATACAGCCATTTTCTTTGCCATACGTTCCTTTGCGCACCAGTGCTACATCGGGATTCATGATGGTTCCACTGTGGATGTGAGTGTCCCCAAGCCAAGAGGCAGGAAGCGCACATGCACAACAGAAGCTGGTTCCAGTCCCACTTGTCAAGGACCACTAAGGCCATCAAGAAAGCTCAAACATTGTGGATGTTTTGGCACAAACTGCCACTATCTCCACCACCCCCTTGACTATGTTTGAGCTTTTACGGTGGCCTTGTGTAGTTCCACGTGACTTGACTATCTCAATTGTAAAGTATGTGAACCTCTGTGTATAGGTAGAAGTAAATGTACCTGTCTGTGGGTCCGTGCTTGGTGTAAGTGTAGAAGCTGCACCAAGACACACGGGACAACATTCCCCCTCTGGGATCACCGTTTTCTGACAATCACCAAGGTCTTCACAGACCATGTCCTCACACACGATGGATCCCATATCACACATGCACACCCGACATGGCTCCGGGTTCCACAAGTCCTTGTTGGCGTAGACGTTCCCATTTTCTGTGCAGATATCTTCAAGAAAAAAGATTGTTATTCAGTTGATTCAAGATTTACTTTAAAGAAATGTGTAAAATAGAATGGTATTGGCCTGTGTGTGTGTGTGTGTGTGTGTGTGTGTGTGTGTGTGTGTGTGTGTGTGTGTGTGTGTGTGTGTGTGTTTATTTTTTTTGTAGGAGTAATTGGACGTTACTATATATATATATATATATATATATATATATATATATATATATATATATATATATATATATATACATATATATAGTCCTTTCTAGAGTCCTAGACCCCCCCCCCCCCCCTCCCAAGGGGCTTTACAACACAACAGTCATTCTCCTACTCAGACCATAGACATATATACTCAGACACACACACTGATGGTTCTAAGCTATTGCAGACGCAGCTGCCTTGGGGCAAGCTGACAGAAAGCGAGACTGCCCACCTCCACCCACCACCAGCAGAGAAGGAGGGTCAAGTGCCTTGCCCAAGGTCCCAATGTCTGCAACAGACTGAGCAAGATGTGAACCTGCTATGGTTACGAAACGGGCACTTAACTCCTCTGCTACCCTGTAAAATGTTCAAAAAGCTGGTGCAGAAAAACCAGACTAAAATCAGCAGATCACCATAAAATCAGTAAGTTAAAATTACAGCAACAGGAGGTTTGATCAGATAAAATTAGCTGCATTGAATCTGAAGAGAAAATACAAAGAACACCAAAATGATTGAATGTATCTGTGGCCAGCACCATGAAAAGGTATTTACCACAATTCAGATTATTCAAATGTGTTCAGATCAACAAATAAACTCCAATATGAGACACGGATAACCTGAGGAAATGAAAAATATCTGACACTTCTATGAAGAGCAAATCTATTGAAACCAACCTGGTCCTTGGTGAAAATCTAATTCACCCCTAAATTTAACACCTAGCTGTAACTCCCTAGGTGGTAATGAGTCTCTCTCATGACTGTGGGAGAGTTTTTGGAACCTTCAGAACCTTTGGGGAGGTCAAAGGTTCTGAATGTTCTGCTTAGAGACCAGAATTCATGGTTTCTTCAGGTGGTCTAGCTCCTGAAGCAACAAAACAGCACCAAACCATCCCACTTTAACTTTTCGAAAAAGGATCAGGCTTGTTTGAGTAGCTTTATTCCCTTAGTGAATGACATTATCATTTGATCCTGTGACAAAACAGAAAATCAGAAGAAATCTGCAAAGAGGTTACAATAATGCTTCCAATAACATGTCTTCAGATCTTTACTGAAGACAAAAGGATATAAAAACAGAGCAAGGAAGTGATTTCCAAAGGAATACACCTTATCGGGTTACAAACACACACACACACACACACACACACACACACACACACACACACACACACACACACACACACACACACACACACACGCGCACACACACACACACACACACACACACACACACACACACACACACACACACACAGAGAGAAGTGAGCTAATCCTCTAGTAAGCTCTTGCCCATCAGTCAAAGAAAAACTCAACATAGAATTATCACGAAACACCGTCCCCATGCCCCGTAAACACAGCTGAAAGGAATCTGGGTTCTGTATTTGATCGAGGGAGTGGACTTCTTGTCTCTCTGGGCAGAAATCTTTGCAACGAGGGACAGCAGCTGGCATCAGATCTCATTAGCCCATAGACCAGTTAAAAGCAGATGTTCACGGTACCTTTTGGAGGCCCTGTTCATGTAGATAAGAGGATTAGAGTAACATCCGGTGAGAAACCGGATTTAGCTAGTTGATTATTTTTTATTTTATTTTTTGCATGGTGAGATTTTGTTTGTCATAGCAGTTTATTTGAACTTTTCAAGAGGATTTTAAAAATGATTTGCCCCGAATAATAAGGTGGATTTAAATATTCTAAAAATTAGCTGTTTGGTGTTGAGGTACCTGAGAGTCATCTCAATCACATCATCTGAGTGCTCCTTACTGCACACCCTCTTTATTTTAACCATTAGTTTAATACAGTATCCTTTCCTCTTCCTGGGGAGCCACTAACAGGCTTGTTTTATTTGTTTCCCTGCATCAACACACCTGATTCAACAGTTTAATAACCTGTTCAGCAGCCCACAGAAGTCTGTTAATAACCTGCAGATTAAAATCAGGTGTGTTGAAGCATGTTCGACACAGCTCTGGCTTCCATATCTCAAGTAGACTTCCCTTTTCCTGAAAGCCTCGGCCAGGCGCCGTCTGAAAAAAAACAGGTAATAAACCTTTCCAATAAACTACAGCACTCATTTATTCTGAACAAACACATAAAACCTGAAATGCGACTGAAACATTAAAAATAACCACATGAATTGTGCATTTTCTCTTACTGGCCACTAGATTGCACTACCTACCTTTGTTATTATAGAAACATTACTCGGGTTCTTTAGTGAAAAACAACATAAATGTTGATTCAGGAGGATGTTACTTGAGTAAATAAACCTTCTTTACCTTTTGAAAAAAAATCTTATTAATCAATTCTGACACAGTACCTCTGGATTGTTTAATATTTATGTCCAAGCTTCAAATGCACATATTAACCCTCCCACTGTTCTAATGGGCGTGACCCCGCGAAGAAAGTTGACCACTGAGCAGCGTTGATGGTTTATCCCTTGGGTCCATGTGGCAGGGGTGAGGAGTGAGCACCACCTCACCCCTGCCACGTGGACCACAAGGGATAAACCATCAATCCTGCTCAATGGTCAACTTTCCTCACGCGGTCACAGCCATAAAGACAGTGGGAGGGTTAAGACTTTTATTTATGAAATATGCCACACAAACCAAATACACCAACAGAAATGTAAAATTGAAGGGTGAAGCTAGAAATCGTTCTGCAAATAAGTACATGTTTACTTTTAAGTTCTGATTTTAAAAATTGATCATTTGAATAAATAAAATCCCAAAGATTTTGTTGTTTGACATAAAAACCCATACCTGTATATATAAGCCCTTTGAACGTGCTTTAAAGCCGCAAAAGCAAATTTGGATAACAAGGGTTAACGTCCAAGCGACAAGTTCCTCTGACATTGCGGGTTTCCGGTTCCGGTGGAGGAGTATCAGGGAAGATACCATAGATATTCCGTGACCATGTTTGCATTTAAAACCTAGCTTCGCTTTGTTTAAATCCCAGCTTTTCTCTAATAGCTTTAAATAATGACAACACTGCTAATCAATGGACAAAATAGTGTAATAATACACTCTGATTGACCTACAGGCACCCCCTAGTGGTTTGTCTGGAGAATGGTTTCAGTTCTGCCCCTTCATGGATACAAATGGGACAACCTCAACAATAAAACAACAATGAAAAAAATTAATTTTTTCCCAAATGTCGATTCCCGCTGTTTCATTTAGCTTTTACTTTACTGCTTTATGTTCAAATACAAAATTATCTTAAACTGTTATTTGTATTTATTTAATGTTTGAAAGCACCATGACTGTATTTAAGACACTCGCACCTTCCTGACATAAAAGTATTTTGGCTCATGCAAATGCTATTTTTATAAAATTTACAAGCTTATTTATTTTTATTTTGTTTTCTAAGCTAAAATAACTGAAACAGCAACTAGCGTGCAATGCAGCCTTGTGGTAAATGGCCTGTATTTGATATTGCGCTTTACAACAAAATCAGTCAGTCACACGCACATTCACACCCTGGTGGTGATGAGCTACATTGTAGCCACAGCTGCCCTGGGGCGCACTGACAGAGGTGAGTCTGCCGTACACAGGCGTCACGGTTCCTCCGACGACCACCAGCAGGCAAGGTGAGTTAAGTGTCTTGCCCAAGGACACAACGACAGCTCGAACCTGCAACCTTCTGATTACGGAGCAAGCACTTAACTCCTGTGCTACCGTCACCTCATGCTAATGAGTGTAATGTAAAACTGATATAATAATTTGTGTTTACACAAATGTAGAAACCTGTTTTCTATCACTAGCCATTAACTCATCCATTCAGAACTCATCTGTAAATTTTCAAACTGAGGTTGATTGGACCGCAGTTTAAACACAACCACAAGTTTTTTTTAAATGAAAGTAAAAGCATAAAATACAATAAAAAATCTTGAGAATGTGTAACTGTTAAACCATAATCCTACATTTTTTCAGACATTTTGACCCAAAACTCCTGAGGAACATGAAAAAGTGGCGAACTATAATTATAAACAATCCGTCCTCCTGGCTGATGAAGCACATTACCCCAAACCTGCAGGGCTTTTTATCTGCCAGTCAGTGACTAGACTGTGGTCTTTAAATGTGTGCACACAATCATCTACATGATGAAGATTGTTGCTTTATGCAGGAACATTAATCAAATCTCACAGCCAAACTTCACTTTCATCCATCCTTCATGGTTTGGTTTTGAAAATGAAACAGACGTGTTAATCACTGCTCAAATAACCCCAATTTTCATCCTCATGAAAAACCCTCAAGGAATATGTCCTCAAACTCTTACGAAAGTGCAAACAAAAGCATAAAGCAACACAACCACCTGCCATAACGGCTTTTAAATCTGCTCATTTTGAGATGCTGCTAACTGCTAATTATGTGGTTGAGCCTCTCCCCAAGAAACGGGCAAGTTTTCAAAAGCTGCAGTTATTTCAGGGAAAACCACAGCAGTTGGATTATATGTTGGATAAAAGCTGTGGTTTGGCGTCAGAGCGATGATGCCACACCCGGAGAAACCTGCTGCAGGTCCATGCAGAAACCCCTTTGTTTGCTGTTATTAACATCCAAAGTCTAAATGTAGCCTTTGAGACCTTAAATGTTCAATAATTTGGGTAAAAGTTTTCCTCTGTTTGACAGTAGATCTGAATTAATGCGGATTTGATTTCAGTTTACAAACAGCAGAAGCAATTATCACGCCTTTCTGCTGAACTGTCCATACACTTATAGTGCTAAGACATTCACTGCTTTATATTATATTATATTATATTATATTATATTATATTTTATATTATATTATATGTTTTTCTTCTGAAACTTGCATATCTTTGTATATTTCTGTTTTTTTCAAGATGACTAGATGCTAACTAAAACCATTCAAACAGGAAAAAAGTATAATAGTCTTTAAAAATCTGAGATTCTGGAACATTCTTTCCTTATCATAAATATATCTTTATCTAAAAGTTAAATTAAAATCAATGTGCCAAAATTAAGCTAAATTGGAGACTGCTCTTGATAGCCTGTTAGCCTAGCAAAAAATGTTAAACCAGCTGCCTGATTCACTGTGGGCTATGAAGTTAACTAGATGGTGGAGTTGTAGCGTGTTAGCCACAACAGTATTTGTTTTTTAAAAGACAAACTAAAAGTGTTGTTCATTGCCTGTTAGCATACTGCCAGTATCTAACTCACTGTTATATTAGCTACACGTGTTTCATTAGCCTGTCTCTTAAGCGCTAACATCATAATTAAAACAAAGAAGCTAACAGCCTCTTAGCTTAGCTGCTAAACAAGGAGGAAAGGGATTTTTTTGTGTTAGCCAAGCAAACACCACAAAATAATAATATCTTGTTAGCTTCTTTAATGAGAATCATGCTCCCCTCTGTCCTGGGTAAAATTAACACATTATGATAAAACTTTGTTTAATCAGAAATAAAAAATTTAAACATGAAAAATCATTGAGTGATGGAAGTGTAAATGTGTTTTACTACATTTTGTTTTGTATATTGTCCTGAAAATTAACTGAACGCCCAAAAACAAAAAGTTTTTTTTAATCTAATTAACCTGTAGATGTATGTCTGTGTCTTGTTATAGCTTTATATAAACAAATAAAATATGTGAGGATACATCTTTAAAAGAAAATTCAGAAAACACCTGAAATGACAAAACAGGTGTACACATATCTCCAAGCACAAACTTATGGTTGAGATGTTCCAAAGCAGTATTAGAACTCAACACTTTATATTATATGATGTTATTTGTACAATGACATTAAATAGTAGCAATTTTGGACGTGACACGGTGGACAGGCTGCAGCAGGAAAAGACAACCTCGATCTCCATGAATATGGATTCAGACCTAAAATATCTGGTGCACAGGTCTTTAAATAATGATTTTACTCTTCCTTTGCACCATGAACGTTCCAGTTGAGGTGATGTTGGATAAAAGCAAACAGAGCATATTTCGTATCCAGCATCCTCTCACTTTGGGTGTGTCTCGTCTGCCTCTGGCCCCAAGTTTGACCAAAATTAGTGGTCTGCTTTTGTCCATCCCGTCCACAAGGCCACATCATTATAGCTCTGCTGGGTCGAACCCCTTCATTCAGCCTCAACTCTGCACTAAAATAGACCCGCCGGCCATGCACGCTCTCAGAGTTAGCTAAGGCCTTTAAAGGAGGAACTCTTTTTTAATTTTAGAAACCTAAACATGAAACTTGAGATTTTGAGTATCTTTCATTTAAATTTTAGGAACCCATTTACCTAAACAACAGATAACTTAAGGTTGGTGTTCTTTTAATGTAACAGTTTTTTATTCACATGTGTTCTGACATCACGTAGGCTAATTACCTTTCATTAGTTTATAGCAGCTCCATTAACTAGAAGATGGTATAGAGTTAGAGCGTAATAACCCACCCCGGACCAACTTTAGTTGTGATTATAACTTTTCTTTACAAACCACCATGTTTGAAAGCATACATGCTCAGTTATAATGATGTATACAAGTACATTTACATTTATAAAGACACAAAGGTGAAACAGTAAGCATAAATGTTTATGTGCAAACGTTTCTTTCAAAATAAAAGCCCACAAAAACAGATGTTCTTCCATAATCATAAATCAATGCCGAAACCCTTATAACGGACAGATTTAGGAGACATGTTCAGGATCAGTCACTCACCACTTCTGGTTTCCTCTTGGCACGTCACGGCGATCACCTGAGCCAAGGTGAGGACCAGACACACGGTAATCCTAGAGCAAATCGAGGGGTCCATGTCTGCATGTCATGCGTCCCCAAGCAGAGGAGGAAGTTCAAGAGAGTCCGGCCCTGAGCTACAGCACTCAGGCTGCAGGATTTAAATGTCCCTGAGTGCAATGGGCTCCTGGACGAGCAATTACTGCGACTGAAACAACCCACCCACCCATCCCCCCCACAACGGGACCTCCCTGCTCTTTTCAGCCTTCCTCCCTCTCCCTCTCGTCTGCTCTCTCATCATTTCTGCTTTTATTTCAAGGCCAGCCTCCTCCTCAGGCTTCTGTAGTTGCCTTGAAAGATGGGACTAATTAAAGGCTGCATGAAATTTCCTCTGATGATAAAAGGAAGGGATGGACGATGCTTCTATAAAATACCAATCTATTTTTTGCTTTTTGCATGTTTAAGGCATGCTTCTGAACCTTTGAAGTCAAAGAACGACTACATGACATCATCTGTTAATAAACCCTAGGTTTGCTATCAGACCCCGAGACGGGAAAACCAGACGAAAGGATGAAAGAGTTTTATCGGCGCATTATAGGACTCAGTGGTGTTGGTGACATCTCATTTTGGTGATTTTATCTCAGAATTTGATACACTGATTGTTTTTCTTTGTTTCGTGTCTCAAAGAAGGGTGGGTTGAGATTTTCCGGAGGACAGAGAAGAGCAGTGGAGGTGGAGATTCAGGTGAGCTGAAGTTGAATGTAGGCAGGTTGTCCAGCTGTTTCTAGGAGGAGATGGACTCAAGTGTTGAAAGTATTTTGACAAAATCAACCTGGGCCAAAATTTAATCCGATTTTTAATGGTCTGGAAATGTTTGCAATAAGTCGCAATGTCCTCAGGTGTTGCAGATTCTCATTTGCTAGAATTTCTAACAAACACCACATCATAGGCACAGTCGGGTTTGAGAGGGCTTGGAGACCAAATTTCAAGAGAAATTTTTCATACATAATTAAGAAGCTTTTTGAATTAATACAACAGCAAAATTTGCCTTGAAGGACCCAAACACACATAAAACAATTATCTCATAAGTCTTGGTGTAATGTACTTAAAAATAGCACAAAATTACACAAACATTTTTAACCAGTGTACTGGTTACTGGTTAGACCGGGGTTCTTCCTATCAACCAATCAATCATTTGCCAAAGTAATACCATCAATGACACCGGGCCAGCTTTAACGTCGGGTCAGGTGGGAAGGCTGTGCTAAAATAACAAATCCTCTCTCTCTCCGTACATCTCGTCTCCATCTGCATGTGTATATGCCTAAGCACTGTTTGTATGAATGTCAATGGTGCACCATTGTTGTGTCCATATATATATATGGAATTATCCTGCTAGAAGATGGAGATTGCACCTGAATTAGCTAATCAAACGAAGGCAGGAGAATATTAAACTGAAGAAAAGAAAGGGACATTATATATATATATATATATATATATATATATATATATATATATATATATATATATGCATATGTATATATACATATATATGTATGTAAATATATATACACATATACATATATAAGTATATATACATATATGTATATATACATATATGTATATATACTTATATATGTATATGTGTATTTTTTTTTTTTTTTTTTTTTTTTTTTTTTAACGTGTCCTGTCTGGCTGTGAAGCAAGCAGAATTGATGTCTGAATGCTGGTAACAAGCCTTACAGTTTTACTCTCAGGTGGAGCATCAGAGCATCTGCTTTTAATGTCTCAGGTGGAGCATCAAAGAGTCTGCTTTTAATGTCGCACCTGATATTTAAAACTTTATTGTTATTGTTTTTGAATGCTTTGTAATTTCGACCAGACACGGAGACAGAGGTGAAAGAGAAAGGAAAAGAGAAAAGGTGGGGAGAGAGGGGGTTAGGTGGGGGGGGGATTCAACAAAAATAAACAATAATGAACAAGAGTCTGCTTCTAGACCTGCAAAATGAGACGAGAAAAAAGCAAAACATAACAAAAAAATGGGACACAACACCAATATAACAAAATCAAGCTATCACTGCATCAACTTGATGAAGAAATATATAATCAATCATTGTTTAACTAAACAGTCACACGATAATATACCACAGTGCATTGAGTGCCCACCATAGTCTTAAGACATGTGTTGAACGTGCCCAAGCCCATACTTATGAGAGCACCATGTGAGCACCTGTGTGTGTACATGCGCTTGTTTATGTAAGGTTTATCTATAGGAGCGTCCAATAGAGAGTGTGAGGGACCACAGATCTGCCCCCCAAAGACGCGTAGGAGACGGGGGGGGAGCTCCAAGTCCCAGAGATCCAGGCGCTGCCCCAGAACACAGGAACCCCAAGGAGCCCGCAACCAGAAAGGCCCCCGCCCCCCTCGAGAGGCACAGAGGATCGCCCCGGGAGGCCACAACCAGCAGCCGGCAGAGCCCCGGGAGATATCAGCGGCAAGTCCTCAGGCCTGCCCGCAGCCTCCCACCCCCTAGCCGGCCGAGTCCGGGACCCAGCGACCCGGGACCCAGGGGCGACCACCCCCGCCGGGGACCCAGCAGAGCCCAGGGACCCAGACCCCCCCAGGCCGCCACCGGGATTGATCAGGCAGATGCCAAAAATCTTAAACTCCCTGACCCGGGAGCCACGAACACTCAGGCAGACCAAGGCATCACACCCACACCAGGTGTGACAGGGGGGAGGGGAGACGAAGATCTATATCATCAAAGGAGGTCCCAGGAGAAGGGAGGAGTCAAAGGCCCCACCTGACATATACAGTCATACACAAACACAGTCACACACTCCCTCCCTCATGCTCACACATGCACATACAACCAAAGACTTACAAAAATACACGCCGGACACCCATTCATGCTCCCCATACACACCCTATTCACTCTGGTCCCGGTAATGCTGCACATGGGGTACAACCACCACCGGTTACCAGAGTTTGACCCTTTCTGCTGGGGTGCTGATGAGCAGGCTCCCCCGCCCACCGCCGAGCACAGCAACCCACCACCCCAGACCCCAACCAGACGGCCAGATCTCCCTCCTAGTCTCCAGCCCCAGGCAGCCAAGCAACAACAGAGGTGTGCTAAGACCCCCTGGTCTCCCTCCACCTGCTCCAACATAGTGTTGTGTGTTAATGAGGTGTATTCTATTGCTGTGGTGAGCGGGCAGTGCGGGCATTTTCTGGCCTATGCCAGCTGATGCCACTGCACCACCCTACTTGCACCCACAGCCCTTGGTGTCTAAATGCAGTTTAAAATTCGAAGTGGGCACCGGCACTCGGGAGGAGGCTGAGAACTCCCCCTGCCAAGTGCCGTTGAATGTGCTCACTCCCAAGGCCCTAAGTGTATGTTTGCGTGGAATGTCGTCGGTGGAAGTGCATAAGGTGCAAATAAAATTGGGGGGCAGGAAGCCACAGGAATGCGGAAATGGGGTCCATACCCGCACTCCTCGACTTGTCCACCCCCCAAGGTCCTATGTGCATGTTTGTGTGATGATGTGAGGGAGCAGGAGGAGAGAAATAAACGGGGATGGGGAGGAATGGCTGGTAGGGCTTAGCCCTCCAGGGAGCCAGCTCCCCCACTGACCCCAATAGGCACCTCCGTTGTCATACCGCCGCCCAGGGCATGGAGACCCCAGCCCATCCTGCCAGGGCCCAAAGCAGCAGCATCACAGAGCCCCACAGAGCCCGAGGGAGCCGACCCAGCCCCACCCCAGCAGAATATCTATGCCCATCCCTGCATTTGCACAACTTCCAGAATATATAAGACATAAGACATCCAGGTAAGGTTGGGTCCTCCCCCTCCTGGACCTCCCCCTCCCCTGTGATGGGACAACAGAGGAGCCAGGGCCTGCCCTACGCCCCCGAACCCGGGCCAGGTACTTCTGCGTATTCCTGCCTTCTTCCCGGCAGCGTACATGTAGGGACCCGACCCCCAAGGCCCAGCCCAGATCCCCACACGGGGCCGGCCACCCCAACACCCCGAGCCCCCAGGCCCCCACCCAGACCCACCCAGGGGCAATGCAGCCGCCAGGCAGTGACCCATGGCCGCCGCCAAGACCTCCAAGGGGCTCCACTCACAACCGCCAGCAGTACACCCCCCGAGGCAACCCAAGCACCTCCAGAGGGGGGGAACGGCCCCCCAGTGCCAGACATCCCCAGTGAACCCATCCCCAGGGAACATCCAGATACTCCAAACTCAGACCCTCCACCCCCCCACCCACATCATCCCGCAGGACATCATCAACGGCCCCCCATCACCGCCATGTGATGGAACCGATCAAAGGAGCCCAGAGAGATTTATTTGAAGTGGAAGCAGAGGCTAAATCAAGTGCAATATGATCTAACAAAAGATTTCTATACTGGTTAATGCAGAGATTTTCTCTATTTTTCCAATTCAAGAGGATAGTTTTCTTAGCGATGCATATGGCAGTCAGAACCACGTGAACCAAAGATTTTTCAATCGGGACATCATCCAGGTTTCCCAGTAAACAAAGAGAGGGGGTGATTGGGATATGACATTTCAGAGACTTTGACAGGTCTTCACATACTCTACCCCAAAATTCCTGGACAGGTGGACAGGACCACAGTGCATGAACGTAATTGTCAGGAATGTTGTTTGTGCAGTGTGTACAGATGTCAGACGACACAAACCCCATCTTGAACATCCGATGACCTGTATAGTGTACTCTGTGTAGAACTTTGTACTGAATTAATTGTAAATTGGGGTGTCTGATCATTTTAAAAGTTTTTAAACAAGTTTGGGACCAGAAGTTCTGGTCAAAGCTGACTGATAGATCCACCTCCCATTTTTCAATAGGGATTGCTATTCTATCGTCTATTTTGGACAGTGTCTTATATACTTTAGACAGTAGTTTAGGGGGTTTGAGATTGCAGAAGTCTAAAACCCTTGGCGGGGTTTGTAATTCTATTTTATTGAGCTTAAATTTTTGTTTGACTACAGATTTGATTTGGTGGTATTCTAAAAAGCTATTCTTTTCTATTCCAAATTGGGAGACTATTCTATTAAATGGGATGAAGTCCAATCCTTCATATATGTTTTCCAGGTATAGGATTCCTTTATTTTTCCAGTCCAGAAGGTTCATCATTTTATTATTTTGCAAAATATCAGGATTATTCCAGATAGGTGTGCGTCTGCATGGTACTAGTGAAGACTCTGTCATTTTAAGATACTCCCACCATGCTGTCAGAGAAGTGCTGATACTAATACTTTTGAACACTTTCAGAGACTTTTACCAAACTTTGTACTCACCACAGATAAACCCATCAGATGACGAGATCGATGAGTTCCTTGATAGGATAACACTTCCTAAATTAACAGACAGCCAAGTTGCAGTCCTGGACTCGCCACTAACATCAGCAGAGCTCCAGGAAGCCCTTAAATCCATGACTAATGGGAAAGCTCCAGGTCCAGACGGGTTCCCAGCAGAGTTCTACAAAGAATTCTGGACCATTTTGGCTCCAACATTTTTCAGAATGGTGAGGGAAATCGAAGAGAGCGGCAGATTACAGCCAAACATGAACTCAGCCAATATTAGTCTCTTGTTAAAACCAGGCAAAGACCCAGCATTTCCAACCAGCTATCGCCCAATTTCTCTTATTAATGTTGATCTCAAAATAATTTGTAAAGCCCTGGCAAAAAGATTAGAGAAGGTAACCCCCTTCTTAATACACCCTGACCAAACTGGTTTCATAAAGGGTAGACAGTCGTCCACTAATTCGCGTAGATTACTTAATTTGATAGATTTCTCTTACAGTAGAAATATAGAAACTAGTATATTATCTCTAGATGCAGAAAAGGCTTTTGATAGAGTTAACTGGAAGTTCTTATTTGCAACTTTACATAAATTTGGTTTTGGGAACTTCTTCATAAACTGGCTACAAACATTATACAGTTCGCCAATTGCACGTGTTAGGACGAACGACCAAATATCAGCTAGCTTCTGTCTTCAGAGGGGGACCAGGCAGGGATGCCCACTCTCCCCCTCACTGTTTGCTATCTTTATCGAACCACTAGCAGCAGCAATTAGGCAAACAACAGGTATTAAAGGGATAAAGTGTAATAAAATAGAACATAAGATCAGTCTTTATGCAGATGATGTTTTACTCTTCCTCCAGAATTCTCAATCGTCTCTGTCTCATTCAATAGAACTGATAAACTCTTTTTCAAAAGTTTCAGATTACTCTATAAACTGGTTAAAATCAACAGTTCTACCAATTAATTTCTCTTTTGTCAATTTACTTAATACTCAACTGGAGTCAGGTAATATCACATACCTGGGAATTAATGTCTCTCCCAAGTTAGCAGATCTAACCAAATTAAACTACATCCCACTTTTAAAGAAAGTGGAGGATGATCTTGCTAGATGGAAATCCTTACCAATATCACTGATGGGAAGAGTTGCTACAATTAAAATGATGGTCTTACCCAGAATAAATTACTTATTTTCAATGATCCCAAACAAACCACCAGCTGACTGGTTTAGATCTCTGGACTCCTCAATTACCAAATTCCTCTGGCAGGATAAACCTCCACGAATTAGCTTAAAAACGCTTCAGAAGAGCAAAGACAGAGGAGGACTGGATCTACCCAACTTTTATTATTATTTTTTAGCCAACAGGCTGCAATATATACCAAGATGGTTGCAAGATAACCCATTAGACGAGTCCTGGTTAGATATAGAACAGACACTTTGCAATACGATAGAGCTTTCAGACTTACCATTTATTAGCTCAAGCGTAAGAAAACATATGTATATGTGTATATATATTTACATACATATATATGTATATATACATATATATGTGTATATACAGTGGGGCAAAAAAGTATTTAGTCAGCCACCGATTGTGCAAGTTCTGCCACTTAAAATGATGACAGGGGTCAGTAATTTACATCATAGGTACACTTCAACTGTGAGAGACAGAATGTGAAAAAAATCCATGAATTCACATGGCAGGATTTTTAAAAATTTATTTGTAAATCAGGGTGGAAAATAAGTATGTGGTCACTTCAAACAAGGAAAATCTCTGGCTCTCACAGACCTGTAACGTCTTCTTTAAGAAGCTTTTCTGTCCTCCACTCGTTACCTGTATTAATGGCACCTGTTTGAACTCATTATCTGTTTAAAAGACACCTGTCCACAGCCTGAAACTGTCAGACTCCAAACTCCACTATGGCCAAGACCAAAGAGCTTTCGAAAGACACCAGGAAAAGAATTGTCGACCTGCACCAGACTGGGAAGAGTGAATCTACAATAGGCAAGCAGCTTGGTGTGAAAACATCAACTGTGGGAGCAATTATCAGAAAATGGAAGACATACAAGACCACTGATAATCTCCCTCGATCTGGGGCTCCACGCAAGATCTCATACCGTGGGGTCAAAATGATCATGAGAACGGTGAGCAAGAATCCCAGAACCACACGGGGGGACCTGGTGAATGACCTGCAGAGAGCTGGGACCACAGTAACAAAGGTCACCATCAGTAACACACAACGGCAGGGAATCAAATCCTGCAGTGCCAGACGTGTTCCGCTGCTGAAGTCAGTGCATGTCCAGGCCTGTCTGAAGTTTGCCAGAGAGCACATGGATGATACAGCAGAGGATTGGGAGAATGTCATGTGGTCAGATGAAACCAAAGTAGAACTTTTTGGTATAAACTCAACTCGTCGTGTTTGGAGGAAGAAGAATACTGAGTTGCATCCCAAGAACACCATACCTACTGTGAAGCATGGGGGTGGGAACATCATGCTTTGGGGCTGTTTGTCTGCTAAGGGGACAGGACGACTGATCCGTGTTAAGGACAGAATGAATGGGGCCATGTATTGTGAGATTCTGAGCAAAAACCTCCTTCCATCAGTGAGAGCTTTGGAGATGAAACGTGGCTGGGTCTTCCAACATGACAATGATCCCAAACACACCGCCCGGGCAACAAAGCAGTGGCTCCGTAAGAAGCACGTGAAAGTCCTGGAGTGACCTAGCCAGTCTCCAGACCTCAACCCCATAGAAAATCTGTGGAGGCAGTTGAAAGTCCGTGTTGCTCGGCGACAGCCCCAAAACATCACTGCTCTCGATATGATCTGCATGGAGGAATGGGCCAAAATACCAGCTACTGTGTGTGCAAACCTATAGTAATCATTTGACCTCTGTTATTGCCAACAAAGGTTATGTTACAAAGTATTGAGTTGAATTTTTGTTATTGACCAAATACTTATTATCCACCCTGATTTACAAATAAATTCTTTAAAAATCCTGCCATGTGAATTCATGGATTTTTTTCACATTCTGTCTCTCACAGTTGAAGTGTACCTATGATGTAAATTACTGACCTCTGTCATTATTTTAAGTGGGAGAACTTGCACAATCGGTGGCTGACTAAATACTTTTTTGCCCCATTTACGAACACTTTATTAATTGGATGCGTTTGTAAATTAAATCTGCTCTGAAAACGCGCTCTTGTGCAATTAGAAAAAAAAGTAGCATTCTAATTTTCTAACTGCAGAGCGCATTTTCAGAGCGGCAGATTAAATAAACGCCCCCAGTTAATATAGCGTTTGTGAATTTAATCTGCCGCTCTGAAAATGCGCTCTCCAGTTAGAAAAAAACCCAGCAATGAATGCTGTATTTTTTTTTTACTGCAGAACGAATTTATTCACAGAAAAATAGAATGCTGCCTTTTTCATGAGAATAAACGAATGGTTTGTGACATATCAAAGTGGACATAAAAAGGCATATTAGAATAGGGGCACATGTTTCAATCAGCAGTTCGAAAATTCGTTTATATAGGTGCATTTATGAGCTAACGGGTACTGGTGCGTGAGAAGCAGGCAGGTGCTGCTGCGTTTAAGTGTTTCAGGTTTTTTTAATGAATTCGATTAAAAATAAAGGTGCCCGGCCCGTGTCCGAGGTAATTACACAGTCGTTGGCCCGAAGCCCGGCCCGAGGGCCGGGCTGACCCAAGGGCCTAGGGCTTCAGTGCAGGGCACTGCACTGCAAACCTGGTAAAGACCTTTAGTAATCGTTTGACCTCTGTTATTGCCAACAAAGGTTTTGTTACAAAGTATTGAGCTGAATTTTTGTTATTGACCAAATACTTATTTTCCACCCTGATTTACAAATAAATTCTTTAAAAATCCTGCCATGTGAATTCATAGATTTTTTTTCACATTCTGTCTCTCACAGTTGAAGTGTACCTATGATGAAAATTACTGACCTCTGTCATCATTTTAAGTGGGAGAACTTGCACAATCGGTGGCTGACTAAATACTTTTTTGCCCCACTGTATATTTATATACATATATGTATGTATATATACATATATATGCATATATATGTATATATATGTATATATGTATGTATATGTATATATATATGTATGTATGTATATACATATATATTTATAGATATAGATATAGATATATTATATATATCTATATATATATATAGATAGATGATAGATAGATGATAGATAGATAGATAGATGATAGATAGATAGATAGATAGATAGATAGATAGATAGATAGATAGATAGATAGATAGATAGATAGATAGATAGATAGATAGATAGATAGATAGATAGATAGATAGATAGATAGATAGATAGATAGATAGATGGATGGATGGATGGATGGATGGATGGATGGATAGATAGATAGATAGATAGATAGATAGATAGATAGATAGATAGATAGATAGATAGATAGATAGATAGATAGATAGATAGATAGATAGATAGATAGATAGATAGATAGATAGATAGATAGATAGATAGATAGATAGATAGATAGATAGATAGATAGATAGATAGATAGATAGATAGATAGATAGATAGATAGATAGATATAAATAGATATAAATAAAGTCCCTTTGTTTTCTTCAGTTTAATATTCTCCTGCCTTCGTTTGATTAGCTACTTCAGGTGCAATCTCCATCTTCTAGCAGGATAATTCGGATCCTGCTGTTTATTCCTTAGACTCTCACTCCCGCCTTCTGCAACCTCCAAAAATAAAATTTGCATTAGGTTCTGCAGGACCCCAATCCCAATGCAGGGCTCCATTCTTCCAAGAATGCATCTCCTAAATTTGGGTACAGCCCTTATCTGTCTGATAAGTGGGTGGGCATGCTGCTAGAGTGCATATGGATTTCTGAGTGTGCTAGTTTGGTCCCTGAATTAGGAAATCCCAACTGTTTTG
This sequence comes from Nothobranchius furzeri, assembly GCF_043380555.1. Classification (NCBI taxonomy): domain Eukaryota; kingdom Metazoa; phylum Chordata; class Actinopteri; order Cyprinodontiformes; family Nothobranchiidae; genus Nothobranchius; species Nothobranchius furzeri. The sequence continues at coordinate 86,031,376 of NC_091743.1, forward strand.
GGGGGTTTGCTTAAACTGAACAAACAGATTAACCAACAGCTGGACAGCTAAACCTGAAAGAATTCAGCTTGCTGGGCTAAAGCAGTTCCTGCCTCCTCCTTGAGGAGTTTACAGTGTGTCTCCAGCATCCATTTGATGTGTTTTCCAGGATGAGGTTCAGGACATCAAGCAGGCTGTCAGTGATGCACCAGAGGCAGTTAGATAAACCCCGCAGGAAACCGTCCTCTTCATTAGGGACGTCAGCTTTACCTGGGCCCTCAAAGAGTTTTAATTGCAGTTTTTCTCTTTGTGGATGAGCTGAAATTAGTTTGTTTCCTTTGTTGAACTAGTCAGGAAGTCTTTCAGGTGCTTCAGTAACAGCCTGATTTCTCATTAGTGAACCAGAGACAGCCACACAGGGATGGATGGGAAGACAGTTCCTGTCTTGGAAAAGCTGTTTTACATTTGTTCTTTTCAGAAATGTAATGTTCTAGAGATCAGAGAACATGTCCTGAAGATGGGACACCAAAGTGAACAAGTTTGGTGAAAAATTCATTACTTAAAAAAATAAATAAATAAAAATGTAAAAATACCTAAAATGCCTAAAAGCGCTAAATTAAATGTTTAGATTTAGATAATATATATATATATATATATATATATATGTTCAACTAACTTATATTTTAGAATAAAAACCCTAAATTTCAGATATAAAACTAGAAAATAAAGCACTAAATTCAACAACAGTTAGGTGTTAGATGCTAACTAACAGGCTAAATGAATGTTAGCATGGTCAATTAGAATTGGCTAATGTGTTTTGGGAATGGCAGACACACCCTGTTGCTATTTTAACATGTTTTTCAAATAATATTGAACTAACACAACAATTCAACATGGCCACCAAAGCAGACATTACCCTAGAAAGTACTAAAATGGCAAAAACTTGGTGAAATATACAGATGTTGAGCTTGAATTTGGAGTCATCCACATCCCACATTCTGAAAGCTAATAAATCACATCTGTGTTTAAAAGTTTGCTGAAGTCAACCCTGACTCTCTGTTAGCAAATATAAAAAATGGGTAAAACCAGTTGAGTTCAACCACACAGAGTTGAATTTTTTGTGTAACTTATAAGCCAATATTTGAAGCTGCAGTGGCTAATTTGGAAAAATGATTAGCTTAAATTGTTTTTCATACATTCAAACTAAACCATGGATGCTTCGTGTATCTAGGTATTATAAAACATGTTTAAATGTATACAAAAGTACATACAGAAAGTCTAAGGATGATCTTACAGCTCCCGACTTCACCTAAATGGTCATGTGACCGGAAGTTGAGGCCAGCAGATGTAACACACACCTTGCTGCATATTCTCTTACACATCACCTGCATTTTTTATGATGTCATGAGTGTGAAAGAACACTCCAAACACATACTCCCCATCGAGGAGATCACAGTTCAGCGCATGAACTCAACGTTGTTGCTTTAAGCTGTGTGAGATGTTTGCTGCAGCAACTAAAAACTTCGTGAAGCAGGTTGGAGACACAGGGAGGCTGATCCCAGTCCCCAGTCTAAGCGAGGCGGACCGCTACCAGCCCCTCAGCCTGGTGACCAGGAAGAGAAAGAGACATTTCTGGAAGAAGAACAAGTACGCATCCACGCCTTTCTCCCTGAAGGACATTCTTGTTGGAGAAAAGGAGATCACGGCAGGTAAAGGAAGGTCTCAAGCCTCAACTATGACCAGATAATAATTATAATAATAATAAAAATAATGGATTACTTTTAATGCCATTTAGAATTGTAAAATGAAAAATAATGTAATATAATATGTAGTCAATGTGTGTATTATTGTACTGTATAATATCTCAGAAAGTGCTTTTTTTCTATAAAGACACTGTTCAGACATTTTTACAAAGTAACTGAACACAGATAAACAAATTCTGACCTTGATCTGGTTGTTCTTGCCTTAGATTTTTACTCTGCAGGTTATTACTTGTATTATTTTTCCAAATAGACAATAATTCTCATTACCTCTGAACCAAACAAAATAGCTTCTAAAACTATTTCAAAAAGGGGTTCAAACAAACTTCAAGCTAGCATGAAAATAATTTTAGGCATTAAACCTATAAACAGACATTTAGTTGTGCGCTTGCTTTTTTACAACTTTTTTGTTTCATTCTTTTGATTTTTTGGCCTATGAGCTCTTCATCATCAGTAGTCTATACTGTTATTTTATATGTGCATGAATGGGTAACTTATGAGAGTTTGTGTAGATTTCAAACCAGTGTGCGGGATTTTTAAGTTCTTTATTAGCTTGTTAGCTGTTAGCTTTCAGCCATAATGGGGAGGCTGTGCTAAGTTAGCATTTACTGCAATTTTAATTGTAATGATTTAAATTACATGTTATTTAATAAGCCATAAGGCATATGATTCCATAGGAAATATGAAATCAACCTTACGGATCTGTGAGGTTATTTAAACCAGAAGATTGGAACTTTTTATTGCAGGGATTAAATAACCGCTTCGTATTCACTCAGAGACAACAGAAAAGAGAGAGAGTCGAGTTTAAAAGTTTAAAAATTTATTAAAAAACAATTAAACTAGACTAACTTTAACACTAAATGTATGGTGTAACTAAGGTGGATGAGATGGAGAATGGTGTGATGTGGAATGTTGTTCAGAACCAACAAATCCGAAGAAACGATTAGTTCTGATGGGAATGAAGGTGATGTCTTCGCGCTAAGCTTTGGTTATTCATAAACACATTCGACGCCATTTGTCGTCTACCTACCCTGAGCGGAAGTCCCCGTCTAGATCAGGAGGTGTAAAGGTCCAGCTGGACCTTATGGAGCCGGAGCCGGTAGAAGCAGCCGTGGCAACCGACCACCCGTCTTGAGATACTTCCGGGTCACAACAAGTTTGTTGGCATCTAGCGAGACCCAAACCTGGGTCGTGATGGTTCAGCTTTTATTCTGAAAGGAACCTTTGCAGCAGGTGGAACAGCAACAGATTTTATCCAGCTTGTCGTTGGTTCTTTCGGTTAAAGAGGAAAGTTACGGATTGGCCACTCCGACAACTTCTCTAGAACGCTTTGAACTGGCGTTAAAGATGGCGTGGGCATAGTTTTATACGTCAGATGTTTTGGTTTATGGTCGAATGAAAAGATGACAGATTTACCAAACACCACCAAAACCACTCCTCCGTCATATCTGGCAGATTCTGAATGGATCAGTAAAAGCAATGTGTCATCTCTTAACGCTACGTGAGATCAGTCCTAGTGGAAACATATAAAGTCATATTACTTTTATATTCTATAGGATTATAATAAAGTAATTAATATTATGATTTCACAGATTGGTCACATCTTATTTATTGACTAACACTTTGCGTGATTAGCTTATTAAAATAGAGTTATTTGATTAATTAAAAGGAGAGAATCCTTTCTTTGTTCTTTTGTTGAGCTGAAAAGAAGCAGTTTATAAGCAAATGCATGAGACCTTGAGACCATATCTCATGCAGACTAGTCCTGTGTCAGAGGAGAGGGGGAAAATGACTTTTGATGGAAAACAGTCATTTCATTCTGTTACATAATGTTAGGTAGGAGTTGTGCTGCGTTCCAGTTGTCCTCTGAACTCGGAATTTCTGAGCAGGAAATTACGTAACGGGCTCTTTTATCGTTCCAGCTTCCAACTCGGAAAAAATGGACGCCGCCAGTGTTGTTAAAAGAACTTAACCAAACTTCTAACCTATTCTCTGCACCTAAATAATAATGACACACACGCCCTCCGACAGTTGCCACATACAACCAGAAAAACATTACAATTCAAATGTAAATATATAAACGCCAACACAGGAAAAATCATAAACACCGGTCAATTTTGGCAGCAATGTTGAATTTTTCAACAATGTAACTATTGATAACAACAATATACAACTACGTGGTGCTGTTATATAGCAAAAGAAAAGAAAAGAAAAGAAAAAAGAAAAGAGAACATAAAAATGAGAAAAGAATAAAGATGATAACTACTTATTGGTAGCACTGGGCGCAGCCATCTTTAAAGGGGCATTATGGAAGTTTGACAGCCAAAACATGTATGGAAATAATAAATGTCTTCTTCATACATTCTCCTGCAATGCCCTGGTCCTGTGGAATGAGTCCTGGCATTTTTACTGTGATTGCCTGTTTTTCTGTAAAATCACAGAAAAAGAGAGATGCTCGGGTCGAGCAGGCTGCTTCATGCGCGTTCACGCTCAGGCATCGCCCGTAGCATTTGCTATCCGTAGCTTTAGCAGCAGAGAGAGAGGCAGTGCCACTTTGTCGCTGTTCCTAACGCCTAGTGACAAAGCTAGCTACATTTCTGAGGACCCTTAGCTACTTTCTGTAGAACTTTCTTCTAGATTTTTCCTGCAAATTAGCAACAAAATAGCCATTTTCGCTCCGAACTGTTCTTTGGTTTGACGTTTCAGCTGCCATCAAGGATATAAATGTTACAGATACAAGAGATGTTACTGGCGCTTTAGCTCACCTAATTAAACGTCAGACTCTTGTGCAGGAGATCCGGGTTTGATTCTTGATGTGAACATAGTTTATTTAGAGTTTCATTTTTTACATTAATGGTATATTTTTTACAGTAAGAGCCCCAAATTTGTATTTGAGACTCCCTGAATGGCATTGAATTCGCAGATAAAATAGATGTGGTTCAACTTTCATTTTGGAACAATTTTTCAAGCAAGGGAAGGGAATGATCTGAGCATGCAGGAGGACTGACCCATCATAAACCTTTGTCATCTGTGCTGAAGAGAAAGGTACAGAACCAAATTATTTAATTAATTAGCTGCGTGTTCTCCTGTCCTCTGTCCGCTGGGCCACACACACACACACACACACACACACACACGGAACTGTCTCAGCTGCTATTTTCGTTAAGGAGTGTGCATGTACAGCATGCGCGCCTCATGCACGAGCCTGCTATTGAAGCTGCCGTTATGCTTTTGGCCTGAGGGGGCAATCGCGAGCATAAAAATTCAAAACTCCGTAAAGTCCCTTTAAATTTGGGATCTCTGAGTTCTCTGAAACCTACAAGCTTGCAGCTCCGAGTTCATTGCGTCATTTCCTGCTAACTTATCTCAGAAAAACGAGTTCCGAGGACAACTGGAACGAACCATGAGCTAAGGGAAACAACTTTGTTGTGTCCACCTCTAGGGGGCAACCTAGAATAGAAAGAAAGCAGGTGAGTGAGATGGATGCCTGATTCTGCTACATGTGGCGCAGGTTCGAATAAAGATTGGAAAATAAATTTTTGTCTACTCGTGATACTTTCTGATACAGTGACCGACCTTTACAAACTTTGCCTCATGTGTAGGGCCTGACACAGATTGAATAAGGTTAAAAGAGGTAAGTAGTTGCAAAAACTCCTTAACCAGAGGTTTAGTTGCACAGCAGACGTGAATGTTAAAATCACCAACAATTAAAAGCTTTTCAGCATTAAGAACGAGACCTGCCATAAAATAAGAAATATCAGCAATAAAAACAGGAAACTATTAATACAGAAATAAAAAAAACAACCTCCACACCTCTTAGACCAAGGGAGTGAAACAGTTGGGAGGCTTGTCCAGGATAAACGTAACCAAGATTGCTGAAGATCAAAATTAGACAAGAAATATAATAATAATAATAATAATAATAATAATAATAATAATAATAATGATAATAATAATAATAATAATAATAATAATAATAATAATAATAATAATATGCGTAATAAAATCATAAATGAGTGTTTTTTTTTTCAGGAGTGTCCTCTTATCAGCTCCTCAACTACGAGGACAAGTCTGATGTAGCTGTTAACGGTCGCCTAGGTAACCACATCATCAACGATGTGGGGTTCAACATCAGCGGGTCGGACTCTGTGGCCGTCAAAGCTTCCTTTGGCATTGTGACCAAACACGAGCTGGAGGTGCCCACGTTGCTACGGGAACTTAACTCCAGGTATCACAAACATCCGCAGCTTCATTAGCCTGAGCGGCTAACTCTTCCCAGGGTCAAACGTCGTCTTTAATAAGTCGACGCCTGACTTCAGACATGTCGGGTATGGAGGGAATGTGAGACAGGGGATTCGCTGTAAGGATGAATAAATGATTGTGTTATCCAACACTGCAGCTCATGCCAATGCTGTATTACAAAAGCTGACGGGGAGTAGAAAGAATTATCCTGTAGAAGTTGTTTTGTTTGTTCTTTCCAGGAAAGTGGACCTGGACCACTGCTTGGTCCGACAGTCCAAGGAGAGCGGACGAACTGTCCTCTGTGTTGTTGTTGAGAGCATCAGAACCACACGCCAGTGCTCTCTCACCGTCCATGCTGGCATGCGAGGGACAACCATGAGGGTATTTATACCATTATTACAACATAAATATTAACTAGAGACCTGCGTTTTCTCATCTAGAACGCACCAGAATTCTAAAACAAACATCATTTTACAAGTCGCATAAAATATTAATTTTACATGTTGATTTTATTTATTTTATTTCTGCCATATATGGCAAAAGGCACTTTACAACACAATCAGTCATTCATCCATTCACACACACATTACGTCATTCACACCTTGGTGGGGATGAGCTACATTGTAGCCACAGCTGCCGGTCCCTTCAGGCAGGGGGGGTTAGTTGTCTTGCCCAAGGACACAACAACAGCGACAAACTGAGCGGGGCTCGAACCTGCAACCTTCCGATTACGGGACGAGCACTTATCTCTTGTGCCACCGTCGCCCCATGATATATTTTATAAATATCATATATCTGTTGTAGATCTTGAGCTCTATGTTATTTAGTGCAAACATCTAGCCTGGTATTGTATGTCTACAGTGATCCCTCGCTACTTTGCGGTTCGTTTATCGCGGATTCGCGACTTCGCGGATTTTTTCTTAGGAGCCTTATTCAAGGCAAATTTGCCGATTTGCGGTATTTTTCACCGATTCGCAGTATTTTTCTATGCGAAATATCAAGAAATTCCTGTTTTTTTCACCAATTTCATCATAAAATGCACTTTTTGTAATAAAACTATAAAAAAAAAAACAAGTAAAAAAATGTTTTTCTTGAGTTTTACCCCCAAAAAGAGAATGTGATCATACGATAATTCAATATAGTACTGTACTGTAAATATGGAGTCCCTACTTCGCGGATTTTCACCTATAGCGGCCAGGTCTGGAACGCATCTACAGTGATAAACGAGGGATCACTGTATATGTTGTAGTCTGGCCACGACACATAGACAAAGCTCAGTCATGAGGTAGAATACGATTGACTTTCAAATGGTCTCTGTAAGCAATTTGACAATGCTAGGACCAATCAGAGCAAAGAACAATGTGACATATTCATCATTACTGTAATTAGTTAATGGGGCAGAGAAAGAGGAAGAAGAAAGAAGAAGCAAATACATCCTGTTTCAAAAAGACTTAAATACCTAAATATGCTCATGCCTCAAAAAATATCCCAGGTCTTAATTTTCATTTCAAGCAAGCACCGTTCCAAAAACTACACCACCTTTGTAGCGTTTCTCCATCACAGTTCTGGTGCTAAGGCCGTCCAAAGTTTCACTACAAACAGAGAGTGCAGTGATTGGCCCGACCTAAAATTGTTTAGCCCAATGGTGGACCTGCTGATGCTACAATGGAGCGTGGCTAGACCAACCTGCAGACCAATCTAGATGCCTAAAGAGCTACGCTTTCATTGTGGCCTTCACGAGTCCCTAATATTTCTGCCAAAATAAGTCAAAAATGGTAAATGGATGGAGATAAACAACAGTTCAGGAACCTTTAAAATATCGTCAGGTTTTTATTACAGAGATGTTTTCAAAGAAATCTTTACAAATGTCCTTTGTTTGATTTTCACGAGAGATCTCTCGGCTGCAGTTTCAGATCGATGACGGCAGGAACCCCAAAGGTCGGGACAAAGCCATTGTCATTCCGGCTCACACTACCATAGCCTATGGGATCTGTGAGCTGTTCATCCGACTGGATGGGCGACTCGGTAGGAGGAGCATTTAACAGATCTGACTGTGAGGTGTAGCGAGCTCTGGCTTCTTAACCCTCTGGAGGCAGGCGTTGCAGATTAGCAAGGTTAAAACCTACCTACCTGGTTACTCCACAGACGTATATCATGAGCATTTTTTAACTCAGAAGTACCCCTGAAGGACTTAGTTGTTCGTCCTTTTATCAAAACTTATTTTGAGCCTGAGAGGGTTAATGAGACTCTGGGAATCTTCCGTAAAAATTATTCAGCAGACCTCCAATTTTCCATTTTATAGGCAAAAATGATCATTTAATCAACTGTTAGAGTTCAGATGATGTCCAGTTGAAGGCGGTGTTAAACTGGACCCATGTTCTGTGTTGTTAGATATCTGTGTTGCTCCAGAGTCTCAGGGTGGGTTTGAAAGGGAACAGATCCGGGAACAGTTGGGGGGAATCGTCGGTCGTTTCTCCATGGGTCGACTGCGCCGCTTCCTGTCTGGGATCATCTACGGAAATCCCTTCAGAGCCGGTAGGGTCACAGTAGATTTGAGAAGGTCTGCCCTCAGTAGCTTCTTTGCTCATATGCAGCCCCTTTTTGCAGATGAGCGAACGTTCGAGGAGCTGACCCACACCGACACCTACATGGACGACGCGGTGGCCGACTACTACGAGAAGGCAGCCAGCATGACGGACGTGTCCACCGCCTACCTGAGGGAGAGTTCCCACACGCGAGTCAACCTCCTCAAACACAACATCCCCAAAGGTCCCTGCGCGCTGTGCGGCATGGGAACCCAGCGGCGGGAAACCGTCTACGGTTGCCTGGAGTGTTCCACCGGAGGACAGAAGTACGTGCGGCTGCACGCGGTGCCTTGCTTTGACCTGTGGCACAAAACTCTCAGGTGAAAAAGGAACGTTTTTGGACATCTTCGTTGATGTGCCTCGGAAGAAGAATCCAAGCATCACAGTTTAAAAATTTTATTCAATGCTCATTTGCACCATGAGTGCCAGCAGTCATTTCAAAGAGGAATAAGAATAAGAATACCTTTATTTATCCCTCAGTGGGAAACACAAAAGACGTCACACAAGAGTATAATTGTAAATTAGCATAATTGTTGCACATTTTAACAATAGCAGTAGTAATATTGCACATGTCAGCGATGATATTAGTAGTGGAATGTTACAGATGTATGGGTTCCATATTACTGCGACGGACTGGCTCTCTGTCTAGAAGAAGAAGAAGAAGAAAGTGTCATTTCTATAGCGCCTCTCAAGATAAAAAATCGCGAGGCGCTTCACAAAAAAAACAAAAAATGTAAAAATATAAAAAAGCATTTAGAAAAAGTTAAAAATATATTTAAAATGAGCAAAAATAGGCAATTGTGATTAAAAATGTTAAGAAAGAGAGTGGTGAAGAAGGTCATACAAAAGCCAGCTTGAACAAGTGAGTCTTCAGCTGCTTTTTAAAGGAGACCACTGAGTCCACTGATCTCAGGCTCAGGGGGAGAGAGGTCCAGAGTCTGGGGGCCACAGCAGCAAATGATCTGTCACCTTTGGTCTTTAGCCTGGTGCTGCACAACCAGTAGGCTTTGATCACTGGACCTCAGGGACCTGCTGGGGGTGTAGGGACTGAGAAGATCACCAATGTAAGATGGTGCTTGACCATGTAAGGCCCTATAGACCAGAACCAGGATGTTGAAATGAACCCTGAAGTTGACTGGCAGCCAGTGAAGCTGGAGGAGAAGCGGGGTGATGTGGGTGTGTTTGGAGGACTTGGTCAGAAGCCGAGCACAGGCGTTCTGAACTACCTGTAGACGGTTCAGGGAGGTTCTGCTCAGACAAGTGAAAAGAGAGTTACAGTAGTCTAAGCGTGAGGAGATGAAGGTGTGGAGAACTGTCTCAAGTTCAGAGCGGGACAGAATGGGACTCAGCTTAGCAACGTTCCTGAGATGGAAGAAGGAAGAGCGAACAAGAGAACTGACATGAGAATCCAGGGTGAGAGCTGGGTCAAAGGTCACACCAAGATTCCTGACAGAAGGTTTGGTGTGAGAAGCAAGCTGACTGGGGTGTACCCCGCCTGATTGCCCATTGACCGGTGGAGATAGGCACCAGCCCCCCCGCGACCCTACATGGACAAGCGGGTTCAGACAATGGATGGATGGATGGATGGATGGATGGATGGATGGATGGATGGATGGATGGATGGATGGATGGGTTCCATATTAGCAGTGACCATTATGGTAATGACCCGTGGTATCTGTCCTTCACACAGCGAGGATGGATCAGTCTGTCACTGAAGCAGCTCTCCAGAGCAGACAGGACATCCTGCAGGGACGTTTGTTGTTCTGTTTGTTTCATCTATGATTTCCTTAAGGTTGCATTCATGCATTCAAGTGAATAAGATTTGTGTAAAAAGGGTCAAATGTAATTTAAAATGGAGGAATGGATGATTCCCTCTAAAAAAACCACCTTCCATGACTTTGTACAAATGCTCAGTTTGTTCCTGTTGTTTGTTTTGTTTTTTGACTTAAACTTGTCTCCTGTTTTGTTGAATGCTTGTCTTTTAACATTCTCAAGACTTTGGTAACACCAAAGGTCAGACTAAATTTGTACTCAGAAATAACAAATATTCCAGATAAAATGCACCAAAAAAGAAGCTAATTGTGAGATGATTAGATTAAATTTAACATCTAAAGCCAAAATAGTTTTAGCATTTTAACGTATGTGACACAACAATCACAATTTATCAAACATGTAAGAAAATTGCTAAAAATTAATAAATAAATAATTCAAAGATCAATCAATGACAAAAGGACGCTTTAAAGAAAAATTCTACACAAATTGGCTAATAATTGTATAATAATCCAAGCAAAAAAGTCAAAAAAAAAAAGAAATAATATTAAAAACTACACAGAAACTGAGTCTCAAGCAAACAACTGATGTATGTAAAGTAGAAGTTGTTAAAAAAACAAAGATTCTTGAACTGCAGCAGTAGGCTCAGATGGTCACACATAAGGACTTTTATGTTTTGACAGTTTTTTGGGGGAGATTGAAGTTAAGAATTAGAAGAAGAAGAGAAAGAAGCATTCATATAGGCAAGGCAGCTTTATGTCTAAAGCACAATTCAAACACAGAGGCAATTCGATGTGCTTTACAATTACCAGGACATGATATGAAAACAACATAAATACACAAACTAAAATACACACAGATGGAATTACAGTTTAGAGCTGAAGGAGACAAAGTTACAGCGCAGATTACGGTGGAGATGACTCATGATAAACGATGCTTTTAAATGCTGATGAGTACATGAGGGTTTTAGTTTTGATTTAAACAACACTAGGGTCGGGGCAGATCTGAGGTCATGGGGGAGCTGATTCCATACGTGAGCAGCATAGTAGCTAAATGCATCTCCACCATGTTTGGTTCTGACCCGTAGTTCTACCAGCTGATTGTTTCCAAGGGATCTCAGAGCCCTACAGGAATGAGATCTGACATGTATTTTGGTCCCATGCCATTGAGTGATTTATAAACTAGTAGGAGCACTTTGAAGTAATTCTGTAGTTTACTGGTAACCAGTGTAGGGATCTAGGAGTGATGTGCTCCATTTTCTTAGTTCTTGTTAGGACTCTAGCAGCAGCATTCTGAACAAGCTGCAGTTGCTTCACAGCTTTTTTGGGAAGACCAGTTAGGAGACCATTGCGATAGTCCAGCCGACTGGAAATAAAAGCATGAATAAGTTTCTCTAAGTCTGGTCTGGACATGAGACCTCTGACTCTTGATGTTTGATGAAGGTGATAAAACGCTGATTTAGTTATAGCCTTAATATGTCCAGAGAAGCTCAGGTCGGAGTCAATGATAACACCAAGATTTCTAACCTGGGTCTTTGTCTTTATTCCCCTGGAGTCTAGCTGAACAAGAACATCCATTCTATCCTTCTTGTTGCCAAAGACAATAACTTCAGTCTTGTCTTTGTTTAGCTGAATGACGTTTGACTGCATCCAGTCGTTTACTTGTTCTTGCCACTGACAGAGTAGTAGTACTTTCACAGAGAAAATCACAAAGTGGTTCACAAAAAGGAAAACCCTCACTTCTTTTTATGAAGAATATGTTTTTTTCCCCCAGAGCTGCAAAATATAAAATTTACAGAATTTGAAACAAAACTGCAAGTAAAAATAATAAAGGAGCTTCTGCTTTCAAAAACATCTGACCTAGGCTAGTTTAATGGGTTTGTTCTATCCAAAATGACCCAAATAAGACGTAACTTGAATTATGGCACAAACTAGACCAAAGCTCCATCATCCGCTACAGACTGAATTTATTCTGTGTAAAGAATTTCTGTCACGTTGTTGGGACTTCATTTGTCCAGAGGGTGGCGCTGTAGGATTTTCAAGAACTAAAACCGGAAGTTACGTGTATCAACAAGACGCACGCACGTGCGGAGGAAGAAGCTGCATGCTTTGCCGTTCAGGCTTCTGCGAGCAATTATGATTATTTAAGAACATAATACATGTAAAAAAAAAAAACGGACGAGTATCTATTAAAATGAAGTTTGCATATAGGGTAAGTACCGCGCACTAATATGACGTCAAAATGTCGCCTGGCTTTTATTATCGAGTTTGTGAGAACGTCCAAACAAATCCCATTAAAAAGTCTAATTTAAGATCGTGTTAGGTTGTTTTTGCTATCATAGATATGTCAGCTACATTTACTGATTATCTGACCAACGTATCCGTTTATCACGGATAATTCGGTTTATTTTGTACATATAAAACACAAACTTTGAGTCTGTATCTGGAGAAAACGGCTTCTGTTGGCTGTAATAGCACCGCTGTTTGCTTTCTGAAGTTTTCCAACTTGCTCGGAGCAGTTTATCGTCAGGGAAACCTAAATTTCTCCAGAGATGGGAACGCTGTGATCAGTCCAGTTGGAAACAGAATCTCAATCTTTGACCTGAAGAAGTAAGAATTTCTTTGTTACGTCTTTCCTCTAAAATGTGGCAATATTTTCAGCTATTTTCATCCAATATCAACTCACAGCATTTGTTTATAACCAGATCTCAGACATGTAAGATGGGTAGTTTATTAATTTTATAATTTTCTTATATTTTATGACGAAAAAAAAGCCATAAGACCAAAGATTTTTGTTTTTCAGCAACACATCAGAGACATTACCCGTCTCCACTACAAAGAATATATCCTGTGTGGGTCTGTCTCCTGATGGGAACTTGGCGATTGTGGTGGATGAAGGTAAAATGTATAATTTAATAAAGAGCAGCTGCTTTAACGAGATGCGGTGACCCAACGGTTTACGTCCTCCAGATGGCGCGGCGCTGCTGATCAGCCTCATCAGTCGAGCTGTCCTCCATCACTTCCACTTTCACAAACCCGTCAGCAGTGTCCGCTTCTCGCCTGATGGCAGGTAGCCGTGAGTCTCGCATGTCTCTAACGTAACTGGATGTACAGATCAATAAGAATCGTATCTTCATCTGCAGAAAGTTTGTTGTCACCAAGGAGAATGTTGCGCTGATGTATCACGCTCCTGGGAAGCAGCGAGAGTTTAACGCCTTTGTTTTGGACAAGAGCTACTACGGTCCGTACGATGAGACGACCTGCATCGACTGGACGGACGACTCCAAGTGAGTAAGACGTGGAGACTGAGACACGGGAGCTTATAGCAGAGTTATAACTAATGTTTCCTATTAGGTGTTTTGCTGTGGGAAGTAAAGACATGTCTACGTGGGTGTTTGGTGCGGAGCGCTGGGCCAACCTCATCTACTACTCCCTGGGTGGACATAAGGACGTTGTCGTCGGCTGTTTCTTTGAGAAGGACAGTCTAGACGTGTGTAAACATCTGCTTGATTTATGCCAACAGTGCTTCTCGACTTGCACTTAAACACACCTGGTTTGTGTTGGTCTAGCTGTACACGGTGAGTCAGGACGGGGCGCTGTGTGTCTGGGAGAGCGACACCGACCCGGAAGGACTCGTTCTAAAAAAGACCCAGGACAGTCCTAAACCGCTGAGACAGGAGGAGGAGGAGGAGGATGACGAAGGCCGGGTGGAGGGAGAGGAAGGAGAGGTGATCAGAGGAAAATCTGAAGCTCCCAAAGAGAAAAACAAAGTAAAAAATGTTCGATACAAGCAGAGGAGCAAGTAAGTTCTGACGTAGATTCTGTCTGGTGCCTCAGAGGGCAATTCTTCATGTATTATGAGAAGATTCCTGTAAAATGATACTTTATGTGAATATTTGTCCTAAAAAAAGATGTATTTCTATCCGTTTTCAGGCATTTCTTCAATAAAGAAGGGGATTTCAACAACCTGACTGCTGCTTCATACCACAAACTGACTCACATCCTGGTCACAGGCTTCGCCTCCGGAATATTCCACCTGCACGAACTCCCAGAATTCAACCTGATCCACTCTCTCAGGTCTGGACTGGTTGGAATAAGGCGTTAAACCTGAGTCGTGTGTGTGTGTGTGCGCGTGCGTGCGTGCGTCTGTGTCTGTGTCTGTTAGGGTTGTCACGGTGTGAAGATTTAACCTCACGGTTATTGTGACCAAAATTATCGTGGCATTTTTTTGAACGTGCTACATTTTCACACAACTAAATAAACCCTGTATGTCAGGAAAATATTATCCTCAGTTTGTGTCTAAATTTTGCCTAAAATATGTTATTTTGTAATTATGTTGTTTATTTTTTACATGTTTCCCCTTTAGTCTTTAAAATACCAATATTTGCCCATAACTTCTTATTTTATGTCTGTTTGATGTCATCATTTAAAAATATTAGATCAGATGATACTCAGTACTCAAGTAGCCTTCTAATCAAATACTTTTTTTTACCCTTACTTGAGTAATAAACCCTATATCAGGAAAATATCATCCTCGGTTTGTGTCCTTCCAGTGAGCTTTGCAGATGTGGGAAAATGTCATCAGGCAGTAATCGTTGTTAAATTCATAATTATTCTCGGAGAGAGACCAACTCTTATCGGCCCCTGGGAGCCCCGTAATGCATAGCGTCATTTCAACATGGCGGTGTCCGCGACACGGTTTATATGCAGGTAGCGGCGCTGCGGCTGCTTTATATAGCGACTCGTTGCATTCTCCCTCAACCCAAATCCTCGGATCACGCATTTTAGCTAAAACGCTAACGTTAGCTTGCCTTGCGTTGACTGTAGAGTTGTGGGTGATGGTCACGCAGATGTGTCATGAGATTTGAAGCGTTGCTGCCTTTCAGACACTTTTTCTGCACGTGCTGCAAACAGGATAGCCGTCTTCTATCAGCTGTCCCTCGGCATTCTTCAAATATCCAAAAGATGCCCGTACTTCCCACTTTGTCTTCTTTGAGGGATAATAAATGTCCTGAGTGCTGCCGTCTCCTCCTTTGGCCATTATTTCAGCTTTAGCCTCAAGAAAGTTTTGGTTGTAAACAACAAAGTGCGCATGTGCCGCCGGCAACTTCAGCAGATGATACGGTGGCTGGTAAGGGTCACCGCGCCTACACCGCAGCCACGGTAATCCACCGAGATAATATATATTTTAAAAAACAAGACGGTTATTATTATTGTCAACTTTTTTACCGGGGTTTACCGCTACACCGGTTACCGTGACGACCCTACTGTGTGTGTGTGTGTGTGTGTGTGTGTCTCTGTCTGTCTGTCTGACGGACCTGTCCTTCAGCATTTCAGATCAGAAGATTGCCTCGGTGGCTCTCAACAGCTCCGGAGACTGGATCGCTTTAGGATGCTCGAGTAAGGATCGCCTTGCAGTGTTCTGAGCATTTTGGTGTGATTGAGTCAGATTCAGGAGTTAAAATGGTTTCCAGGGATGGGTCAGCTGCTGGTGTGGGAGTGGCAGAGCGAGTCGTACGTCTTCAAGCAGCAGGGACATTTCAACAACATGGCGTCGCTGGCGTACTCGCCAGACGGGCAGCACATCGTCACAGGAGGAGACGACGGCAAAGTGGGTCCTCTTTCAACTATTTTCTACTCTTCACAATTATTTGATAATTATTATAATATCATGGGCATAATTTTCACTTTAGAAGTGGAGGGGGTATCTTTACAGTATGTTCTAATGGGAAACAGGCTTCAACACAAACGGTTGTTTTCTGCTTGGTCCTAGAGCTCAACCAGTGTCAATTTAATACAGTGTAATATTGTTTTTGGATGGTAAAAAGTGCAGGGGTCAAAACTTGACTTTGGAAAAAGTGGGGGGGGGGGGGACATGTCCCCCGTCCCCCCCCCTAAATTACGTCCATGTATAATATAATTTAATATTAACCAAAAACCTCTTGGGTCCAGCATGTCATTGTCTGACTTTAATATGTAGCTTAGTGGGTTCTGTTCTAGGTGGCTCTGCTCTTCTCTTTATTTTTATACAGTCCATTTTGGGAATTGTCTGTTTGCGGCCGTCTGCTCCTTGGACATCTGCGTCGGGATCTACTTCCCAGTGCTAGGCTCTGTTGTACTTTTGTCATCGTCTGTTTTTTCCCCCCTCGATAAAACATCGCGATGGTTTTATTCCCCAGAACAAGTCCTCTGTTCCTATTTTCACAAAATGCAACAAAATGTTTTTAAAACCATTTAAAGTTTTTTACTCTTAACAACGAGAGTTTTTGCTTTTTTATCATCCTTTGGGGCAAAAAAATAAATTAATAATTAGGGATGTAAGAAAACATTGATACATTGAAATATTTTAGTTCATGTTATGATATAATTTAATATTTAAGAGCAGAATACAGTATAGACATTTACTATATTGTTTTTTATTTTTGGGTGCAGTTCATAGTCTGACTGCCAGGGAGCAGCAGGAACCACCACATGGGTCCTAGTCTGGCAGTTAAATCCAGCCTTAAAAATGGGCTTTTCTACACAACCGTAACATTTAGAGATGTAAGAAAATATCCGTATGGCGAGGTATGGTGATATTTTTTCCTGCAGTATTATATCAATATTCAAAAGCCGGGTATCGAACTTTTGAAAGAATTTACGTGCAAACGTTTTCTTTTCTTTTGGTGGATTTCAAACACCGACCACTAGTTGGCAGCAGAGTACAATGGGTTTTGTTTCCACCACTGAAATGTAAGTCCCTCTATTATGGTTCAGATACCTCATGTTAATCATGCCATGTATCAGTTTGGATTGAATTTTCCTAAAATAAATTCAGTCTAACAAAACTGCTAATATCGTCTGGCTGAATGAATTGCAATATATTGTTATATATCGTATCATCGCCCCTGTATCGTGATGCGTATCGAATCACCCGAATTGGGCAGCAGTAGCTCAACAGGTTGAGCGGGTTGTCTAGTAATCGGAAGGTTGCAGGTTCGATCCCGGCTCCGGACAGATAATTCTGCTGTTGTGTCCTTGGGCAAGACACTTAACCCACCCTGCCTGCTGGTGGTGGTCGGAGGGACCGGTGACGCCTGTGCTTGGAGTCCTTACTCTGAGAGGCGCTGTACAAGTGCGGGTCATTTATCATTTCACCAATACACATGCCTAGTAACATTAACTCATTCACTGCCAGCCGTTTCTCACCGTTTTTACTGTTTTATAAGAGTCACAGAACGTTGCGCGCTAGGATGATGTTGACGCCAAAACAAAGCAGAGACTCAGTTCAATTCAAGTTTATTTATATAGCGCCAAATCACGACAAGAGTCGTCTCAAGGCACTTCACATAATAAACATTCCAATTCAGGTCAGTTCATTAAGCCAATCAGAAATAATGTTTCCTATATAAGGAACCCAGCAAATTGCATCAAGTCACTGACTAGTGTCAGTGACTTGATGCAATCCTCATACTAAGCAAGCATATAGCGACAGTGGAGAGGAAAACTCCCTTTTAACAGGAAGAAACCTCCAGAGGATCCTGGCTCAGTATAAGCAGCCATCCTCCACGACTCACTGGGGATCGAGAAGATAGAGCACACGCACGCACACACACACACACACACACACACACACACACACACACACACACACACACACACACACACACACACACCAAGCAATATTTCTATGGTTACATTGTGATTTCTTAGTAAATTTTCTATTTGACGAGAGATACACTTTATTGTATTTATCCTAGTGGATCTATAATTAAACGGGTAAACTAGTAGTAGCACATCCAACGTCAAGGAAAGCAAAAAAGTTATTATCAGGAGAGGGAGAATGTTTTAGTGGTTAGCAGCAGTGTGCTAGTCGATGCCCCCTCCATGAGGCCACCACAGCTCAGCAGAACATCATTGTAGCTTCTTCTGGGGAAGAAAAACACTTAGAGAGAAAATAAAGTTAACAGCTGAAATTGCAGAAAATAATACAGTTAAAGAGCAGATTGTAGAAGAAAGTAGTAGAGTGTGGAAAGTGGTCAGTGTATCCTCCAGCAGTCTAAGCCTATAGCAGCATAACTACAGAGATACAGTAACTCTGGATAATCTATCCTATTTAGATGGAAGAATTTTGGAGTAAGGGCAAGGGAGAGCCGTCTTTACTGACTGTACACTCCACCTCCCTCTACTCCCCCACTTGTCCAGATCTAGGCTAACATCAGATTTCAACCATAGGCCCTATCAAATAAAAATGTTTTAAGCCTATTCTTAAAAGTAGACAAGGTGTCTGCCTCACGGACTAAAGCTGGGAGCTGGTTCCACAGGAGAGGAGCCTGATAACTAAAAGATCTGCCTCCCATCCTAATTTTAGATATTCTGGGAACCACCAGTAAACCTGCAGTCTAAGAGCGAAGTGCTCGGTTAGGAACGTATGGAACAATCAGATTACTGATTGACAAGGTGTCAAGTGAGTGAACTCGCTTCTTACATCAGGAAGAATCTGCACGTTTCGAGCGTTATCCGTTCTTTCATAATCCGTTGTTGAATTGTGATCAGCAAAAGCTTTTCCGGTTCACGCCTCACTTTTTTTACAGCAGCGGCCCAAAAAGATCTCCTAACACATGGATTTTCTGCTTCCTGATCACGTGACGTGTGATGTATGCGGATGAAGATCGGCTTTAGTGCTGGGATGTTTGTTCTCACGGTGCGGGGGCTCGTTACAACGCCCACACAGTAAAAAAAATGCAAATAACGACTTTAGTCACTGGCAGTGAACGAGTTAATATTAAAGTAATTGAAAATTTTAATGTTTTATTTGAACTTCTTCATATTTTTGGAAATTGTTTTGTTTAGTTGATTTATTTTCTCTGTTATAAGAAATCAGGAAAAAAAGCTCTTGAAAAGGTGCGATTCTCAAAGCGTCTGACTTGTGTTCAGGTTAAAGTGTGGAACAGCAACAGCGGCCTCTGCTTCGTCACCTTCACCGAGCACACCAGCAGCGTCACAAACGTCACCTTCACCTCTAGTGGCTTCGTCATCGTCAGCGCGTCTCTGGACGGGACGGTCCGAGCGTTCGACCTGCACAGGTGAGCTCGCAGCCGCGGGAGGCGACGCTCGCTCACGTATCAGAGATGGACAGGAAATGACGTGGAATGTTTTTATTTATTTATTTATTTATTTATTGTAGGTATCGAAACTTCAGGACGTTCACCTCTCCTCGTCCTGCTCAGTTCTCCTCCCTCGCTGTAGATGTCAGTGGAGAGCTGGTGAGCGCCGGAGCACAGGACTCCTTTGAGATCTTCCTCTGGTCCATGCAGACGGGCCGTCTCCTGGAGGTGAGGACGTCTCCCAACATCAGGTGGAGGAGTCAAGCTTCTGGAGTGTTTGACTGTGTGTGTGATTGTTCAGGTCCTTGGGGGACACGAGGGTCCGGTCAGCTGCCTGTGCTTCAGCCCGGTTCAGTCCATCCTGGCCAGCGTCTCATGGGACCGCACTGTCCGGCTGTGGGACATGTCTGACAGCTGGCAGGTCAAAGAAACGCTTTCCCTCACATCTGATGGTGATTTGAAAACCTTTGTTGATATAAATTCATTCATGAATGCTGCCACTAGAGGGCGCCAAATGGGGAGATTCATCGTTTAAAGGGATTTAACGGAGTTTTGAATTTTTATGCTCGCGATCGCCCCCTCAGGCCAAAAGCGTAACAGCAGCTTCAATAGTAGGCTCGTGCACGCATGCTGTACGTGCACACTCCTTAACGATAATAACAGCTGAGGCAGTCCTGTGTGTGTGTGTGTGTGTGTGTGTGTGTGTGTGTGTGTGTGTGTGTGTGTGTGTGTGTGTGTGTGTGTGTGTGTGTGTGTGTGTGTGTGTGTGTGTGGGGGGGGCCCGGAGGACAGAGGACAGGAGAAAGCACAGCTAATTAATTAAATAATTTGGTTCTGTACCTTTCTCTTCAGCACAGCCGACAAAGGTTTATGATGGGTCAGTCCTCCTGCATGCTCAGATCATTCCCTTCCCTTGCTTGAAAAATTGTTCCAAAATGAAAGTTGAACCCACATCTTTTTTATCTGTGAATTCAATGCCGTTCAGCGAGTCTCAAATAAAAATTTGGGCTTCTTACTGTAAAAAATATACCATTAATGTAAAAAAGAAACTCTAAATGTTCACACCCAGAATCAAACCCGGGTCTTCTGCACGAGAGTCCGACGTCTTACTAGGTGAGCTAAAGCGCCAGTGACATCCTTTGTATCTGTAACATTTATATCCTTGATGACAGCTGAAACAACGTTCAAAGAACGGTTCGGAGTGAAAATGTCTATTTTGTTGCTAATTTGCAGGAAATATCTAGAAGAAAGTTCTACAGAAAGTAGCTAAGGGTCCTCAGAAATGTAGCTAGCTTTGTCACTAGGCGTTAGGAACAGCGACAAAGTGGCCCTGCCTCTCTCTCTGCTGCTAAAGCTACGGATAGCAAATGCTACGGGCTATGCCTGAGCGTGAACGCGCATGAAGCAGCCTGCTCGACCCGAGCATCTCTCTTTTTCTGTCATTTTACAGAAAAACAGGCAATCACAGTAAAAATGCCAGGGCTCATTCTACAGGACCAGGGCATTGCAGGAGAATGTATGAAGAAGACATTTATTATTTCTATACATGTTTTGGCTGTCAAACTTCCATAATGCCCCTTTAAACGTCACGGAAAAGTTAGATTTGTGTTCCTTTTATTCTATTTTTGCTGTTTGTCCTTTGCAAACTAAACGTTTTTCCTTCAGGTTTGTGTGTGACGTACCGCCCTGACGGTCAGGAGTTGGCCGTAGCCACCCTGAATGGCGACATCTCCTTCTGGAACCCCCAAACCGCCTCTCAAACTGCTTCTGTAGCTGGACGCCACGACCTGGAGACCGGCCGCAAAGAGACGGACAAAATCACCGCCAAGCAGTTGGCCAAGGCCAAGTGAGTGGACACGAGCTGGCCGGTTGGTTCCGGTTTGTTTCAGGTTTTAACTCTGCTTGTGCGTCACGAAGGGCCTTCACGGCGCTCTGCTACTCTGCGGACGGGGAGTCGGTGCTGGCGGGAGGACAGTCCAAGTTTGTCTGCATCTATAACGTGAAGGAGCAGATGCTCATGAAGAAGTTTGAGATCTCCTGCAACCTGTCGTTTGACGCCATGGAGGTACGGCCCCCACCTTCACCTGGAGTCACACCGAATCAAAGCATTCAGACCTGAACCTGCGTGTCGGTTGGTTCCCGCAGGAGTTCCTGGACAGGAGGAAGATGACGGAGTTCGGCAGCTTGGCTCTGGTGGACGAAGGAGCTGGGGATGGAGACGAGGTCAACATCAGCCTGCCGGGAGTCAGGAAAGGTACCGATCCAGTTCCATTTGCTGTCGCGCTCTTTAGTGTCAGTGAGTTTTTGGTTTGATCTGATGATTGTCTTTTTTTTAAAGGTGACATGAGTTCTCGTAACTTCAAGCCAGAGATCAGAGTCAGCTCGCTTCGGTTTTCTCCAACCGGTGGGTGCCAAGTAACTCACAGGGCCTTACTTTATCATTTTAAGTCCGATCTAAAACGATTGACCTGGTTCCTCCTGTCAGGTCGAAGCTGGGCCGCCACCACCACCGAGGGCCTGTTGATCTACTCCCTAGACGGGTCTCTGGTCTTCGACCCATACGATCTGGATCTGGACGTGACGCCGACCAGCATCCGAAAACAGCTGCGCCTAAAGGAGTGGATGGCGGCCATTGTCCTGGCGTTCCGACTCAACGAGAACGCCCTGAAGCAGGAAGTTCTGGAAACGGTGCCGCACGATCAGAGTGAGTGGCTTTAAAAACCGTCGGCCAGGAGAGTTTGGACCTCTGACGCCTGACTGAGTTTGTGTTTCAGTCCCGGTGGTCTGTGGCTCTCTGCCCGACGTCTACGTGGAGAAGCTCCTGGGCTTCGTGGCCGATTGTCTGGAGAAGTCAGGTCACCTGCAGTTCTACATGACCTGGGCCCAGAACCTGCTGATGCTGCACGGACAGAAACTAAAGAACAGGTCGACACGGCTGCCTCGACTCGCATCATCATTATCATCATCAGTGTCTTAACTGGATCTCTTATGGTCCGCAGGTCTGGCTCGGTTCTGCCCACGCTGCAGGCGCTTCAGAAGAGCATCCAGAGACACTTTGACAACCTGTCAAAGCTGTACGTCTCAACACTGTTGCTCCATTAATCATCATAACTAAAATGAAGCATTAAGTCATTAAATATATATATTTATATATATTTTTTTTCCACAGCTGCAACTTCAACATGTACAACATCCGTTACGCTGTGGCGCTTTCAAAGCAGAAGTGTGTAAAGAGGCCTGCCGAGGAGGAGGAGAAAGAAGAGCAGGATGAAGGGTTGTCGGAGGAGATGAGCGAAGCCTCTTTAGATGACTCAGAGATGATCTTGTAGTCTGATTACTAAAAATGTCTCAGATTGACAGATGTTCAACTGTAAAAGTCCATTTTTCCATACTTTAAATATTAAAATAGCCTGTTTTTATAATAAATTCAGTAAAAGTGTCTTTCTTGTTTTTGGCTTTTTTCTGGTAAATTTATTCATTTGAGAGGCTGCTACGGGTTAATCTTTCAATTTGGCACGCAAAAAATATTTTTGGAGTTATTTCTTACTTATATTAGAAATTTACACTTAAAGACTGAATTGCCATTTGTGGTTAAAACTAGCTTTGCTGGGCAGTATTAAGTCAAAAGAAGTATTTCTAGAAATATAAAAGAACAAATCTAAAATATTATTTTTATTTAATACTAACAAAGGTAAATAGTACGACATTTTCAAGGAAAAAATACATTTTTACAGCTGAAGAATGTGGAAATATTGCCTTGAAATGTCCCAAGTTACTGTGTTAGACATTTAAATGTACAATTTAAGAGCAGAATGTATTCTTTTTAACAAATAGGTTGTTTAGGGAGTTAAAAAAAACACGGGATTTACTATTTTTAAACCGATCTGAATCCTGTCCAAAGTGAAATAAAGCAGAAAACTCAAAAAGTGGAAGCTTCTCCGTCAGTAACTAAACGTGACCAACAGGGGGTGACAGAGCGCCTTCTGAAAGTTCACCTTGCCTTAAATTAGATTGAAGAAGAAGGAACAGCGGGCGGGTTAGCCTTCGGAGCTAAAATGAGAGACAAGAGCCTGTCTGAAGCGGGAAAAGAATTACCGGCCAAAAAACAAAAACTAAGCAGTGACGAGAACAGCAACCCCGATTTGTCAGGAGACGAGAACGTAAGAGCTCTATAAACATTTCTGCAACTACAAGTGAACGTTTTAGCCGGTTAGCTCAGCGCTAAAGCAAGAAGCCGGAAAGCTAAAGAGCTTAGCTAGCTGGCATCTTTGTTCACCTGCAGCTGTGGTTCTGATGGTGGTAATGGCTCTAAATCAGTCTATGTGACCCACAGAAGCATGGGCTTTTATATTTAACCTCAAAAAGCCTGGCTTGTTCGATTTAGCTTCAGCAGGAGTGATTTAGAAGCTTGTATTTATTTACAAATTCCTAAAATAAGTGTTCAAATGCAGTTTATAATGTTTATTTTTCATTTTGAGGAAAGGAAAAACTTGCTGGTAGTCTGTTTTTCATGTTAAAAGTGCTTCAAACATTTGTTTCACTTATTTCTGTCCAAATAAAGCCTAGGTTTACTGGTACTTGTCCAATAAAATGAATGTGGTTAGGTTGGGTGTTTTGTTTTGGACATCTTGTCTTTCAGTAACCGCATCTCTGGTTTACAGGATGATGCGGTCAGTGTTGAAAGTGGGACCAACACTGAGCGTCCAGACACCCCCACCAACACCGCCAATGCCCCAGGCAGGAAGAGCTGGGGCAAGGGCAAGTGGAAGTCCAAGAAGTGCAGATATTCTTTTAAATGTGTTAACAGTTTAAGAGTGAGAATGTCTGCTGTTCTAAATACATTCAAATATCATCATTTACAGAATTTAGTTTACAGGTGAAGTGGGAGTGAAACTTTGTGGATATTTTTCAGGAGGACCATGGCCAGCCACTGTTTGGAGTCCAGTTTAACTGGCACAGTAAGGAAGGAGACCCACTGGTGTTCGCCACAGTCGGGAGTAACAGGGTAACCCCAAGCAGACAGATTTTATTTGGCTTTTTCTGGGTGTTTTCATGAATTTTTCTAGTTCAGAATCAATTTTCTGCTCATCAGTTCCATATCTTGCATGATAGAAAGATGGTGATGCCTTTCAAGCAATCAGACGTCCTTTTGTGTCTGATAAGCTGCTTCAAGTGTCCTTAATTTACTGTTACAGAAAATAAGAGATTTGACAAATTTTAAAGAATGATGATTATTCAGGACTTTTTTCATTAAAAATACACATTTCTTGTTGTGAAAAACATTTAGTTTTACATAAATGATATTTCTGATTTCTCTAACAGGTAACCTTGTATGAATGCCACTCTCAGGGAGAGATCCGACTGTTGCAGTCGTACGTTGATGCAGATGTATCCTTCCTGCTTTGGCTCAAACTAAACTTCACAAAAAGGAATCTGTTGTTCTTTAATTTAGATACAGATCAGTAAATGAAGATTTACAGATATGTTAACCCTTTAAGCGCCAAAGTCGCAGAATTGCGACAAGCAGCAATGTTGGATTTAATAAGCCACAGCAGCAGAAATGAGCCCTCATGCATGGGGAATGTGGTGGCGGTGATCGGGCCGTTGAAAACTCTGCTGGTGATCAATTCAGCCCCTGTCTATCAGCTATCCTCTATTATCTATCTATATCTATCATCTATCTAGCTATCATCTATCTAGCTATATAAATGTGTGTATAATAATAATGATTATGATGACAGTAAAAGATGTGTTCAGCAAAGGAGGTCAAGTTCACCTTATCCAGCTAACAGAGTTCAGATAAACATAACTTCACATGTTTTTGACGCATGACCAAAGCTTTCTTCCTGAGAGAGTGGGTGTGTCCTGTGAGTTTGGTAAAACTAACCATTATAGTAACCATGTGTGTGTGTGTGTGTGTGTATATATATATATAACAATTATAAACCAAATAAACTATAATTAAAGAAGGGATGAGTGAAATGTGTTCATGACACTGAAGCACCAAAAACAGTGTTCTTGATTGATACGCAGTAAACATAACAAAATACCAATAAAGTAATATGTGTATATATATGTATATATATATATATATATACACATACATAGTTATATACATATTCCTATGTACACATATATGTATCATAAACAATAACAACACTAAGAAAATAAGACAAACAAATCCGCAAATGTGATGCAATCCAATATGGCTGCTATCTGATGATGTCATAGTATGAAAATTGTGTGAGTGAATTTGTTCCTATCACAAAATTTGGCTCATACTGAAGATTTTTCTAATTTACAATATTCCTCTATCTCTAACCAGATTTAAGCTACAAGCTCTTTAAGTAGTGATATGAAAAACTTATATTTTACTGAAAAAACTATGGCGCCTAAAGGGTTAATCATCTTTTTCTCAACATCTATTTTGGAAAGACCCAAGAGTTGATCAGTAGCTGCAGAAATGTCAGAAACTTTTTGATTTCTGCGATTTTCTTGACTGAACGCGTTCCAAGGCAGATGAGAACTTCTACACGTGTGCTTGGACCTATGACACCAACACCAGCCACCCGCTGTTGGCTGTAGCCGGGTCCCGCGGCATCATTCGGGTCATCAATCACATCACAATGCAGTGCATCAAGGTAGTCTTCCTGTAGAGAACCTCTTTGAAAATGTGGCTTTGAGGGTCATTTAGTAGTGTGTTTGTTTCCCATCCAGCACTACGTGGGTCACGGGAACGCCATCAACGAGCTCAAGTTTCACCCAAGGGATCCGAATCTTCTCCTGTCTGTCAGCAAAGGTAAAGCCCCTGATGGTGATGGTCATCGACACGCCTCCAGATGCTCCTGGATCTTTTCCCTGACAGATTCAGTGTTTTTAGTAAAAGCTTACTTGTGTGAAAATGAATAAATGATGATTTGTAACATTTGAAATTTTCTTTAGATCACGCTCTTCGTCTGTGGAACATCCAGACGGATACACTGGTGGCCATATTTGGAGGTGTAGAAGGCCATCGAGACGAAGTCCTGAGCGCTGTAGGTGTTTCATTACATTTGATCACAATTTAAACTGTCAGATTTTAATCGGAACAGAAAACACGGTTTGCACTTTTTGTTGATGCTGATTTTGACTTATTTTTATTTTATTTTTTTAAAGTATTTTTGAGGTTTGTTTTATATAAAATGGGTCAGTATTCAGCCTCAGTTCAGAGAAGAGGGTTATTTCCTTTAGGATTGATGAGCTAACGGCTAGGTACACTAACAGTTTTTTTTAATGCGGTGCTTTTCAAAATAAAAGTCAGGCGCACCACAAGAACAATGAAACATTAAAAATTGATCAAACTAGGGCTGCATGATATTAGGAAAACCTGCGATATTCGATAACAGTGATTAATATTGCGATGACGATATTACTTGCGATAAATAAAAACTTAACTCAGGAATAAAAATAATCAAAAACAAAGAAACAAAAAACTGATAAAAATGAGAAAAGCAAAAGATGTGAGGAAAGGGAAAAAGAAAAGGGAATCCGTGGATCCCGGGAAAACCGGAATCAGCAAAAAGAGCAGAGCAAAGCTAAGTCAGGTGTTTGCTAACCAGCACAATTAAGTGCCGTCCGCCTCAGGGGCGGTCATCTGACCTATGAGAACCCACCCGATTGGCCAAATGGGTGCAGAGCTCTATTTGATGTGTTAAAAAAACATCATGCTTCCGTTTGACTGACAGAATAAATTGTGTAGAAAACATTTGAGCTGACCGTTCATTGCGATATTTATCTGTTCTTTGCGATATGCATATTGTGCATCATGATATCGCGATAACGATATATTTACGATATATTGTGCAGCCCTATATTAAACAATAATAAAGATCAAGCTAAAATTGCACTAAACACAAATCACAGCATTATTTCATAAACCTGTAGGCTGTAGTTGGTCTCAGCAGAAATATTACTACATTTCTGCCAGGTTTGACCTGGATTCCAGTCATTATTGTTATGTTTTCTTTTAAAATAAGACTTTCTGTTCAAAGTCGGTCTTAAAATGTCCATTTGAAATGTTTTTGGTGGACTTGCACAGTTTAGATTGTGCATAAATGACCTAAATATTATATGAACAAGATGTTTGCCCTGAAATGTGACGGCTAATGAAGACACCTGGAACCTGATTGATGGAAAAATAAAAAAATCAAGGTGCACTGAAGTGATTGTTAGTGATCCAAGATGGAGATTTTCTTCTGCTGGAGCTGAAAACCGTTTTTGTTAAATAGAGTTTTGTCTTTTGTTCATTTCGTAGGATCTGATGAATTTTACTTCCAGGAATTGTAACAAGAATCTCTTGTTTTCATGCGTCAGGATTTTGATCTGCTGGGTGAGAAGATCATGTCCTGTGGGATGGACCACTCGCTGAAGCTCTGGAGGATCGACTCCGAGCGAATGCAGAAAGCGATTCGCGGCTCATACGAGTACAACCCCTCGAAGACAAACAGGTGAGGGGGCCCTCCTGTGTTGTTGTTGGTGGCGTGTCGTTAAAATAGTCTCGATAATTAATTAAATAAATCAAATCACCTCTTCAGGCCGTTTGTCTCGCAGAAGATTCACTTCCCCGACTTTTCAACGCGAGACATCCACAGGAACTACGTGGACTGTGTTCGGTGGCTGGGAGATCTGATTCTCTCAAAGGCAAGAGGAATTAAGTTTAGTCTGCTGGTAACAGCCGATGTAGACTCCAAACTTGACGCTGGTTTTTCTTTCTGCAGTCCTGTGAAAACGCCATCGTCTGCTGGAAACCAGGGAAGATGGAGGACGACGTCGACCACATCAAACCCAATGAGTCAAACGTGACGATTCTGGGGCGGTTCGACTACAGCCAGTGTGACATTTGGTACATGAGGTTCTCCATGGACTTCTGGCAGAAGGTGGAGGAGCTTTTCGTCTGTTGGTGCGTCGGTATTAGTGGAGGATGTGTTTACTGGATGAGCGTGTGATCACACAGATGCTGGCTCTGGGGAACCAGGTGGGGAAGCTTTACGTTTGGGACCTGGAGGTGGAAGATCCTCACAAAGCAAAGTAAGTCTCCTTTTATCAGACGCGTTCCTCCGTTCACTCACGCTAAGGAGATTTACTTACACGCTGGTGTTTGATTTTGGATGAGTTAAGAGATGTTTTTCAGCTTTGAGAGTAACAGGAAGTTGGAGGTGTGACTGGTCTGGAGGCTTAAACGTGTCAAAAATTTTAAATGAAGTCTTTAAAACTAATTATCCAAAGTTCTTCAAACATTTCAGAGTTTCATTGATAATATAAAGTTTTAGTGACCCAATAATAAAGCAACACACCATCAAAAAGATCATCTGATGCTTGACGAGGACGGTTATTACTGGCGGACACCATGCTGATTCATGCGATGGAGGAAAGAGAATTAGGTCATCACAACTGGAACGTCAGCGACCTGAGATGATCAGTCTTTCATTCTAAATGGAATCTCCTTTTTCTGACCGGTTCTTCTAAAATAAATACGCTGTTGGAGTTGAGATATCTCAGCTGACGACAGCTGGGACCTGGATCGAGAACAGACCAACAGTTTAGGGTTATTAAAGGACATGGCTGCTTTTAAGAAGAGTCACAAACGTCCTGGAATCTCATACATGTAGAGATATGTATGTTCATGGAACCATCTGGTTTGTTGCTCTTCAGGTGCACCACGCTGACCTTCCCTAAATGCACCTCAGCCATCAGACAGACCAGCTTCAGCCGCGACAGCAGCATCCTCATCGCCGTGTGCGACGATGCATCCATCTGGCGTTGGGACCGGCAGCGCTGAGGATAGTGAACCAAGAGAAACGTGTTTCCTGTTGCTCCTGTTCCCTGACACATTGCAGGAAAAAAAAAACATTTGTCTTTTCTGTAAAAGATGCACCAAAGAAAGATTTTATCCAACAACAATGGATGTTTTAAAATAAAAAATACAATTATTGGTAATTTCCTTTGTGTGCCTTTTATAATTTATTTACAGGAAATAAAATAAGTCGAGGAACACAATTTGAATTCAAGTTTCTCAAAGAGGCAAAGCTATCAATTTTTTTTCTTGCACTGTGTCAAGCTTCATATTTTTACGTTTTTTCTTGTCTGTTTTACCGTCTCGTCTGCTTTTATTTTCCACACAAAACATAACTGCTTACATTTAGTGTTTTTGGCATCTTCCTTCTATGAGTTGTCAATAAAAGTTTTTTGTAAATGTGTAGGATTCAATTTTTATGGAAGCTCATTTTTACCACTTAGAAGAAAAAAGTCAATATCTCAAAGATCTGTTTAAATTAAAAATGTGTAGTGGGATAACGTGTAATTTTTGGATGCACAGGACCAGTTCGTGTGGGCCAGATGCTGAAAAATAAATTCATAAATCTGTCTTTTTAACTTTCACAAATAAGAGAAAGGTTTCACAAATCAAGCTATTTTTATGCATTCTGCTACAAGCCTAGAATAATCTAGAACAGGTTTGAAGAGTGTACGTGTTGTAGTATTTGAGCTAGAGCAGATTAAAAATGGTCAGAATAGAGAAAAATTGTGTGTATTAGCCATTTCCCGAATCGGAAGCTATCTAGCTTGTATGAAAACTAGTGATTGAAACCACTTACAAATTTCTGAAAATCTACGTTTTTTTAATTAAGAAAAAAGGGTATTAACGTTTCAGTCAAGTCAGTATTAGAATCGTGGTCTTTATACATGGACGTAATTTTCACTTTAGAAGTGTGTGTGTGTGTGTGTGTGTGTGTGTGGGGGGGGGGGGGTGTATCTTTACAGTATGTTCTAATAGGAAACAGGCTTCAACACAAATGGTTGTTTTCTGCTTGGTCCTAGAGCTCAACCAGTGTCAATTAAATATAGCGTAATATTGTTTTTGGATGGTGGAAAGTGCAGGGGTCAAAGCTTGACTTTGGAAAAAGTGGGGGGGACATGCCCACCCCCCCACCCCCCAAATTTACGTCCATGTCTTTATATCACATCTAAATTATGTATAAAGTTAATATTATTACTTTAACTGTTTTAACAAACGGAGACCAGAAAAATCAAATAGCTAAGTTAAAGCTAAGCTACAATTGCTGACTGCTTTATATATGTAGCTTTTGTGTTAGCTTGTGAACTCCCTGCATTAGTTTTAAGACTGCATGTTAATATTGATACAATTACAATTCTCTGGTGAAGCTTTAAATGCTATAGTGCCTACTTTTAAGAACTAAACGGTTACAACAATTAGTTAATTTCATCCTTACCTTTCCTCTTTGAAACTCGCCGAGTTTTGTTGAAACAAAAGCGGCCACCAAAAAAGACCAACTTCCGGCCGAGGTCTTTCGCTCGTCGATTTTCCGGTAAAAGTAATGACACGCCATCTTGTTCTCGCTAGAAAGTTCTTCCGGTGACACGCCGTCTGATGTCTGCAGCCAGGTTCTACTCATTTCTTTTGCACCCAGCTGCGAGTTAGAACCATCCACTCTCAAAAAATGTGTCCTAACCCTTACCCCAACCCTTATCCTAACCGTAACTCTGAATAAACATAAAAACTGTGCTACACATATTTTCAAAAACTATATTTATGCAAAACATACATTTCTGGTGCCGGGGTTAGGGTAAGGGTGAGGGTTATTTTTGTGATTGGGTCGTTTCCACTTGCTGCTGGGTGCAAAAGAAACAGATCTCGAGGGGTGAACACATCGACATTACACCGGCACCTCACGCGACCAACGTGTGCGCAGGGTTCAAATTACGAGTGAGCTGAAGGGAGCCTGGCTGACCCATAAAGGGTGACAGGCTCCCCCATAGATATGTATATAAACACGTGTTTATACACATATCTATGGGCTCCCCTGGAAGCCATCGACTTACACACCCAGGGGGAGCCTGAAAAATATCCTGGTTCTACTTATATTACATTATTTATGCAGACTCTCCGGGGATTATTTTGAGCTGAGAGGCGCAGAGCCGGCGCACTGCGCGCACTCTGCTATTTTTATGGTTGGTAGATCGCTGAGGTGAAAACATGAAGCCAGGTAGCAGTTTTTCTTTGGGATTGAGAGGAGATGCAGGAAGATGATAGACAGGACAGAAAAATAGTCAAATAAAAAACAAAACAGTGTTTGAAAAGGTTCATTTAGGTAGATTTATCCCACTACACGTTTTTACTTTCTAAGGCAATAATTTATAAGTACGTAATACCCTACCCTCGTAAGACCATTAGGCATTTCGAGGGCCATGGCAAGAATAAAGCCACTTTCAGTGCGTCTTTGTGAAATATTGGTTTAATTTTTTTCTCTCGGATGGTCCTGCTGAGAGACAGCTGCTTTCTTTTTTCTTAATCCGGTGGACGTTCAGTGTTTTGCTGAGACAGCTTATGTGCTGCCGTTTTGGGCGCTATTTGTACCTGGTGTTTGCAACAAACAGACACCACCGAGGGTGGTCATTACACAGAGTGAGGATGTCATGACTCCCAATCTTTCAGCCTTCATGCAGCACACCTGGTCCCCTCATCAAGCTCCAGCCAAGCCCTGTTTCCCTAGCAACCTCAGCCTGCACCTCATCTACTCCATTCATCTCACCTGTTCCTCCTGCTTTATAAGAACCATCCAGCTATCCAGTCACTGCCAGATTATTGAACGCCATTTGCTAGTAAATCTTCCAGCCATTCACCCTGCCTCGTCTCAGTCTCCGGACCTCGTTTTCTCGCCTGACCCCTGCCTTGTACTCTGCCTCCCATCACGACCCTCACCTGTCCTCTACCTCGTCTCCAGCCTGTTCCCTGTACCTGCTTGTCCGATCTGGTTTTGCACCTCACCTCCTCTCCGACTCTGTCTCCTGCCTCGCCCTCTACGGTAACGCCATATCTAATAAAGACTTGTAAGGAACTTTACTGTGTTTGGCGTCACTACTGGTCTTCTGAGTTCTGTTCGTGACAGAGGAACAGAAAATTAAATTATTCTTTCAATGTTTAGAGCACCAGGGAACTCAGAGGCTGCATGCACACTAGGGAGTTTGCGGCCACTGCGACACACTCCACACCACGGCAGCGCCTAGAAA
Source organism: Nothobranchius furzeri (assembly GCF_043380555.1). Classification (NCBI taxonomy): domain Eukaryota; kingdom Metazoa; phylum Chordata; class Actinopteri; order Cyprinodontiformes; family Nothobranchiidae; genus Nothobranchius; species Nothobranchius furzeri. The sequence continues at coordinate 86,063,862 of NC_091743.1, forward strand.
TTCTGTCCATAAAGGTAATGAACAGAACCGGTGACAAAGGGCAGCCCTGGCGGAGTCCAACCCTCACCGGGAACAGGTCCGACTTACTACCGGCTATGCGGACCAAACTCACGCTCCTCTGGTAAAGGGACTGAATGGCCCTTAACAGAAAGCCACCCACCCCATACTCCTGGAGTGTCCCCCACAGGGTGCCCCTGGGGATACGGTCATAAGCCTTCTCCAAATCCACAAAACACATGTGGAATGGTTGGGCAAACTCCCATGCCCCCTCCATCGCCCTTGCAAGGGTATAGAGCTGGTCCACAGTTCCACGGCCAGGACGAAAACCACATTGTTCCTCCTCAATCAGAGATTCAACTATCGATCGGACCCTCCTCTCCAGTACCTTGGAGTAGACCTTTCCAGGGAGGCTGAGGAGTGTGATCCCCCTATAGTTGGAACACACCCTCAGGTCACCCTTCTTAAAGATGGGGACCACCACCCCGGTCTGCCACTCCACAGGAACTTCCCCCGATGACCACGCAATGTTGCAGAGACGTGTCAACCATGACAGCCCTACAACATCCATAGCCTTGAGATACCCAGGACGAATCTCATCTGCCCCCGGGGCTCCGCCGCTGTGTAGTTGTTTGACTACCTCAGCAACTTCTGCCTCCGGATTGGACAGTCCATCCCCAGGTCTCCCAGCTCTGGTTCCTCCTCGGAATGTGCATAGGTGGGATTGAGGAGCTCCTCAAAGTATTCCTTCCACCGTCCGACTATAGCCCCAGTTGACGTCAGCAGCTCCCCATCCCCACTGTAAACAGCGTGAGCGAGTTGCTGCCTTCCTCTCCTGAGGCGCCAGACAGTTTGCCAGAACCTCTTTGGAGCCGATCGATAGTCTTTCTCCATGGCCTCACCAAACTCCTCCCACGCCCGAGATTTTGCCTCGGCAACTGCCACTGCTACACCACGCTTGGCTATCGGGTACCTGTCCGCTGCCTCCGGAGACCCACAGACCAGCCACGCCCTGTAGGCCTCCTTCTACAGCCTGACGGCTCCCCAAACCTCTGGTGTCCACCAGCGGGTATGGGGGTTGCCACCACGACTGGCACCGGCCACCTTGCGACCACAGCTAGCAACAGCCGCCTCAACAATCGCAGAGTGGAACAAGGCCCACTCGGAGTCAATGTCCCCCACTGCTCTCGGGACGCGGTCAAAGCTCTGCCGGAGGTTGGAGTTGAAGACCCTCTTAACAGGTTCTTCAGCCAGGTGTTCCCAGCAGACCCTCACTATGCGTTTGGGTCTGCCAGGTCTACGTGGCATCTCCCCCTGCCATCTGATCCAACTCACCACCAGGTGGTGATCAGTTGACAGCTCCGCTCCTCTCTTCACTCGGGTGTCCAAAACATACGGCCGCAGGTCAGATGATACTACTACAAAGTCTATCATCGACCTGCGACCTAGGCTGCCCTGGTACCAAGTGTACCGATGGGCATCCTTATGTTCGAACATGGTGTTCGTTATGGCCAAACTGTGGCTTGCACAGAAGTCCAATAACGAAACATCACTAAAGTTCAGATCAGGCGGGCCGTTCCTCCCAATCACACCCCTCCAGGTCATGCTGCCATTGCCCACGTGAGCATTGAAGTCCCCCAGCAGGACGTTGGAGTCCCCTGATGGAGCACTATCTAGCACTCGTCCCAGGGACTCCAAAAAGGGTGGGTACTCTGAACTGATATTTGGCCCATAAGCACAAACAACAGTCAGGACCCGTTCCCCGAGGTAAACCCCCAACACACAGGCAGAGAGTCTCGGGGCTAACAAAAAGCCAACCCCAGCTCTCCGCCTCTCACCCAGAGCAACTCCAGCAAAGAAGAGTGTCCAACCCCTCTCAAGGACTTGGGGTCCAGAGCCAATGCTATGTGTCGAGGTGAGTCTGACTATATCTAGCCGGTACCGCTCAACCTCTGCCACAAGCTCCTGCTACTTCCCCGCCAGCGAGGTGACGTTCCATGTCCCAAAAACCAGTTTTCTTGTCCAGGGATCGGACCGCCAAGGCTCCCACCTTGGTCTGCCACCCGATCCACATTGCACCGGACCCTTCATGTTCCTCCTGCGGGTGGTGGCTCCACAGTTGGACGAGCCCATGTATCCGGTGTGGGCTGGACCCGGCCGGGCCCCATGGGTGAAAACCCGGCCACCAGGCGCTCGCTCACGGGCCCCAACCCCAGGCCTGGCTCCAGGGTGGGACCCCGGTAACCCTCCGGGCCGGGTACTCCGACTCTTTGAATTTACATCTATGAAAGATCCTGTGAACCGTTCTTTGTCTCACCCTTCACTTAAGACCAATTTGTCATGGGAGACCCTACCAGGGGCACAAAGTGCCCCAGACAACATAGCTCCTAGGATCATTAGGGCAATCAAACCCTTCCACCACGATAAGGTGACGGTTCAAGGAGGAGTCTTTGATGACTTTATTATTATTGTTATTATTCTGAGCTACTACAGCAATCAATTTCCCTCTGGGATTAATAAAGTATTTTTGAATTTAATTTAATTGAATCTGAAACCCTGAAACCTGCAGCTCAGATTTTATTTTTCAAACATCAACAACTCAAAGTAAAGCTGTCACTGTGTCTGTCTCCAGTGTTATAAATAATACACGAGTCAGTGCTAGAATGTGTAAAAAATCTTCTAAGATTCAAACCTCAGTCTGCAAAGAAGCCTTTCTTTGAAATGTTTAAACAAAGCTTCAGTTAGTAAAAAGCAGGGGTGATGAATGAGAGCTTATAAAATATTTTTTCTATGTGTATTTCTAGACATGCCAGGAATAGTTAATGGAACTCATTAATCAAGTAGCCTCACACATGGATTCTATAGTTAAACTAAAAAAAATACCTCATTCACAAGCTGGTCGACTCCAGGATCATAGTTATGAATCTTATCTCTTATTCAGAATTATAATAGCCTGCTTTTACAACAGCAGCTAGACGTCAGTGAGCAAGAGGACATGTCAGGTTGTTACTGAATAAAACACCCAAAAAAAGGCTATTTGGTATTAACTCTGTTATCCTGACTCAAATATACTTCTAAACTAATTTTTCAGCACTAAAAGATAAATTATAGCTGTTTTGGTTAGCTATTCATATTTAATGTTAAAATATACAACCGTAGGTTAGACTACAGATGTATTTTGGTTTTTAATTATGATCAATAAGATGTGATGATTCTATATACCGGTAAATAAAGAGTATCAGTCTGATTGATCTTTGAATGTTTAACTAGAAGAATTAGAATTCTTTGTTCATTCAGGGATCGTAAGACACTTCGTGTTAATTCAGACAGTCAAGTTTATCAAAAGTAAGAAATTTATTTTCTAAACAATTAAAAACATGACAACGAGGAAACAACTTATGTGATGGATGAATCTAAGTGGATGTAATGTGAGGTGTGATGATGTGAATGTGATGTTATCAGAATTCAATTCAATTCAATTTTATTTATATAGCGCCAAATCACGACAAGAGTCGTCTCAAGGCACTTCACATAATAAACATTCCAATTCAGGTCAGTTCATTAAGCCAATCAGAAATAATGTTTCCTATATAAGGAACCCAGCAAATTGCATCAAGTCACTGACTAGTGTCAGTGACTTTACAGCAATCCTCATACTAAGCAAGCATATAGCGACAGTGGAGAGGAAAACTCCCTTTTAACAGGAAGAAACCTCCAGAGGACCCTGGCTCAGTATAAGCAGCCATCCACCATGACTCACTGGGGATCCAGTGAACCCTTGTATCTGAAGAAACTGAGTTCTGAGTGGGAGTGAATTTGGTCTGCATTAAACTAGAAAGTTGATTTCTAATAAAACAGCATCAGACACAATCTGTCAAGCCTACGTACCCTTTCGGAGACCCCCGTTGTATATCTGGAATGTCAGGAAGTCCGTGGACCCCAAAGGTACCGAAGTCCGTAGGAGAAACCGCAGCACCACTAGACCGGTCTTCGAATCGTCTCCAAGTCACAACAGGTTGTTATTTACGTCCATGGAAGGACTCTTAAGGAGTCGGAGCTTTGTCAGCTTTATTCTGAAGGAACTGTTTGCGGTCAGCTGTAGTGTGCAACAGGTTTTGACAGCTTGTCAATAGATACGATGGTAGAAGAGTTTTCCTCCGGTGGCCAGTCCAGAGTCTGCTCAACTGACTCACGAGGAAGTGAGTTCTGTTTTAATATTTGCCATGTTTTGACTTACTGACAAATCAGAATTTGACATGTAAATGGGTTTAGACAACAAACCTCAGAAACCACGCCTTGCTCAGATACAGGAGCTCTGATTTGTGGACCAGAAAGCAATGTGTCATGAGATTACTTTAACCTTGTCATCGTCATGTGTGTGAGTGTGTGAGCTGTCAGTAGATAGTGATTCACTTGTTAAATCAAACTTTACTGATCATAATATAATAATATTCATTTCAACTACAGTAATTTAAGCACAAATTAATCAAAACATTGTTATTATTCTTCAGCCATTATTGTTCATTCAACCAAATGATTATTTACATATTTCATTGCATCATCAAGTATTCGTTATTATAACGGTTCATTCTTATAAAAGCTCATTCTTCTTGTTCTGTGAAGCAAAGAAGATAAAGATAAGAGGAAACTTGAGAGGGACCTTGGTCAAGCAACAGTATCTTTCTTGCAGATTAAAGGCTCCAGTTAAGACTTTTGTCTCCAAATGACCGGATACTGAAGAGGTCAAACTGTAGATGAAAAACTGACCATTTGTGGACGCTACACAATACACATTTTGGTAAAATATTTCTTTTTTAACATTTAAATATAACTTGATAAATTGAAAGGTTTGCTTCTAAAAATATATTTAAATTTTCACATTTACACATAAATTATAAAAACCTTTAATTGTATAGGACCTTTCAGAGCCTGAGGACAAAGAACTTTACATTACATTCACACCCTGGTGGTGATGAACTACATTGTAGCCACAGCTGCCCTGGAGCGCACTGACATAGGCAAGGCTGCAGTGCACAGGCCCCACCGGTCCCTCCAACCACCACCAGCAGGCAAGAAGGGTGAGGTGTGTTGCCCAAGGACACAACAGCAACGTTTTCTGCAGGGAGCCAGGATCGAACCTACAACCCTCCAATTACTGGACAAACCACCTTACCTCCTGAGCTGCTGTTGCCGCTAACATGATGTCAGAGTCTAAATAAATATGATCAAAAAGCAATAAAATTTCACACTAGTTTTATTAAGAGAAGCTGTCACCACATTTACAGTAGAACTAAAATGTTAAATGTGGATAAATGTAATTTTTAGGATAGTAAATGTAATTATTTTATTTGTTTGTGCATTTAGATTTTAGGAGGATGAGAACTAACTGAGAGGAACTATATAGTTTTTAAGTGGGTCCTCCATATAAATTTACAATGAGAATAAAAGACCCGGATAATAAACAATTTTCATGTGAACACAATATCAATGGGGCAAATAAGTCAATAAGTAGCACAAACACACATATACATAAACATACAAACGACACAACGTATTAATGCATTCATAACAGAAAACAAGTAGCACAGATCAATATCAAGTTAAAGTAAGAGTTACTATAAATGCATAAATATCATATTGAACCACAAAGAAGATCAGAAACTGTTCCAAATGGGCATTATATGTTCTTACACAGAAGTTCTAAACTGATGAAAAGATGAAATTGACTCGTTTCAATTTATTGGAGCTTTGACAGAAAAAGCCAGCTTCCCTGACTAGTTAATAGGCTAAATGTGAATGATTGCAGTAACTAGAAACCTTAATGTAATTATTAGAATTCTAAATCGAAATAAATGCAATTATTAGAATTCTAAATGTAAACTAAGTGTAATTATTAGAATTCCAAATGTAAACTAAATGTAATTATTAGAATTCCAAATGTAAACTCAATGTAATTATTAGAATTCTAAATGTAAATTAAATGTAATTATTAGAATTCTAAATGTAAACTAAATATATATATATTAGAATTCTAAATGGAACTAAATGTTAGTTTAAAAATCTAAAATGAAAACTATATGTAATTATTAGAATTCTAAAATGAAAACTAAATGTAATTATTAGAATTCTAAATGTAAACTAAATGTAATTATTATAATTCTAAATAGAACTAAATGAAATTATTAGAATTCTAAATGTAAAATAAATGTAATTATTAGAATTCTAAAATGAAAACTAAATGTAATTATTAGAATTCCAAATGAAAACTAAATGTAATTATTAGAATTCCAAATGTAAACTAAATGTAGTTATTAGAATTCCAAATGTAAACTAAATGTAATTTTTAAAATTCCAAATGTAAAGTAAATGTAATTATTAGAATTCAAAATGGAACTAAATGTTAGTTTAAAATTCTAAAATGAAAACTAAATGTAATTATTAGAATTCTAAAATGAAAACTAAATGTCATTATCAGAATTCTAAATGCAAACTAAATGTAATTATTAGAATTGTAAAAGGAACTAAATGAAGTTATTAGAATTCTAAATGTAAACTAAATGTAATTATTAGAATTCTAAAATGAAAACTAAATTTAATTATTAGATTTATAAATGGATCTAAATGAAATTATTGGAATTCTAAATGTAAACTAAATGTAACTATTAGAATTCTAAAATTAAAACTAAATGTAATTATTTGAATTCTAAATGGAACTAAATGTTAGTTTAGAATTCTAAAATGAAAACTAAATGTAATTATTAGAATTCTAAATATAAACTAAATGTAATTATTAGAATTCTAAATGGAACTAAATGTAATTATTAGAATTCTAAATGGAACTGAATGTTAGTTTAGAATTCTAAATGTAAACTAAATGTAATTATTAGAATTCTAAATGTAAACTAAATGTAATTATTAGAATTCTAAATGTAAACTAAATGTAATTATTAGAATTGAAAATGGAACTAAATGTAATTATTAGAATTCTAAATGTAAACTAAATGTAATTATTAGAATTCTAAAATGAAAACTAAATGTAATTATTAGCATTCCAAATGATAACTAAATGTAATTATTTCAATTCTAAATGGAACTAAATGTTAGTTTAGAATTCTAAAATGAAAACTAAATGTAATTAAAGCTGCAAGCAGCGTCGTTCGGCCCTCGCAGCGAAGCTGCTCGCCCTCCTTCTGCACCCCCTCCGCTCCATCCCCGACGCTCTCCAAACCCGGCTCCGCGCTTTTCCATCCTGGCCGGCAGCCGAGGGCACCAGGGCATGCCTGGCGGAACAGAAAGTCAGCCACCCCGACACCGGAAACAGTAAAAGGCCTCCTCGTCCACACCTCACCCTGACTCAGCATCCCTTCTGAGCCCACCATTACATGTCTCACCACTAGGAGATACTCTATCTTTACCACACTGGTGATGTGATGTTCAGTCTCGGGCAAATCGGAGGCTGTTTGTGGAAGTTACAGTCAAACGTAAGGTCACAGCGTCACGCCAGAAATCGCCATGGCATCAAAGCCCCTCACTTTCTAAAAAGCTATCAGATCTGAATGGTCATTACAACATCATGAAGACAGTGCATGACCTTAGTGTCATCTTGACTAAATTAGAGGGGACAAATATGGGCAGTTCACCATAAAACAATAGACTTCCTGTAGTCAGGGGGCGGGGCTTAGGTGATGTCAGCTGTCCACATTGTCACTGTCTTCAGATGTGGTCAGTGATCACATAGACAAAGTATGAAATTGATCTGATCATGCACATGGGAGTTGTTAAGTCAAATAAGGTAATGGCGACTGGTCAAAGTTTGAGGCTTAGCCACGCCCACACCTTTATACTTATTTAAAATCCGACGGTTGAATTTTTTCCTCTATGTCCTAAGAGTATATAGCAGAAGTTTGAAGGTGATCGGTGGAAAGGGCGAGGAGATATCATTCTCCTAATAACGTGTGCGAAAAACACTAAATTGAGTACTTGGACCAAAATGGCCGACCTCCTGTAGGACATTGCTCTTGGCTCCAAGAGACTTTTTTGTAGGTCCTGATACACTACATTAGTGTGCCAAATTTTGTGATCCTCAGTCAAAGCATGGCTTGGGGCTGACTGTTTTAATGGTCCTAGGGGGCGGTGTTTCAGAAAATAGGTCACGCCCACAAACTTCAGCTGTCCAATTCTATTAGGGGTCAGAGTAGGATCACTCTTCAGAACTTGTGTGGCGATGTCACAATGACTGAAGAAATGAGAGACAAACGTATTTCCATGGCGTGATGGCAAATTTCGCCATGCTCCCAAAGCCCCGCCTTTATTCGAAACCTGCCAGTACTATAAACCAAGTGACCTTTACTTGTCTGCTGCTATTTGCCAGTGTTTGCTGGTGATTGGTTAAAAGGAGTCCAATAGGGAGCTGTGAAAATAAGAGTGGCGTGGCGACAGGTCAAAGTTTGAGGCTTAGCCACGCCCACATCTTTATACTTATTTAAAATCCGACGGTTCAATTTTTTCATCTATGTCTTAAGAGTGTATAGCAGATGTTTGAAGGTGATTGTTGAAAAGGGTGATGGGGAATCCTTATCCAAACAATGTGTGCGAAAACCACTAAATCGAGTACTTGGACCAAAATGGCCGACTTCCTGTGCGACTTTGCTCTTGGCTCCAAGAGACTTTTTTGTAGGGCCTGAGACACCACATTAGTGTACCAATTTTCGTACTCCTCAGTCAAAGCATGGCTTGTGGCTGGCAGTTTTATTGTTCCTAGGGGGCGCTATTTCAGAAAATAGGCCACGCCCACAAATTACAGCTGTCCAGTTCTATTGGGGGTCAGACTAGGATCACTCACCAGACATTTTGTGGCAATGGCACGATAATTGAAGAAATGAGAGGCAAACTTATTGCCATGGCGTGATGGCGAAATTCGCCATGCTCCCAAAGCCTCGCCTTTATTCGAAACCTGCCAGGACTAAAGACCAAGTGTCCTCAACTTGTCTGCTGCTATTTGCCAGTGATTGCTGGCGATTGGTTAAAAGGAGTCCAATAGGGAGCTGTGAAAAACAGAGTGGCGTGGCGACAGGTCAAAGTTTGAGGCTTAGCCACGCCCACACCTTTATACTTATTTAAAATCCGACGGTTGAATTTTTTCCTTTATGTCTTAAGAGTGTATAGCAGAAGTTTGAAGGCGATTGGTGAAAAGGGCGATGGAGCATCACTCTCCAAACAACGTGTGCGAAAACCACTAAATCGAGTACTTGGACCAAAATGGCCGACTTCCTGTGCGACTTTGCACTTGGCTCCAAGAGACTTTTTTGTAGGTCCTGAGACACCACATTAGGAAACCAAATTTCGTACTCCTCAGTCAAAGCATGACTTGGGGCTGACAGTTTTAATGGTCCTAGGGGGCGCTATTTCAGAAAATAGGCCACGCCCACTGGATGTTCACATCACATTTTGTGGGGGGCCGAACTAGGATCACTCCCAAGAGGTTTTGTGGCGATACCTCTAGAAATGACGAAATGGGAGGCAAACGTAAGGCCACATCGGTACGCCTGACTTCGCCGCGCCGCCACAGCCCCGCCTTCTGCAGAAAACTCCCATAAAGTGACGCCAAGTTACCCCAACTTGTCTTCAGTTACCTGCTACAAATTTGGGGTGATTAGTTGAAAGGGCGAATTTTGGAAAATTTCCCAGTAAAACTTGACCTTTTAAGGCCTGAGGGGGCGGTGCTTATGTGACATCATCAATCGACCATTCATTTGTCTTTGGGGGGCGATGCCGATTGTCCATAGATAATTACTTTAACTGTAATTCTTTCATTTATGAAATTAAAGCAATTTGAATTTTTTTGGCGAGTGCTTGAACTTTGAGGCTTGGCCCCGCCCCTTCAGTATTTACGAAAAGTCAATTTTATTTGCTCATTTGATTCATCCATCGCTTCTGTTCGATCGCACACTATTTTTGAGACAATCGTGCGAAAAATGACCAAACTGTTCAACCAAATGTAGACCCTAGAAATGGCCAAAACGGGGTCAAAATGGCCACTTTAGTCCAAAATGGCCGACTTCCTGTTTGATATTGACCATGGGTGCAAGAGGCTTTTCTGTGCGTATTGTTGAGTTCTACAAGTGTACCAAATTTCATCGTTCTACTATGAAAAAAGGTCAAAGCAGAGGGGTATTTTTAATTTTCTAGGGGGCGCTGTCGAAACATTTTTGTACCAACGTTCACGTTGCCAGTGAAATACGTAAATTTCACGCACTTTCTATATTGGGCCAGAATTTGGTGAGTTTTTGGATATGCTAAGACCCCCTAAAGGCCACCCAAAGACGCGGAAGAAAAAGAAAAAAAAAAAGAAAAAAAAAAAAGAATTAAAGCTGCAAGCAGCGTCGTTCGGCCCTCGCAGCGAAGCTGCTCGTCCTCCGTCCGTGCCCCCTCCGCTCCATCCCAGATGCTCTCCAAACCCAGCTCCGCGCTTCTCCGTCCTGGCCGGCAGCCGGGGGCTCCAGGGCACGTCTGGCGGAACAGAAAGTCAACCACCCCGACACCAGAAACCGTGAACGGCCTCCTCGTCCACACCTCACCCTGACTCAGCATCCCCTCTGAGCCCACCATTACACGTCTCACCACTAGGAGATACTCTATCTTTACCACACTGGTGATGTGATGTTCAGTCTCGGGCAAATCGGAGGCTGTTTGTGGAAGTTACAGTCAAACGTAAGGTCACAGCGTCACGCCAGAATTCGCCATGGCATCAAATCCCCTCCCTTTCTGAAAAGCTATCAGATCTGAATGGTCATTACAACATCATGAAGACAGTGCATTACCTTAGTGTCATGTTCACTAAATTAGAGGGGACAAATATGGGCATTTCACCATGAAAAAATCGACTTCCTGTAGTCAGGGGGCGGGGCTTAGGTGATGTCAGCTGTCCACATTGTCATTGTCTTGAGATTTGGTCAATGATCACACAGACACAGTTTGATATAGATCTGATCATGCACATGGGAGTTGTTAAGTCAAGGAATGTAATGGCGAAAGGTCAAGGTTTGAGGCTTAGCCACGCCCACACCTTTATACTTATTTGAAATCCGATGGTTGAATTTTTCCCCTTTTGTCTTAAGAGTAAGTAGCAGAAGTTTGAAGGCGATTGGTGAAAACGGCGATGGTGCAACACTCTCCAAACAACGTGTGCGAAAACCACTAAATCGAGTATTGGACCAAAATGGCCGACTTCCTGTGCGACTTTGCACTTAGCTCCAAGAGACTTTTTTGTAGGTCCTGAGACACCACATTAGTGTGCCAAATTTCGTGTTCCTCAGTGAAAGCATGGCTTGGGGCTGACAGTTTTAATGGTCCTAGGGGGCGTTATTTCAGAAAATAGTCCACGCCCACAAACTTCAGCTGTCCATTTCTATTATGGGTCAGAGTAGGATCACTCATCAGAAATTGTGTGGCGATGTCACAATGATTGAAGAAATGAGAGACAAACGTATTTCCATGGCATGATGGCAAATTTCGCCATGCTCCCAAAGCCCCGCCTTTATTCGAAACCTGCCAGTACTATAGACCAAGTGACCTCAACTTGTCTGCTGCTATTTGTCAGTGATTGCTGGTGATTGAGTAAAAGGAGTCCAATAGAAAGCTGTGAAAAAAAGAGTGGCGTGGCGACAAGTCAAAGTTTGAGGCTTAGCCACGCCCACACCTTTATACTTATTTAAAATCCGACGGTTGAATTTTTTCTTCTATGTCTTAAGAGTGTATAGCAGATGTTTGAAGGTGATTGGTGAAAAGGGTGATGGAGCATCACTCTCCAAACAACGTGTGCGAAAACCACTAAATCGAGTACTTGGACCAAAATGGCCGACTTCCTGTGCGATTTTGCACTTGGCTCCAAGAGACTTTTTTGTAGGTCCTGAGACACCATATTAGTGTACCAAATCTGGTACTCCTCAGTCAAAGCATGGCTTGGGGCTGACAGTTTAAATGGTCCTAGGGGGCGCTATTTCAGAAAATAGGCCACGCCCACCAGATGTTCACATCAGATTCTTTTTGGGGCCGGACTAGGATCACTCCCAAGAAGTGTCGTGGCGATATCTCTAGAAATGACGAAATGGAAGGCAAACGTAAGGCCACGTCTGTACGCCTGACTTCGCCGCGCCGCCACAGCCCCGCCTTCTGCAGAAAACTCCCATAAAGTGACGCCAAGCAACCCCAACTTGTCTTCAGTTAACTGCTACAAATTTGGGATGATTATTTGAAAGGGCGAATTTTTGAAAATTTCCCAGTAAAACTTGACCTTTTAAGTCCTGAGGGGGCGGGGCTTATGTGACATCATCAATCGACCATTCATTTGTCTTCGGGGGGCGATGCCGATTGTCCATAGAAAGTTACTTTAACTGTAATTCTTTCATTTATGAAATTATAGCAATTTGAATTTTTTTGACGAGTGCTCGAACTTTGAGGCCTGGCCCCGCCCCTTCAGTATTTACGAAAAGTCAATTTTATTGTCTCATTTTAATCGTCCATCGCTTCTGTTCGATTGCACACTATTTTTGAGACGATCGTGCTAAAAATGACCAAACTGTTCAACCAAATATAGACCCTAGAAATGGCCAAAACGGCTAAAAATCTCCATTTCAACCCAAAATGGCCGACTTCCTGTTTGATATTGACCATGGTTGCAAGAGACTTTTCTGTGCGGACTGTTGAGTACTACAAGTAAACCAAATTTCATAACTGTACGATAAACTAAGCTTTATGGAGAGGGGTATTTTTCACTTTCTAGAGGGCGCTGTTCAGCCACTTTTTTATGAACTTTCACATCGCCAGTGAAATACGTAAATTTCACGCACTTTCTATATTGGGCCAGAATTTGGTGACTTTTTGGATATGCTAAGACCCCCTAAAGGCCACCCAAAGACGCGGAAGAAAAAAAATAATAATAATAATAATAAATAATAATAATAAACGGAGCAGATACAATAGGCCTTCGCAGCTTCACTGCTCGGGCCTAATAAACGGAGCAGATACAATAGGCCTTCGCAGCTTCACTGCTCGGGCCTAATTATTAGAAATCCAAATGTAAACTAAATGTAATTATTAGAATTCTAAATGTTAACTAAATGTAATTATTTGAATTCTAAATGGAACTACATGTTAGTTTAGAATTCTAAAATGAAAACTAAATGTAATTATTAGAATTCTAAATGTAAACTAAATGTAATTATTAGAATTCTAAATGTAACTAAATGTTAGTTTAGATTTCTGAAATGAAAACTAAATGTAATTATTAGATTTCTAAATGGAACTAAATGTTAGTTTAGAATTCTAAATCTAAACTAAATGTAATTATTGGAATTCTAAATGTAAACTAAATGTAATTATTAGAATTCTAAATGGAACTAAATGTTAGTTTAAAATTCTAAAATGAAAACTAAATGTAATTATTAGAATTCTAAAATGAAAACTAAATGTAATTATCAGAATACTAAATGTAATTATTAGAATTCTAAATGGAACTAAATGAAGTTATTAGAATTCTAAATGTAAACTAAATGTAATTATTAGAATTCTAAAATGAAAACTAAAAGTAATTATTAGAATTAGAAATGGAACTAAATGAAATTATTGGAATTCTAAATGTAAACTAAATGTAATTATTAGAATTCTAAAATGAAAACTAAATGTAATTATTAGAATTCCAAATGAAAATAAAATGTAATTATTAGAATTCTAAATGGAACTAAATGTAATTATTTGAATTCTAAATGGAACTAAATGTTAGTTTAGAATTCTAAAATGAAAACTAAATGTCATTATCAGAATTCTAAATGTAAGTATTAGAATTGTAAATGGAACTAAATGAAGTTATTAGAATTCTAAATGGAAACTAAATGTAATTATTAGAATTCTAAAAATGAAAACTAAATGTAATTATTAGAATTATAAATGGAACTAAATTAAATTATTGGAATTCTAAATGTAAACTAAATATAACTATTAGAATTCTAAATGTAAACTAAATGTAATCATTAGAATTCTAAATGGAACTAAATGTAATTATTAGAATTCTAAATGGAACTAAATGTTAGTTTAGAATTCTAAATGTAAACTAAATGTAATTATTAGAATTCTAAATGTAAACTAAATGTAATTATTAGAATTCTAAATGTAAACTAAATGTAATTATTAGAATTGAAAATGGAACTAAATGTAATTATTAGAATTCTAAATGTAAACTAAATGTAATTATTAGAATTCTAAAAAGAAAACTAAATGTAATTATTAGAATTCCAAATGAAAACTAAATGTAATTATTAGAATTCTAAATGTAAACTAGATGTAATTATTAGAATTCTAAATGGAACTAAATATTAGTTTTGAATTGAAAAATGAAAACTAAATGTAATTATTAGAATTGTAAATGTAAACTAAATGTAATTATTAGAATTCTAAATGGAACTAAATGTTAGTTTAGAATTCTAAAATGAAAACTAAATGTAATTATTAGAATTCAAAATGTAAACTAAATGTAATTATAAGAATTCTAAATGTAAACTAGATGTAATTATTAGAATTCTAAATGGAACTAAATGTTAGTTTAGAATTGAAAAATGAAAACTAAATGTAATTATTAGAATTCCAAATGTAATCTAAATGTAATTATTAGAACTCTAAATGTAAACTAAATGTAATTATTAGAATTCTAAATGGAACTAAATGTAATTATTAGACATCTAATTTGAACTAAATGTTAGTTAAGAATTCTAAATGTAAACTAAATGTAATTATTAGAAATCTAAATGTAAACCAAATGTAATTATTAGAATTCTAAATGTAAACTAAATGTAATTATTAGAATTCCAAATGTAAACTAAATGTAATTATTAGAATTCTAAATGTAGACTAAATGTAATTATTTGAATTCTAAATTGAACTAAATGTCAGTTTAGAATTCTAAAATTAAAACTAAATGTAATTTTAAGAAGTCTAAATGTAAACTTAATGTAATTATTAGAATTCTAAATGGAACTAAATGTTAGTTTAGAATTCTAAAATGAAAACTAAATGTAATTGTTAGAATTCCAAATGTAAACTAAATGTATTTATTAGAATTCTAAATGTAAATTAAATGTAATTATTAGAATTCTAATTTGAACTAAATGTATTTATTAGATTTCTAAAAGTAAAATAAATGTAATTATTAGAATTCTAAATGGAACTAAATGTTAGTTTAGAATTCTAAATGGAACTTAATGTTAGTTTAGAATTCTAAAATTAAAACTAAATGTAATTATTAGAATTCAAAATGTAAACTAAATGTAATTATTAGAATTCTAAATGGAACTAAATGTTAGTTTAGAATTCTATATGGAACTTAATGTTAGTTTAGAATTCTAAAATGAAAACTAAATGTAATTATTAGAATTCTAAATGTAAACTAAATGTATTTATTAGAATTCTAAATGTAAATTAAATGTAATTATTAGAATTCTAATTTGAACTAAATGTATTTATTAGATTTCTAAAAGTAAACTAAATGTAATTATTAGAATTCTAAATGGAACTAAATGTTAGTTTAGAATTCTAAATGGAACTTAATGTTAGTTTAGAATTCTAAAATTAAAACTAAATGTAATTATTAGAATTCAAAATGTAAACTAAATGTAATTATTAGAATTCTAAATGGAACTAAATGTTAGTTTAGAACTCTAAATGGAACTTAATGTTAGTTTAGAATTCTAAAATGAAAACTAAATGTAATTATTAGAATTCTAAATGTAAACTAAATGTATTTATTAGAATTCTAAATGTAAACTAAATGTAATTATTAGAATTCTAAATGTACACTAAATGTAATTATTTGAATCCTAAATTGAACTAAATTTCAGTTTAGATTTCTAAAATTAAAACTAAATGTAATTTTAAGAAGTCTAAATGTAAACTTAATGTAATTATTAGAATTCTAAATGGAACTAAATGTTAGTTTAGAATTCTAAAATGAAAACTAAATGTAATTATTAGAATTCCAAATGTAAACTAAACGTATTTATTAGAATTCTAAATGTAAACTAAATATAATTATTAGAATTCTAAATGGAACTAAATGTATTTATTAGATTTCTAAAAGTAAATTAAATGTAATTATTAGAATTCTAAATTGAACTAAATGTTAGTTTAGAATTCTAAAATTAAAACTAAATGTAATTATTAGAATTCTAAATGTAAACTAAATGTAATTATTAGAATTCTAAATGGAATTAAATGTTAGTTTAGAATTCTAAAATAAAAACTAAATGTAATTATTAGAATTCTAAATGTAAACTAAATGTATTTATTAGAATACTAAATGTAAACTAAATGTAATTATTAGAAATCTAAATGGAACTAAATGTATTTATTAGATTTCTAAATGGAACTAAATGTTAGTTTAAAATTGTAAAATGAAAACTGAATGTCATTATTAGAATTCTAAAATGAAACTAAATGTAGTTATTAGAATTCTAAAATGAAAACTAAATGTAATTATTAGAATTCTAAATGTAAACTAAATGTAATCATTAGAATTGTAAATGGAACTAAATGTTAGTTTAAAATTCTAAAATGAAAACTGAATGTAATTATTAGAATTCTAAAATGAAACTAAATGTAATTATTAGAATTCTAAAATGAAAACTAAATGTAAATATTAGAATTCTAAATGTAAACTAAATATAATTATTAGAATTCTAAATAGAACAAAATGTACTTATTAGAATTCTAAATGTAAACTAAATGTAATTATTAGAATTCTAAAATGAAAACTAAATGTAATTATTAGAATTCTAAATGTAAACTAAATGTAATTATTATAATTCTAAATAGAACTAAATGAAATTATTAGAATTCTAAATGTAAACTAAATGTAATTATTAGAATTCTAAAATGAAAACTAATGTAATTATTAGAATTCCAAATGAAAACTAAATGTAATTATTAGAATTCCAAATGTAAACTAAATGTAGTTATTAGAATTCCAAATGTAAACTAAATGTAATTTTTAAAATTCCAAATGTAAAGTAAATGTAATTATTAGAATTCAAAATGGAACTAAATGTTAGTTTAAAATTCTAAAATGAAAACTAAATGTAATTATTAGAATTCTAAAATGAAAACTAAATGTCATTATCAGAATTCTAAATGCAAACTAAATGTAATTATTAGAATTGTAAAAGGAACTAAATGAAGTTATTAGAATTCTAAATGTAAACTAAATGTAATTATTAGAATTCTAAAATGAAAACTAAATTTAATTATTAGATTTATAAATGGATCTAAATGAAATTATTGGAATTCTAAATGTAAACTAAATGTAACTATTAGAATTCTAAAATTAAAACTAAATGTAATTATTTGAATTCTAAATGGAACTAAATGTTAGTTTAGAATTCTAAAATGAAAACTAAATGTAATTATTAGAATTCTAAATGTAAACTAAATGTAATTATTAGAATTCTAAATGGAACTAAATGTAATTATTAGAATTCTAAATGGAACTGAATGTTAGTTTAGAATTCTAAATGTAAACTAAATGTAATTATTAGAATTCTAAATGTAAACTAAATGTAATTATTAGAATTCTAAATGTAAACTAAATGTAATTATTAGAATTGAAAATGGAACTAAATGTAATTATTAGAATTCTAAATGTAAACTAAATGTAATTATTAGAATTCTAAAATAAAAACTAAATGTAATTATTAGCATTCCAAATGATAACTAAATGTAATTATTTCAATTCTAAATGGAACTAAGTGTTAGTTTAGAATTCTAAAATGAAAACTAAATGTAATTATTAGAAATCCAAATGTAAACTAAATGTAATTATTAGAATTCTAAATGTTAACTAAATGTAATTATTTGAATTCTAAATGGAACTACATGTTAGTTTAGAATTCTAAAATGAAAACTAAATGTAATTATTAGAATTCTAAATGTAAACTAAATGTAATTATTAGAATTCTAAATGTAACTAAATGTTAGTTTAGATTTCTGAAATGAAAACTAAATGTAATTATTAGATTTCTAAATGGAACTAAATGTTAGTTTAGAATTCTAAATCTAAACTAAATGTAATTATTGGAATTCTAAATGTAAACTAAATGTAATTATTAGAATTCTAAATGGAACTAAATGTTAGTTTAAAATTCTAAAATGAAAACTAAATGTAATTATTAGAATTCTAAAATGAAAACTAAATGTAATTATCAGAATACTAAATGTAATTATTAGAATTCTAAATGGAACTAAATGAAGTTATTAGAATTCTAAATGTAAACTAAATGTAATTATTAGAATTCTAAAATGAAAACTAAAAGTAATTATTAGAATTAGAAATGGAACTAAATGAAATTATTGGAATTCTAAATGTAAACTAAATGTAATTATTAGAATTCTAAAATGAAAACTAAATGTAATTATTAGAATTCCAAATGAAAATAAAATGTAATTATTAGAATTCTAAATGGAACTAAATGTAATTATTTGAATTCTAAATGGAACTAAATGTTAGTTTAGAATTCTAAAATGAAAACTAAATGTCATTATCAGAATTCTAAATGTAAGTATTAGAATTGTAAATGGAACTAAATGAAGTTATTAGAATTCTAAATGGAAACTAAATGTAATTATTAGAATTCTAAAAATGAAAACTAAATGTAATTATTAGAATTATAAATGGAACTAAATTAAATTATTGGAATTCTAAATGTAAACTAAATATAACTATTAGAATTCTAAATGTAAACTAAATGTAATCATTAGAATTCTAAATGGAACTAAATGTAATTATTAGAATTCTAAATGGAACTAAATGTTAGTTTAGAATTCTAAATGTAAACTAAATGTAATTATTAGAATTCTAAATGTAAACTAAATGTAATTATTAGAATTCTAAATGTAAACTAAATGTAATTATTAGAATTGAAAATGGAACTAAATGTAATTATTAGAATTCTAAATGTAAACTAAATGTAATTATTAGAATTCTAAAAAGAAAACTAAATGTAATTATTAGAATTCCAAATGAAAACTAAATGTAATTATTAGAATTCTAAATGTAAACTAGATGTAATTATTAGAATTCTAAATGGAACTAAATATTAGTTTTGAATTGAAAAATGAAAACTAAATGTAATTATTAGAATTGTAAATGTAAACTAAATGTAATTATTAGAATTCTAAATGGAACTAAATGTTAGTTTAGAATTCTAAAATGAAAACTAAATGTAATTATTAGAATTCAAAATGTAAACTAAATGTAATTATAAGAATTCTAAATGTAAACTAGATGTAATTATTAGAATTCTAAATGGAACTAAATGTTAGTTTAGAATTGAAAAATGAAAACTAAATGTAATTATTAGAATTCCAAATGTAATCTAAATGTAATTATTAGAACTCTAAATGTAAACTAAATGTAATTATTAGAATTCTAAATGGAACTAAATGTAATTATTAGACATCTAATTTGAACTAAATGTTAGTTAAGAATTCTAAATGTAAACTAAATGTAATTATTAGAAATCTAAATGTAAACCAAATGTAATTATTAGAATTCTAAATGTAAACTAAATGTAATTATTAGAATTCCAAATGTAAACTAAATGTAATTATTAGAATTCTAAATGTAGACTAAATGTAATTATTTGAATTCTAAATTGAACTAAATGTCAGTTTAGAATTCTAAAATTAAAACTAAATGTAATTTTAAGAAGTCTAAATGTAAACTTAATGTAATTATTAGAATTCTAAATGGAACTAAATGTTAGTTTAGAATTCTAAAATGAAAACTAAATGTAATTGTTAGAATTCCAAATGTAAACTAAATGTATTTATTAGAATTCTAAATGTAAATTAAATGTAATTATTAGAATTCTAATTTGAACTAAATGTATTTATTAGATTTCTAAAAGTAAAATAAATGTAATTATTAGAATTCTAAATGGAACTAAATGTTAGTTTAGAATTCTAAATGGAACTTAATGTTAGTTTAGAATTCTAAAATTAAAACTAAATGTAATTATTAGAATTCAAAATGTAAACTAAATGTAATTATTAGAATTCTAAATGGAACTAAATGTTAGTTTAGAATTCTATATGGAACTTAATGTTAGTTTAGAATTCTAAAATGAAAACTAAATGTAATTATTAGAATTCTAAATGTAAACTAAATGTATTTATTAGAATTCTAAATGTAAATTAAATGTAATTATTAGAATTCTAATTTGAACTAAATGTATTTATTAGATTTCTAAAAGTAAACTAAATGTAATTATTAGAATTCTAAATGGAACTAAATGTTAGTTTAGAATTCTAAATGGAACTTAATGTTAGTTTAGAATTCTAAAATTAAAACTAAATGTAATTATTAGAATTCAAAATGTAAACTAAATGTGATTATTAGAATTCTAAATGGAACTAAATGTTAGTTTAGAACTCTAAATGGAACTTAATGTTAGTTTAGAATTCTAAAATGAAAACTAAATGTAATTATTAGAATTCTAAATGTAAACTAAATGTAATTATTAGAATTCTAAATGTAACTAAATGTTAGTTTAGATTTCTGAAATGAAAACTAAATGTAATTATTAGATTTCTAAATGGAACTAAATGTTTATTTAGAATTCTAAATGTAAACTAAATGTAATTATTAGAATTCTAAATGTAAACTAAATGTAATCATTAGAATTCTAAATGTAAACTAAATGTTAGTTTAAAATTCTAAAATGAAAACTGAATGTAATTATTAGAATTCTAAAATGAAACTAAATGTAATTATTAGAATTCTAAAATGAAAACTAAATGTAAATATTAGAATTCTAAATGTAAACTAAATGTAATTATTAGAATTCTAAATGGAACAAAATGTACTTATTAGAATTCTAAATGTAAACTAAATGTAATTATTAGAATTCTAAATGTAACTAACTGAAATTATTAGAATTCTAAATGTAAACTAAATGTAAATTTTAGAATTCTAAAATGAAAACTAAATGTAATTATTGGAATTCTAAATGGAACTAAATGTAATTATTAGAATTCTAAAATGAAAACTGAATATAATTATTAGAATTCCAAATGAAAATTAATGTAATTATTAGAATTCCAAATGAAAACTAAATGTAGCTATTAGAATTCCAAATGTAAACTAAATGTAATTATTAGAATTCTAACTGTAAACTAAATGTAATTATTTGAATTCTAAATGGAACTAAATGTTAGTTTAGAATTCTAAAATGAAAACTAAATGTAATTATTAGAATTCTTAAATGAAAACTAAGTGTATTTATTAGAATTCTAAAATGAAAACTAAATGTAATTATTAGAATTCTAAATGTTAACTAAATGTAATTATTTGAACTCTAAATGGAATTACATGTTAGTTTAGAATTCTAAAATGAAAACTAAATGTAATTATTGGAATTCTAAATGTAAAATAAATGTAATTATTAGAATTCTAAATGTAACTAAATGTTAGTTTAGATTTCTGAAATGAAAACTAAATGTAATTATTAGATTTCTAAATGGAACTAAATGTTAGTTTAGAATTCTAAATGTAAACTAAATGTAATTATTAGAATTCTAAATGTAAACTAAATGTAATTATTAGAATTCTAAATGGAACTAAATGTTAGTTTAAAATTCTAAAATGAAAACTAAATGTAATTATTAGAATTCTAAAATGAAAACTAAATGTAATTATCAGAATACTAAATGTAATTATTAGAATTCTAAATGGAACTAAATGAAGTTATTAGAATTCTAAATGTAAACTAAATGTAATTATTAGAATTCTAAAATGAAAACTAAAAGTAATTATTAGAATTAGAAATGGAACTAAATGAAATTATTGGAATTCTAAATGTAAACTAAATGTAATTATTAGAATTCTAAAATGAAAACTAAATGTAATTATTAGAAATCTAAATGGAACTAAATGTTAGTTTAAAATTCTAAAATGAAAACTGAATGTCATTATTAGAATTCTAAAATAAAACTAAATATAGTTATTAGAATTCTAAAATGAAAACTAAATGTAATTATTAGAATTCTAAATGTAAACTAAATGTAATCATTAGAATTCTAAATGTAAACTAAATGTTAGTTTAAAATTCTAAAATGAAAACTGAATGTAATTATTAGAATTCTAAAATGAAACTAAATGTAATTATTAGAATTCTAAAATGAAAACTAAATGTAAATATTAGAATTCTAAATGTAAACTAAATGTAATTATTAGAATTCTAAATGGAACAAAATGTACTTATTAGAATTCTAAATGTAAACTAAATGTAATTATTAGAATTCTAAATGTAACTAACTGAAATTATTAGAATTCTAAATGTAAACTAAATGTAAATTTTAGGATTCTAAAATGAAAACTAAATGTAATTATTGGAATTCTAAATGGAACTAAATGTAATTATTAGAATTCTAAAATGAAAACTAAATGTAATTATTAGAATTCCAAATGAAAATTAATGTAATTATTAGAATTCCAAATGAAAACTAAATGTAGCTATTAGAATTCCAAATGAAAACTAAATGTAGCTATTAGAATTCCAAATGTAAACTAAATGTAATTATTAGAATTCTAACTGTAAACTAAATGTAATTATTTGAATTCTAAATGGAACTAAATGTTAGTTTAGAATTCTAAAATGAAAACTAAATGTAATTATTAGAATTCTTAAATGAAAACTAAGTGTATTTATTAGAATTCTAAAATGAAAACTAAATGTAATTATTAGAATTCCAAATGAAAACTGAATGTAATTATTAGAATTCCAAATGAAAACTAAATGTAATTATTAGTATTCCAAATGTAAACTAAATGTAATTATTAGAATTCTAACTGTAAACTAAATGTAATTATTTGAATTCTAAATGGAACTAAATGTTAGTTTAGAATTCTAAAATGAAAACTAAATGTAATTATTAGAATTCTAAAATGAAAACTAAGTGTATTTATTAGAATTCTAAAATGAAAACTAAATGTAATTATTAGAATTCTAAATGAAAACTAAATGTAATTATTAGAATTCTAAATGGAACTAAATGAAAATATTAGAATTCTAAATGTAAATTTTAGAATTCTAAAATGAAAACTAAATGTAATTATTAGAATTCTAAATGGAACTAAATGTCATTATTAGAATTCCAAATGTAAACTAAATGTAATTATTAGAATTCTAACTGTAAGTTAAATGTAATTATTTGATTTCTATATGGAGCTAAATGTTAGTTTAGAATTCTAAAATGAAAACTAAATGTAATTATTAGTATTCTAAATGTAAACTAAATGTAATTATTAGAATTCTAAATGGAACTAAATGTAATTATTAGAATTCTAATTTGAACTAAATGTTAGTTTAGAATTCTAAATGTAAACTAAATGTAATGATTAGAATTCTTAAATGAAAACTAAGTGTATTTATTAGAATTCTAAAATGAAAACTAAATGTAATTATTAGAATTCTTAAATAAAAACTAAGTGTATTTATTAGAATTCTAAAATGAAAACTAAATGTAATTATTAGAATTCTAAATGAAAACTAAATGTAATTATTAGAATTCTACTTGGAACTAAATGAAAATATTAGAATTCTAAATGTAAACTAAATGTAAATTTTAGAATTCTAAATTGAAAACTAAATGTAATTATTAGAATTCTAAATGGAACTAAATGTCATTATTAGAATTCCAAATGTAAACTTAATGTAATTATTAGAATTCTAACTGAAAGTTAAATATAATTATTTGAATTCTATATGGAGCTAAATGTTAGTTTAGAATTCTAAAATGAAAACTAAATGTAATTATTAGAATTCTAAATGTAAACTAAATGTAATTATTAGAATTCTAAATGGAACTAAATGTAATTATTAGAATTCTAATTTGAACTAAATGTTAGTTTAGAATTCTAAATGTAAACTAAATGTAATTATTAGAATTCTAAATGTAAACCAAATGTAATTATTTGAATTCTAAATTGAACTAAATGTTAGTTTAGAATTCTAAAATTAAAACTAAATGTAATTTTAAGAAGTCTAAATGTAAACTTAATGTAACTATTAGAATTCTAAATGGAACTAAATGTTAGTTTAGAATTCTAAAATGAAAACTAAATGTAATTATTAGAACTCCAAATGTAAACTAAATGTAATTATTAGAACTCTAAATGTAAACTAAATGTAATTATTAGAATTCTAAAATGAAAACTAAATGTAATTATTAGAATTCCAAATGAAAACTAAATGTAATTACTAGAATTCCAAATGTAAACTAAATGTAGTTATTAGAATTCCAAATGTAAACTAAATGTAATTTTTAAAATTCCAAATGTAAAGTAAATGTAATTATTAGAATTCAAAATGGAACTAAATGTTAGTTTAAAATTCTAAAATGAAAACTAAATGTAATTATTAGAATTCTAAAATGAAAACTAAATGTCATTATCAGAATTCTAAATGCAAACTAAATGTAATTATTAGAATTGTAAAAGGAACTAAATGAAGTTATTAGAATTCTAAATGTAAACTAAATGTAATTATTAGAATTCTAAAATGAAAACTAAATGTAATTATTAGATTTATAAATGGATCTAAATGAAATTATTGGAATTCTAAATGTAAACTAAATGTAACTATTAGAATTCTAAAAGTAAAACTAATTGTAATTATTTGAGTTCTAAATGGAACTAAATGTTAGTTTAGAATTCTAAAATGAAAACTAAATGTAATTATTAGAATTCTAAATGTAAACTAAATGTAATTATTAGAATTCTAAATGGAACTAAATGTAATTATTAGAATTCTAAATGGAACTGAATGTTAGTTTAGAATTCTAAATGTAAACTAAATGTAATTATTAGAATTCTAAATGTAAACTAAATGTAATTATTAGAATTCTAAATGTAAACTAAATGTAATTATTAGAATTGAAAATGGAACTAAATGTAATTATTAGAATTCTAAATGTAAACTAAATGTAATTATTAGAATTCTAAAATGAAAACTAAATGTAATTATTAGCATTCCAAATGATAACTAAATGTAATTATTTGAATTCTAAATGGAACTAAATGTTAGTTTAGAATTCTAAAATGAAAACTAAATGTAATTATTAGAAATCCAAATGTAAACTAAATGTAATTATTAGAATTCTAAATGTTAACTAAATGTAATTATTTGAATTCTAAATGGAACTACATGTTAGTTTAGAATTCTAAAATGAAAACTAAATGTAATTATTAGAATTCTAAATGTAAACTAAATGTAATTATTAGAATTCTAAATGTAACTAAATGTTAGTTTAGATTTCTGAAATGAAAACTAAATGTAATTATTAGATTTCTAAATGGAACTAAATGTTAGTTTAGAATTCTAAATCTAAACTAAATGTAATTATTGGAATTCTAAATGTAAACTACATGTAATTATTAGAATTCTAAATGGAACTAAATGTTAGTTTAAAATTCTAAAATGAAAACTAAATGTAATTATTAGAATTCTAAAATGAAAACTAAATGTAATTATCAGAATACTAAATGTAATTATTAGAATTCTAAATGGAACTAAATGAAGTTATTAGAATTCTAAATGTAAACTAAATGTAATTATTAGAATTCTAAAATGAAAACTAAAAGTAATTATTAGAATTAGAAATGGAACTAAATGAAATTATTGGAATTCTAAATGTAAACTAAATGTAATTATTAGAATTCTAAAATGAAAACTAAATGTAATTATTAGAATTCCAAATGAAAATAAAATGTAATTATTAGAATTCTAAATGGAACTAAATGTAATTATTTGAATTCTAAATGGAACTAAATGTTAGTTTAGAATTCTAAAATGAAAACTAAATGTCATTATCAGAATTCTAAATGTAAGTATTAGAATTGTAAATGGAACTAAATGAAGTTATTAGAATTCTAAATGGAAACTAAATGTAATTATTAGAATTCTAAAAATGAAAACTAAATGTAATTATTAGAATTATAAATGGAACTAAATGAAATTATTGGAATTCTAAATGTAAACTAAATATAACTATTAGAATTCTAAATGTAAACTAAATGTAATCATTAGAATTCTAAATGGAACTAAATGTAATTATTAGAATTCTAAATGGAACTAATGTTAGTTTAGAATTCTAAATGTAAACTAAATGTAATTATTAGAATTCTAAATGTAAACTAAATGTAATTATTAGAATTCTAAATGTAAACTAAATGTAATTATTAGAATTGAAAATGGAACTAAATGTAATTATTAGAATTCTAAATGTAAACTAAATGTAATTATTAGAATTCTAAAAAGAAAACTAAATGTAATTATTAGAATTCCAAATGAAAACTAAATGTAATTATTTGAATTCTAAATGTAAACTAGATGTAATTATTAGAATTCTAAATGGAACTAAATATTAGTTTTGA
This sequence comes from Nothobranchius furzeri, assembly GCF_043380555.1. Classification (NCBI taxonomy): domain Eukaryota; kingdom Metazoa; phylum Chordata; class Actinopteri; order Cyprinodontiformes; family Nothobranchiidae; genus Nothobranchius; species Nothobranchius furzeri. The sequence continues at coordinate 86,090,335 of NC_091743.1, forward strand.
ATTGAAAAATGAAAACTAAATGTAATTATTAGAATTGTAAATGTAAACTAAATGTAATTATTAGAATTCTAAATGGAACTAAATGTTAGTTTAGAATTCTAAAATGAAAACTAAATGTAATTATTAGAATTCAAAATGTAAACGAAATGTAATTATAAGAATTCTAAATGTAAACTAGATGTAATTATTAGAATTCTAAATGGAACTAAATGTTAGTTTAGAATTGAAAAATGAAAACTAAATGTAATTATTAGAATTCCAAATGTAATCTAAATGTAATTATTAGAACTCTAAATGTAAACTAAATGTAATTATTAGAATTCTAAATGGAACTAAATGTAATTATTAGACATCTAATTTGAACTAAATGTTAGTTAAGAATTCTAAATGTAAACTAAATGTAATTATTAGAAATCTAAATGTAAACCAAATGTAATTATTAGAATTCTAAATGTAAACTAAATCTAATTATTAGAATTCCAAATGTAAACTAAATGTAATTATTAGAATTCTAAATGTAGACTAAATGCAATTATTTGAATTCTAAATTGAACTAAATGTCAGTTTAGAATTCTAACATTAAAACTAAATGTAATTTTAAGAAGTCTAAATGTAAACTTAATGTAATTATTAGAATTCTAAATGGAACTAAATGTTAGTTTAGAATTCTAAAATGAAAACTAAATGTAATTATTAGAATTCCAAATGTAAACTAAATGTATTTATTAGAATTCTAAATGTAAATTAAATGTAATTATTAGAATTCTAATTTGAACTAAATGTATTTATTAGATTTCTAAAAGTAAAATAAATGTAATTATTAGAATTCTAAATGGAACTAAATGTTAGTTTAGAGTTCTAAATGGAACTTAATGTTAGTTTAGAATTCTAAAATTAAAACTAAATGTAATTATTAGAATTCTAAATGTAAACTAAATGTGATTATTTGAATTCTAAATGGAACTAAATGTTAGTTTAGAATTCTAAAATGAAAACTAAATGTAATTATTAGAAATCCAAATGTAAACTAAATGTAATTATTAGAATTCTAAATGTTAACTAAATGTAATTATTTGAATTCTAAATGGAACTACATGTTAGTTTAGAATTCTAAAATGAAAACTAAATGTAATTATTAGAATTCTAAATGTAAACTAAATGTAATTATTAGAATTCTAAATGTAACTAAATGTTAGTTTAGATTTCTGAAATGAAAACTAAATGTAATTATTAGATTTCTAAATGGAACTAAATGTTAGTTTAGAATTCTAAATCTAAACTAAATGTAATTATTGGAATTCTAAATGTAAACTACATGTAATTATTAGAATTCTAAATGGAACTAAATGTTAGTTTAAAATTCTAAAATGAAAACTAAATGTAATTATTAGAATTCTAAAATGAAAACTAAATGTAATTATCAGAATACTAAATGTAATTATTAGAATTCTAAATGGAACTAAATGAAGTTATTAGAATTCTAAATGTAAACTAAATGTAATTATTAGAATTCTAAAATGAAAACTAAAAGTAATTATTAGAATTAGAAATGGAACTAAATGAAATTATTGGAATTCTAAATGTAAACTAAATGTAATTATTAGAATTCTAAAATGAAAACTAAATGTAATTATTAGAATTCCAAATGAAAATAAAATGTAATTATTAGAATTCTAAATGGAACTAAATGTAATTATTTGAATTCTAAATGGAACTAAATGTTAGTTTAGAATTCTAAAATGAAAACTAAATGTCATTATCAGAATTCTAAATGTAAGTATTAGAATTGTAAATGGAACTAAATGAAGTTATTAGAATTCTAAATGGAAACTAAATGTAATTATTAGAATTCTAAAAATGAAAACTAAATGTAATTATTAGAATTATAAATGGAACTAAATGAAATTATTGGAATTCTAAATGTAAACTAAATATAACTATTAGAATTCTAAATGTAAACTAAATGTAATCATTAGAATTCTAAATGGAACTAAATGTAATTATTAGAATTCTAAATGGAACTAATGTTAGTTTAGAATTCTAAATGTAAACTAAATGTAATTATTAGAATTCTAAATGTAAACTAAATGTAATTATTAGAATTCTAAATGTAAACTAAATGTAATTATTAGAATTGAAAATGGAACTAAATGTAATTATTAGAATTCTAAATGTAAACTAAATGTAATTATTAGAATTCTAAAAAGAAAACTAAATGTAATTATTAGAATTCCAAATGAAAACTAAATGTAATTATTTGAATTCTAAATGTAAACTAGATGTAATTATTAGAATTCTAAATGGAACTAAATATTAGTTTTGAATTGAAAAATGAAAACTAAATGTAATTATTAGAATTGTAAATGTAAACTAAATGTAATTATTAGAATTCTAAATGGAACTAAATGTTAGTTTAGAATTCTAAAATGAAAACTAAATGTAATTATTAGAATTCAAAATGTAAACGAAATGTAATTATAAGAATTCTAAATGTAAACTAGATGTAATTATTAGAATTCTAAATGGAACTAAATGTTAGTTTAGAATTGAAAAATGAAAACTAAATGTAATTATTAGAATTCCAAATGTAATCTAAATGTAATTATTAGAACTCTAAATGTAAACTAAATGTAATTATTAGAATTCTAAATGGAACTAAATGTAATTATTAGACATCTAATTTGAACTAAATGTTAGTTAAGAATTCTAAATGTAAACTAAATGTAATTATTAGAAATCTAAATGTAAACCAAATGTAATTATTAGAATTCTAAATGTAAACTAAATCTAATTATTAGAATTCCAAATGTAAACTAAATGTAATTATTAGAATTCTAAATGTAGACTAAATGTAATTATTTGAATTCTAAATTGAACTAAATGTCAGTTTAGAATTCTAACATTAAAACTAAATGTAATTTTAAGAAGTCTAAATGTAAACTTAATGTAATTATTAGAATTCTAAATGGAACTAAATGTTAGTTTAGAATTCTAAAATGAAAACTAAATGTAATTATTAGAATTCCAAATGTAAACTAAATGTATTTATTAGAATTCTAAATGTAAATTAAATGTAATTATTAGAATTCTAATTTGAACTAAATGTATTTATTAGATTTCTAAAAGTAAAATAAATGTAATTATTAGAATTCTAAATGGAACTAAATGTTAGTTTAGAATTCTAAATGGAACTTAATGTTAGTTTAGAATTCTAAAATTAAAACTAAATGTAATTATTAGAATTCAAAATGTAAACTAAATGTAATTATTAGAATTCTAAATGGAACTAAATGTTAGTTTAGAAATCTATATGGAACTTAATGTTAGTTTAGAATTCTAAAATGAAAACTAAATGTAATTATTAGAATTCTAAATGTAAACTAAATGTATTTATTAGAATTCTAAATGTAAATTAAATGTAATTATTAGAATTCTAATTTGAACTAAATGTATTTATTAGATTTCTAAAAGAAAACTAAATGTAATTATTAGAATTCTAAATGGAACTAAATGTTAGTTTAGAATTCTAAATGGAACTTAATGTTAGTTTAGAATTCTAAAATTAAAACTAAATGTAATTATTAGAATTCAAAATGTAAACTAAATGTAATTATTAGAATTCTAAATGGAACTAAATGTTAGTTTAGAATTCTAAATGGAACTTAATGTTAGTTTAGAATTCTAAAATGAAAACTAAATGTAATTATTAGAATTCTAAATGTAAACTAAATGTATTTATTAGAATTCTAAATGTAAACTAAATGTAATTATTAGAATTCTAAATGTAAACTAAATGTAATTATTTGAATCCTAAATTGAACTAAATTTCAGTTTAGATTTCTAAAATTAAAACTAAATGTAATTTTAAGAAGTCTAAATGTAAACTTAATGTAATTATTAGAATTCTAAATGGAACTAAATGTTAGTTTAGAATTCTAAAATGAAAACTAAATGTAATTATTAGAATTCCAAATGTAAACTAAACGTATTTATTAGAATTCTAAATGTAAACTAAATATAATTATTAGAATTCTAAATGGAACTAAATGTATTTATTAGATTTCTAAAAGTAAATTAAATGTAATTATTAGAATTCTAAATTGAACTAAATGTTAGTTTAGAATTCTAAAATTAAAACTAAATGTAATTATTAGAATTCTAAATGTAAACTAAATGTAATTATTAGAATTCTAAATGGAACTAAATGTATTTATTAGATTTCTAAATGGAACTAAATGTTAGTTTAAAATTCTAAAATGAAAACTGAATGTCATTATTAGAATTCTAAAATGAAACTAAATGTAGTTATTAGAATTCTAAAATGAAAACTAAATGTAATTATTAGAATTCTAAATGTAAACTAAATGTAATCATTAGAATTGTAAATGGAACTAAATGTTAGTTTAAAATTCTAAAATGAAAACTGAATGTAATTATTAGAATTCTAAAATTAAACTAAATGTAATTATTAGAATTCTAAATGTAAACTAAATGTAATTATTAGAATTCTAAATAGAACAAAATGTACTTATTAGAATTCTAAATGTAAACTAAATGTAATTATTAGAATTCTAAATGTAACTAACTGAAATTATTAGAATTCTAAATGTAAACTAAATGTAAATTTTAGAATTCTAAAATGAAAACTAAATGTAATTATTGGAATTCTAAATGGAACTAAATGTAATTATTAGAATTCTAAAATGAAAACCAAATGTAATTATTAGAATTCCAAATGAAAATTAATGTAATTATTAGAATTCCAAATGAAAACTAAATGTAGCTATTAGTATTCCAAATGTAAACTAAATGTAATTATTAGAATTTTAACTGTAAACTAAATGTAATTATTTGAATTCTAAATGGAACTAAATGTTAGTTTAGAATTCTAAAATGAAAACTAAATGTAATTATTAGAATTCTTAAATGAAAACTAAGTGTATTTATTAGAATTCTAAAATGAAAACTAAATGTAATTATTAGAATTCTAAATGTTAACTAAATGTAATTATTTGAACTCTAAATGGAATTACATGTTAGTTTAGAATTCTAAAATGAAAACTAAATGTAATTATTAGAATTGTAAATGTAAACTAAATGTAATTATTAGAATTCTAAATGTAACTAAATGTTAGTTTAGCTTTCTGAAATGAAAACTAAATGTAATTATTAGATTTCTAAATGGAACTAAATGTTTATTTAGAATTCTAAATGTAAACTAAATGTAATTATTAGAATTCTAAATGTAAACTAAATGTAATCATTAGAATTCTAAATGTAAACTAAATGTCAGTTTAAAATTCTAAAATGAAAACTGAATGTAATTATTAGAATTCTAAAATGAAACTAAATGTAATTATTAGAATTCTAAAATGAAAACTAAATGTAAATATTAGAATTCTAAATGTAAACTAAATGTAATTATTAGAATTCTAAATGGAACAAAATGTACTTATTAGAATTCTAAATGTAAACTAAATGTAATTATTAGAATTCTAAATGTAACTAACTGAAATTATTAGAATTCTAAATGTAAACTAAATGTAAATTTTAGAATTCTAAAATGAAAACTAAATGTAATTATTGGAATTCTAAATGGAACTAAATGTAATTATTAGAATTCTAAAATGAAAACTGAATGTAATTATTAGAATTCCAAATGAAAATTAATGTAATTATTAGAATTCCAAATGAAAACTAAATGTAGCTATTAGAATTCCAAATGTAAACTAAATGTAATTATTAGAATTCTAACTGTAAACTAAATGTAATTATTTGAATTCTAAATGGAACTAAATGTTAGTTTAGAATTCTAAAATGAAAACTAAATGCAATTATTAGAATTCTTAAATGAAAACTAAGTGTATTTATTAGAATTCTAAAATGAAAACTAAATGTAATTATTAGAATTCTAAATGTTAACTAAATGTAATTATTTGAACTCTAAATGGAATTACATGTTAGTTTAGAATTCTAAAATGAAAACTAAATGTAATTATTGGATTTCTGAAATGAAAACTAAATGTAATTATTAGATTTCTAAATGGAACTAAATGTTAGTTTAGAATTCTAAATGTAAACTAAATGTAATTATTAGAATTCTAAATGTAAACTAAATGTAATTATTAGAATTCTAAATGGAACTAAATGTTAGTTTAAAATTCTAAAATGAAAACTAAATGTAATTATTAGAATTCTAAAATGAAAACTAAATGTAATTATCAGAATACTAAATGTAATTATTAGAATTCTAAATGGAACTAAATGAAGTTATTAGAATTCTAAATGTAAACTAAATGTAATTATTAGAATTCTAAAATGAAAACTAAAAGTAATTATTAGAATTAGAAATGGAACTAAATGAAATTATTGGAATTCTAAATGTAAACTAAATGTAATTATTAGAATTCTAAAATGAAAACTAAATGTAATTATTAGAAATCTAAATGGAACTAAATGTATTTATTAGATTTCTAAATGGAACTAAATGTTAGTTTAAAATTCTAAAATGAAAACTGAATGTCATTATTAGAATTCTAAAATGAAAACCAAATGTAATTATTAGAATTCCAAATGAAAATTAATGTAATTATTAGAATTCCAAATGAAAACTAAATGTAGCTATTAGAATTCCAAATGTAAACTAAATGTAATTATTAGAATTCTAACTGTAAACTAAATGTAATTATTTGAATTCTAAATGGAACTAAATGTTAGTTTAGAATTCTAAAATGAAAACTAAATGTAATTATTAGAATTCTTAAATGAAAACTAAGTGTATTTATTAGAATTCTAAAATGAAAACTAAATGTAATTATTAGAATTCTAAATGTTAACTAAATGTAATTATTTGAACTCTAAATGGAATTACATGTTAGTTTAGAATTCTAAAATGAAAACTAAATGTAATTATTAGAATTGTAAATGTAAACTAAATGTAATTATTAGAATTCTAAATGTAACTAAATGTTAGTTTAGCTTTCTGAAATGAAAACTAAATGTAATTATTAGATTTCTAAATGGAACTAAATGTTTATTTAGAATTCTAAATGTAAACTAAATGTAATTATTAGAATTCTAAATGTAAACTAAATGTAATCATTAGAATTCTAAATGTAAACTAAATGTCAGTTTAAAATTCTAAAATGAAAACTGAATGTAATTATTAGAATTCTAAAATGAAACTAAATGTAATTATTAGAATTCTAAAATGAAAACTAAATGTAAATATTAGAATTCTAAATGTAAACTAAATGTAATTATTAGAATTCTAAATGGAACAAAATGTACTTATTAGAATTCTAAATGTAAACTAAATGTAATTATTAGAATTCTAAATGTAACTAACTGAAATTATTAGAATTCTAAATGTAAACTAAATGTAAATTTTAGAATTCTAAAATGAAAACTAAATGTAATTATTGGAATTCTAAATGGAACTAAATGTAATTATTAGAATTCTAAAATGAAAACTGAATGTAATTATTAGAATTCCAAATGAAAATTAATGTAATTATTAGAATTCCAAATGAAAACTAAATGTAGCTATTAGAATTCCAAATGTAAACTAAATGTAATTATTAGAATTCTAACTGTAAACTAAATGTAATTATTTGAATTCTAAATGGAACTAAATGTTAGTTTAGAATTCTAAAATGAAAACTAAATGCAATTATTAGAATTCTTAAATGAAAACTAAGTGTATTTATTAGAATTCTAAAATGAAAACTAAATGTAATTATTAGAATTCTAAATGTTAACTAAATGTAATTATTTGAACTCTAAATGGAATTACATGTTAGTTTAGAATTCTAAAATGAAAACTAAATGTAATTATTGGATTTCTGAAATGAAAACTAAATGTAATTATTAGATTTCTAAATGGAACTAAATGTTAGTTTAGAATTCTAAATGTAAACTAAATGTAATTATTAGAATTCTAAATGTAAACTAAATGTAATTATTAGAATTCTAAATGGAACTAAATGTTAGTTTAAAATTCTAAAATGAAAACTAAATGTAATTATTAGAATTCTAAAATGAAAACTAAATGTAATTATCAGAATACTAAATGTAATTATTAGAATTCTAAATGGAACTAAATGAAGTTATTAGAATTCTAAATGTAAACTAAATGTAATTATTAGAATTCTAAAATGAAAACTAAAAGTAATTATTAGAATTAGAAATGGAACTAAATGAAATTATTGGAATTCTAAATGTAAACTAAATGTAATTATTAGAATTCTAAAATGAAAACTAAATGTAATTATTAGAAATCTAAATGGAACTAAATGTATTTATTAGATTTCTAAATGGAACTAAATGTTAGTTTAAAATTCTAAAATGAAAACTGAATGTCATTATTAGAATTCTAAAATGAAACTAAATATAGTTATTAGAATTCTAAAATGAAAACTAAATGTAATTATTAGAATTCTAAATGTAAACTAAATGTAATCATTAGAATTCTAAATGTAAACTAAATGTTAGTTTAAAATTCTAAAATGAAAACTGAATGTAATTATTAGAATTCTAAAATGAAACTAAATGTAATTATTAGAATTCTAAAATGAAAACTAAATGTAAATATTAGAATTCTAAATGTAAACTAAATGTAATTATTAGAATTCTAAATGGAACAAAATGTACTTATTAGAATTCTAAATGTAAACTAAATGTAATTATTAGAATTCTAAATGTAACTAACTGAAATTATTAGAATTCTAAATGTAAACTAAATGTAAATTTTAGAATTCTAAAATGAAAACTAAATGTAATTATTGGAATTCTAAATGGAACTAAATGTAATTATTAGAATTCTAAAATGAAAACTAAATGTAATTATTAGAATTCCAAATGAAAATTAATGTAATTATTAGAATTCCAAATGAAAACTAAATGTAGCTATTAGAATTCCAAATGTAAACTAAATGTAATTATTAGAATTCTAACTGTAAACTAAATGTAATTATTTGAATTCTAAATGGAACTAAATGTTAGTTTAGAATTCTAAAATGAAAACTAAATGTAATTGTTAGAATTCTTAAATGAAAACTAAGTGTATTCATTAGAATTCTAAAATGAAAACTAAATGTAATTATTAGAATTCCAAATGAAAACTGAATGTAATTATTAGAATTCCAAATGAAAACTAAATGTAATTATTAGTATTCCAAATGTAAACTAAATGTAATTATTAGAATTCTAACTGTAAACTAAATGTAATTATTTGAATTCTAAATGGAACTAAATGTTAGTTTAGAAATCTAAAATGAAAACTAAATGTAATTATTAGAATTCTAAAATGAAAACTAAGTGTATTTATTAGAATTCTAAAATGCAGCACCTTTGGAGAGAGATGCGCATGCGCTGACGGCCGATTACCGGACACAGCAGCGTTTGAAGCTGATGGCAGCTCGTTAGCAAACATTCACAAACAATTCAGATGCATTTTTGCCTAATTTAAAAACTGACAACGCAAAAAAATAATCTGGTAAGTATAACTCGCTCAATCTGGAGGTAAGTGAAGAAAATTTAGAAAGTTTACAGAACTTTATTGACGGAGTTTTCGAGTTATTTGTTATGGGTCCGAAGAAATCAGCAGGTGAACCTGAAACACCTGGGACGAAGCGGAGCCGCCCTCAGGACTCGCCTGAGGCCTCATCTCCCCGGAAGGACATATTGGAATTATTAGAATCCATAGATAAACAGCTTCTGGGATTTGAGGGGCGTCTTCATCTGCTTGAGGTTCTGCACCAGGAGTTTCAGAACCTCCGCCAGTCCCTGGAATTCAGCCAGGAGCAGGTGGAGCGGCTCGCTGCTGAGAACGCGTCTCTGCGGGAGTCCGTTTCTTCCCTGGAGGAGGGAATGACGCGGATCACCCAGGACAACAAAACTCTGAAGGAGACGGTTTTGGACCTTCAGGCCCGTAGCATGAGGGATAATTTGGTGTTTGCAGGTCTGTCGGAGGAGGTGGGAGGGGCCGAGGACTGCGAACGCACTGTTAAACACTTTCTCCAGACCCAAATGAAGATACCCGAAGAAACGGTAAAAAACATCACCTTCGACCGAGTACATCGCCTTGGAGCTAAAAGAGGGGACAGCAGACGACCTCGTCCCATCGTGGCTAAATTTGAACATTTTAAGCAGAAGGATCTGGTTAAAAGTCACGGAAGAGAGCTCAAAGGCAAAGACTTCAGCGTTAATGACCAGTTTCCTAAGGAAATCCTGGATCGGCGCAGAGTTCTCTTTCCGCTGCGTAAAAAGTTTATCCAAGATGGGAAGAGAGCTGTCATCTCAGTGGATAAGCTTTATGTGGATAATAAACTTTACAAGGAGCGAGGAGTGACAGACTGGCTGTATTAGCCCAACATCAGGTCAGACCTTTATTTTTCTTATCAGATTCACTGGGTTTGAGCACGTCAGTAATAAACAGCTGCTAGATCCGTGTTTTAGATGATGAGTTCACCTGTTCATCATCACCTCACACCCCATCACCTTTTCTTTTTAGTTCTTTCTTCTTTTTTAACCTGTTTCTGTATTTTCCTTTCCTCTTTTTATCTGCTTCTTTACACCTGTATGGCACAACCACACAACTTTCCAACACTGCGTCAGACTCCACACACACACACACACGCACACGCACGCACACACACAGACACACACATGCACACACAGACCCACACACACACACACACAGGAACACGCACACACACACACACAGGAACACGCACACACACACACACACACACACACACACACACACACACATGGATATATTTAAGTCACAACACAATATCATAATTTATGCGTCAAATAATACAACCACAAACACTGTTGAATCCTTATTATTATTTACTTTTCTGTTATTTATTAACATACTATTTTATACATTTAGATACTTATTCCATCTTATTCACATGAAGGCGTCATATTTTAGCTACTCACACACACATCTATGGGTGCACTAAGATTTGTCTCATGGAACGTACATGGAACTGGCTCAAGAGATAAAAGATTAAAGATTTTTGATCAGTTAAAAAGAATGCAAGCAGACGTAATATTATTACAGGAGACTCATAGATCTGCCACATCGGCAGATGAACTTAAAACACCTGAGTTTCCCAGCATGTTCTCTGCCTGCTATAACTCTAGGCAAAGAGGGGTAGCTATTTTAATACACAAAAACATCAATTTCACAGTACTGGACACAGTTTCTGATCCAGAAGGTAGATTTATAATGTTAAAAATAACTATACAGAACCAACGCTTATGTATTGTGAGCATATACTGTCCAAATATTGATGACCCTCCATTCTTTCATAATTTTTTCTCTGTACTCTCCGAACACTTGGACTGTCCACTTATACTTGGAGGTGATTTTAATCTTTGGATGCATTCCTTAGACAGGCTCAGTACAGCTGGGACTCGGCGCAATTGGCAATCCACTTATATAGTTAAACAGTACATGAGTGATTATGGGCTTTGTGATGCATGGCGATCTCTTCATCCTAACCGTAGAGAGTATACTTTTTTCTCACACGTCCATCACTCTCATTCACGTTTGGATTATTTTCTAGTCAGCAGCTCATTGCTGGCTGACATTTCAGACACTGAGATACACCCTATTGTTGTCAGCGACCATGCTCCGGTTTCTTTAACTCTAGTAAACAAGAAAGCAATCCCACCAAGCAAAAACTGGAGGTTTAATACATCACTGCTTAAAGATGAAGGTTTTATAGAATTTTTTAAAAAGGAGTGGGCTTTATATTTAGAACATAATGACCTGCCTGGAACATCAGCATCTATTCTCTGGGAGGCAGGAAAGGCAGTGATGAGAGGTAAAATAATCTCTTTCTCATCACATAAGAAAAAAACAGAAAATAAACGTATCCAGGAGTTAGAAGAAATCATTAAGTCTTTAGAGACATCCACAGAAGAAGAGTTACTGAGCAAATTACGTAAAGCTAAATTAGAACTTCATGGAATTATTGACAAAAAAACACAATTTTTAGCACAAAGACTACGAATAGAAAACTTTGAACATAGTAATAAATCCGGTAAATTTCTGGCCAGCCAATTAAAAATTAATAAAGAGAAAACTACCATATCTGCTATTAAAGACTCAACTGGGAATATAGTTTATGACCCTGAAAGAATAAACAACACTTTCAGAGACTTTTACCAAACTTTGTACTCACCACAGATAAACCCATCAGATGACGAGATCGATGAGTTCCTTGATAGGATAACACTTCCTAAATTAACAGACAGCCAAGTTGCAGTCCTGGACTCGCCACTAACATCAGCAGAGCTCCAGGAAGCCCTTAAATCCATGACTAATGGGAAAGCTCCAGGTCCAGACGGGTTCCCAGCAGAGTTCTACAAAGAATTCTGGACCATTTTGGCTCCAACATTTTTCAGAATGGTGAGGGAAATCGAAGAGAGCGGCAGATTACAGCCAAACATGAACTCAGCCAATATTAGTCTCTTGTTAAAACCAGGCAAAGACCCAGCATTTCCAACCAGCTATCGCCCAATTTCTCTTATTAATGTTGATCTCAAAATAATTTGTAAAGCCCTGGCAAAAAGATTAGAGAAGGTAACCCCCTTCTTAATACACCCTGACCAAACTGGTTTCATAAAGGGTAGACAGTCGTCCACTAATTCGCGTAGATTACTTAATTTGATAGATTTCTCTTACAGTAGAAACATAGAAACTAGTATATTATCTCTAGATGCAGAAAAGGCTTTTGATAGAGTTAACTGGAAGTTCTTATTTGCAACTTTACATAAATTTGGTTTTGGGAACTTCTTCATAAACTGGCTACAAACATTATACAGTTCGCCAATTGCACGTGTTAGGACGAACGACCAAATATCAGCTAGCTTCTGTCTTCAGAGGGGGACCAGGCAGGGATGCCCACTCTCCCCCTCACTGTTTGCTATCTTTATCGAACCACTAGCAGCAGCAATTAGGCAAACAACAGGTATTAAAGGGATAAAGTGTAATAAAATAGAACATAAGATCAGTCTTTATGCAGATGATGTTTTACTCTTCCTCCAGAATTCTCAATCGTCTCTGTCTCATTCAATAGAACTGATAAACTCTTTTTCAAAAGTTTCAGATTACTCTATAAACTGGTTAAAATCAACAGTTCTACCAATTAATTTCTCTTTTGTCAATTTACTTAATACTCAACTGGAGTCAGGTAATATCACATACCTGGGAATTAATGTCTCTCCCAAGTTAGCAGATCTAACCAAATTAAACTACATCCCACTTTTAAAGAAAGTGGAGGATGATCTTGCTAGATGGAAATCCTTACCAATATCACTGATGGGAAGAGTTGCTACAATTAAAATGATGGTCTTACCCAGAATAAATTACTTATTTTCAATGATCCCAAACAAACCACCAGCTGACTGGTTTAGATCTCTGGACTCCTCAATTACCAAATTCCTCTGGCAGGATAAACCTCCACGAATTAGCTTAAAAACGCTTCAGAAGAGCAAAGACAGAGGAGGACTGGATCTACCCAACTTTTATTATTATTTTTTAGCCAACAGGCTGCAATATATACCAAGATGGTTGCAAGATAACCCATTAGACGAGTCCTGGTTAGATATAGAACAGAAACTTTGCAATACGATAGAGCTTTCAGACTTGCCATTTATTAGCTCAAGCGTAAGAAAACATGAAGGCTTCAAAAGTATTAGTATCAGCACTTCTCTGACAGCATGGTGGGAGTATCTTAAAATGACAGAGTCTTCACTAGTACCATGCAGACGCACACCTATCTGGAATAATCCTGATATTTTGCAAAATAATAAAATGATGAACCTTCTGGACTGGAAAAATAAAGGAATCCTATACCTGGAAAACATATATGAAGGATTGGACTTCATCCCATTTAATAGAATAGTCTCCCAATTTGGAATAGAAAAGAATAGCTTTTTAGAATACCACCAAATCAAATCTGTAGTCAAACAAAAATTTAAGCTCAATAAAATAGAATTACAAACCCCGCCAAGGGTTTTAGACTTCTGCAATCTCAAACCCCCTAAACTACTGTCTAAAGTATATAAGACACTGTCCAAAATAGACGATAGAATAGCAATCCCTATTGAAAAATGGGAGGTGGATCTATCAGTAAGCTTTGACCAGAACTTCTGGTCCCAAACTTGTTTAAAAACTTTTAAAATGATCAGACACCCCAATTTACAATTAATTCAGTACAAAGTTCTACACAGAGTACACTATACAGGTCATCGGATGTTCAAGATGGGGTTTGTGTCGTCTGACATCTGTACACACTGCACAAACAACATTCCTGACAATTACGTTCATGCACTGTGGTCCTGTCCACCTGTCCAGGAATTTTGGGGTAGAGTATGTGAAGACCTGTCAAAGTCTCTGAAATGTCATATCCCAATCACCCCCTCTCTTTGTTTACTGGGAAACCTGGATGATGTCCCGATTGAAAAATCTTTGGTTCACGTGGTTCTGACTGCCATATGCATCGCTAAGAAAACTATCCTCTTGAATTGGAAAAATAGAGAAAATCTCTGCATTAACCAGTATAGAAATCTTTTGTTAGATCATATTGCACTTGATTTAGCCTCTGCTTCCACTTCAAATAAATCTCTCTGGGCTCCTTTGATCGGTTCCATCACATAGCGGTGATGGGGGGCCGTTGATGATGTCCTGCGGGATGATGTGGGTGGGGGGGTGGAGGGTCTGAGTTTGGAGTATCTGGATGTTCCCTGGGGATGGGTTCACTGGGGATGTCTGGCACTGGGGGGCCGTTCCCCCCCTCTGGAGGTGCTTGGGTTGCCTCGGGGGGTGTACTGCTGGCGGTTGTGAGTGGGGCCCCTTGGAGGTCTTGGCGGCGGCCATGGGTCACTGCCTGGCGGCTGCATTGCCCCTGGGTGGGTCTGGGTGGGGGCCTGGGGGCTCGGGGTGTTGGGGTGGCCGGCCCCGTGTGGGGATCTGGGCTGGGCCTTGGGGGTCGGGTCCCTACATGTACGCTGCCGGGAAGAAGGCAGGAATACGCAGAAGTACCTGGCCCGGGTTCAGGGGCGTAGGGCAGGCCCTGGCTCCTCTGTTGTCCCATCACAGGGGAGGGGGAGGTCCAGGAGGGGGAGGACCCAACCTTACCTGGATGTCTTATGTCTTATATATTCTGGAAGTTGTGCAAATGCAGGGATGGGCATAGATATTCTGCTGGGGTGGGGCTGGGTCGGCTCCCTCGGGCTCTGTGGGGCTCTGTGATGCTGCTGCTTTGGGCCCTGGCAGGATGGGCTGGGGTCTCCATGCCCTGGGCGGCGGTATGACAACGGAGGTGCCTATTGGGGTCAGTGGGGGAGCTGGCTCCCTGGAGGGCTAAGCCCTACCAGCCATTCCTCCCCATCCCCGTTTATTTCTCTCCTCCTGCTCCCTCACATCATCACACAAACATGCACATAGGACCTTGGGGGGTGGACAAGTCGAGGAGTGCGGGTATGGACCCCATTTCCGCATTCCTGTGGCTTCCTGCCCCCCAATTTTATTTGCACCTTATGCACTTCCACCGACGACATTCCACGCAAACATACACTTAGGGCCTTGGGAGTGAGCACATTCAACGGCACTTGGCAGGGGGAGTTCTCAGCCTCCTCCCGAGTGCCGGTGCCCACTTCGAATTTTAAACTGCATTTAGACACCAAGGGCTGTGGGTGCAAGTAGGGTGGTGCAGTGGCATCAGCTGGCATAGGCCAGAAAATGCCCGCACTGCCCGCTCACCACAGCAATAGAATACACCTCATTAACACACAACACTATGTTGGAGCAGGTGGAGGGAGACCAGGGGGTCTTAGCACACCTCTGTTGTTGCTTGGCTGCCTGGGGCTGGAGACTAGGAGGGAGATCTGGCCGTCTGGTTGGGGTCTGGGGTGGTGGGTTGCTGTGCTCGGCGGTGGGCGGGGGAGCCTGCTCATCAGCACCCCAGCAGAAAGGGTCAAACTCTGGTAACCGGTGGTGGTTGTACCCCATGTGCAGCATTACCGGGACCAGAGTGAATAGGGTGTGTATGGGGAGCATGAATGGGTGTCCGGCGTGTATTTTTGTAAGTCTTTGGTTGTATGTGCATGTGTGAGCATGAGGGAGGGAGTGTGTGACTGTGTTTGTGTATGACTGTATATGTCAGGTGGGGCCTTTGACTCCTCCCTTCTCCTGGGACCTCCTTTGATGATATAGATCTTCGTCTCCCCTCCCCCCTGTCACACCTGGTGTGGGTGTGATGCCTTGGTCTGCCTGAGTGTTCGTGGCTCCCGGGTCAGGGAGTTTAAGATTTTTGGCATCTGCCTGATCAATCCCGGTGGCGGCCTGGGGGGGGTCTGGGTCCCTGGGCTCTGCTGGGTCCCCGGCGGGGGTGGTCGCCCCTGGGTCCCGGGTCGCTGGGTCCCGGACTCGGCCGGCTAGGGGGTGGGAGGCTGCGGGCAGGCCTGAGGACTTGCCGCTGATATCTCCCGGGGCTCTGCCGGCTGCTGGTTGTGGCCCCCCGGGGCGATCCTCTGTGCCTCTCGAGGGGGGCGGGGGCCTTTCTGGTTGCGGGCTCCTTGGGGTTCCTGTGTTCTGGGGCAGCGCCTGGATCTCTGGGACTTGGAGCTCCCCCCCGTCTCCTACGCGTCTTTGGGGGGCAGATCTGTGGTCCCTCACACTCTCTATTGGACGCTCCTATAGATAAACCTTACATAAACAAGCGCGTGTACACACACAGGTGCTCACATGGTGCTCTCATAAGTATGGGCTTGGGCACGTTCAACACATGTCTTAAGACTATGGTGGGCACTCAATGCACTGTGGTATATTATCGTGTGACTGTTTAGTTAAACAATGATTGATTATATATTTCTTCATCAAGTTGACGCAGTGATAGCTTGATTTTGTTATATTGGTGTTGTGTCCCATTTTTTTGTTATGTTTTGCTTTTTTCTCGTCTCATTTTGCAGGTCTAGAAGCAGACTCTTGTTCATTATTGTTTATTTTTGTTGAATCCCCCCCCCCCCCCCCACCTAACCCCCTCTCTCCCCACCTTTTCTCTTTTCCTTTCTCTTTCACCTCTGTCTCCGTGTCTGGTCGAAATTACAAAGCATTCAAAAACAATAACAATAAAGTTTTAAATATCAGGTGCGACATTAAAAGCAGACTCTTTGATGCTCCACCTGAGACATTAAAAGCAGATGCTCTGATGCTCCACCTGAGAGTAAAACTGTAAGGCTTGTTACCAGCATTCAGACATCAATTCTGCTTGCTTCACAGCCAGACAGGACACGTTAAAAAAAAAAAAAAAAAAAAAAGAATTCTAAAATGAAAACTAAATGTAATTGTTAGAATTCTAAATGAAAACTAAATGTAATTATTAGAATTCTAAATGGAACTAAATGAAAATATTAGAATTCTAAATGTAAATTTTAGAATTCTAAAATGAAAACTAAATGTAATTATTAGAATTCTAAATGGAACTAAATGTCATTATTAGAATTCCAAATGTAAACTAAATGTAATTATTAGAATTCTAACTGTAAGTTAAATGTAATTATTTGAATTCTATATGGAGCTAAATGTTAGTTTAGAATTCTAAAATGAAAACTAAATGTAATTATTAGTATTCTAAATGTAAACTAAATGTAATTATTAGAATTCTAAATGGAACTAAATGTAATTATTAGAATTCTAATTTGAACTAAATGTTAGTTTAGAATTCTAAATGTAAACTAAATGTAATTATTAGAATTCTTAAATGAAAACTAAGTGTATTTATTAGAATTCTAAAATGAAAACTAAATGTAATTATTAGAATTCTTAAATAAAAACTAAGTGTATTTATTAGAATTCTAAAATGAAAACTAAATGTAATTATTAGAATTCTAAATGAAAACTAAATGTAATTATTAGAATTCAAAATGGAACTAAATGAAAATATTAGAATTCTAAATGTAAACCAAATGTAAATTTTAGAATTCTAAATTGAAAACTAAATGTAATTATTAGAATTCTAAATGGAACTAAATGTCATTATTAGAATTCCAAATGTAAACTAAATGTAATTATTAGAATTCTAACTGAAAGTTAAATATAATTATTTGAATTCTATATGGAGCTAAATGTTAGTTTAGAATTCTAAAATGAAAACTAAATGTAATTATTAGAATTCTAAATGTAAACTAAATGTAATTATTAGAATTCTAAATGGAACTAAATGTAATTATTAGAATTCTAATTTGAACTAAATGTTAGTTTAGAATTCTAAATGTAAACTAAATGTAATTATTAGAATTCTAAATGTAAACCAAATGTAATTATTTGAATTCTAAATTGAACTAAATGTTAGTTTAGAATTCTAAAATTAAAACTAAATGTAATTTTAAGAAGTCTAAATGTAAACTTAATGTAACTATTAGAATTCTAAATGGAACTAAATGTTAGTTTAGAATTCTAAAATGAAAACTAAATGTAATTATTAGAACTCCAAATGTAAACTAAATGTAATTATTAGAACTCTAAATGTAAACTAAATGTAATTATTAGAATTCTAAATGGAACTAAATGCAATTATTAGAAATCTAATTTGAACTAAATGTTAGTTTAGAATTCTAAATGTAAACTAAATGTAATTATTAGAAATCTAAATGTAAACCAAATGTAATTATCAGAATTCTAAATGTAAACTAAATGTAATTATTAGAATTCCAAATGTAAACTAAATGTAATTATTAGAATTCTAAATGTTGACTAAATGTAATTATTTGAATTCTAAATTAAACTAAATGTCAGTTTAGAATTCTAAAATTAAAACTAAATGTAATTTTAAGAAGTCTAAATGTAAACTTAATGTTATTACAATTCTAAATGGAACTAAATGTTAGTTTAGAATTCTAAAATGAAAACTAAATGTAATTATTAGAATTCCAAATGTAAACTAAATGTTTTTATTAGAATTCTAAATGTAAACTAAATCTAATTATTAGAATTCTAATTTGAACTAAATGTATTTATTAGATTTCTAAAAGTAAACTAAATGTAATTATTAGAATTCTAAATGGAACTAAATGTTAGTTTAGAGTTCTAATTGGAACTTAATGTTAGTTTAGAATTCTAAAATTAAAACTAAATGTAATTATTAGAATTCTAAATGTAAACTAAATGTAATTATTAGAATTCTAAATGGAACTAAATGTTAGTTTAGAATTCTAAATGGAACTTAATGTTAGTTTAGAATTCTAAAATGAAAACTAAATGTAATTATTAGAATTCTAAATGTAAACTAAATGTATTTATTAGAATTCTAAATGTAAACTAAATGTAATTATTAGAATTCTAAATGGAACTAAATGTATTTATTAGATTTCTAAAAGTAAACTAAATGTAATTATTAGAATTCTAAATGGAACTAAATGTTAGTTAAAAATTCTAAAATGAAAACTGAATGTAATTATTAGAATTCTAAAATGAAACTAAATGTAATTATTAGAATTCTAAAATGAAAACTAAATGTAATTATTAGAATTCTAAATGTAAACTAAATGTAATTATTAGAATTCTAAATGGAACAAAATGTACTTATTAGAATTCTAAATGTAAAAAAAAGTAATTATTAGAATTCTAAATGTAACTAACTGAAATTATTAGAATTCTAAATGTAAACTAAATGTAAATTTTAGAATTCTAAAATGAAAACTAAATGTAATTATTGGAATCCTAAATGGAACTAAATGTAATTATAAGAATTCTAAAATGAAAACTCAATGTAATTTTTAGAATTCCAAATGAAAACTAAATGTAATTATTAGAATTCCAAATGTAAACTAAATGTAATTATTAGAATTCTAACTGTAAACTAAATGTAATTATTTGAATTCTAAATGGAACTAAATGTTAGTTTAGAATTCTAAATGTAAACTAAATGTAAATATTAGAATTCTAAATGTAAATTTGAATTCTAAATGTAACTAAATATTAGTTTAGAATTCTAAAATGAAAACTAAATGTCATTATTAGAATTCTAAATGTAAACTAAATGTAACTATTAGAATTCTAAATGGAACTAATGTAATTATTAGAATTCTAAAATGTAAACTAAATGTAATTATTAGATTTCTAAATGTAAACCAAATGTAATTATTAGAATTCTAAATGTAAACCAAATGTAATTATTAGAATTCCAAATGTAAACTAAATGTAATTATTAGAATTCCAAATGTAAACTAAATGTAATTATTAGAATTCTAAATGGAACTAAATGTTATTTTAGAATTCTAACATGAAAACTAAATGTAATTATTAGAATTCTAAATGAAAACTAAATGTAATTATTAGAATTCTAAATGAAAACTAAATGTAATTATTAGAATTCTAAATGGAACTAAATGAAAATATTAGAATTCTAAATGTAAACTAAATGTAAATTTTAGAATTCTAAAATGAAAACTAAATGTAATTATTAGAATTCTAAATGGAACTAAATGTCATTATTAGAATTCCAAATGTAAACTAAATGTAATTATTAGAATTCTAACTGAAAGTTAAATATAATTATTTGAATCCTATATGGAGCTAAATGTTAGTTTAGAATTCTAAAATGAAAACTAAATGTAATTATTAGAATTCTAAATGTAAACTAAATGTAATTATTAGAATTCTAAATGGAACTAAATGTAATTATTAGAATTCTAAATGGAACTAAATGTAATTATTAGAATTCTAATTTGAACTAAATGTTAGTTTAGAATTCTAAATGTAATTATTAGAATTCTAAATGTAAACCAAATGTAATTATTTGAATTCTAAATTGAACTAAATGTTAGTTTAGAATTCTAAAATTAAAACTAAATGTAATTTTAAGAAGTCTAAATGTAAACTTAATGTAACTATTAGAATTCTAAATGGAACTAAATGTTAGTTTAGAATTCTAAAATGAAAACTAAATGTAATTATTAGAACTCCAAATGTAAACTAAATGTAATTATTAGAACTCTAAATGTAAACTAAATGTAATTATTAGAATTCTAATTTGAACTAAATGTATTTATTAGATTTCTAAAAGTAAACTAAATGTAATTATTAGAATTCTAAATGGAACTAAATGTTAGTTTAGAGTTCTAAATGGAACTTAATGTTAGTTTAGAATTCTAAAATTAAAACTAAATGTAATTATTAGAATTCTAAATGTAAACTAAATGTAATTATTAGAATTCTAAATGGAACTAAATGTTAGTTTAGAATTCTAAATGGAACTTAATGTTAGTTTAGAATTCTAAAATGAAAACTAAATGTAATTATTAGAATTCTAAATGTAAACTAAATGTATTTATTAGAATTCTAAATGTAAACTAAATGTAATTATTAGAATTCTAAATGGAACTAAATGTATTTATTAGATTTCTAAAAGTAAACTAAATGTACTTATTAGAATTCCAAATGGAACTAAATGTTAGTTAAAAATTCTAAAATGAAAACTCAATGTAATTATTAGAATTCTAAAATGAAACTAAATGTAATTATTAGAATTCTAAAATGAAAACTAAATGTAATTATTAGAATTCTAAATGTAAACTAAATGTAATTATTAGAATTCTAAATGGAACAAAATGTACTTATTAGAATTCTAAATGTAAACAAAAAGTAATTATTAGAATTCTTAATGTAACTAACTGAAATTATTAGAATTCTAAATGTAAACTAAATGTAAATTTTAGAATTCTAAAATGAAAACTAAATGTAATTATTGGAATCCTAAATGGAACTAAATGTAATTATTAGAATTCTAAAATGAAAACTAAATGTAATTATTAGAATTCCAAATGAAAACTAAATGTAATTATTAGAATTCCAAATGTAAACTAAATGTAATTATTAGAATTCTAACTGTAAACTAAATGTAATTATTTGAATTCTAAATGGAACTAAATGTTAGTTTAGAATTCTAAATGTAAACTAAATGTAAATATTAGAATTCTAAATGTAAATTTGAATTCTAAATGTAACTAAATATTAGTTTAGAATTCTAAAATGAAAACTAAATGTCATTATTAGAATTCTAAATGTAAACTAAATGTAACTATTAGAATTCTAAATGGAACTAATGTAATTATTAGAATTCTAAAATGTAAACTAAATGTAATTATTAGATTTCTAAATGTAAACCAAATGTAATTATTAGAATTCTAAATGTAAACTAAATGTAATTATTAGAACTCTAAATGTAAACTAAATGTAATTATTAGAATTCTAAATGGAACTAAATGTAATTATTAGAAATCTAATTTGAACTAAATGTTAGTTTAGAATTCTAAATGTAAACTAAATGTAATTATTAGAAATCTAAATGTAAACCAAATGTAATTATCAGAATTCTAAATGTAAACTAAATGTAATTATTAGAATTCCAAATGTAAACTAAATGTAATTATTAGAATTCTAAATGTTGACTAAATGTACTTATTTGAATTCTAAATTAAACTAAATGTCAGTTTAGAATTCTAAAATTAAAACTAAATGTAATTTTAAGAAGTCTAAATGTAAACTTAATGTTATTACAATTCTAAATGGAACTAAATGTTAGTTTAGAATTCTAAAATGAAAACTAAATGTAATTATTAGAATTCCAAATGTAAACTAAATGTTTTTATTAGAATTCTAAATGTAAACTAAATCTAATTATTAGAATTCTAATTTGAACTAAATGTATTTATTAGATTTCTAAAAGTAAACTAAATGTAATTATTAGAATTCTAAATGGGACTAAATGTTAGTTTAGAGTTCTAAATGGAACTTAATGTTAGTTTAGAATTCTAAAATTAAAACTAAATGTAATTATTAGAATTCTAAATGTAAACTAAATGTAATTATGAGAATTCTAAATGGAACTAAATGTTAGTTTAGAATTCTAAAATGAAAACTAAATGTAATTATTAGAATTCTAAATGTAAACTAAATGTATTTATTAGAATTCTAAATGTAAACTAAATATAATTATTAGAATTCTAAATGGAACTAAATGTATTTATTAGATTTCTAAAAGTAAACTAAATGTAATTATTAGAATTCTAAATGGAACTAAATGTTAGTTTAAAATTCTAAAATGAAAACTGAATGTAATTATTAGAATTCTAAATGTAAACTAAATGTAATTATTAGAATTCTAAATGGAACTAAATGAAGTTATTAGAATTCTAAATGTAAACTAAATGTAATTATTAGAATTCTAAAATGAAAACTAAAAGTAATTATTAGAATTAGAAATGGAACTAAATAAAATTATTGGAATTCTAAATGTAAACTAAATGTAATTATTAGAATTCTAAAATGAAAACTAAATGTAATTATTAGAATTCCAAATGAAAATAAAATGTAATTATTAGAATTCTAAATGGAACTAAATGTAATTATTTGAATTCTAAATGGAACTAAATGTTAGTTTAGAATTCTAAAATGAAAACTAAATGTCATTATCAGAATTCTAAATGTAAGTATTAGAATTGTAAATGGAACTAAATGAAGTTATTAGAATTCTAAATGGAAACTAAATGTAATTATTAGAATTATAAATGGAACTAAATGAAATTACTGGAATTCTAAATGTAAACTAAATGTAACTATTAGAATTCTAAATGTAAACTAAATGTAATCATTAGAATTCTAAATGGAACTAAATGTAATTATTAGAATTCTAAATGGAACTAAATGTTAGTTTAGAATTCTAAATGTAAACTAAATGTAATTATTAGAATTCTAAATGTAAACTAAATGTAATTATTAGAATTCTAAATGTAAACTAAATGTAATTATTAGAATTGAAAATGGAACTAAATGTAATTATTAGAATTCTAAATGTAAACTAAATGTAATTATTAGAATTCTAAAAAGAAAACTAAATGTAATTATTAGAATTCCAAATGAAAACTAAATGTAATTATTAGAATTCTAAATTTAAACTAGATGTAATTATTAGAATTCTAAATGGAACTAAATATTAGTTTTGAATTGAAAAATGAAAACTAAATGTAATTATTAGAATTGTAAATGTAAACTAAATGTAATTATTAGAATTCTAAATGGAACTAAATGTTAGTTTAGAATTCTAAAATGAAAACTAAATGTAATTATTAGAATTCAAAATGTAAACTAAATGTAATTATAAGAATTCTAAATGTAAACTAGATGTAATTATTAGGATTCTAAATGGAACTAAATGTTAGTTTAGAATTGAAAAATGAAAACTAAATGTAATTATTAGAATTCCAAATGTAATCTAAATGTAATTATTAGAACTCTAAATGTAAACTAAATGTAATTATTAGAATTCTAAATGGAACTAAATGTAATTATTAGACATCTAATTTGAACTAAATGTTAGTTAAGAATTCTACATGTAAACTAAATGTAATTATTGGAAATCTAAATGTAAACCAAATGTAATTATTAGAATTCTAAATGTAAACTAAATGTAATTATTAGAATTCCAAATGTAAACTAAATGTAATTATTAGAATTCTAAATGTAGACTAAATGTAATTATTTGAATTCTAAATTGAACTAAATGTCAGTTTAGAATTCTAAAATTAAAACTAAATGTAATTTTAAGAAGTCTAAATGTAAACTTAATGTAATTATTAGAATTCTAAATGGAACTAAATGTTAGATTAGAATTCTAAAATGAAAACTAAATGTAATTATTAGAATTCCAAATGTAAACTAAATGTATTTATTAGAATTCTAAATGTAAATTAAATGTAATTTTAGAATTCTAATTTGAACTAAATGTATTTATTAGATTTCTAAAAGTAAACTAAATGTAATTATTAGAATTCTAAATGGAACTAAATGTTAGTTTAGAATTCTAAATGGAACTTAATGTTAGTTTAGAATTCTAAAATTAAAACTAAATGTAATTATTAGAATTCGAAATGTTAACTAAATGTAATTATTAGAATTCTAAATGGAACTAAATGTTAGTTTAGAATTCTATATGGAACTTAATGTTAGTTTAGAATTCTAAAATGAAAACTAAATGTAATTATTAGAATTCTAAATGTAAACTAAATGTATTTATTAGAATTCTAAATGTAAACTAAATGTAATTATTAGAATTCTAAATGGAACTAAATGTTAGTTTAGAATTCTAAAATAAAAACTAAATGTAATTATTAGAATTCTAAATGTAAACTAAATGTATTTATTAGAATACTAAATGTAAACTAAATGTAATTATTAGAATTCTAAATGTAAACTAAATGTAATTATTTGAATCCTAAATTGAACTAAATTTCAGTTTAGATTTCTAAAATTAAAACTAAATGTAATTTTAAGAAGTCTAAATGTAAACTTAATGTAATTATTAGAATTCTAAATGGAACTAAATGTTAGTTTAGAATTCTAAAATGAAAACTAAATGTAATTATTAGAATTCCAAATGTAAACTAAACGTATTTATTAGAATTCTAAATGTAAACTAAATATAATTATTAGAATTCTAAATGGAACTAAATGTATTTATTAGATTTCTAAAAGTAAATTAAATGTAATTATTAGAATTCTAAATTGAACTAAATGTTAGTTTAGAATTCTAACATGAAAACTAAATGTAATTATTAGAATTCTAAATGAAAACTAAATGTAATTATTAGAATTCTAAATGTAAACTAAATGTAATCATTAGAATTCTAAATGTAAACTAAATGTTAGTTTAAAATTCTAAAATGAAAACTGAATGTAATTATTAGAATTCTAAAATGAAACTAAATGTAATTATTAGAATTCTAAAATGAAAACTAAATGTAAATATTAGAATTCTAAATGTAAACTAAATGTAATTATTAGAATTCTAAATGGAACAAAATGTACTTATTAGAATTCTAAATGTAAACTAAATGTAATTATTAGAATTCTAAATGTAACTAACTGAAATTATTAGAATTCTAAATGTAAACTAAATGTAAATTTTAGAATTCTAAAATGAAAACTAAATGTAATTATTGGAATTCTAAATGGAACTAAATGTAATTATTAGAATTCTAAAATGAAAACTGAATGTAATTATTAGAATTCCAAATGAAAATTAATGTAATTATTAGAATTCCAAATGAAAACTAAATGTAGCTATTAGAATTCCAAATGTAAACTAAATGTAATTATTAGAATTCTAACTGTAAACTAAATGTAATTATTTGAATTCTAAATGGAACTAAATGTTAGTTTAGAATTCTAAAATGAAAACTAATTGTAATTATTAGAATTCTTAAATAAAAACTAAGTGTATTTATTAGAATCCTAAAATGAAAACTAAATGTAATTATTAGAATTCTAAATGTTAACTAAATGTAATTATTTGAACTCTAAATGGAATTACATGTTAGTTTAGAATTCTAAAATGAAAACTAAATGTAATTATTAGAATTCTAAATGTAAACTAAATGTAATTATTAGAATTCTAAATGTAACTAAATGTTAGTTTAGATTTCTGAAATGAAAACTAAATGTAATTATTAGATTTCTAAATGGAACTAAATGTTAGTTTAGAATTCTAAATGTAAACTAAATGTAATTATTAGAATTCTAAATGTAAACTAAATGTAATTATTAGAATTCTAAATGGAACTAAATGTTAGTTTAAAATTCTAAAATGAAAACTAAATGTAATTATTAGAATTCTAAAATGAAAACTAAATGTAATTATCAGAATACTAAATGTAATTATTAGAATTCTAAATGGAACTAAATGAAGTTATTAGAATTCTAAATGTAAACTAAATGTAATTATTAGAATTCTAAAATGAAAACTAAAAGTAATTATTAGAATTAGAAATGGAACTAAATGAAATTATTGGAATTCTAAATGTAAACTAAATGTAATTATTAGAATTCTAAAATGAAAACTAAATGTAATTATTAGAAATCTAAATGGAACTAAATGTATTCATTAGATTTCTAAATGGAACTAAATGTTAGTTTAAAATTCTAAAATGAAAACTGAATGTCATTATTAGAATTCTAAAATGAAACTAAATATAGTTATTAGAATTCTAAAATGAAAACTAAATATAATTATTAGAATTCTAAATGTAAACTAAATGTAATCATTAGAATTCTAAATGTAAACTAAATGTTAGTTTAAAATTCTAAAATGAAAACTGAATGTAATTATTAGAATTCTAAAATGAAACTAAATGTAATTATTAGAATTCTAAAATGAAAACTAAATGTAAATATTAGAATTCTAAATGTAAACTAAATGTAATTATTAGAATTCTAAATGGAACAAAATGTACTTATTAGAATTCTAAATGTAAACTAAATGTAATTATTAGAATTCTAAATGTAACTAACTGAAATTATTAGAATTCTAAATGTAAACTAAATGTAAATTTTAGAATTCTAAAATGAAAACTAAATGTAATTATTGGAATTCTAAATTGAACTAAATGTAATTATTAGAATTCTAAAATGAAAACTAAATGTAATTATTAGAATTCCAAATGAAAATTAATGTAATTATTAGAATTCCAAATGAAAACTAAATGTAGCTATTAGAATTCCAAATGTAAACTAAATGTAATTATTAGAATTCTAACTGTAAACTAAATGTAATTATTTGAATTCTAAATGGAACTAAATGTTAGTTTAGAATTCTAAAATGAAAACTAAATGTAATTATTAGAATTCTTAAATGAAAACTAAGTGTATTTATTAGAATTCTAAAATGAAAACTAAATGTAATTATTAGAATTCCAAATGAAAACTGAATGTCGTCGTCGTCGTCGTCTTCCTCCGCTTATCCGGGTCCGGGTCGCGGGGGCAGCATCCCAATTAGGGAGCTCCAGGCCGTCCTCTCCCCGGCCTTGTCCACCAGCTCCTCCGGCAGGACCCCAAGGCGTTCCCGGACCAGATTGGAGATGTAACCTCTCCAACGTGTCCTGGGTCGACCCGGGGGCATTCTGCCGGCAGGACATGCCCGAAACACCTCCCCGGGGAGGCGTCCAGGAGGCATCCTGACCAGATGCCCAAACCACCTCAACTGGCTCCTTTCGATCCGGAGGAGCAGCGGTTCTACTCCGAGTCCCTCCCGAATGTCCGAGCTCCTCACCCTATCTCTAAGGCTGAGCCCGGCCACCCTACGGAGGAAACTCATTTCGGCCGCTTGTATCCGCGATCTCGTTCTTTCGGTCATTACCCAAAGCTCATGCCCATAGGTGAGGATTGGGACGTAGATCGACCGGTAAATCGAGAGCCTGGCTTTCTGGCTCAGCTCCCTCTTCCCCACGACAGATCGGCTCAGCGTCCGCATCACTGCAGACGCCGAACCAATCCGCCTGTCGATCTCCCGATCCCTCCTACCCTCACTCGTGAACAAGACCCCGAGATACTTAAACTCCTCCACTTGAGGTAGGACCTCTCCCCCGACCCGGAGGTGGCAAGCCACCCTTTTCCGGTCGAGAACCATGGTCTCAGATTTGGAGGTGCTGATCCTCATCCCAGCCCCTTCACATTCGGCCGCGAACCTACCCAGCAAGAGCTGAAGGTCAGAGCTGGATGAAGCTAGGAGAACCACATCATCCGCAAAAAGCAGAGACGAGATTCTCCTGCCACCAAACTCGACACACTCCACACCACGGCTGCGTCTAGAAATTCTGTCCATAAAAGTGATGAACAGAACCGGTGACAAAGGGCAGCCCTGGCGGAGTCCAACCCTCACTGGGAACAGGTCCGACTTACTACCGGCTATGCGGACCAAACTCACGCTCCTCTGGTAAAGGGACTGAATGGCCCTTAACAGAAAGCCACCCACCCCATACTCCTGGAGCGTCCCCCACAGGGTGCCCCTGGGGACACGGTCATAAGCCTTCTCCAAATCCACAAAGCACATGTGGATTGGTTGGGCAAACTCCCATGCCCCCTCCATCACCCTTGCAAGGGTATAGAGCTGGTCCACAGTTCCACGGCCAGGACGAAAACCACATTGCTCCTCCTCTATCTGAGATTCAACTATCGATCGGACCCTCCTCTCCAGTACCTTGGAGTAGACCTTTCCAGGGAGGCTGAGGAGTGTGATCCCCCTATAGTTGGAACACACCCTCAGGTCACCCTTCTTAAAGATGGGGACCACCACCCCGGTCTGCCACTCCCTAGGAACTGCCCCCGATGACCACGCAATGTTGTAGAGACGTGTCAACCATGACAGCCCTACAACATCCATAGCCTTGAGATACCCAGGACGAACCTCATCCGCCCCCGGGGCTCCGCCGCTGTGTAGTTGTTTGACTACCTCAGCAACTTCTGCCCCCGAGATCGGACAGTCCATCCCCAGGCCTCCCAGCTCTGGTTCCTCCTCGGAATGCGCATTGGTGGGATTGAGGAGCTCCTCAAAGTATTCCTTCCACCGTCCGACTATAGCCTCAGTTGACGTCAGCAGCTCCCCATCCCCACTGTAAACAGTGTGAGCGAGTTGCTGCCTTCCTCTCCTGAGGCGCCGGACAGTTTGCCAGAACCTCTTTGGAGCCGATCGATAGTCTTTCTCCATGGCCTCACCAAACTCCTCCCACGCCCGAGATTTTGCCTCGGCAACTGCCACTGCTGCACCCCGCTTGGCTATCCGGTACCTGTCTGCTGCCTCCGGAGACCCACAGACCAGCCACGCCCTGTAGGCCTCCTTCTTCAGCCTGACGGCTCCCCGAACCTCTGGTGTCCACCAGCGGGTACGGGGATTGCCACCACGACTGGCACCGGCCACCTTACGACCACAGCTAGCAACAGCCGCCTCGACAATCGCAGAGTGGAACAAGGCCCACTCGGACTCAATGTCCCCCACTGCTCTCGGGACGTGGTCAAAGCTCTGCCGGAGGTGGGAGTTGAAGACCGTCTTGACAGGTTCTTCTGCCAGGCGTTCCCAGCAGACCCTCACTATGCGTTTGGGTCTGCCAGGTCTACGCGGCATGTTCCCTTGCCATCTGATCCAACTCACCACCAGGTGGTGATCAGTTGACAGCTCCGCCCCTCTCTTCACTCGGGTGTCCAAAACATACGGCCGCAGGTCAGATGATACTACTACAAAGTCTACCGCTCAACCTCTGCCACAAGCTCCGGCTCCTTCCCCGCCAGCGAGGTGACATTCCATGTCCCAAAAACTAGTTTTCTTGTCCGGGGATTGGACCGCCAAGGCTCCCGCCTTGGTCTGCCACCCGATTCACATTGCACCGGACCCTTCATGTTCCTCCTGCGGGTGGTGGGTCCACAGTTGGACGAGCCCATGTATCCGGTTCGGGCTGGGCCCGGCCGGGCCCCATGGGCGAAAGCCCGGCCACCAGGCGCTCGCTCACGGGCCCCAACCCCAGGCCTGGCTCCAGGGTGGGACCCCGGTAACCCTCCGGGCCGGGTACTCCGACTCTTCGTTTTAACCGCCATGAAAGATCCTTCGAACCGTTCTTTGTCTCACCCTTCACCTAAGACCAATTTGTCATGGGAGACCCTACCAGGGGCACTAAGTGCCCCAGACAACATAGCTCCTAGGATCATTAGGGCACTCAAACTCCTCCACCACGATAAGGTGACGGTTCAAGGAGGAGAAATTATTATTAGAATTCCAAATGAAAACTAAATGTAATTATTAGTATTCCAAATGTAAACTAAATGTAATTATTGGAATTCTAACTGTAAACTAAATGTAATTATTTGAATGCTAAATGGAACTAAATGTTAGTTTAGAATTCTAAAATGAAAACTAAATGTAATTATTAGAATTCTAAAATGAAAACTAAGTGTATTTATTAGAATTCTAAAATGAAAACTAAATGTAATTATTAGAATTCTAAATGAAAACTAAATGTAATTATTAGAATTCTAAATGGAACTAAATAAAAATATTAGAATTCTAAATGTAAATTTTAGAATTCTAAAATGAAAACTAAATGTAATTATTAGAATTCTAAATGGAACTAAATGTCATTATTAGAATTCCAAATGTAAACTAAATGTAATTATTAGAATTCTAACTGTAAGTTAAATGTAATTATTTGAATTCTATATGGAGCTAAATGTTAGTTTAGAATTCTAAAATGAAAACTAAATGTAATTATTAGAATTCTAAATGTAAACTAAATGTAATTATTAGAATTCTAAATGGAACTAAATGTAATTATTAGAATTCTAATTTGAACTAAATGTTAGTTTAGAATTCTAAATGTAAACTAAATGTAATTATTAGAATTCTTAAATGAAAACTAAGTGTATTTATTAGAATTCTAAAATGAAAACTAAATGTAATTATTAGAATTCTTAAATAAAAACTAAGTGTATTTATTAGAATTCTAAAATGAAAACTAAATGTAATTATTAGAATTCTAAATGAAAACTAAATGTAATTATTAGAATTCTAAATGGAACTAAATGAAAATATTAGAATTCTAAATGTAAACTAAATGTAAATTTTAGAATTCTAAATTGAAAACTAAATGTAATTATTAGAATTCTAAATGGAACTAAATGTCATTATTAGAATTCCAAATGTAAACTAAATGTAATTATTAGAATTCTAACTGAAAGTTAAATATAATTATTTGAATTCTATATGGAGCTAAATGTTAGTTTAGAATTCTAAAATGAAAACTAAATGTAATTATTAGAATTCTAAATGTAAACTAAATGTAATTATTAGAATTCTAAATGGAACTAAATGTAATTATTAGAATTCTAATTTGAACTAAATGTTAGTTTAGAATTCGAAATGTAAACTAAATGTAATTATTAGAATTCTAAATGTAAACCAAATGTAATTATTTGAATTCTAAATTGAACTAAATGTTAGTTTAGAATTCTAAAATTAAAACTAAATGTAATTTTAAGAAGTCTAAATGTAAACTTAATGTAACTATTAGAATTCTAAATGGAACTAAATGTTAGTTTAGAATTCTAAAATGAAAACTAAATGTAATTATTAGAACTCCAAATGTAAACTAAATGTAATTATTAGAACTCTAAATGTAAACTAAATGTAATTATTAGAATTCTAAATGGAACTACATGTAATTATTAGAAATCTAATTTGAACTAAATGTTAGTTTAGAATTCTAAATGTAAACTAAATGTAATTATTAGAAATCTAAATGTAAACCAAATGTAATTATCAGAATTCTAAATGTAAACTAAATGTAATTATTAGAATTCCAAATGTAAACTAAATGTAATTATTAGAATTCTAAATGTTCACTAAATGTAATTATTTGAATTCTAAATTAAACTAAATGTCAGTTTAGAATTCTAAAATTAAAACTAAATGTAATTTTAAGAAGTCTAAATGTAAACTTAATGTTATTACAATTCTAAATGGAACTAAATGTTAGTTTAGAATTCTAAAATGAAAACTAAATGTAATTATTAGAATTCCAAATGTAAACTAAATGTTTTTATTAGAATTCTAAATGTAAACTAAATCTAATTATTAGAATTCTAATTTGAACTAAATGTATTTATTAGATTTCTAAAAGTAAACTAAATGTAATTATTAGAATTCTAAATGGAACTAAATGTTAGTTTAGAATTCTAAATGGAACTTAATGTTAGTTTAGAATTCTAAAATGAAAACTAAATGTAATTATTAGAATTCTAAATGTAAACTAAATGTATTTATTAGAATTCTAAATGTAAACTAAATGTAATTATTAGAATTCTAAATGGAACTAAATGTATTTATTAGATTTCTAAAAGTAAACTAAATGTAATTATTAGAATTCTAAATGGAACTAAATGTTAGTTAAAAATTCTAAAATGAAAACTGAATGTAATTATTAGAATTCTAAAATGAAACTAAATGTAATTATTAGAATTCTAAAATGAAAACTAAATGTAATTATTAGAATTCTAAATGTAAACTAAATTTAATTATTAGAATTCTAAATGGAACAAAATGTACTTATTAGAATTCTAAATGTAAACAAAAAGTAATTATTAGAATTCTAAATGTAACTAACTGAAATTATTAGAATTCTAAATGTAAACTAAATGTAAATTTTAGAATTCTAAAATGAAAACTAAATGTAATTATTGGAATCCTAAATGGAACTAAATGTAATTATTAGAATTCTAAAATGAAAACTAAATGTAATTATTAGAATTCCAAATGAAAACTAAATGTAATTATTAGAATTCCAAATGTAAACTAAATGTAATTATTAGAATTCTAAATGGAACTAATGTAATTATTAGAATTCTAAAATGTAAACTAAATGTAATTATTAGATTTCTAAATGTAAACCAAATGTAATTATTAGAATTCTAAATGTAAACCAAATGTAATTATTAGAATTCCAAATGTAAACTAAATGTAATTATTAGAATTCCAAATGTAAACTAAATGTAATTATTAGAATTCTAAATGGAACTAAATGTTAGTTTAGAATTCTAACATGAAAACTAAATGTAATTATTAGAATTCTAAATGAAAACTAAATGTAATTATTAGAATTCTAAATGAAAACTAAATGTAATTATTAGAATTCTAAATGGAACTAAATGAAAATATTAGAATTCTAAATGTAAACTAAATGTAAATTTTAGAATTCTAAAATGAAAACTAAATGTAATTATTAGAATTCTAAATGGAACTAAATGTCATTATTAGAATTCCAAATGTAAACTAAATGTAATTATTAGAATTCTAACTGAAAGTTAAATATAATTATTTGAATTCTATATGGAGCTAAATGTTAGTTTAGAATTCTAAAATGAAAACTAAATGTAATTATTAGAATTCTAAATGTAAACTAAATGTAATTATTAGAATTCTAAATGGAACTAAATGTAATTATTAGAATTCTAATTTGAACTAAATGTTAGTTTAGAATTCTAAATGTAATTATTAGAATTCTAAATGTAAACCAAATGTAATTATTTGAATTCTAAATTGAACTAAATGTTAGTTTAGAATTCTAAAATTAAAACTAAATGTAATTTTAAGAAGTCTAAATGTAAACTTAATGTAACTATTAGAATTCTAAATGGAACTAAATGTTAGTTTAGAATTCTAAAATGAAAACTAAATGTAATTATTAGAACTCCAAATGTAAACTAAATGTAATTATTAGAACTCTAAATGTAAACTAAATGTAATTATTAGAATTCTAAATGGAACTAAATGTAATTATTAGAAATCTAATTTGAACTAAATGTTAGTTTAGAATTCTAAATGTAAACTAAATGTAATGATTAGAAATCTAAATGTAAACCAAATGTAATTATCAGAATTCTAAATGTAAACTAAATGTAATTATTAGAATTCCAAATGTAAACTAAATGTAATTATTAGAATTCTAAATGTAGACAAAATGTAATTATTTGAATTCTAAATTAAACTAAATGTCAGTTTAGAATTCTAAAATTAAAACTAAATGTAATTTTAAGAAGTCTAAATGTAAACTTAATGTTATTACAATTCTAAATGGAACTAAATGTTAGTTTAGAATTCTAAAATGAAAACTAAATGTAATTATTAGAATTCCAAATGTAAACTAAATGTTTTTATTAGAATTCTAAATGTAAACTAAATCTAATTATTAGAATTCTAATTTGAACTAAATGTATTTATTAGATTTCTAAAAGTAAACTAAATGTAATTATTAGAATTCTAAATGGAACTAAATGTTAGTTTAGAGTTCTAAATGGAACTTAATGTTAGTTTAGAATTCTAAAATTAAAACTAAATGTAATTATTAGAATTCTAAATGTAAACTAAATGTAATTATTAGAATTCTAAATGGAACTAAATGTTAGTTTAGAATTCTAAATGGAACTTAATGTTAGTTTAGAATTCTAAAATGAAAAGTAAATGTAATTATTAGAATTCTAAATGTAAACTAAATGTATTTATTAGAATTCTAAATGTAAAGTAAATGTAATTATTAGAATTCTAAATGTAAACTAAATGTAATTATTAGAATTCTAAATGGAACTAAATGTAATTCTTAGACATCTAATTTTAACTCAATGTTAGTTAAGAATTCTTAATGTAAACTAAATGTAATTATTAGAACTCTAAATGTAAACTAAATGTAATTATTAGAATTCTAAATGGAACTAAATGTAATTATTAGAAATCTAATTTGAACTAAATGTTAGTTTAGAATTCTAAATGTAAACTAAATGTAATTATTAGAAATCTAAATGTAAACCAAATGTAATTATCAGAATTCTAAATGTAAACTAAATGTAATTATTAGAATTCCAAATGTAAACTAAATGTAATTATTAGAATTCTAAATGTTGACTAAATGTAATTATTTGAATTCTAAATTAAACTAAATGTCAGTTTAGAATTCTAAAATTAAAACTAAATGTAATTTTAAGAAGTCTAAATGTAAACTTAATGTTATTACAATTCTAAATGGAACTAAATGTTAGTTTAGAATTCTAAAATGAAAACTAAATGTAATTATTAGAATTCCAAATGTAAACTAAATGTTTTTATTAGAATTCTAAATGTAAACTAAATCTAATTATTAGAATTCTAATTTGAACTAAATGTATTTATTAGATTTCTAAAAGTAAACTAAATGTAATTATTAGAATTCTAAATGGAACTAAATGTTAGTTTAGAGTTCTAAATGGAACTTAATGTTAGTTTAGAATTCTAAAATTAAAACTAAATGTAATTATTAGAATTCTAAATGTAAACTAAATGTAATTATTAGAATTCTAAATGGAACTAAATGTTAGTTTAGAATTCTAAATGGAACTTAATGTTAGTTTAGAATTCTAAAATGAAAACTAAATGTAATTATTAGAATTCTAAATGTAAACTAAATGTATTTATTAGAATTCTAAATGTAAACTAAATGTAATTATTAGAATTCTAAATGTATACTAAATGTAATTATTAGAATTCTAAATGGAACTAAATGTATTTATTAGATTTCTAAAAGTAAACTAAATGTAATTATTAGAATTCTAAATGGAACTAAATGTTAGTTTAAAATTCTAAAATGAAAACTGAATGTAATTATTAGAATTCTAAAATGAAACTAAATGTAATTATTAGAATTCTAAAATTAAAACTAAATGTAATTATTAGAATTCTAAATGTAAACTAAATGTAATTATTAGAATTCTAAATGGAACAAAATGTACTTATTAGAATTCTAAATGTAAACAAAAAGTAATTATTAGAATTCTAAATGTAACTAACTGAAATTATTAGAATTCTAAATGTAAACTAAATGTAAATTTTAGAATTCTAAAATGAAAACTAAATGTAATTATTGGAATCCTACATGGAACTAAATGTAATTATTAGAATTCTAAAATGAAAACTAAATGTAATTATTAGAATTCCAAATGAAAACTAAATGTAATTATTAGAATTCCAAATGTAAACTAAATGTAATTATTAGAATTCTAACTGTAAACTAAATGTAATTATTTGAATTCTAAATGGAACTAAATGTTAGTTTAAAATTCTAAATGTAAACTAAATGTAAATATTAGAATTCTAAATGTAAATTTGAATTCTAAATGTAACTAAATATTAGTTTAGAATTCTAAAATGAAAACTAAATGTCATTATTAGAATTCTAAATGTAAACTAAATGTAACTATTAGAATTCTAAATGGAACTAATGTAATTATTAGAATTCTAAAATGTAAACTAAATGTAATTATTAGATTTCTAAATGTAAACCAAATGTAATTATTAGAATTCTAAATGTAAACCAAATGTAATTATTAGAATTCCAAATGTAAACTAAATGTAATTATTAGAATTCCAAATATAAACTAAATGTAATTATTAGAATTCTAAATGTAACTAAATGTTAGTTTAGAATTCTAACATGAAAACTAAATGTAATTATTAGAATTCTAAATGAAAACTAAATGTAATTATTAGAATTCTAAATAAAAACTAAATGTAATTATTAGAATTCTAAATGGAACTAAATGAAAATATTAGAATTCTAAATGTAAACTAAATGTAAATTTTAGAATTCTAAAATGAAAACTAAATGTAATTATTAGAATTCTAAATGGAACTAAATTTCATTATTAGAATTCCAAATGTAAACTAAATGTAATTATTAGAATTCTAACTGAAAGTTAAATATAATTATTTGAATTCTATATGGAGCTAAATGTTAGTTTAGAATTCTAAAATGAAAACTAAATGTAATTATTAGAATTCTAAATGTAAACTAAATGTAATTATTAGAATTCTAAATGGAACTAAATGTAATTATTAGAATTCTAATTTGAACTAAATGTTAGTTTAGAATTCTAAATGTAATTATTAGAATTCTAAATGTAAACCAAATGTAATTATTTGAATTCTAAATTGAACTAAATGTTAGTTTAGAATTCTAAAATTAAAACTAAATGTAATTTTAAGAAGTCTAAATGTAAACTTAATGTAACTATTAGAATTCTAAATGGAACTAAATGTTAGTTTAGAATTCTAAAATGAAAACTAAATTTAATTATTAGAACTCCAAATGTAAACTAAATGTAATTATTAGAACTCTAAATGTAAACTAAATGTAATTATTAGAATTCTAAATGGAACTAAATGTAATTATTAGAAATCTAATTTGAACTAAATGTTAGTTTAGAATTCTAAATGTAAACTAAATGTAATTATTAGAAATCTAAATGTAAACCAAATGTAATTATCAGAATTCTAAATGTAAACTAAATGTAATTATTAGAAATCTAAATGTAAACCAAATGTAATTATCAGAATTCTAAATGTAAACTAAATGTAATTATTAGAATTCCAAATGTAAACTAAATGTAATTATTAGAATTCTAAATGTTCACTAAATGTAATTATTTGAATTCTAAATAAAACTAAATGTCAGTTTAGAATTCTAAAATTAAAACTAAATGTAATTTTAAGAAGTCTAAATGTAAACTTAATGTTATTACAATTCTAAATGGAACTAAATGTTAGTTTAGAATTCTAAAATGAAAACTAAATGTAATTATTAGAATTCCAAATGTAAACTAAATGTTTTTATTAGAATTCTAAATGTAAACTAAATCTAATTATTAGAATTCTAATTTGAACTAAATGTATTTATTAGATTTCTAAAAGTAAACTAAATGTAATTATTAGAATTCTAAATGGAACTAAATGTTAGTTTAGAGTTCTAAATGGAACTTAATGTTAGTTTAGAATTCTAAAATTAAAACTAAATGTAATTATTAGAATTCTAAATGTAAACTAAATGTAATTATTAGAATTCTAAATGGAACTAAATGTTAGTTTAGAATTCTAAATGGAACTTAATGTTAGTTTAGAATTCTAAAATGAAAACTAAATGTAATTATTAGAATTCTAAATGTAAACTAAATGTATTTATTAGAATTCTAAATGTGAACTAAATGTAATTATTAGAATTCTAAATGGAACTAAATGTATTTATTAGATTTCTAAAAGTAAACTAAATGTAATTATTAGAATTCTAAATGGAACTAAATGTTAGTTTAAAATTCTAAAATGAAAACTGAATGTAATTATTAGAATTCTAAAATGAAACTAAATGTAATTATTAGAATTCTAAAATGAAAACTAAATGTAATTATTAGAATTCTAAATGTAAACTAAATGTAATTATTAGAATTCTAAATGGAACAAAATGTACTTATTAGAATTCTAAATGTAAACAAAAAGTAATTATTAGAATTCTAAATGTAACTAACTGAAATTATTAGAATTCTAAATGTAAACTAAATGTAAATTTTAGAATTCTAAAATGAAAACTAAATGTAATTATTGGAATCCTAAATGGAACTAAATGTAATTATTAGAATTCTAAAATGAAAACTAAATGTAATTATTAGAATTCCAAATGAAAACTAAATGTAATTATTAGAATTCCAAATGTAAACTAAATGTAATTATTAGAATTCTAACTGTAAACTAAATGTAATTATTTGAATTCTAAATGGAACTAAATGTTAGTTTAAAATTCTAAATGTAAACTAAATGTAAATATTAGAATTCTAAATGTAAATTTGAATTCTAAATGTAACTAAATATTAGTTTAGAATTCTAAAATGAAAACTAAATGTCATTATTAGAATTCTAAATGTAAACTAAATGTAACTATTAGAATTCTAAATGGAACTAATGTAATTATTAGAATTCTAAAATGTAAACTAAATGTAATTATTAGATTTCTAAATGTAAACCAAATGTAATTATTAGAATTCTAAATGTAAACCAAATGTAATTATTAGAATTCCAAATGTAAACTAAATGTAAATTTTAGAATTCTAAAATGAAAACTAAATGTAATTATTAGAATTCTAAATGGAACTAAATTTCATTATTAGAATTCCAAATGTAAACTAAATGTAATTATTAGAATTCTAACTGAAAGTTAAATATAATTATTTGAATTCTATATGGAGCTAAATGTTAGTTTAGAATTCTAAAATGAAAACTAAATGTAATTATTAGAATTCTAAATGTAAACTAAATGTAATTATTAGAATTCTAAATGGAACTAAATGTAATTATTAGAATTCTAATTTGAACTAAATGTTAGTTTAGAATTCTAAATGTAATTATTAGAATTCTAAATGTAAACCAAATGTAATTATTTGAATTCTAAATTGAACTAAATGTTAGTTTAGAATTCTAAAATTAAAACTAAATGTAATTTTAAGAAGTCTAAATGTAAACTTAATGTAATTATTAGAATTCTAAATGTAAACTAAATGTAATTATTAGAATTCTAAATGGAACTAAATGTAATTCTTAGACATCTAATTTTAACTCAATGTTAGTTAAGAATTCTTAATGTAAACTAAATGTAATTATTAGAACTCTAAATGTAAACTAAATGTAATTATTAGAATTCTAAATGGAACTAAATGTAATTATTAGAAATCTTATTTGAACTAAATGTTAGTTTAGAATTCTAAATGTAAACTAAATGTAATTATTAGAAATCTAAATGTAAACCAAATGTAATTATCAGAATTCTAAATGTAAACTAAATGTAATTATTAGAATTCCAAATGTAAACTAAATGTAATTATTAGAATTCTAAATGTTGACTAAATGTAATTATTTGAATTCTAAATTAAACTAAATGTCAGTTTAGAATTCTAAAATTAAAACTAAATGTAATTTTAAGAAGTCTAAATGTAAACTTAATGTTATTACAATTCTAAATGGAACTAAATGTTAGTTTAGAATTCTAAAATGAAAACTAAATGTAATTATTAGAATTCCAAATGTAAACTAAATGTTTTTATTAGAATTCTAAATGTAAACTAAATCTAATTATTAGAATTCTAATTTGAACTAAATGTATTTATTAGATTTCTAAAAGTAAACTAAATGTAATTATTAGAATTCTAAATGGAACTAAATGTTAGTTTAGAGTTCTAAATGGAACTTAATGTTAGTTTAGAATTCTAAAATTAAAACTAAATGTAATTATTAGAATTCTAAATGTAAACTAAATGTAATTATTAGAATTCTAAATGGAACTAAATGTTAGTTTAGAATTCTAAATGGAACTTAATGTTAGTTTAGAATTCTAAAATGAAAACTAAATGTAATTATTAGAATTCTAAATGTAAACTAAATGTATTTATTAGAATTCTAAATGTAAACTAAATGTAATTATTAGAATTCTAAATGTATACTAAATGTAATTATTAGAATTCTAAATGGAACTAAATGTATTTATTAGATTTCTAAAAGTAAACTAAATGTAATTATTAGAATTCTAAATGGAACTAAATGTTAGTTTAAAATTCTAAAATGAAAACTGAATGTAATTATTAGAATTCTAAAATGAAACTAAATGTAATTATTAGAATTCTAAAATTAAAACTAAATGTAATTATTAGAATTCTAAATGTAAACTAAATGTAATTATTAGAATTCTAAATGGAACAAAATGTACTTATTAGAATTCTAAATGTAAACAAAAAGTAATTATTAGAATTCTAAATGTAACTAACTGAAATTATTAGAATTCTAAATGTAAACTAAATGTAAATTTTAGAATTCTAAAATGAAAACTAAATGTAATTATTGGAATCCTACATGGAACTAAATGTAATTATTAGAATTCTAAAATGAAAACTAAATGTAATTATTAGAATTCCAAATGAAAACTAAATGTAATTATTAGAATTCCAAATGTAAACTAAATGTAATTATTAGAATTCTAACTGTTAACTAAATGTAATTATTTGAATTCTAAATGGAACTAAATGTTAGTTTAAAATTCTAAATGTAAACTAAATGTAAATATTAGAATTCTAAATGTAAATTTGAATTCTAAATGTAACTAAATATTAGTTTAGAATTCTAAAATGAAAACTAAATGTCATTATTAGAATTCTAAATGTAAACTAAATGTAACTATTAGAATTCTAAATGGAACTAATGTAATTATTAGAATTCTAAAATGTAAACTAAATGTAATTATTAGATTTCTAAATGTAAACCAAATGTAATTATTAGAATTCTAAATGTAAACCAAATGTAATTATTAGAATTCCAAATGTAAACTAAATGTAATTATTAGAATTCCAAATATAAACTAAATGTAATTATTAGAATTCTAAATGTAACTAAATGTTAGTTTAGAATTCTAACATGAAAACTAAATGTAATTATTAGAATTCTAAATGAAAACTAAATGTAATTATTAGAATTCTAAATAAAAACTAAATGTAATTATTAGAATTCTAAATGGAACTAAATGAAAATATTAGAATTCTAAATGTAAACTAAATGTAAATTTTAGAATTCTAAAATGAAAACTAAATGTAATTATTAGAATTCTAAATGGAACTAAATTTCATTATTAGAATTCCAAATGTAAACTAAATGTAATTATTAGAATTCTAACTGAAAGTTAAATATAATTATTTGAATTCTATATGGAGCTAAATGTTAGTTTAGAATTCTAAAATGAAAACTAAATGTAATTATTAGAATTCTAAATGTAAACTAAATGTAATTATTAGAATTCTAAATGGAACTAAATG
This sequence comes from Nothobranchius furzeri, assembly GCF_043380555.1. NCBI lineage: Eukaryota > Metazoa > Chordata > Actinopteri > Cyprinodontiformes > Nothobranchiidae > Nothobranchius > Nothobranchius furzeri. Next base: position 86,132,375 of record NC_091743.1, read on the forward strand.
TAATTATTAGAATTCTAATTTGAACTAAATGTTAGTTTAGAATTCTAAATGTAATTATTAGAATTCTAAATGTAAACCAAATGTAATTATTTGAATTCTAAATTGAACTAAATGTTAGTTTAGAATTCTAAAATTAAAACTAAATGTAATTTTAAGAAGTCTAAATGTAAACTTAATGTAACTATTAGAATTCTAAATGGAACTAAATGTTAGTTTAGAATTCTAAAATGAAAACTAAATTTAATTATTAGAACTCCAAATGTAAACTAAATGTAATTATTAGAACTCTAAATGTAAACTAAATGTAATTATTAGAATTCTAAATGGAACTAAATGTAATTATTAGAAATCTAATTTGAACTAAATGTTAGTTTAGAATTCTAAATGTAAACTAAATGTAATTATTAGAAATCTAAATGTAAACCAAATGTAATTATCAGAATTCTAAATGTAAACTAAATGTAATTATTAGAAATCTAAATGTAAACCAAATGTAATTATCAGAATTCTAAATGTAAACTAAATGTAATTATTAGAATTCCAAATGTAAACTAAATGTAATTATTAGAATTCTAAATGTTCACTAAATGTAATTATTTGAATTCTAAATAAAACTAAATGTCAGTTTAGAATTCTAAAATTAAAACTAAATGTAATTTTAAGAAGTCTAAATGTAAACTTAATGTTATTACAATTCTAAATGGAACTAAATGTTAGTTTAGAATTCTAAAATGAAAACTAAATGTAATTATTAGAATTCCAAATGTAAACTAAATGTTTTTATTAGAATTCTAAATGTAAACTAAATCTAATTATTAGAATTCTAATTTGAACTAAATGTATTTATTAGATTTCTAAAAGTAAACTAAATGTAATTATTAGAATTCTAAATGGAACTAAATGTTAGTTTAGAGTTCTAAATGGAACTTAATGTTAGTTTAGAATTCTAAAATTAAAACTAAATGTAATTATTAGAATTCTAAATGTAAACTAAATGTAATTATTAGAATTCTAAATGGAACTAAATGTTAGTTTAGAATTCTAAATGGAACTTAATGTTAGTTTAGAATTCTAAAATGAAAACTAAATGTAATTATTAGAATTCTAAATGTAAACTAAATGTATTTATTAGAATTCTAAATGTGAACTAAATGTAATTATTAGAATTCTAAATGGAACTAAATGTATTTATTAGATTTCTAAAAGTAAACTAAATGTAATTATTAGAATTCTAAATGGAACTAAATGTTAGTTTAAAATTCTAAAATGAAAACTGAATGTAATTATTAGAATTCTAAAATGAAACTAAATGTAATTATTAGAATTCTAAAATGAAAACTAAATGTAATTATTAGAATTCTAAATGTAAACTAAATGTAATTATTAGAATTCTAAATGGAACAAAATGTACTTATTAGAATTCTAAATGTAAACAAAAAGTAATTATTAGAATTCTAAATGTAACTAACTGAAATTATTAGAATTCTAAATGTAAACTAAATGTAAATTTTAGAATTCTAAAATGAAAACTAAATGTAATTATTGGAATCCTAAATGGAACTAAATGTAATTATTAGAATTCTAAAATGAAAACTAAATGTAATTATTAGAATTCCAAATGAAAACTAAATGTAATTATTAGAATTCCAAATGTAAACTAAATGTAATTATTAGAATTCTAACTGTAAACTAAATGTAATTATTTGAATTCTAAATGGAACTAAATGTTAGTTTAAAATTCTAAATGTAAACTAAATGTAAATATTAGAATTCTAAATGTAAATTTGAATTCTAAATGTAACTAAATATTAGTTTAGAATTCTAAAATGAAAACTAAATGTCATTATTAGAATTCTAAATGTAAACTAAATGTAACTATTAGAATTCTAAATGGAACTAATGTAATTATTAGAATTCTAAAATGTAAACTAAATGTAATTATTAGATTTCTAAATGTAAACCAAATGTAATTATTAGAATTCTAAATGTAAACCAAATGTAATTATTAGAATTCCAAATGTAAACTAAATGTAAATTTTAGAATTCTAAAATGATAACTAAATGTAATTATTAGAATTCTAAATGGAACTAAATTTCATTATTAGAATTCCAAATGTAAACTAAATGTAATTATTAGAATTCTAACTGAAAGTTAAATATAATTATTTGAATTCTATATGGAGCTAAATGTTAGTTTAGAATTCTAAAATGAAAACTAAATGTAATTATTAGAATTCTAAATGTAAACTAAATGTAATTATTAGAATTCTAAATGGAACTAAATGTAATTATTAGAATTCTAATTTGAACTAAATGTTAGTTTAGAATTCTAAATGTAATTATTAGAATTCTAAATGTAAACCAAATGTAATTATTTGAATTCTAAATTGAACTAAATGTTAGTTTAGAATTCTAAAATTAAAACTAAATGTAATTTTAAGAAGTCTAAATGTAAACTTAATGTAACTATTAGAATTCTAAATGGAACTAAATGTTAGTTTAGAATTCTAAAATGAAAACTAAATTTAATTATTAGAACTCCAAATGTAAACTAAATGTAATTATTAGAACTCTAAATGTAAACTAAATGTAATTATTAGAATTCTAAATGGAACTAAATGTAATTATTAGAAATCTAATTTGAACTAAATGTTAGTTTAGAATTCTAAATGTAAACTAAATGTAATTATTAGAAATCTAAATGTAGACCAAATGTAATTATCAGAATTCTAAATGTAAACTAAATGTAATTATTAGAATTCCAAATGTAAACTAAATGTAATTATTAGAAATCTAAATGTAGACTAAATGTAATTATTTGAATTCTAAATTAAACTAAATGTCAGTTTAGAATTCTAAAATTAAAACTAAATGTAATTTTAAGAAGTCTAAATGTAAACTTAATGTTATTACAATTCTAAATGGAACTAAATGTTAGTTTAGAATTCTAAAATGAAAACTAAATGTAATTATTAGAATTTCAAATGTAAACTAAATGTTTTTATTAGAATTCTAAATGTAAAATAAATCTAATTATTAGAATTCTAATTTGAACTAAATGTATTTATTAGATTTCTAAAAGTAAACTAAATGTAATTATTAGAATTCTAAATGGAACTAAATGTTAGTTTAGAGTTCTAAATGGAACTTAATGTTAGTTTAGAATTCTAAAATTAAAACTAAATGTAATTATTAGAATTCTAAATGTAAACTAAATGTAATTATTAGAATTCTAAATGGAACTAAATGTTAGTTTAGAATTCTAAATGGAACTTAATGTTAGTTTAGAATTCTAAAATGAAAACTAAATGTAATTATTAGAACTCTAAATGTAAACTAAATGTAATTATTAGAATTCTAAATGGAACTAAATGTAATTATTAGAAATCTAATTTGAACTAAATGTTAGTTTAGAATTCTAAATGTAAACTAAATGTAATTATTAGAAATCTAAATGTAGACCAAATGTAATTATCAGAATTCTAAATGTAAACTAAATGTAATTATTAGAATTCCAAATGTAAACTAAATGTAATTATTAGAAATCTAAATGTAGACTAAATGTAATTATTTGAATTCTAAATTAAACTAAATGTCAGTTTAGAATTCTAAAATTAAAACTAAATGTAATTTTAAGAAGTCTAAATGTAAACTTAATGTTATTACAATTCTAAATGGAACTAAATGTTAGTTTAGAATTCTAAAATGAAAACTAAATGTAATTATTAGAATTTCAAATGTAAACTAAATGTTTTTATTAGAATTCTAAATGTAAAATAAATCTAATTATTAGAATTCTAATTTGAACTAAATGTATTTATTAGATTTCTAAAAGTAAACTAAATGTAATTATTAGAATTCTAAATGGAACTAAATGTTAGTTTAGAGTTCTAAATGGAACTTAATGTTAGTTTAGAATTCTAAAATTAAAACTAAATGTAATTATTAGAATTCTAAATGTAAACTAAATGTAATTATTAGAATTCTAAATGGAACTAAATGTTAGTTTAGAATTCTAAATGGAACTTAATGTTAGTTTAGAATTCTAAAATGAAAACTAAATGTAATTATTAGAATTCTAAATGTAAACTAAATGTATTTATTAGAATTCTAAATGTAAACTAAATGTAATTATTAGAATTCTAAATGGAACTAAATGTATTTATTAGATTTCTAAAAGTAAACTAAATGTAATTATTAGAATTCTAAATGGAACTAAATGTTAGTTTAAAATTCTAAAATGAAAACTGAATGTAATTATTAGAATTCTAAAATGAAACTAAATGTAATTATTAGAATTCTAAAATGAAAACTAAATGTAATTATTAGAATTCTAAATGTAAACTAAATGTAATTATTAGAATTCTAAATGGAACAAAATGTACTTATTAGAATTCTAAATGTAAACAAAAAGTAATTATTAGAATTCTAAATGTAACTAACTGAAATTATTAGAATTCTAAATGTAAACTAAATGTAAATTTTAGAATTCTAAAATGAAAACTAAATGTAATTATTGGAATCCTAAATGGAACTAAATGTAATTATTAGAATTCTAAAATGAAAACTAAATGTAATTATTAGAATTCCAAATGAAAACTAAATGTAATTATTAGAATTCCAAATGTAAACTAAATGTAATTATTAGAATTCTAACTGTAAACTAAATGTAATTATTTGAATTCTAAATGGAACTAAATGTTAGTTTAAAATTCTAAATGTAAACTAAATGTAAATATTAGAATTCTAAATGTAAATTTGAATTCTAAATGTAACTAAATATTAGTTTAGAATTCTAAAATGAAAACTAAATGTCATTATTAGAATTCTAAATGTAAACTAAATGTAACTATTAGAATTCTAAATGGAACTAATGTAATTATTAGAATTCTAAAATGTAAATTAAATGTAATTATTAGATTTCTAAATGTAAACCAAATGTAATTATTAGAATTCTAAATGTAAACCAAATGTAATTATTAGAATTCCAAATGTAAACTAAATGTAATTATTAGAATTCCAAATGTAAACTAAATGTAATAATTAGAATTCTAAATGGAACTAAATGTTAGTTTAGAATTCTAACATGAAAACTAAATGTAATTATTAGAATTCTAAATGAAAACTAAATGTAATTATTAGAATTCTAAATGAAAACTAAATGTAATTATTAGAATTCTAAATGGAACTAAATGAAAATATTAGAATTCTAAATGTAAACTAAATGTAAATTTTAGAATTCTAAAATGAAAACTAAATGTAATTATTAGAATTCTAAATGGAACTAAATGTCATTATTAGAATTCCAAATGTAAACTAAATGTAATTATTAGAATTCTAACTGAAAGTTAAATATAATTATTTGAATTCTATATGGAGCTAAATGTTAGTTTAGAATTCTAAAATGAAAACTAAATGTAATTATTAGAATTCTAAATGTAAACTAAATGTAATTATTAGAATTCTAAATGGAACTAAATGTAATTATTAGAATTCTAATTTGAACTAAATGTTAGTTTAGAATTCTAAATGTAATTATTAGAATTCTAAATGTAAACCAAATGTAATTATTTGAATTCTAAATTGAACTAAATGTTAGTTTAGAATTCTAAAATTAAAACTAAATGTAATTTTAAGAAGTCTAAATGTAAACTTAATGTAACTATTAGAATTCTAAATGGAACTAAATGTTAGTTTAGAATTCTAAAATGAAAACTAAATTTAATTATTAGAACTCCAAATGTAAACTAAATGTAATTATTAGAACTCTAAATGTAAACTAAATGTAATTATTAGAATTCTAAATGGAACTAAATGTAATTATTAGAAATCTAATTTGAACTAAATGTTAGTTTAGAATTCTAAATGTAAACTAAATGTAATTATTAGAAATCTAAATGTAAACCAAATGTAATTATCAGAATTCTAAATGTAAACTAAATGTAATTATTAGAATTCCAAATGTAAACTAAATGTAATTATTAGAATTCTAAATGTAGACTAAATGTAATTATTTGAATTCTAAATAAACTAAATGTCAGTTTAGAATTCTAAAATTAAAACTAAATGTAATTTAAAGAAGTCTAAATGTAAACTTAATGTTATTACAATTCTAAATGGAACTAAATGTTAGTTTAGAATTCTAAAATGAAAACTAAATGTAATTATTAGAATTCCAAATGTAAACTAAATGTTTTTATTAGAATTCTAAATGTAAACTAAATCTAATTATTAGAATTCTAATTTGAACTAAATGTATTTATTAGATTTCTAAAAGTAAACTAAATGTAATTATTAGAATTCTAAATGGAACTAAATGTTAGTTTAGAGTTCTAAATGGAACTTAATGTTAGTTTAGAATTCTAAAATTAAAACTAAATGTAATTATTAGAATTCTAAATGTAAACTAAATGTAATTATTAGAATTCTAAATGGAACTAAATGTTAGTTTAGAATTCTAAATGGAACTTAATGTTAGTTTAGAATTCTAAAATGAAAACTAAATGTAATTATTAGAATTCCAAATGTAAACTAAATGTATTTATTAGAATTCTAAATGTAAACTAAATGTAATTATTAGAATTCTAAATGGAACTAAATGTATTTATTAGATTTCTAAAAGTAAACTAAATGTAATTATTAGAATTCTAAATGGAACTAAATGTTAGTTTAAAATTCTAAAATGAAAACTGAATGTAATTATTAGAATTCTAAAATGAAACTAAATGTAATTATTAGAATTCTAAAATGAAAACTAAATGTAATTATTAGAATTCTAAATGTAAACTAAATGTAATTATTAGAATTCTAAATGGAACAAAATGTACTTATTAGAATTCTAAATGTAAACAAAAAGTAATTATTAGAATTCTAAATGTAACTAACTGAAATTATTAGAATTCTAAATGTAAACTAAATGTAAATTTTAGAATTCTAAAATGAAAACTAAATGTAATTATTGGAATCCTAAATGGAACTAAATGTAATTATTAGAATTCTAAAATGAAAACTAAATGTAATTATTAGAATTCCAAATGAAAACTAAATGTAATTATTAGAATTCCAAATGTAAACTAAATGTAATTATTAGAATTCTAACTGTAAACTAAATGTAATTATTTGAATTCTAAATGGAACTAAATGTTAGTTTAAAATTCTAAATGTAAACTAAATGTAAATATTAGAATTCTAAATGTAAATTTGAATTCTAAATGTAACTAAATATTAGTTTAGAATTCTAAAATGAAAACTAAATGTCATTATTAGAATTCTAAATGTAAACTAAATGTAACTATTAGAATTCTAAATGGAACTAATGTAATTATTAGAATTCTAAAATGTAAACTAAATGTAATTATTAGATTTCTAAATGTAAACCAAATGTAATTATTAGAATTCTAAATGTAAACCAAATGTAATTATTAGAATTCCAAATGTAAACTAAATGTAATTATTAGAATTCCAAATGTAAACTAAATGTAATAATTAGAATTCTAAATGGAACTAAATGTTAGTTTAGAATTCTAACATGAAAACTAAATGTAATTATTAGAATTCTAAATGAAAACTAAATGTAATTATTAGAATTCTAAATGAAAACTAAATGTAATTATTAGAATTCTAAATGGAACTAAATGAAAATATTAGAATTCTAAATGTAAACTAAATGTAAATTTTAGAATTCTAAAATGAAAACTAAATGTAATTATTAGAATTCTAAATGGAACTAAATGTCATTATTAGAATTCCAAATGTAAACTAAATGTAATTATTAGAATTCTAACTGAAAGTTAAATATAATTATTTGAATTCTATATGGAGCTAAATGTTAGTTTAGAATTCTAAAATGAAAACTAAATGTAATTATTAGAATTCTAAATGTAAACTAAATGTAATTATTAGAATTCTAAATGGAACTAAATGTAATTATTAGAATTCTAATTTGAACTAAATGTTAGTTTAGAATTCTAAATGTAATTATTAGAATTCTAAATGTAAACCAAATGTAATTATTTGAATTCTAAATTGAACTAAATGTTAGTTTAGAATTCTAAAATTAAAACTAAATGTAATTTTAAGAAGTCTAAATGTAAACTTAATGTAACTATTAGAATTCTAAATGGAACTAAATGTTAGTTTAGAATTCTAAAATGAAAACTAAATTTAATTATTAGAACTCCAAATGTAAACTAAATGTAATTATTAGAACTCTAAATGTAAACTAAATGTAATTATTAGAATTCTAAATGGAACTAAATGTAATTATTAGAAATCTAATTTGAACTAAATGTTAGTTTAGAATTCTAAATGTAAACTAAATTTAATTATTAGAAATCTAAATGTAAACCAAATTTAATTATCAGAATTCTAAATGTAAACTAAATGTAATTATTAGAATTCCAAATGTAAACTAAATGTAATTATTAGAATTCTAAATGTAGACTAAATGTAATTATTTGAATTCTAAATTAAACTAAATGTCAGTTTAGAATTCTAAAATTAAAACTAAATGTAATTTTAAGAAGTCTAAATGTAAACTTATTGTTATTACAATTCTAAATGGAACTAAATGTTAGTTTAGAATTCTAAAATGAAAACTAAATGTAATTATTAGAATTCCAAATGTAAACTAAATGTTTTTATTAGAATTCTAAATGTAAACTAAATCTAATTATTAGAATTCTAATTTGAACTAAATGTATTTATTAGATTTCTAAAAGTAAACTAAATGTAATTATTAGAATTCTATATGGAACTAAATGTTAGTTTAGAGTTCTAAATGGAACTTAATGTTAGTTTAGAATTCTAAAATTAAAACTAAATGTAATTATTAGAATTCTAAATGTAAACTAAATGTAATTATTAGAATTCTAAATGGAACTAAATGTTAGTTATGAATTCTAAATGGAACTTAATGTTAGTTTAGAATTCTAAAATGAAAACTAAATGTAATTATTAGAATTCTAAATGTAAACTAAATGTATTTATTAGAATTCTAAATGTAAACTAAATGTAATTATTAGAATTCTAAATGGAACTAAATGTATTTATTAGATTTCTAAAAGTAAACTAAATGTAATTATTAGAATTCTAAATGAAACTAAATGTTAGTTTAAAATTCTAAAATGAAAACTGAATGTAATTATTAGAATTCTAAAATGAAACTAAATGTAATTATTAGAATTCTAAAATGAAAACTAAATGTAATTATTAGAATTCTAAATGTAAACTAAATGTAATTATTAGAATTCTAAATGGAACAAAATGTGCTTATTAGAATTCTAAATGTAAACAAAAAGTAATTATTATAATTCTAAATGTAACTAACTGAAATTATTAGAATTCTAAATGTAAACTAAATGTAAATTTTAGAATTCTAAAATGAAAACTAAATGTAATTATTGGAATCCTAAATGGAACTAAATGTAATTATTAGAATTCCAAATGAAAACTAAATGTAATTATTAGAATTCCAAATGTAAACTAAATGTAATTATTAGAATTCTAACTGTAAACTAAATGTAATTATTTGAATTCTAAATGGAACTAAATGTTAGTTTAGAATTCTAAATGGAACTAAATGTCATTATTAGAATTCCAAATGTAAACTAAATGTAATTATTAGAATTCTAACTGAAAGTTAAATATAATTATTTGAATTCTATATGGAGCTAAATGTTAGTTTAGAATTCTAAAATGAAAACTAAATGTAATTATTAGAATTCTAAATGTAAACTAAATGTAATTATTAGAATTCTAAATGGAACTAAATGTAATTATTAGAATTCTAATTTCAACTAAATGTTAGTTTAGAATTCTAAATGTAATTATTAGAATTCTAAATGTAAACCAAATGTAATTATTTGAATTCTAAATTGAACTAAATGTTAGTTTAGAATTCTAAAATTAAAACTAAATGTAATTTTAAGAAGTCTAAATGTAAACTTAATGTAACTATTAGAATTCTAAATGGAACTAAATGTTAGTTTAGAATTCTAAAATGAAAACTAAATTTAATTATTAGAACTCCAAATGTAAACTAAATGTAATTATTAGAACTCTAAATGTAAACTAAATGTATTTATTAGAATTCTAAATGGAACTAAATGTAATTATTAGAAATCTAATTTGAACTAAATGTTAGTTTAGAATTCTAAATGTAAACTAAATGTAATTATTAGAAATCTAAATGTAAACCAAATTTAATTATCAGAATTCTAAATGTAAACTAAATGTAATTATTAGAATTCCAAATGTAAACTAAATGTAATTATTAGAATTCTAAATGTAGACTAAATGTAATTATTTGAATTCTAAATTAAACTAAATGTCAGTTTAGAATTCTAAAATTAAAACTAAATGTAATTTTAAGAAGTCTAAATGTAAACTTAATGTTATTACAATTCTAAATGGAACTAAATGTTAGTTTAGAATTCTAAAATGAAAACTAAATGTAATTATTAGAATTCTAAATGTAAACTAAATGTAATTATTAGAATTCTAAATGGAACAAAATGTGCTTATTAGAATTCTAAATGTAAACAAAAAGTAATTATTAGAATTCTAAATGTAACTAACTGAAATTATTAGAATTCTAAATGTAAACTAAATGTAAATTTTAGAATTCTAAAATGAAAACTAAATGTAATTATTGGAATCCTAAATGGAACTAAATGTAATTATTAGAATTCCAAATGAAAACTAAATGTAATTATTAGAATTCCAAATGTAAACTAAATGTAATTATTAGAATTCTAACTGTAAACTAAATATAATTATTTGAATTCTAAATGGAACTAAATGTTAGTTTAGAATTCTAAATGGAACTAAATGTCATTATTAGAATTCCAAATGTAAACTAAATGTAATTATTAGAATTCTAACTGAAAGTTAAATATAATTATTTGAATTCTATATGGAGCTAAATGTTAGTTTAGAATTCTAAAATGAAAACTAAATGTAATTATTAGAATTCTAAATGTAAACTAAATGTAATTATTAGAATTCTAAATGGAACTAAATGTAATTATTAGAATTCTAATTTGAACTAAATGTTAGTTTAGAATTCTAAATGTAATTATTAGAATTCTAAATGTAAACCAAATGTAATTATTTGAATTCTAAATTGAACTAAATGTTAGTTTAGAATTCTAAAATTAAAACTAAATGTAATTTTAAGAAGTCTAAATGTAAACTTAATGTAACTATTAGAATTCTAAATGGAACTAAATGTTAGTTTAGAATTCTAAAATGAAAACTAAATTTAATTATTAGAACTCCAAATGTAAACTAAATGTAATTATTAGAACTCTAAATGTAAACTAAATGTAATTATTAGAATTCTAAATGGAACTAAATGTAATTATTAGAAATCTAATTTGAACTAAATGTTAGTTTAGAATTCTAAATGTAAACTAAATTTAATTATTAGAAATCTAAATGTAAACCAAATTTAATTATCAGAATTCTAAATGTAAACTAAATGTAATTATTAGAATTCCAAATGTAAACTAAATGTAATTATTAGAATTCTAAATGTAGACTAAATGTAATTATTTGAATTCTAAATTAAACTAAATGTCAGTTTAGAATTCTAAAATTAAAACTAAATGTAATTTTAAGAAGTCTAAATGTAAACTTAATGTTATTACAATTCTAAATGGAACTAAATGTTAGTTTAGAATTCTAAAATGAAAACTAAATGTAATTATTAGAATTCCAAATGTAAACTAAATGTTTTTATTAGAATTCTAAATGTAAACTAAATCTAATTATTAGAATTCTAATTTGAACTAAATGTATTTATTAGATTTCTAAAAGTAAACTAAATGTAATTATTAGAATTCTAAATGGAACTAAATGTTAGTTTAGAGTTCTAAATGGAACTTAATGTTAGTTTAGAATTCTAAAATTAAAACTAAATGTAATTATTAGAATTCTAAATGTAAACTAAATGTAATTATTAGAATTCTAAATGGAACTAAATGTTAGTTTAGAATTCTAAATGGAACTTAATGTTAGTTTAGAATTCTAAAATGAAAACTAAATGTAATTATTAGAATTCTAAATGTAAACTAAATGTATTTATTAGAATTCTAAATGTAAACTAAATGTAATTATTAGAATTCTAAATGGAACTAAATGTATTTATTAGATTTCTAAAAGTAAACTAAATGTAATTATTAGAATTCTAAATGGAACTAAATGTTAGTTTAAAATTCTAAAATGAAAACTGAATGTAATTATTAGAATTCTAAAATGAAACTAAATGTAATTATTAGAATTCTAAAATGAAAACTAAATGTAATTATTAGAATTCTAAATGGAACAAAATGTGCTTATTAGAATTCTAAATGTAAACAAAAAGTAATTATTAGAATTCTAAATGTAACTAACTGAAATTATTAGAATTCTAAATGTAAACTAAATGTAAATTTTAGAATTCTAAAATGAAAACTAAATGTAATTATTGGAATCCTAAATGGAACTAAATGTAATTATTAGAATTCCAAATGAAAACTAAATGTAATTATTAGAATTCCAAATGTAAACTAAATGTAATTATTAGAATTCTAACTGTAAACTAAATGTAATTATTTGAATTCTAAATGGAACTAAATGTTAGTTTAGAATTCTAAATATAAACTAAATGTAAATATTAGAATTCTAAATATAAATTTGAATTCTAAATGTAACTAAATGTTAGTTTAGAATTCTAAAATGAAAACTAAATGTAATTATTAGAATCCTAAATGTAAACTAAATGTAACTATTAGAATTCTAAATGGAACTAATGTAATTATTAGAATTCTAAAATGTAAACTAAATGTAATTATTAGATTTCTAAATGTAAACCAAATGTAATTATTAGAATTCTAAATGTAAACCAAATGTAATTATTAGAATTCCAAATGTAAACTAAATGTAATTATTAGAATTCCAAATGTAAACTAAATGTAATTATTAGAATTCTAAATGGAACTAAATGTTAGTTTAGAATTCTAACATGAAAACTAAATGTAATTATTAGAATTCTAAATGTAAACTAAATGTAATTATTAGAATTCTAACTGGAACTGAATGTTAGTTTAGAATTCTAAATGTAAACTAAATGTAATTATTAGAATTCCAAATGTAAACTAAATGTAATTATTAGAATTCCAAATGTAAACTAAATGTAATTATTACAATTCCAAATGGAAATAAATGAAATCATTATGAACAATGAAACAAGTGTCTGCTTGGCCGAGATCTGAGCACCGGGTTGGTAGTAGAATGCGTGTGGTGTAGGAGTGTGGACAAGTGAGGAGACATGACAAGGACCTCAAGCTATGACTGTCATTCATCTATAGTCCTTAATATTCCACATCCTCGAATGTGTGTGGTGCTCCAACATTCTTCTTTGTTCTTGTTGAATACAAGAGCATCAGCAGCTCGGGCTTGTGATAGAAGTAGTTCAACCTAACGTCAACAGTAACTCAGCCTACCGTTGTTCTGCAGTTAGCAGTACCGCAGAGTGGGTCGGGACATGCAGTAAAGAGGTGTGGCTTGTTGACAAACCAGCTTTTTTCATAAGAACCGTTCCTCCCTCACAATTTCAAGATTACTAGTGCTTAGAAAGCAGGTCGGGCATGACTCTGACCTTTCAATAGGCTACATCAAACACCCCATGCCGCCTGTGTTCAACAACATGATTAATGTGGTATTAAATTCTACTGCCTCTTTAAACTAAAGGGTTAAAAACAGTATCATCCACTGAGGCTCTACAGTGATACATAGGAGACAAAAGCTGTTGTTCATGATGGATTTTCTCTTTTCCAGCATCCTGCTCTCGCCCACTTCTTCTGTAGAGTTCATAAAACAGTTCAAGGGTCGGAAAGAAACGCCTTTTTAACTTTATTTTTCCATGGGAAGACTCCTGGGTGAAATGACCCAAAAATATCTAAGTAGCAATCGTGAAAGAGTTGGTCTCTATGAAATGCAGCATCAGAGTTTCCTTTTTCCATTATTGTTTTTCATAAAAGGAAAGAAAATAATTATTTTTCTGTATATTTACTCAGTTTAGTTTGTTTTTCTGTGACTTTTCAGCAGTTTCAAGTGTTTTCTTGTTTGAGGCATTGTTTGTTTTTATTAGCATGTGGTTATTAGGTTTTGATGTTTCGGCTGTGTTTTCTTGTTTCTGAAGTTTTCTGACATTTCTGTGATTTCCGGTATTTCCGGTTCTTTCATTCGGACTGAACTTCCCCCCATTTGCTTGAAGGTTAACTCATTTCACATAATTTCACCTGACATTGGAGTATAAAGACGAGCCTTATAATCCTCTCGAATAAAAGAGACACAGTGACCTCAAATTATCCAGCTAATTATTAATGTTCACATGATGTTCACCGGAGCCTCTGGGACTTTTAACGTGGAGTTTAATTAGGACAGCGAGGGCAGGTCAGGTTGACTGTAGGAACGACAAGGTCAGAGTTATTTAGATTTTTAGGGCTTTGTAAATATATAAGGTACGCCATTCTGACTAGTGTTTAATGCTTTGCTCATTTTTAAGATGGAAATAGATGAATTATGTAATTAAACATCCTATCAATGAATCCCGTAAGTTAGCGTCCCTAATCAAGGCCTCGTTAGATTTATGAACTCCAGCCTTTGCTGGGAAGAAGTAATTCCAGGATGGTGAGACACGGACTAATATTCCACCTCGTCCAGATCTTTGCAGCTGGAGATAAATGACCTCCAAATTTAACGCAGTAGAACCAGGAGGAATAAATAACCATGAGGGATGTGAAGAGGTTGAGATGATAAAAAAAATCTTTTATTCCATCAAGCATCCATCAACCCACCGACACTGGGAATTTGTAATTTTAGATAGAAGAAAGTGGAAAATAAAAATAAATAAATAAATCCTGGTAAATCCGATAGGAGAGAGACACGGGAAATTTACACAAACTAAAAGATTGCAGATGAAATCCCGAATTAATTCCCATTTCTACATTAGTTGATGTTGGGATTCTGCTCTGTTGGGTGAGAAAGAGAAAATGATCTTTTTCTATAACAAATAGCAAATTGATCCGAATACAACTGAAGTGGATTCAAGACTCATTGATTTATTTTGACTGAAACTTAATTTTCTGCTAATGAGGCAAAGATTTAGAGTTACGGAGGCAGAAGTCTGTAGGAAAATGTAAATTCATAATTCGATGTTGTTTTCCAACTTTAATAAACATGTTTTGTTAAGTTCATGTCACTAAAACTCTTTTTAATTCGTAATTAACACAAACTGTTTTAACTATGGACTCATTAAGAGAAAAATTGACTGTTTTAACACTGAAAAATGTTAATCCAAATGTTTCAGAAATGGTTTGTGGCATCAGATATTGGTGTTACTCCATCATTTAGCAGAAACCTAGTTTGTGTGATAAAAACCGCCAGCTGTTACAGGTATTGTGTATCCTAGAGATCTAGACCTAACGTTGCAGTAGCAAAAGATTTTGTCCCGTAGACCAGGTCGGATTATTTTTATGTCTTGCCAATCACAGCGCGAGCTACATTTGTTAGGCGAGCTTCACGCTAGAGCTGCGATGGAGTAAAACTACAAAGTGGTATCAGCTCAGGAACTGTTGTCATTTGAAACAGCTTTGGCATCATTTTTGGATTATTTAGACCTGGGCTTTCCTTTGAGACATGAGCAGACAGAGGTACTTAAGTCGTTTATTTAGAAAAATGATGTATTTGCTGTTTATTATTTGGTGTATGGCGAGCTGCTCCATTGACTGATATCCATAGTGGTGAGTACTTAATGCTGTTTGTTGCTGTGATTGATCCTGTCCAGTTGTGTGCAGAGACAGTTTGAAAGATAACTGTGGATTCTGCCTCACACTAGGGATGGGTACCTTTGACATTTGAATCGATTCGGTACTAATTTCCGATACCTAGGAATCAATACCGGTACTTAACGGTACCAATTTTAGATACTTTTGAGTGTTTAATATTTTAATTCTCTTTTATAATTAAATAAACATTTTTCTCAATTTATAATCATATTTGATAAATATCATGATAAATTACATACAACTGTTTGTATTTTAACATCATCCTTGTAGTTTTATAAGCTGATAATTAAACTGAAGCAAACATCTTTACTGTGAACTAAATTTACTGTATATCTTCATTCCTTTTGCCGTCCTTTTTCATTTGATTTTTCCTACTGGGAAGTTGGAATTTCCGAGGAGAAAGCGAACGCACCATTAGCGGAATGGAAGCTAACATATCAAGCTAACGTTATCTTAAACATTTTATTTACCTATCGGAGCAGATTAAGATGAGGATGTTTCACTTAGATCGTTGTCGCTGGTTTCATCATCACCCAGTTACCCGTCACATTTAGTGAAGTGGACCCAAGCTTTAGCGTACGTTCTTTCTACCATGCTGCTCTGTTTACAACTTGCTCGCAGCGACCGACGACATAACACTCTTGCGCATGCGCAGCTGTCTAGGCAAGTTCTCATTATGAAGGACGGGTACCGAAATGAGGCACCGTTTCAAATGACATGAATCGGTGCTCAGTCGGTACTATGGAATTCGGTCGGTACCTTAAAAAGTACCGAATTCGGTACCCATCGCTACTCACCACTGGGTTGTTTCAATGGCTTGTGGCCAAACTATATATTTACTATATAAATAGGATGACTTTCCAGATGTATTGTGACTTTTGATGCTCTAGATTGGTGAAAAATGGTGTACAGTAAGTAGCTTGTATTTATGTAGTGCTTTTTAGAGCTCTTCCTTCACTCAACCTGTCTGATTCTCGTGGAATCCCACGGTTGTGCGACCTACTTGGAGCCTGGCTTAGCCCTCTCCCCAGGACCAAGTCCCAAACCAAACATGGTGCAGTTCTGTTCAGAGGGAGGAGGAATGCCGGGTGCTGTAGCACTCTGTTGTGACCTCTGCAATACATAGTTTTAACATATACATATATGTCCTGTCCAGAATATATATTTATTATATACAATAATATCCATAATGTCTCGTCATGGTTGAAAAATAGTTCCAAAATGAAAGTTGAAGTGGCGTCTTTTCTGGCATTTATTGAATTCAACGTCTTTCAGTGCATCTCATTTAGATGTTTAATGACAGTCAGTGGGTGTCTTATTACTGTGTTACTCGGCAATAATACAGTACACAATAATATGTATTACTGTTTCACTGTTAAAATTTTTTAAATGACATCTGAGTCAGTATCTCATATGGTCTAGCCTGGATTTGAACCAACCCACTGTGCAAAGACCTAGTTTGGATGTCCTGCAGACGTGGTCTGGACCGACGGACTCAGTGTAGATGACCGTTTGCAGGGAAGGTCCCCTGTGTGTAAGTCAGGTGCCTCACTAGTTGAGCTATCCATTTGACACTTGAAAACTGATAAATATCCATATTTTTCTCTACTAGTGGAATTTGTGCTCCACCCAGTGGATTTGTGATGTAATAAAGCCAGGAAGTTTTGGGCAGACGTTTTTTATCTGCTACTGATTTACAGCAATTTGAATGCAAAAATACTCAGAAATGACATTTTGAGCTTAAATGTCTGCAAATGTGTCCTGTAGCACAAGAAAAATGCCCCAAGAATGTGTTAAAAACAGAAAAAACACAATTTTCATTAGAGTGGGTCTTTAAAGTCAGTTTGTGTATATTAATGATGGTGTTCCACAGGGTTCTGTGCTTGGTGCATTATTGTTTTCCCTATACATGCTCCCTTTAAACAACCAGTAGCCCTAGCAATCTAGACAGACAGTAGCCAAAGCTAAAAGGTTTTACTCTGCATGTTGGTCTAGCCACCCTTGGAACCTCAGCAGGTCTACTATTGGCCCAATCAGTATTGTGTTATGCTAATAACAGTGTGTTGTTGGTTTGGTGAACCAATCACAGCAGTTAATTGGTTTGTTGGGTGGGATGATGCGACGGAGCGGAACAGCTAAGATGGCGGCTTGTTTGAAATGGCCTTGGAATCACCTTTGTACTTTTTAGACTTGAGCTTTTCTTTGAGTCAATAGCAGATTGAGGTACTTAAAAGTGTGGGTAACTAGTTTAATCAACTTGCAGCAGTCCCTAAATGAATGCCTTGCAAGCCATATTCGGGGCAAAAAAGCCTACAAGTGCTTGGATCAGCACGGACAAGTCTGCTGCAACAGAGAGTGGCACAGCATGGCTGGATTTGGAGTCTTATTTGCTGATATTTAGACATCTCACCTTGGATTTGATAACAGCAACACGACCCTATTGCAACGTGGATGTTATATCTCTACAAATAAGCCTGGAGGAGTTCTGCTGTGTGGTGGTGTTGCTAATTCTAACGGTTAGCTCCTACTAGTCAGGACTTTGTCTGACGATTCCTGGACACTAATAAAACAGCAGCCTTCCCTATCACAAGCTGTCAGCCTTTCCAAATTACCCACTTTCTGCTATTAATGGGTAAAGCAAACTATGTATAAATATTATGCTGTTATGATCACCAGTTTCTACCTTCTCCTGTTCCTGCTCCACTTCCCTGCAGAGAGGGGCAGCCCCTCCTCCGCTCCTGCTCCTCCTTCCAGCTGTGCTCAATCCCTAATCAGCTTCTGAGTTTTTAAAAGGGCGCGGCCAGAAGAACCAGGAGGCAGAAAGAGTGGGGAATACCTAGAGAGTGGATGAAATCCAGGCACACTTAGTTTTGAACCTATGTAATTTCATTGAGTTTGGTTTTACTTTGAGTTCTGTGGAACTTTTGGAGAGTGTGCTCCATAGAGGTATAGGAAATTGGTTAGTTTGAACCTTCTTCCTGTGTTTGCTCAGTGGAGCCTTTGTAGAGGTTAAGTTAACCTGTTGGTTGTGTGTGCTCAGTGGAGCATAAGTATTGCTTTTGGTGTGTTGGCTCAAAAGCGCTTTGATTTAGTAATTATTACTGTTTTGTTTACATTACCTTAACAGCCCTGTGCTCGCCCTTAGTTGGTTTGGACTTAATCAATTTACTTTCAATTTTAACCCAAAAAGGGGAATAGCAGAATTTGTGAGTTTACTTTGACTTATTGGTTTAGTATATTAGTGGAGCTGAGCTCCAGCTTGCGTGTTCCCTCAAGTCCTTGTTTTTCCCTATTTAGGAGGTCACCTTTAGTTCTTGTATTTAACTGGCCTAGTAACTTTGCATGAGTTTGGTCATTTATTTGTTATAAAATCGTTTGCTTTTAAAATCCTGACCCTGCGCCTTTTGTTACGTCCTTCACCCATACCATCACCAGTCGTAACGTGCATATAAATAAATCGGCTTATCGACAGTATTTCATGGCAACCAAAATGGAAATCCAAGCCCTGGGGCGTGATGTAGACGCAAAAATATGTTTTATTCCCTTTGCACGTCACACAATTAATGCACCATTAACTGATTTGAAGACATTTGAAAGCAATATCTTAAAAACAGCTCACCATTAGCGTTAGCAACTCCCCAACATGGCGGAACTCCTTCAGGTATGTGTTGGAAATAAAACATCAGCGTTACAGAGCAAATGGAGTCAGCGGTAGAGCTGTGTTGCTGTTAGCCAGTCAGAAGCGAGATGTCAGAATACCAGAAACTAAAACTCCAAATCCTGTTGTTTTCTGTTCTCCTCTGCTCTGTCTAACTTCTACCTACTGAGCAGGAGCACCAGAGTGTTTAATGCTAGAGACCACTGCAAATGATTTTGAAAAAACAAGTGACTTTGGTCTTTAAATGTCAGATTCTCAGACTCTCTGTTTGTCCAGTTTTCAATTAACTGGAATGTGTTTTACCAAAAAACAGCTGGAATTTGGGCCGGCCATCTCCACCAAGGAAAACTGTTGAACGTAAATCCCATTCTACAGGTTTTTTAGCTGGTGTTTTATTTAAAAGCGTAAATAATACAATATATTAAATCTAATAAGATGGTTTATTTCAAAAGTGGCATAAATTTAAGGTTTATTATTACAAGAAACCTTTCATGGTAACATTTTGTTTCCTTCCAAAGCAGAACAAGTGTAACATTTTATATCTGACTCCAGTTCCACCTCAGATGCGAGTTATCAGAGGGTTTCACTGATCCTGGATCAGATGCGCCTCTTATGGTTTCTTTTTACTCAAATGTTCTACAACACCTTGGCAAGGATCAACAAAACCAGTGACTCTCTTTAATATCAGAAATGAAAAACCTGCACAAGTTCTTTGGGATTTTGAAGAATAATTCTCTTGTTGCAGCATTCATCACTGCAGAGCTTCCAGTTTGCTGTACTCCATCAGTATTCCGAGGTGCATGCTGGATTGTACTTTCCCAGACTCTAAAACACGCTGCTTGCCGTGTCGCAGTCCTTGCTGATGTGGGACGTGCTGGGCAGGGACTTCAGGTACTCCATGTGCCTCCTGGCATCCTCTTGGTTGTGTTTGATGTAGTAGACAATGTAAGAAGTCACCATGAAGAACCAGCAGAACATGGCAACAAACATGGCCACGTCTGTAGTTCTGTGATGAAAGTTGCAAAAGTTGATCCCTGAGTCCAAGACCTGGATCACTGGCTGGCCCGTGTACTCCTCCTGCACCGACGTGTGGCAGCTAAACTCGCTTACTGTTTCAGGGTCGAGGCTTAGCTCCCTCAAAACTTCCTGCATTGAGCAGTCACAGTGCCAGGGATTATTGGAGAGGCGGACTCGGGCATGAAGCTTGGTGAAGGTGTCCTTTGGGAGGCTGCTGAGTTGGTTGTTTGAAAGATCCAAGATCCGTAGGCTGTCCGAGACTCCCTGAAAGGCGCCGACCTCCACACTCTCCAGAGAGTTGTGGGACACGTCTAGCTCTCTGAGGCAGTGCAGCTCAGCGAAGGCCTCCTTCGGGATGTGTCTGATCCGGTTTGATGAGAGCAGGAGAACCACAGTGTCCTTCGGGAGGTTGCTGGGAATGCTCTCCAAGTTGTGGGAGGTGCACTGCACCACCATTCCGTTTCTCTCTGAGCAGTGGCACATTTTAGGGCAAGCATGGACCACAATGGAGGACAAGAGCAGAAACAACCCAAAAAGGAAAATAGAACTTCCGGAAGGATGTTCTATGTATGCTCCACCTCTTGGAGAAGCCCCCATTAGGGGGCGTGGGACTCTGAAAATGTCAAAGTTTCAATCTTCTGACTGTCCCGGACATACTTGTTCATCCCTTAGCTGAACATCTGTGGGAGTCATGATCCATAAGCGAGCTTCAAAGAGGGCATGAGTCCAAAAGTTCTGATTCTTTATGGTCAAAGATCAAGATGGCAGGAGGAAAAAGTGAAAAAGAATCGTAAAATATTTTAGGGTTGGAGGTTGAATCTAGAAAATTAAAGAGACAAAAGGTGAAGGTGAGATTTGTCAAATTTGATGACATCTCGTCATTTCCTGGTAAATGGGTTTGTTTTATCCTGAAAGAAGAGCAGTGAAGTTCAGTATTATCACAATAATGACATGTTTCTGTAGCAAACACCCCAAAACTCACATTTCATGCCTTTGGAAGGAAAATGACAATGTATTAAACATGGAGTTATCTCATCAATATGCAGCAGATGAACTTTGAAAACACAAATTTGTGTCTAAATCAAAGGTTGTATGTGATCTAATCGGCATTTGTGGAAAGACAAGACCAGAAAGCAAATTACAATCTCTCCGTGACAGTTAAGTCATGCAGAAAACTGCAAAATCAGGACGACTTTCAAAGAAAAATAATAAAATACAATCTAATTTAATGTTTGATGCAGAAGTCAGTAGGGATGTCTCGTTCCGATATTGATATCGGAAGTAATTCAATATCGGCCCAAAAACAGTGTATCGTATTATATCGGACCGCATCAAAAATCTATGATATAAGCAGTCTGTTAAGATTCACATTTTTGCAACCAGTGGTTAAAATTTTGTTCATTTTTTTTACATACTTACTGTTATTGGCTCTTGTTCACCGATTGAGTAATATCATTTGAACAAGCCTTTCATTCATTCCACACTACGAAATAAGAAAAAGTATGTATGATTTGTGCTGATATCGTATCGGATTGATATCGGTATCGGTCAACACTGAAGGCTGCGATATCGGTATCGTATCGGAAGTGAAAAAGTTGCATCGGGACATCCCTTAAAAGTCAGCATTTATGAGCTCATCTGGCTTTTTTCAAATTTATTTTGAAATTAAGATAAGAGATGAGATAAGATATTATTGATCCCACAGTGTTGCAACGAGACAGATAGCAAAAGAGTACAGATGTGACTAAAAATGCAAAACATAAAATAAGACTAGACACTAAATAAAACAGTAGTTCCTATGTAAACACACACACACACAGTAAGCATTAGGGGGTTGTGAAACATTGTGGAAGTAATATTTACATAAAAAGTATCAGCTGTTCTACTACAACTGCATGTTTAATAGACTTAAACTTTATATAAGATTATATCTAGTGGGTATTAAAAAATTACTTAATTTAGTTTAAAAACCAGACTCATAAATCAGCTGTTTTATTTATCTCCAAAAAGTGCGGTAATTACCTGAAATCTGGACTCGGTTCGGTCCGGATCACCATCTCTGCTACCATCCAGCAGGCAGAACGTCCTCCTGTCTGAGCCCTCCTCCGGTGCCGTTGCCGGTACCGGTCCTCAGCAGGAGCTGCAGCCTCTCCGGGAGTCCAGCTGTTTGACCTCCCGTCTCTTTGCAGCAGCGGTGCGTCTCTGGTTGCGCGCGCGCACGCGAGCATATTATAAATGTGTGTGTTTGCCCAGAGATTGGTTCCGTCTCTTCCTTTCTGTCCGGTAATAAAATCAGCTGCACCTGCAACTCTTTCACTTTGACAAAGACAGAAACTGATGCAAACTTTATTTCTGCAGATCAGAACCAGAAACCACGGATTTATCTTCTCATCGTTTATTGTCCTCCCTTTCTGCTGAAAAGTGAAGCTAAAGTTAAAACTCTAACGTTCTACTTTAAAAACAGGATTTTTAGCCATTTTTCAGTGTTGGTGTAAAAAACATGAAATGAATCCTTCTGAACAGCCTCAGTTAGGAGAAACGGGGTTTGTGCCACAGGTCATCAGTCCTTAATGACATACTATACATATCTGTAAAGCACGTTTAAACACAGCATGTCAGCTGACCGAAGTGGTTGAGAAGGAAGGGGCAGCAGAACTGACAAAAATACTACAAAGTTGAAATCCCCAGATAAACAGTGAGTGAAAACAAAGATTCAAAAGTAAAACACCTAAAACCCGAGCATAAAACAAGGCAGCATCAATTACATAGCAAAAAAATAAAACATATGGCAAACCAAACAATTAAAAATAATGTCAAGGCACAAAATGGAGTGCAAGAGAAGCAGTAAAATATACACCATTTTCACAAAAACACCAAAAAAACAAAGCTTATTAAAAATTGAGGCCACATTCTTTTTGTATTTGGACTTTTTCCACATTTATATAATTTTTGGTCCATACAAGTATTAACGGGATAGTGTACATGCTTTAAGTGAGGCAGAGTGTGAACATGGTTATAAATCGCTGTAAATTTTACATCACATGATTGAGTTATTTTCTCGTGGGACCATGACTGTTGGTGGCATATTGCAGCCATTTGATATAATCAATAAAATAAAAAAAATTCCCTCATTAGTGTACACACAGAGCCCTCACCCCACCCCCCCCACCCCCATCCCCAGCAGAAAAACACAGAAATGTAGAAATTTCTGCAGGTTTATTAAAAAAGAAAAACTGAAATATCACACAGACCCTTTGTGACACTCATACATTTAACTCAGGTGTTTTCCATTTCTTCTGATCATCCTTGAGATGGTCCTACAACTTAACTGGAGTCCAGCTGTGTTTGATTCTACTGATGGGACATGATTAGGAAAGCCACACCTGTATATGAGACCTTGTAGCTCACAATGCAGTGACGTGTGGTCAGAGGAGGCTGGGGAGGCACTGCCTTTCTCGCCATTGTGACAAGTGTTAATAGTGATTTAATATAAAGGGGGTGTGTCCACTCACTGCTCTATATATTAGTTTTCTGTATGATTTAATATTATCATGGTCAAACTATTTCCCTATCAAATGCAGAAGTGAGAGGGGAGACAGAGACAAGCTTGCCTCCGTTCTCATGGAGCTGCCCGCACGCATACACTGTAACAGGAAGTTGGCGCATGCTCACTGCTGTCTGTCTTTATACCACCAACATACCTGTTTTGTTTCACTTGTGCTGCACATGATGATGTTCTACAGTCTGTCTGATGAATTTAATGACTGCGTGTGGCAAAGTCTGTCTTTCTGAGTGGCCATAAACTTGCAGAGAAAGTGCACTGGGAGAGGCAGGCAGTACCCTGCCTCACTGATAGGGGCAGTGCTGAGCCACATAGACACTGGTGCAAACTTAGCCTGGTGAACTAGACCAAATTCTTGCTTTGGTAAGTTTGGTCAAGGAACGCTCCACTGGAAACTCTGCAGCCCCTAGCAGCCTTCTGAATGGCCAATCACAGCTCTCTAGAGGGGTTTCAAACACATAGAGAGCTGTGATTGGTCCATAATGGTGGGCCAATCAAAGCACTCTATCTGCTTTGTGAACCAATCATAGCACTTTTTCCACTTTGTGGGCCAGTCAGGGCCCTCTAATTGTCTGGTCGGCGGGATGATGCAAAAGAGTGGAACAAGTTGGCAATAGCTAGTTTGAATTGGCTTTTATATCAATTTTGGACTATTTAGACTTTGGCTTTATTAGAATCAGGGGCAGATAGATGTATTTACGTTCTTTTTCCAGAAAAGCGCCTCGTTTACCAACGTCCTTTGCGGTGAGTATGTCACGTTGTTCATTGTTCAGTAGCATGTGGAGATCGTTTGAAAGACAATGGTAGAAGCCGCTTCGTGACTGAGAGCCGTCAATGGAGCGTTGCCAAGCCAGATTAAATAATATATTTATTTAGTCTGGCTTGCCAGGCTAGTGCAAACTGGCTGCTCTAACACACACAGGGCGAGGGTGTGGAGCTGACAGGTCTATAAGGGTGGACTAGCTTAAATTTGTTCTGACTAAATGAAAGATTTCTTGCTCAAAACTGATGGATTTATTTAAACTGGATTTTCAGTCAGAACAGGAGATATTAGAGGATGATTTTTACATCTGAGTGATCATAGAGATGTCAGGTTTGTGGACTTCATTAAAGGTAAGATCATACATGATTTTACAGTGTGATAAAAGAGCTATGTTAAGAACAATGAATACATTTTGAAGCCAAATTTTCCCAAATATTAAATATTATTTTACTTTTCTTGTTAGTGTATTGTTGAATAGTATGGATAACCAAGAAATTTTACAACAACATCATCATCATCTATTTGTACGTGTGACTCCAGAGCAGTCAGTGCACCTCACCACATGTCACTGTCACAATGCATGTCAGAGCAAATGAGAATCATGAGGTCAGAGGAACTGCCTGAAGAGCTCAGAGACAGAATTGTTGCAAGGCACAGATCTGGTCATGGTTACAAAAACATCTCAGCTGCACTTAAGGCTCCTACGAGCACAATGTTCTCCATAATCCTTAAATGGAAGATGTTTGGGATCATCAGAACCCTTCCTAGATCAGATCGTCCAGCCAAACAGATGTACTGGAGGAGATGAGCCTTAGTGAGAGAGGTAAAGAAGAACCCAAAGATCACTTTGGCTGAGCTTCAGAGATGCTGTCGGGAGACAAGAGAAAGTTGTAGAAAGTCAACCATCCCTGCATCCCTCCATGCGTCTGGGCTTTAGGGCAGAGTGGCATGTTGGAAGCCTCTTCTCAGTGCAGGACACATGAAAGCCCGCATGGAGTTTGCTAAAAGACACCCGAAGGACTCCGAGATGGTGAGAAATAAGATTCTCTGGTCTGATGAGACTGAGATAGAACGTTTTGGCCTTAATTCTAGGCAGTATGAGTTGGTAAAACCTGTCACTGCTCATCACTTGTCCAATACAGTCCCCACAGTGAAGCACGGTGGTGGCAGCATCATTATGTAACGTGATGAAGGAGCTATTCCACCGAAGGTTATTTACCCTCTCTCCTCAGATGCTTCTGACACATAACTAATCTGCATGAGACTGCCTCAAGGTCATGCATTTGCTTCTAAACTGCTTCCTTTCCAGCTCAAGAGAAGAATGAAGACAAAGGACTCTTTTTTTAATAAATCAAAGGACTCTATTTTTAACAAGCTAATCAAACAAAGTGTTAGTCAATAATAAAATGTTGGCCAATCTGTCAAATGACAATATTATGATTAGTAAGTTTCAATAAGTAATATGACCTTAATCTAGCTGCACTAGACACCCTGATCACACGTAATGTAAACATATGACACATTGCTTTTACTCATCCAATCGGAACCTTCCTTTCTGAAGTGTGACATAGCATCTGTGGTGTTTATAAATCTGCCAACTTTGATTCGACCATAAATCAAAACATCCAGATTAATAAAAACCAGTCCCCACGCCATCTTAGTTCAGTTCTCTGAGTCTCTACAGTTCACTGCAGTTCTCCGCATTCTAAGCGAAGTATCAGACCGGCCACCCGGTTTTCCTTTTTAAGCAAAGAACCAACAAGCTGGATAAAAATTGGTTGCATTTTACCAACCAAGCAACGGTTCCTTTCAGAATAAAAGCTGAACTCACTGACCCTGTCGCTTTTACCTGGAGACAATCCAAAGACTAGTCTGTCGTCCTGCTGACTCTGTTTCATTGGCTCCGGTACCGAAGGGGGTCAGAGGACCTGGCATTCTGGATCTGTACGGAGGTCTCATCCTAAGGGCATGTGTGGAGCGACAAGATGGCGTCTCATATGTGTATGAAACTCAGATCATAGCTTAAGAGCAAAACATCACAACCTCATTCAGACTTGCTTTTCCGGATACGAGAGTTCTGATGACAAACATCACTCAGACACACACCATTCATCTCATGTCTCATTCACACCAAGATCCATCCATTCACTTAGAATTTAGAGTTAGTCTTGTTTAAAATTGTTTGGAAATAAATCTTCTTAAACGTTTTAAAGGTGACTCTCTCTTCTGTTGTCTCTCAGTTAATACGAAGTGTTAAATAATCCCTGCAATAAAAAGTTCCAATCTTCTGGTTAAAGGTACCCAAAGATCCATAAGATTTATTTCATATTCACTATGGAATCTTATGTCTTATGGTTCCTTAAATAAATGTAAATTAACCCTTTACATAATGGTGAGCCATTTGGCCAGAAATTTGTATATTTTTGACACTTCGTGTGAATTCTGAGACATATTTAAACAGTTAAAACACAAACATTTATAAAACTTGATGTTTCTGGTTGAAATGGGACGATCTCATAATCCACCACTAGAGTGCAGCATCTCCATCTAAAGTCAAAAGGGGAAGTGACACTGATCAACCTCCATCAGGAGGCACTGGTACATCTCAAATCATCCAAGGCTGACGTGTCATTTCTCAGCCATTTTAGTTTCATAGACAGTGGTATCTGAAAGGATTTCCTGCTTCTTTAAGGTGAATACTGTACTTTTATGTCTTTTCTGAGTGTTTCGTGACACTGTGTACTACTCTTGTGTAACGGAGATAAAAGAATTTCTCCACCGGAAGTTCGCTTCCCCAATTGCCGTCTTATCACCGGTAAATCAGCCCGTAGCTTGACTAGCACTGAATTGCGACAGTCTTATAAGCTTTTAAAACAGAAGAGCGCGCTGCAGCACGAACTGCATACGCTACTTGTCCGAAATATTAACATGAACCCCTCACGAGCGTTTTGGTTACTCGGACTGGTCAATTCTAACAGAATTAGACCGCAAAGCCCTGTTTAGCTAACAAGTCCCGCTAGCTTAGCACAGCCATCTGCTAACTAGTAAGCTTGGTTTAGACGGTCAGTTTACGCGTTTCCGACAACCTGTCAAGCCGTCTGACACAGCGAATCTGTGTCTTTAAGTCAACTACGCCTACGGGACAAACTCCCACATCGTTCGAGTAGTTTTAAGCGATGGTTTTTTGCACTTTTGTGTAAAAAAAAACTTTCCCCGGTGACGCCATCCAGACTCACCGCCATTTTGGTGTGGAGCGGAGCGAACACATGGGTGATGTAAGTACCCCCGCCATTATTAAGTCATAATTATGACTTAGCGTCTCATAATTATGATTTTGCTATCTCATAATTATGACTTAGCTATGCCATAATTTAGACTTAGCTATGCCATAATTATGACTTAGCTATCTCATAATTATGACTTAGCTATCTCATAATTATGACTTAGCTATCTCATAATTATGACTTAGCATCTCATAACAAAATTATGAGAATTTTTTTTTATCTGAGTGGCGGGAATGGGCTTCCACACAGTGCTGTGTGTACATTAACCCTTTGATGCATGAATTATGAAATCTTCAACAATGATTTTTTAAACAATTTTTTTCATTCATCTTTAGGTGTGAATGAAAAAAATGTCATATTTACATATTTTTGTAACGTTTAATTTACACATAGTTTATTACATGTCCACCTCAGTGGACTGCGTGCATTCTGAACATGAAATATGTTGGCTTGACTTACTGAAGTCGAAATGGAGGGGCTCAAATGCAATAAAGTCTTCAACAGCTGTGCTTAATAGCAAAAATAAATAAATAACATTTTTGAGTACCTGTCCACTGTAGTGACCATTATGCATCAAAGGGTTAACAAGGAAAACATTATGTTGATTTTAGCAAATGACTGCAATACAACAAAGAGTGAAAAACTGGTGGGTCTGATTACTTTCTGTAAGCACTGTAGGCCACATGAGTTGGCAGCTTGGTTGCCAAAGTACGGATCGATTACAAAGAAACTGAGACGTAATTTAGACACGGTGTGATTAAAGTGTATTCATGGTAGACAAGGACAACAAGGTCATCTAACAAGCTTTTCCTTCAACTTCCTCGGTCCAGATATAAGCATTGGGGTGATTGCTGTTTTTCAGCGGCAGCCCCAAAACTCTGGAGCAAACTCCCCACCGACCTGCGTCTAACTACAGAATTGCCACTTTTGAAATATCTTTTCCAGCAAGCTTTTTACTAACAGGGATTTTGTTTTTCATGGCGGGCCTCTCATTTAGCTTTGTGTCTTATTTAATTTGAGTTATTTAATTTAAGGTTTTGCTATTTATATTTTTAATGTGATCTTAAATAGATGTTATTATCTTTCATGGTTTTTACCTTTCATTCTTATGTTAAGCACTGGTTGATTGATAAACCAAAAACCAATCTCTTGATTTGTTTGCAGTTTTGTCTTTAGCCCCAATTCAGTGTAAACTGAAACTACATTTGTGTCATTTTAAAAACACGTTTGTGTCTCTGATGAGTTGCAAAGTGACATTCTGTTTTATTAAACCCTCTCCATCCTAAATATTCTTGACCTAATTTCCTTTAAGAAATGACCCCATCATTTTTAATGGTTCTTTTAAATTACACCAACATTTAGACTCAAATAAGACAATACTCTGTTTTGGTTAACCTTAAAAGTTACTGGGTTAGAAGAGGAAAGTTCAGTTTGCTTCATAGTGTTTAAAATACTTGTGTTTTTTTATGTGTGGAGTACATTAATTTATGCAAATCCACTGTAAGGACGTTAAAGCACAAAATATTCAATAAAAAATATGTTTTTAGACTTCGAAATACATGAGCTATGTTTGTATCTGTAAAACGTCCTATTATTTCTGATTAACTATTTTTTTTATTGTTTAAAAGAATAGTCATTTCAATCATAAAACTATTTTTCACACTCAATTTTTTAATTTAACTTTTTTATTTTTTTAATCCTATTCAGTTTATTACCGCTCCTTGAACATGCTGAATCATCAAAATTAAGATTTACGTTGACTGGAATGACGCCTAAACCTGTACCCGAACTTTTCCGCCTCTTTCTTTCTTTCTTTCTTTCTTTCTTTCTTTCTTTTTTCTTTTTTCTTCTTTCTTTTTTCTTTTTTCTTTTTTCTTTTTTCTTTTTTTTCTTTTTTTTCTTTTTTTTCTTTTTTCTTTTTTTTCTTTTTTTCTTTTTTTCTTTTTTCTTTCTTTTTTTCTTTTTTTATTTTTTCTTTTTTTTCTTTTTTCTTTTTCTTCTTTTTTCTTTTTTCTTCTTTTTTCTTTTTTCTTTTTTTTTCTTTTTTCTTTTTTTTCTTTTTTTCTTTTTTTCTTTTTTTCTTTCTTTTTTTCTTTTTTTCTTTCTTTCTTTCTATTTTTTGATTTATTTGAAAATTTCCTTTCCGTTCGTGTATTTTTTGAAGCAAACTGTAAGAAATATGTTGATTTAGACCATAACCATGAGCTCTGTGTGTGAATGAAGGGCAGAAAAAAAGCAAGAGCCCTTTATCCACCCTCTCTCGAGTGAAACTGTTGCCGTATAGTTTTGTTTTCATGACTGATTGTTTGCCCTGGCTGTCACCCTCTGTCACTCTTCATAAACATTGATTACCACTGTTCTGCTTCAATACTCTACCTGTCAGAGCCGCCGTGACAAAAGACCTTTGCAGGTGACGCATGGACCATCTGAAAGAAGCTAGTGCTCTGCTAAGCATCTGTGTGATTAAATGGCAGCCGTGTGCAGAGTTCAACTCCTGTCAATTTTCCTGAAAGCCTGAATCACTGATTGCATTGACCAGTAAAGATATTTGAATGGGTTTAGTTCACAGTGGCAACTTGCGAAGTGAAAATCAGAAGGGAAAACTCAACATCTTGTCACGTCTGCCTAATAAGGCTGACAGATTGACTCTGCATTCACCGAGCTCTGTGGACCATAAGGAGGTTTGTCTAACAAGCGTCTTCATCTTGTCGGTCTCCTGGCTAAGTTCCACCCCATCCTAAATAACACTTCGGCTCCCATGCAAGGATATGGATTCTAGCCAAAACTGCTGAATCTTTGTCAGCAAACTAATACCTGTGATTCATGACAAAGCGTTTCCCTGTACGAGCGGCAAAATGCAACAGATGGCAGTATTTCCTCCGCACAACGAGGCTATTTTCACATCAGCTCAGCTGACTTTGCGCGGTCACTTTAGTGGATGCTGCTGCCCTACAGTAAATATCGACCTCTCGACGAAGCTGCGGCCATTTTTAAAAACCGCTCAGACTAGCTGACATTGGATTCTGCTCACTCAGCTTGAACACGCTCTCACCCGAGAGGGAGGACGCTGAGTGTTTCATCACTGTGACCCTCCTGTTGAAACTCCGGGTGGAGAAGGTCAGAAGGAGAGACCGTTCTCTCCACTCTTCCCCCTTGCATTATAAAGAATGTTGTCTATAAACAGTTTGAAGCTCTGCTGAGTGATCTCGTGGAGCTGCTCCAGCTCGCTATCTGAGCCAACGAAGGAAGGGGCAGCCATTAAGTTCTGGATGAGCCTCGTCAAACAAACCTTCATCGAAGGAAAACTGAGAAACTCACACAACTGATGGCTAAATGAAGGCTAGGCTTTTCAACAGATGTTTGCACAAGGAGCCGTGCATGACTTTGACCATGAAAGCTGCAACTAAATTAATTTAAACTATATCTGATGAATGACAGTTTTATCTCCAGAAGGCGCCATGCAAAGACCATTTACCATATGTGCATTTTTGCTTGTATTTGTATAATTATAAATAGTGCCACATTTAATAAGAATCCCTCAAAACTTATTTTTCCCATATGAGAAAATTAATTTGAGTATTTAGATCGTTTTATTTATTTATGGACCAGATATCTGTTATAAAAGTAATAAAAGTCATTCATGTTTCATTTATAGAAGAGCTACAACTTGCGGGAACAATACAATACAATCTGGCTAACCAAGCTTATTATGTGCAAATGTAACTCCTGCTATTTGATTGGACTAACCAAAGTCTTCTACACAACATGCAGCCAATCATGTGATGTGACTTCATCGACAGGTGCAGATCTCCGATAAGGCACCCTGAGCACATGTGGCACCTAAACCGGAAATGGCACAAGAATAAAACCTGGAAATTAAAACTGGTTGTAACAGAGATTTTTAGCCCCGCCTACTTCATATGAAGTAATGGGACATTTTACTGATTTAAAAAAGTTAAACACCCATCAGATCGTTTTTTACAGGTGTTTATTTCTGATTCGGTACAGACTTTACTTCCACTCTTGTTTTAACCTGAAATAAAAGTTCCAAAAACATAAAGGAAAACAAAACAACAGCCTCCTCGTCAGTTGCCAGTGTTTCTAAAGCGCCAGCCTGACCATTTATTTCTTAAGTTTTCTAGTCAGCCGGACTACCGCAATGGTCTGCTAACTGGTCTTTCCAAAAAAGCTGTGAAGCAACTGCAGCTTGTTCAGAATGCTGCTGCTAGAGTCTTAACAAGAACTAAGAGAACGGAGCACATCACTCCTGTTTTTAGATCCATACACTGGTTACCAGTAAACTACAGAATATACTTCAAAGTGCTACTACTAGTTTATAAATCACTCAATGGCATGGGGCCAAAATACATGTCTCATTCCTGTATATACACCCAATAGGGCTCTGAGATCCCTTGGAAACAATCAGCTGGTAGAACTACGGGTCAGAACCAAACATGGTGGAGATGCATTTAGCTACTATGCTGCGCACATATGGAATCAGCTCCCCCATGACCTCAGATCTGCCCCGACCCTAGTGTTGTTTAAATCAAAACTAAAACCCTCATGTACTCATCAGCATTTGAAATAATTGTTTCTTGTAAGGTGTCATCTCCACCATAATCGGCCTTGTAACTTTGTCTTCTCCTTTAGCTCTAAACCACATGTATCAGACACAAGGCCCGTGGGCCAGATGTGGCACGCTGATTCATTTTATGTGGCCCGCGAGAGCTTCAATTGTCTTAAAATAAGTCTATGCTGCTTCAAAGCATACATTGACCATAAACTACATTTGCCATAATGCATGGCGATCGTGTTCCCAGTGCAGTGGCAGTATTTCCCCACTAGGTTGCAGTGTATCCAAATTCGTGTTTACTTAATGCAACAAGTGAAAATAACTATCCACAAATTATCCCAAATGTCCAGGAAGAGAGAGTGATGAAGAAGGAAGAGTGTTTCAACAAAGATGGAACATGTTTATGCTTCAAAGGGAAAATCCGGTGTCTTTACAGTCATTAGCGTCTGTGCTACTAGCATCAGCGTCTGCAGCGGTACTGTCCTCCGCATCGGACAAACTGAAAACACTCCTCTTACTCAGCGCCGAGTTTAATCAGCAATTTGCCGATTTTGAAGCCCAGAGCTGGATTTGAACCGCTCAGTAATCTGCTTGCTGCTGACAGAAAGCGCACTGACCTCCCAGACCGAGATGATTTAACGACACGCTCAAGTCAGCGTGACCCTATGGCTGCTACAGTGTTTATCTTTCCACACTGACACAACTGCATGGTCCAGCTGCTCAGATTCTCTCCATGTTCAGCAGCACAAACTTATGTGAGCAACGGTTGTCTGTGATGAAGATGTAGTAGACAACACAGGAGTCTCACTGGTCGTCTTCCTCGGCTCAGAGCCAACCCCAGAGATGCAGGTGTTTCTGGCTGGAACAGGTGAGCATCACAGTAAATTAGACTGGAGCAAACTGAGCTGGCATTATTTTGATTTGATGCACTTTTTCTGCTCCAGAGCATGAAAGGTAATAGGTGAGATTACATTTTCTTTTAAGAGAGTTACTATTATTTATTTTTGTTGTTGGCCTGTCAAAAAATATTTCACCTACTTAAAAACAGGAGCTGGAAACATTACAGATAGAAGATTAGAATAGAAACAAATAGAAAATCCCTTTATTGTCCCTCCGTGGGGAAAGCTTGGTGTCACGGCAGCAATAACATTCATTAAAGGAGCAACAAAGGAGAGTAAAAAATAAGAACAAACAAGAAAATATAAAATGCAAATACTTAAAAGATTCAAAATATTAAAACATAAAAATAAATCCTGAATGTATAGACATTTTCAGGAATACAAATATTTAAAAGAATTGAGATAATAAGTAATGAATACCACCGATGTGCTTTATTTAAAATCTACTTGCTCATGTGTAATTTGCTTATTCCAGATTCACTGTTACTGCTAAAATAAGTTTGTTTCCAAATGAAAAGGTTCAACCATACATGGCTGTAGATACAGGAAAATGTGCACATTGCCGTCACTTAAAAAAAAAATTGAGTTTGGCCCGCGACTTTGTCCCAGTTTTTCATTTCGGCCTAGTGGGAATTTGAGTTTGACACCCCTGCTCTTAACTGTAAATCTATCTGTGTATTTTAATTTGTGTTTTTATGTTGTTTTCATTTCATTTCCTGATAATTGATCAGTCATAGCTCCGGTCGGTAACAAGATGGCGCCTGTGCTTGGCTTAGCCGCGGTCACCGGCCACTTTTTCAAACTTTTCTCCACTAACCTCCTCTTTTCGACCTTGCTCCTGTCTGTGATCCTCTTCAGTAGTGTCCCTGCTACCATCTCCTATGATTGCCAGACTCTTTTGTCCTTCCGTTCGTTCACGATCGCCCAAGGTGCACCGAGGACGTACCATCCTGTTTGTTTACCTGAGTGGCGTGCTGGCCAGTAGCCAAACGAAGATTCCAACCAGGGCACCTCCAGCGAAGTTTAACTGGTCCCAGGAAAACGTCGGAGGAAAAGAGGTAAACGAGCAGGAATCCAGGTGAGAATAAGACTTCTCTTAAAGCGTGGTTCATCTAGTAAACATCGGCATGATCTTCTAACTTCTTGTTTGTTTGGTGACCTGAGCGCCACTTCAGCATTCCCGCCATGCCGCATTGCGGCGCGGTTTCTCCGTCCAAGTTTTTTAAGGTCGGTTTATCCTCATTCCTCAGTGGTTTCTCCTCCTGTTCCCTCCATAAGTGGTTTTTATAGACACCGTGGATCTAACCCTGCTAATTTACGTCCACTAACTCCAGCTGTTTCTGTAGTTTCTGATTCCTCCACCTCACTCAGCATGGCTCTATTAAATTCCCGCTCTGTTAACAATAAGTCCTTCCTGCTCAATGATCTAATTCTCTCTAAAAACCTGGATTTTCTGTTTCTGACTGAAGTTTGGCAGCAAACATCTGATTATTCTGGTCTGACTGAACTCTGCCCGAGTGGTTATTCTTTTCTTAGCCAGCCCCGGGGTTCTGGTCGTGGTGGAGGCCTAGCTGTTGTTTTCAGAGACCATCTTCCATGTAGCTCTACAACATCTGGTCGCTTTGCTTCCTTTGAACTGCAGCTGATTAAAGTCGGGCGTAAGGACCCGTTCTACTGTGCTGTGGTCTATCGTCCACCTGGTCCTAACAGTTCTTTCCTTTAGGAGTTTAGAGACTTTCTATCCTCCACTGTGAAGCTGTCCAGACTGGTGATTGTTGGTGACTTTAACATCCACGTTGATGATCCCTCTGATCACTTTGCCATGAATTTCTCCAGCCTTATGGACTCCTTCAGCTTTACCCAGCATGTTTCTGGCCCCACACACACCAGGGGGCACACTCTAGACCTTGTTTTTACCCTGAGTCTAAATGCTGACA
This sequence comes from Nothobranchius furzeri, assembly GCF_043380555.1. NCBI lineage: Eukaryota > Metazoa > Chordata > Actinopteri > Cyprinodontiformes > Nothobranchiidae > Nothobranchius > Nothobranchius furzeri. Next base: position 86,167,901 of record NC_091743.1, read on the forward strand.
GTGTTTGTCCTGAGGATGTTTATATTTCAGATCACCATTGCATTTTCTTTAACTTGTCAGTTTCTGCGTCCCCACCTCCTGCTCGCCGTATGGTTAGTTCTCGTTTTCTTAATGAGAGCACAGCTAGCAATTTTTCTGCTGCTTTTGATCCACCCTGTTCTTCTGATAATGACCCAGATTCCTTAACTTCTCAGTTTAATGAGCACTGCCTCTCCATTCTGGACAACATCTGTCCTGTCAGAACCAGATCAGTTCCTGCAGTGAACCCTACTCCCTGGTTTAATGACAGCCTTCGCAGCCTGAAGCGCCAGTGCAGAAAAATTGAGCATTTGTGGAAGAAAACCCGTCTCCACGTCAATCTGCTGCACCTAAAGGATCTTCTGACATCCTTTAACTCTGCAGTCAGAGACGCTAGGGTTTCCTATTTCTCCAACCTGGTGTCCCAGAGCAAAGGGAACCCCAAGGTGCAGTTTAACACCATCATCAGCATCGTCTCTCCTGCCTCTCCTACAGCCTCCATCCACTCTGTTGCAAACTGAGAACTTTCTGTCTTTCTTTGTGGACAAAGTCAATAAGGTTAGATCTAGCATCTCTCCTTCAGCCTTATCGCCGCCTCTCCCGACTCCAACCAGGCCCATCATCCTAGATAGCTTTGCTCCTGTTTTTTGCCTGAGTTAACCAAACTAGTTAACTCTATGAAGACCTCTGCATGCCCCCTCGACATCTTACCCTCATCTTTGTTTAAAAGTGCTTTTCAGTCCATCGGTCCCAACGTGCTCTCTATAATTAATGCTTCTCTGGTCTCTAGTCAGGTCCCTGCTTACTTTAAGAACGCTGTAATCCACCTGCTTCTTAAAAAACTGAGTCTCGACGCCTCTCTCCATAGAAGCTTCAGACTGTAATGTGAGGAAATATGAGTTTTCTGTCACAATGGTGGTGTTGGACGCAGCTGGGTCATAGCTGGGTCGCTGAGAACTTTCACCCACAGATTAAGACCTGAACGCCAGCGAGTCTGGGAGGAAACCATAACATCTGCCACCTGCAGTCTACCAGAAGATGTGTTTACATGAGTTGTACCCAGACCAAGTCAAAACATAAAGTTTAAACTTCTTTTTCTTGATTTTAATGTTAAAATAACCATTATCATTTTGCTCATTATAAATGTGTTTAATCAAATGAATGACTAGTATGCTTTGGGGTAATTATAATGGATTAATGAATCCACACTTAAGTAGATAATGTTGAATGTGTGGTACTGACCTTCACACTCAAGCACACAAACATTCACACACACCCACACACATCTGCCCACAGTAAACTCCAGACACATTTGATGACGCACATGTTTTGCTTTGAGAAGAGAGGTTTTTGGTAAGTTTTCAGTCTTATGATTCAGTTCGTGTTGGACAACGGGAAAGAACAGACCTGAAAACCAAAGGGGGGGCAGAGCCTGTTGGCTCGTTCTTCCCCCCTTTCACGCTGTTTCTGCCAAGCCAGGCAGAATAGCTGAATCGCGACTTCTAACGAAGACTCATTACCGAGTCTTTTGATTTCTGAGTGAATTAACTTAAGAAAGCGCATCGATAAAACGCTCTACCATCCACGTGTACCGAGGGCAACTCTGGACCGGTTCCGTTCGACACCTACGTCTCCTGTCAGCCGCCAGTGTCTTCTGGATGAACTACAACATCCTCCACGGCCCGGATCCGAAAGAGGGTCCACAAGAGTTCGGTGAGACAGAGCACGGTTTTAGCGTTTGATGCGGTTCTCTGATAAGACCTAAGTTTATCCAAACCATCACCTCACTCAGACACCTGTTTCTTCCTGAAGCAAAATCAGACTCACACACGCATTCATGTCACAACATTCTCAATCTTCATAAATTCACCAGAAGGTCTATTTGAGCAAGAACAGCATATAAACTGTTAAAAGATTGTCCCACAAAGTTGCCAATGTGATTGTTATTTCCTGTTTTTCAATTTTCAAAATCATTAGTTTAACTTGAAGAATTAAAACTGTTAATCCTTCAAACTTGTTTCCTCATTGAACTGAAACACAGACACTCAGATATTATCGGCAGTTTATGGATGAAAACAACCTTTGAGTCTTCTGAACAATATAAAATTTGGTTATTGATTTATTAAAATTAATATTCCGAATTAATACGTAGCATGGTTTCTCTTTCATAAAAGAGCATAAATCCATAACGCTACAAGACCTATCTCTAAACTTCCGTTCATCTCCAAGATCTTGGAAAAGGTTGTGGCTAAATAACTCACAGCTGCTCTTGATGAACATAACGTCTATGATAGCTTCCAGTCATGTTTTCGTGTAGCTCATTCTACTGAAACAGCTCTTCTTAGGGTCTCTAATGACCTTCTGACTCACAGTGATGCAGGGGACTGTTCTGTTCTGGTCCTGCTGGACCTGACTGCAGCTTTTGACACTGTTGACCATCACCTGCTACTGGAGAGGCTGAGAGACTGGGTAGGCCTATCAGGATCTGCTCTGGAGTGGTTCTCCTCTTATATCTCTGAGCGCTCCTTTTCTGTGGCCGTCTCCAAGTTTAGGCCCTCCACCTACCCTTACCCATGGTGTCCCACAAGGCTCTGTGCTGGGGCCTCTGCTCTTCCTCCTCTATCTGTTTGCTCTTCAGCACATCCTGAGCTTCTTCAAAGGAATCTCCTACCATCTTTACGCAGATGACATCCAACTGTAGGTGTTAAGTAAAAACTTATATTATTATTGAATTGATATTAATGTCTTGACTTCTAAAACATCTGGTGCTTTATTAATAATGTTTAAACGCAGGTTCATCCTGTTGATAGTCTCCACAGGAAGGACTGACCTTGCCTCAGACCAGCTTGGTCTGATTTATCAGTAACACTCCCATGGGAAACTGTTTAGAAACTGCTTCTTGATTTAGTGTGTGCACCTGGAGCTGAGACTCCCTTCGTTGCAGCTTCCCACCTGACAGTCTACGTAATAGTTTAAGGAATGTGATTTGTGTTTGTGCTTCAACATTGTGTGTGTGTTTTTCAATAAATGATGTTGGAGGACTTCAGTCTGACGAGAGCGATCTGAATTCATGCTTGGTGTGTATTGATTTTCCTCTCCACTTTGCAAAGTCCAAATTGATTGTTTATAATTAGTATTGGTGTTGAACGATTGATTGCTATAACCCCCTGTGCATTAAACTTTCCCGAAGGTAATCCTGGATTGATAAAATTACCTAACAGTACATCTCCCTTATGCCCCATGAGATGTCTAAGCTGCAGCTGTTACACACCTGCAGGTCCCTGAGGTCCAATGATCAAAGCCTACTGGTTGTGCAGCACCAGGCTAAAGACCAAAGGTGACAGATCATTTGCTGCTGTGGCCCCCAGACTCTGGAACTCTCTTCCCCTGAGTCTGAGATCAGTGGACTCAGTGGTCTCTTTTAAAAAGCAGCTGAAGACTCACCTGTTCAAGCTGGCTTTTGTATGACCTTCTTCACCACTCTCTCTTTATTCTGCTCTCCCACCTATTCCACCTTCCTCAGGATCCACTGATTTCCCTCTTTCCTATTCACTCTCTCTCTTTCTTTACATTTTTAATCACAATTGTCTATTTTTGCTCATTTTAAATATATTTTAATAATTTTCTAAATTATTTTTTTATATTTTTACATTTTTTGTTTTGCGAAGCGCCTCGTGATTTTTATCTTGAGAGGCGCTATAGAAATGATATTTTCTTCTTCTTCTTCTAAAGCACACAGGATTGCCTCTGTGTTTAAAATGTGCTCTTTAAATAAAGCTGCCTTGCCTTAAGTCGGTGCTTCTCTTGGATGCATTACAGGTTTTCCCTCATGGGTCCACCCTAAGCTGCTGAAATGTTTTCTGTCTCCTTTGCAGCAGTTGCTCCCTCTTAACACCGGTTCGCTGGGAAAATGAGAAACGTTGGCCTCAATTTGCAACACACCACTACCTGAGTGTCAGTGGGATATTTTACTGAACGTCTGACTTGAATTCTAAACAAGGAAACAGGGTTTGTTTGTAGCTGACCACACACATTCATCTGATGGGAAAAATGACAAAAAATGTGACAATGGAATTACGTAAAACATATTGTAAAGCCAAATAAGCAACATTATGTATGCAGGGTGTAAAGTAACTAATTACATTCACTCACTTTGCTGTAATTACGTAGTGTTTTAGGGTACTTTTACTTTTCAAAGTAGTTTTAAACATCTGTACTTTTACGTGAGATTGGTTTTCTTCAAGAATTTAATTGAATTTAAAATCACATTTAACAAAAATATATGGTGACTTTGAGATCCTTTCATCCATTCGTCCATTCTCTTCTGCTTATCCAGAGCCGTGTTGCTGAGCAGTGAGGACCATACCTCCTTCTCCCCAGCCACTTGGGCCAGCTCCTCCAGAGGAATCCCAAGGCTTTCCCTGGCCAGCTGCGAGACACAGTCCCTCCAATATGTCCTGGGTCTTCCTTTAGGTCCTTTAGGCCTGGTTGGACGTGCCCAGAAAACCTCACCAGAGAGGCGTCCTAACTAGATGCTCGAGTCACCTCAACTGGCTCCTCTCGAAATGGAGGAGCAGCAGGTCTACTCCGAGCCTCTCCCAAATGACCGAGCCTCTCACCCTATCTCTAAGGGAGAGTCCAGCAACCCTGAGGAGAAAACTCATTTCGGCCGCTTGTATCCACGTTCTAGTTCTTTCGGTTACTTCCCAAAGCTCATGACCAGAGGTGAGGGTAGGAACGTAGATCGACCGGTAAATTGAGAACTTCACTCAGCTCCCTCTTCACCACGGCAGACCAGTACAACACTCTGGATAGCGCAAGCCTGCGACTGGTCAGAACGCAGCTTTCTAAATGTTAATCAACAACACCACCATTAAAAAAAACAAAAGAAAACAATAAGTACTGAAGATACCTATTGCAGCAGGCATGGAGCATAATGAAGAACATTTTATGGCAGAAGTTTGACGATACGAACATTTGTACAATCCTTTCACTGAAGGAGTACAAAGATGATTATTTATTTTTTTGCTGAAGGAAATTTTGGGAAACATTAGTTTGGAGGTAACCGACTGGACGTGGAGGACAATGAGGGACACATTTGTCTGTTACAAAGTCTCAGAAACACATACAACAACACAAAAACATGTCACCTAGAAATAATTAGATGAACAGCCAAGTTCAAGGTCAGAATGCTTTCTCAAGTGAATGATAACTGATGGCCAGGCGCGCAGATAGGGTGGGGGACGGGGGGGATCTGTCCCCCCCCAGATTTTGATCGACCCCGATTCGTCCCCCCCCCCCCCAACTCAGGCCAGAAAGAAAACAAAATCGGAGGTTAAGCGCTTGAAGCTCCTTTTTCCAATCACATTGAATGCAGCATGACGTAAACAAACACCGACTCCAGAGGCGCCAAAGTGGTTGCTGCTAGGATGCAGGATGAAGCGAAAAAGGCAAGCAACGATTACTGCGTATTTAAAAAAGACCAACAGTGTAAGTAGGCGGGACCGAACTGTCTGTTTATGCATGTTGGTTATAGGTTCAGTACGTTGTTGTCAGTGTTGGGACTTACTCGTTATAAGCGCCAAAGCCTCATTGCTGACTTTAACAAGTCTCATCTACAAATATGATCCCTCATGAAGTTACTACTTTACACCAGAAGATAGTGGAGATGTGGAACCTTCAGGCTGAGCAAAGTTTGGGAGTTTTTAGAGTTTGAAAATCGTCTCCCGCTGAGAGGCTCCCAGTCGGGGAGAGGAGGAGATGCGCGCAACATGAAGAGCGTAAATATTAGATAAAACGTACAATTGCCGGCAGGTCTGGTCTTTGTTGACTGATCACTTTGTCTGGTCATGACTGACTCTAATTATGAAGCAGAATGTTGACTCTGATGAAGAAATTCACTCATACAGCCGGGAAGATTGACGCTGCTGCAGCATCAGACAGCTGGTGCTGCACGAGAGGTGTGTGGAGTTTACAAGCTGGTTTTGATGTTCGTTTCACCTTCTTTGGGACATGATGGATGTAGAAATGATGGTAAAAACACCGCAAACGTGACAGACGTAGCGACAATGTAAAAAAAAAAGCCGTAAAAAAGAGGCAGATGTCGATGCGTTAGGTATGGAAGTCAAGTGTGCCACATAATCATAAAAAAAGTAAAATATAAAATTTAAAAAGAGATTTATATATTTATATATAAATAAAAACTTTCCAAATATAAAGAAAATTTATAAACAACATAAAAATATGAAGGAACATCTGTTGGTCAGGCTGAAAAGTTTGGGAACCACTGCTCTAAGTGATAAGTGAATTTCGTTTTCCGACCCCTGTGACTTTTGGATCCACCAAGAGGGTCTCTCTGACTGGGTAAAGTAGACATGACAGATTGCGTCTGAATGTTCTTCTGATGATAACAACTTTATATCTTAGAGCAAACCAAATTCTTTTCACCAGAACTCAGCTTACTTTGATAAGGAAGCTCTGACTGACATCGCATTCACACATAGGTTCCTTCAGCACGTTTAGTTACATGCACTCACAGTAAATGCTTAATTAATTAGTCATGTTTTAAATTGTTTGTAAAATAAACTCTTACTTTTATAAACCTGACTCTTTCTTGAAGTAACACAAAGTGTGGTTGATCACTGAAAAAGCAAAAAAAACCTAGATCTTCTGAATTAAATCCTAGAATCTTCTGAATAATTACAATAAAGACCTCACAGGTTAATATTTTATATTTATATAGAATATTACATCTTCCTGGCCATAACAGATTAAATCACCAATTTGCCTCCACTACACATCAAAACACAGGGCAAATCAAGTCACAGAAAGTAATATTGAAACTTTATTTGAAGTTTATTCTTACCAACACTTTAAATTAAAACCTATGTAATTACTCACAACTAATATAGATCTGCACATAGCAAATAAATCAATCAAAAATAGATACAAATTTCTATCGCATGTCCCTCAAAGCACACATAATCATAAACAAAAACTTAAAAAAAAAACAAAAAAAAAAAACTGTTATTCTTTTTCCTGCTGCTGCCATTTGAAAGTAGTTAAAACAAGAACACAGCTCTCCTGTAGCTAATAAGGAAAAAACTGAATAAATAATTGCACATTGCACCCTATTATTGCATTAGTTGCAGTTTGTTTCAAAATTGAAGCATACTCAGTCATATACACAAATGGAAATACAGTTTTCGAACACAGAGTAATACATGAATATTGACGTCATTGAAATGACACCTCCACTTCTTACAACTCAATATTCCTGCTTTGCGGTTCATTTTTAATTATTCTACAAAATCTAATTAAATACTAAAATCTGATAGAAATGATGAATCGTCACTTTTTTCTCTCGCTCTGATAGTATAAAAGCTACGCTGCTCTCGAGGGTTTTCTTTGCTGTTACAGTGTACGAGCATTTCAGAAAGAATGTCTTTCTCAGTTTTAGCAAACAGTTCCAAAATCGTAAGTTCAGCTAGTTAATATTAACAAGCATTCCCAATGAAATACACGCAAGTGAATTTAAATAAAAACAAACAAATCTATTATTTCAGTGCTAGCTCGGCTACTTTTTACACATCGAAAAGTAAGAATTATTGCAGAATAATCATTGACCATGAATCACTCAGTAGAATTAAACAGCATTTGGTCCAGTTACAAAATCACAATTATGCTATCAAAAACTTTGTCAATTTGGCAAATATTTGGATGACACTTCTGCTAGCAACCAGCTAACGTAGCTTAGCATAAAGACTAAAAATCATAAAACATATTTTTTAAAAGTGCCTTCATATTAACCAGCAATGGCAGATTTCTGACAAAATATCTTAAGTATAAATTTTTAGTTAAGAGTCTTGGAGGTCTTAATGGAAATATTTTTTAAAAATTCATGAAACAGATGTAGGTAAGTATCACATTAAATTTTTTAGTTTAAATCCTCAGATGTTAGCGCTACGCAACCAGATATAGACTAGAAAATAATAAAACACAAAGGAAAAAGAACTACCCTAAAACATCAAATTCTTACTTCAATTAAATAAAATTATGATTCATAAAATTTTGTTCTTTCTTTGTATTTTGCAATAAAAGATAGCCTAGCCTTAGTAAGCCTAGGTAGAAATGATAAACAAGATCTTGTTTAGCATAAAATGACCACAATGAACCATTGGCAAACAAAATTGAATCTCTTAAGCAGAAATCTTTAGGTGCCACTTGGCTTAGTTATCCTTTTCTTCCTGTATTCAGTGTTTATGCTAAGTTATTACGCATTCACATCTGGATCGGCCAGGCCTAGCTCTGGTAGGGTAATTGTGAGCATATCAGCATGATCCATGGGTCTTCCATGCTGAGTTGACAGTTTTAAATATTTAAATTTTTATTTTTTTCACTTTTACCCAGCCCCCTGGCAGTCAGCTTGGCACAAAGCTGACTCAACACGACCAATATAAACTGATTGGCCAGCTGACTTTCATGTCTACTCACTAGTGGGAGCCTCTGATAGGTGGGTAGAATTAGCCAGCGGCAGCTTCCCAGTTGCGCGATTTGTTTTCAGTCTATATACAGTGAGATAAACATCTTCTCACACCTCGGACATGCCGCGGTAGCATGAGGACAGACTGCTGTGCAGCACCACTACTCAGTGAGACAGGATGAAGCTATGTTCTTCATGTCAGTCTCCAAAAGCAACACAGCTCACTGCCACTTATGTTCACAAAATTTAGGAGGACACCACAGACTTCTCTGCGAGTCTTTTGCCCCGCCCACATGCTCGGAGACACGGAGAAGGCTATGTGAACCACAAACATCATGGTGTGAACAAAACCTGGCCGTGCAGGAGCGGGCCAACCCAACTAAGACCGGACTGAGCCGGGCCAGATGCAAAAAATGCTAGCATTTGTCTATTTTTTTCCATCCAAAAACAAAAGTCACACTGACCTTTTGCCTAAGAATTGCACATTTAACTAATTTTGGGCTTCTCCTTTAACCTAATGTCAAAAATATTCATATTTTAAGCTACTTGAAATGTAGTTCTCGGCGGGACCGACTCACTGGTTAATGCAGAATGTTTTTTGTGTCGCGTGATCCAGCAATAACATTCAACGGCTTGTATCAACATTAAACTTAGCTCAGCTGATGCTCGTGAAGAAGCTGCTTCTATGTTTTAGTTTCAATATTTAAAGTTGACCGAATATTAATGATGCCTCCATCTTATAGTAGGTACAATACAGCAAAACTAAATTAGCTTAAGTTTCATAATCAGTCAACAAAAAAACATGTGCATCACAACACCGTAGATAAATACATCCTGGCTTTAGGAAAAGAAACCAGCAAAGAAGAAAGTGTCATCCAACTTGTCTGTTTAACAGAAAACAAAACAATGACATTGCTGACAATGTAGACATTCAAAACTAAAGCCTCAAATCAACTGTATGAAAATGAAAACAACTTGACAAGATAAACAATCGTGAAAAAGAGACTGAGTGGTCACGTCCGCCCAGGCCCTGTGGGTTCCCCCAATGAACCCCTGAACATTCCTTGGCCCCCAAAACACCATTTGGCTCTGTCCAAACATTTAGGTCTTTGAGACCAAAAGGTTTGAACACAACATCTGGCTTTTAAGTTCAACTAAACCTCCCACTTATGAGGCAGTCCAGAGTAAAGTGTTGAGTAGTCTATTGCATGAGCGCCGCGTAGTTGACTAATGCGTTAAGTCGCAGTAGTCCTCGTACAAAACAAATAACTCTTAAGATAGTAAACAATCATTTAAAATTTCAGTCAGTGCCTTAGCCACTGATTTTCGCTAATTCCCATTCATGCATCTATATACTAATGATTAGTTTTAATAAAAGGAGGCTAAGCTGGAAAGTTTTTCATCTGGGCAGGGTGTAGGACCAGACGCGAATGACCAAAAACGTTGAAAAAATTTAAATAAAATTTTGCGGAAAAAAGAACAGGACCACAAAGATAAAATGGCAACATTTGAAGGAGAGCATAAATCGAGCAGGTTTCTTCATATACACAACAATACAACACTGAAGACATGCAATATAAGCAACATCGTAACTGGAGGAAATTAACATAAGATGGGAGGCTCAAGGAGTGATACCATTGGCTTAAAAGGGTCATGTGATGCAGCAAAGACTCATGGGCTGAAATTAGACACAGATGCAAATTAGGACAAAAGCAGAACAGTCCAAATGTTTAGACGTTTCTAAATATTTCATCAAAATTGATTCAACTGGCTACATCCCACCACACACTCTGCCGATAGCATCACTGAGCAGCTGTTTTGTAAAATGCAAATAACTATGTTCTACAAAAAAAATACTTCTGTCTTTTACTAGTACTTTTTAAATACTTTTAAATGTTCTATGACGCAGCACTGACACATGATAGAGAAAGCAATAAAGAGAGAAAGAAGTAACACAAGTATTTCCTAAAACATTCAACATGCTTTAACAGTTCTCTAAAAAAAATCTAATCGACAGAGAGTTTCTTATTTATTTATTTATTGTAAATCTTTTGAAATTTAAGTTTAATTTGGCTCTCTGAAATAAAAGCGAGCTCCAAACCATCCCTGATGTCCTTTGAACCAGGGCGGTGAGGTGGTCGGGGTTTTCGGAGAGCCAGGGCCAAAGTCCAAAATGGCTTCATCAGGGTTGTCTGCGGTGGTCAGTCGTTAGAAAGGGCCAAACGGAGGAGCCAGTCAGGGATCTCAGGACGTGGTCATGGAAGATGGGTCGTTCCACATGGCTGCCACATCTCTGAACCTAAAAAGTTGAGAGGAATTGTACTACCCTCTAAAAAGCTGGGAGCATTTTAGCTTCTTTACTGAACCAAAAATGAAAGCTGTTGAGCTCTCTAACCTTGCATTAATGAGGTACTGAGCCAGGCTGATGTTGGCGGGGGTCCCTGTAATGGTGATCTGGCGCTCCGATGACCCTTCCATAGCGTTAGCAATTTTGATCTGCGCCCCAGACATCTGACGGATCTCGTTGATTTTGGTTCCCTGGCGTCCGATTATACAGCCTATTAGCTGGGAAGAAAATGGGGGAGGGAGTTAGGATGGCTGGACCAAGAAAATGAAAAGTCCATTGTGATACAAGAGATTGCTGATAAAGCTGAGAACCACAAATGAAAACTATAATATTGATAAAAGTGAAGGCAATAAATGTTGCGTTTAAAGTTTCAGATTGCTGCCATAAAGATGACTAACAAAGGATGATGAGAACGCATAGCTGAAATTATGATTGTTCAATTCAGTTGTTAATCCCTGACTTCCTTGTTTAAAGTATAATAAAAAGCATTTTTTAAATAGCTTCATGGGGCGTTTAGAGGAGTGCAGAATGAATGCACAGTTTCTCTTTTAAAAGCTATATTTAAAAAAATAATCACATTTTTACATTCTGTCGGGCACAACGCTGGGTTTATGTTTACATCTACCAGCCACTAGAGGGCATTGTTGCACTAAAAAGTCCTCTCAGCAAGGCGAGGCTGGGACTGTGTAAAATGGCAGACTTGACAAGTCAAGCAGCTGATTCTGAGCCCAGAAGATGATCTAACGATAAATACTGTTGTAAAATAAACTCATTAGAAATTTGTCCTTATCATGTACGATTTTTCTCTGAACACTGGAACGCGTCAGCAGTGAACCAACATGCCAACGGCTGGAAAATTAGACCTGTTGTTTCAACTCTGAACACCAGAGTTCGCCAGAGTGTCCGCGTAGGGATACTACGCACCTTTTTTAAAAATGATTTTTTTTTTGAGCCAGTATGTGCTAAAATGACCCTTTGCAAATGTCATTCAGACCCCACCGCCCCCCGTATACAATATTGCAACGTCTGAGTTGCCGGTTTGGTCCGTTATTGGAGCTGGAATCTGTTTCCAGCACATGTCCTGCATGTTTTAGATCATGAACAAACCTGATTTGTTTAATTTAGCGAAGAACCACTCCTGTAGAACCTAATGAAGGCTGGAGAGACACTTCAGCTGTTAGATTAAGGTGTTAAAAAGACAAATGCACACTGAGGAGATCAATTTCATTTTCGGTATAACTAGTGAACTAAAACGGACACTAGGGGGGGCTAAAAGCAAGTAAAACTGCCTAGGATCCCTTTAATTGGTTTACATTTGTAATTCTTATCTTGTACAACATCAGTCAGTCGTTTTATTGGGCCCATCACATTATTTTGTGATGTTAAAAAAGAAATTGGAGATGAAATCATGGAGAAAATAGATGCATACTTTTGACTTTGTGATCCAGCCATGTTTGGGACAATGAGCTTCAGTGGTAGTTAGCTCCCAACAAGGGTCCTGCTTTCTTTTTGGTTCATCTAAATGCAAGATGAATTTCAATTTACTTTCTGACTGAAGCAATCTTAAATTTGACCTTTAAAACTCAGAAAAGGAGTTAGTAAATGTGACGGCAATGTCACACTAACCATTATAGATTTTTGAAAAGGTTTGACGCAACATTTCTTGATGGAAACCCTCAAGAGTAGCATTGTAGTTAATGGTAATGGGGTGGGAAAAAAAGAGTTACTGTTGAATAAAACTGCCGAGTAAGTGGTAGTCATTGAAGTATTTCTGTAGCTGTTTCAGCTGTCTTTTGTTGCTGAAGGCAACTCATTTGCCATTTTGTGGAAAGTCTCACTTTAGTTCATTGTTTGCAAGTTTTGTTCAATTGTGACAGAGGAAAATGTAATTGACAGTGGACGAATGAAAATGCACTGATGCACATTTTTGCACAATATGAAATGTACTCACATCATTGGGAATGGTGAGTTCATGAGTACTGGCCTGGTTACTGGCATCCAGACCTGCTGCTGAACACAGGAAGCAGAAAGACAAGAGGGAAGCAAAAGGACAGGAAATAGTTTGGCATGTTGAGGGAACAATCCAGAAACTTTACTGATCATTTAAAGTATACTTAGAACCATGGCTCGTGTATGTGCAGAGCTAAAATACATAAAGCATTTCCTGAGGACTCAGACACAGTTTGGTATATCAAATACAAAGCTCTATCTCTTGTTATCTGCATTGCATGAAAGAAGAAACCAAGGAAAAGCCAGACATCAAAAGAAACCTCAACATAAACAAGAGCAGACCACCAGCAGGCCATGTCAATTGCAGTGCACCACAAAGACCATTAGGAAAAGAACGACAAGAAGAAGAAAAAGAGAAAGGACAGAGACAGGAAAAGAAGAGAGAAAAAAGGAGGAAGAGAAAGTGTTTTTCTCTACAGGTAAAAACGAGAGAAGGATCTTTGGTAAAGAGGGTCATTGTGTAGGTGGGTACGTACCGGGGAAGGCAGGGGTGGTCTGTCCGAGGGGGGTAAAGGGGGTTTGCTGCATAGCCAACTGGTGGAGCTTGCTCAACTGCTGAGGGGGGGAGGAGGAGGACAGCAGAGCTATGAGGTCATTGTTAAAAACACACTCTGGCTCACACACACGCACTCATAGACAAACACACATACATAGATTTAAAGAGAGAGGTTTGTTGGAAATGGTACAAAAGTAAAGAGAGGATCGGAGGAGCAGTAAGTTCACATACAGGTGAAAGACGCAAATCCGTAGAGAAAGTGAAAAGAAAGTTGGAAAGTTCATAAAAGACTTGGCCTGACCGGAGTAGTGTAGTGTTGGATCCATAAGCTCCACCCCCTTTAGTTACTGTTCAGGCTAGAACATTTTCTGTGTCCAAATTCAGGGGCTGCCCCCTTCAAAGGACCCGGCCTACCCGGTTGACGCTGACCCGGTCCTTCTTCGACAGAGAAGACCAGGAGCGAGCAAAGAACTGTGAAATTGGAAGGTCCAGCCTTGAGGTTGATTCCCACCCTTACCTCTGTGTATGTCCTATCACCTAGCAACTGTGATGGAGTGATGATGACAAAAGCCTAAAAACACAACCTCTTTAAAGCTGTTAAAACAAATCTGTAAACAAGCCTGGTTTGAAACGAAAACACGGTCACGGAACGTTCACCCCTCCCCTCGGGTATCTTCACAGATGCTTTTGCCAGATCCGGAAACCCACGATGCCAGACAAAACGAGGTGGTGCTAAACACCGGTCTAAATGTCTTTTGTTGTCCGTGACTTCAAATGATGTTTTTTGTGCCAAAGTAGAAGTGGTAGCAGCCGGATGGTTCTCCTTCTCTGATATTATTGAGCGGAGAACCTCACACCGGTGCTGTTCTGTTGCTAAATACATGAGTGCGTAATGAATGGAGGACCCAGGGAAGGGCAGCGGTTCGGCGAGACCGACAACCAGATGGTCCAGTGGTTGCTTTTGTTTTTAGACCACTTAACTAATTTTTTTTCTTCATTTTTTAGGATCTGATTTTTTATATTTATAGCTGGCCTGGTTGTAGAATGTTGTTAAGAGGCATGAAAAAAAAGTTACTTTTTCCCAAAACTGGTGTAGCAGCTTTAAGTGTTTACTTTTTGTTCCTCCTGATTTGAATGTACTTAAAGGGCAAGTCACCCCCAAATCCACTTCTTTTTTGCTGATTAGCTATATAAACGAGTGTCTGACCATGCTGTAGACACATGCAGTCAATCATTTGGCACTTAAGTGCATCTTAGTTAAAATTTAAAAATTCTGCCTGAAACTGTCATTGTTGCACAGTTGTCGGGTAAAAACTCTGCATTGCATTTAAATTTAATCTGCCATTGCTATAGGCTAAGAAGTAAACTATGATGTCAGCTGGTACATTATGAGGTCACGATGTCGTGTGTGTGTGTGTGTGTGTGTGTGTGTGTGTGTGTGTGTGTGTGTGTGTGTGTGTGTGTGTGTGTGTGTGTGTGTGTGTGTGTGTGTGTGTGTGTGTGTGTGTGTGTGTGTGTGTGTGTGTGTGTGTGTGTGTGTGTGTGTGTGTGTGTGTGTGTGTGTGTGTGTGTGTGTGTGTGTGTGTGTGTGTGTATTTGTTAGTGGCTCCGCCCTTTCAGTCTGCCAGGCAACAGCATTTTTTGCATTTTTCAAACAGGAAGTGGGAGTGGAGTAAGACTCTGGCAGGGGGTGACTTGCTCTTTAAATTTAGAACGATAATCCTTCCTCGCTTCGTTCACCGTTATTACAAAAACAAAAATCTCTGCTTGGGTCCACAAAGAATCTTGAGATATGGTTGGCCACGAAGGACCAGACCTGTCCTTGAAATCCAAGAAAAATTACACATGTCTTGGGCCACATTTGGAAGAGGCGTTGAATTTGGGCAACCTTAGTTGCTTCACTGTGATGTAATCAACCTTCAAATGCACGTTTTAAGAATGTAGCCCCTGAATGGGCGACGGTGGCACAGGAGTTAAGTGCTCGCCCAGTAATCGGAAGGTTGCAGGTTCGAGCCCCGCTCAGTCTGTCGCTGTCGTTGTGTCCTTGGGCAAGACACTTAACCCCCCTTGCTTGCTGGTGGTGGTCGGAGGAACCGGTGGCGCCAGTGCTCGGCAGCCTCGCCTCTGTCAGTGCGCCCCAGGGCAGCTGTGGCTACATCGTAGCTCATCACCACCAGTGTGTGAATGTGTGTGTGAATGGGTGACCGACTGATTGTGTTGTGAAGCGCCTTGGGGGGCTCCAGGACTCTAGAAGGCGCTATATCAAATACAGGCCATTTAAATCAAATACAGGCCAGTTGAATTGTGATTCAGCCATAGTTGTGCTGCTTAGCTCATAGGCCCCACCCCTTATTGATACTGCTTGGGTCCTGTTAAATACAAATCCCTGCCTTGTATAGGATCTGTTATGTCTGTCCCAAAGTATTTGAGACCATCACCTTTTCTAGCACTCAAGTTAAGATCTTGGTAGTTAGCAACACTCATTTTAGTTACTGATTGCTCTCTTGAACATTGTCTTGGACACATAAGGCATCGCCTGTATATTTTAACATTTTGTCAAAGACACGACCAGCTTGTTCTCCCACTTATACCCCTCCCAAATATATATATATATATATATATATATATATATATATATATATATATATATATATATATATATATATATATATACACACACACACACATCAAAAAGCTCTAGTTAGTCTGGTGTTCTGAACTTTTCAAACCAAACTATTTAAAAATGTATCTGGCAAAAATATACCCTAATTTATGTATACCAGAATTTTTGCAGTTGAGTGTTAAATGTTTCAGGCCAAGCCCCCATGAGATTTAATGCCAGAAAGAAGGCAGGCAGCCAAGAAGCTTTAGAGTCAGGACAGAGGAAACACACGTAGAAAGAGCTGAATTAATATTATCAGTCAATATTAATAAAGGTGGTAACAGAGAGAGGTTTTGATGCTGCAAGTGAGATTGATGGCGATTGCAGTGTTGGCTGCTTCGTGGGATTAGCACTCACATCTGGATGAGGGATGGCATACTGTCCTTGAATGGTGTAAGCCTGTAAGCACGAGGACAAGAGCGCGTTACCACAATACTTTAACTGAATACAATTCATGTGATCACAAAGAAGCTAAACTTGTTAACTCATCCAAGAAAATGGCTAATATTTCTACAGCTTTAACACTACATTTACTAATTGTTTATTTAATTATGTTTTCTCTGTCATATTACATATCAATCATGCACTGTAGACTCCTATCAGGTTCTCCTTTAATTCATCAGTCAGATCCAGTTGAACTAAATCAATAAGGGACAGCTCACACAGCAGGATGGTGACTGGGAGAGAGTGGATAAAACCAGAGGAGCAACCCTGAGAGGAGTGATGGGACGTATCCTGCTGTGGGGTTTTGGTGTCACAAAGGTCAGAACTGAACAAAATCTTATTAAATGTAATGCAAAGTATTGGTGTTCCTGAAAAACACATTTGGATATTCACTGACCATCTCTGGTCCTTCAGGCTGCTGTAGCAGCTTTTCTCTGCCTTTACAGCAGCACTAGCTGTCAACATTTTTTATTTACTTTTTTCTTGATAAATTAGCTTTAATTACTTGGTTTCTGGATGCTTTGTCTTTCAAACTACTGTGTGAACGTTACAAAAATATTTCTCATCATTTTTGCACTCTACTACTTTCTTCTACAGTCTGCTCTTTAACTGTATTATTTCCTGCTATTTCAGCTGTTAACTTTATATTTTCTCTAAGTGTTTTTCTCCCCAGAAGAAGCTACAATGATGTTCTGCTGAGCTGTGGTGGCCTCATGGAGGGGACCATCGGCTAGCACACTGCTGCTAACCACTTAAACATTCTCCCTCTCCTGATAATAACTTTTTGTTTCCTTGACATTGGATGTGCTACTACTAGTTTACTCGTTTAATTATAGATTCAATAGGATAAATACAATAAAGTTTATCTCTCACCAAATAGAATACTTACTAAGCAATCACGGTGTAACCATAGACACATCACTTGGTGTGTGTGTGTGTGTGTGCGTGTGTGTGTGCCTGCTCTGTCTTCTCCATGCCCAGTGAGTCGTGGAGGATGGCTGCTTACACTGAGCCAGGATCCTATGGAGGTTTCTTCCTGTTAAAAGGGAGTTTTCCTCTCCACTGTCACTTTATGCTTGCTTAGTATGAGGATTGCTGTATAGTCACTGACACTAGTCAGTGACTTGATGCAATTTGCTGGGTTCCTTATATAGGACACATTATTTCTGATTGGCTTAATGAACTGACCTGAATTGGAATGTTTATCATGTGAAGTGCCTTGAGATGACTCTTGTCGTGATTTGGCGCTATATAAATAAACTTGAATTGAATTGAATTGAATGTACCACTTCCTTTTCATTTTTGTCGATCTATTATAGGTTCATTTTCAGAATTTATACTTTTGCTTTAATCACAGCTAAACGCCCCAACTCTGCCATCTGCTGGTATAAATTTGTTTCTGTAGTCCCTTCCTTAAAGGTATGGGACACTCGTTTAATTAAAACATTTTCAGTGGTCTAGTAGGAATAAATGCCTTTTAAGTCGTAATTGGGAGAAAAAAAGCTCTGGTGGGCCAGTTTCAGAAACTGGAAGTGAGTCACATTAGAACTGAGCTTCAGACAACAGGTTTTGGACTCTTTTTTTCCTGAAAGGGTCAGTAACAAGATGGCGCCTGTGCTTGGCTTGGTCACCGGCCACTTTTTCAAACTTTTCTCCATAATCTCCTCTTTTCCACCTTGCTCCTGTCTGTGATCCTCTTTAGTAGTGTCCCTGCTACCATCTCCTATGATCGACAGACTCTTTTGTGCTTCCGTTCGTTCACGATCGCCCAAGATGCACCGAGGACGTACCTCCCTGTTTGTTTACCTGAGTGGCGCACTGGCCCGGAGCCAAACGACGATTCCAACCTGCGCACCTCCAGCGATGTTTATCCGGTCCAGGGGGAAACATTGGAGGAAAAGAGGGAAACGAGCAAGGAATCCAGGTGAGAATAAGCGTGGTTCATCTAGTAAACATCGGCGTGATCTTCTAGCTTCTTGTCCTTTGTTTGGTGACATGAGCGGCACTTCCGCATTCCCGCCAGGCCGCATTGCGGCGCAGTTTCTCCGTCCAAGTTTTTTAAGGTCGGTTTATCCTCATTCCTCAGTGGTTTCTCCTCCTGTTCCCTCCATAAGTGGTTTTTATAAACACCGTGGATCTAACCCTGCTAATTTACATCCACTAACTCCAGCTGTTTCTGTAGTTTCTGATTCCTCCACCTCACTCAGCATGGCTCTATTAAATACCCGCTCTGTTAACAATAAGTCTTTCCTGCTCAATGATCAAATTATCTCTAAAAACCTGGATTTTCTGTTTCTGACTGAAGTTTGGCAGCAAACATCTGATTATTCTGCTCTGACTGAACTCTGCCCGAGTGGTTATTCTTTTCTTAGCCAGCCCCAGGGTTCTGGTCATGGTGGAGGCCTAGCTGTTGTTTTCAGAGACCATCTTCTATGTAGCTCTACAACCTCTGGTCACTTTGCTTCCTTTGAACTGCAGCTGATTAAAGTCGGGCGTAAGAACCCGTTCTACTGTGCTGTGGTCTATCGTCCACCTGGTCCTAACAGTTCTTTCCTTCAAGAGTTTAGTGACTTTCTATCCTCCACTGTGAAGCTGTCCAGACTGGTGATTGTTGGTGACTTTAACATCCACGTTGATGATCCCTCTGATCACTTTGCCATGAATTTCTCCAGCCTTATGGACTCCTTCAGCTTTACTCAGCATGCTTCTTGCCCCACACACACCAGGGGCACACTCTAGACCTTGTTTTTACCCCGAGTCTAAATGCTGACAGTGTTTGTCCTGAGGACGTTTATATTTCAGATCACCATTGCATTTTCTTTAACTTGTCAGTTCTGCGTCCCCACCTCCTGCTCGCCGTATGGTTAGCTCTTGTTTTCTTAATGAGAGCACAGCTAGCAATTTTTCTGCTGCTTTTGATCCACCCTGTTCTTCTGATAAAGACCCAGATTCCTTAATTTCTCAGTTTAACGAGCACTGCCTCTCCATTCTGGACAACATCTGTCCTGTCAGAACCAGATCAGTTCCTGCAGTGAACCCTACTCCCTGGTTTAATGACAGCCTTCGCAGCCTGAAGCGCCAATGCAGAAAATTTGAGCGTTTGTGGAAGAAAACCCATCTCCACGTCCATCTGCTTCACCTAAAGGATCTTCTGACATCCTTTAACTCTGCAGTCAGAGATGCAAGGGTTTCCTATTTCTCCAACCTGGTGTCCCAGAGCAAAGGGCACCCCAAGGTGCTGTTTAACACCATCAGCAGCATCGTCTCTCCTGCCTCTCCTACAGCCTCCATCCACTCTGTTGCAGACTGTGAGAACTTTCTGTCTTTCTTTGTGGACAAAGTCAATGTTAGATCTAGCATCTCTCCTTCAGCCTTATCGCCGCCTCTCCCGACTCCAACCAGGTCCATCATCCTAGATAGCTTTGCTCCTGTTTTTTGCCTGAGTTAACCAAACTAGTTAACTCTATGAAGACCTCTGCATGCCCCCTCCACATCTTACCCTCATCTTTGTTTAAAAGTGCTTTTCTGTCCATCGGTCCCAGCGTGCTCTCTATAATTAATGCTTCTCTGGTTTCTAGTCAGGTCCCTGCTTACTTTAAGAACGCTGTAATCCACCCACTTCTTAAAAAAAACGAGTCTTGACCCCTCTCTCCATAGCAGCTTCAGACCCATCTCTAAACTTCTGTTCATCTCCAAGATCTTGGAAAAGGTTGTGGCTAAACAACTCACAGCTGCTCTTGATGAACATAACATCTATGATAGCTTCCAGTCAGGTTTCCGTAGAGCTCATTCTACTGAAACCGCTCTTCTTAGGGTCTCTAATGACCTTCTGACTCACAGTGATGCAGGGGACTGTTCTGTTCTGGTCCTGCTGGACCTGGCTGCAGCCTTTGACACTGTTGACCATCACCTGCTACTGGAGAGGCTGAGAGACTGGGTAGGCCTATCAGGAACTGCTCTGGAGTGTTTCTCCTCTTATCTCTCTGAGCACTCCTTTTCTGTGGCCGTCTCCAAGTTTATGTCCTCCACCACCTCCCTTGCCCATGGTGTCCCACAAGGCTCTGTGCTGTGGCCTCTGCTCTTCCTCCCCTCTTCAGCACATCCTGAGCTCCTTCAAAGGAATCTCCTACCATCTTTATGCAGATGACATCCAACTGTACATCTCCTTTAAGCCCCATGAGATGTCTAAGCTGCAGCTGTTACACACCTGCTTAGACTCTATCAAAACCTGGATGGTGGGAGCTTTCTTCAGCTGAATGAAGATAAGACTGAGATCCTCATCTGTGCCCCAGACAAGCTGGTTCCCAAAGTCAGAGACTCTCTTGGTCAGCTTGCTTCTCACACCAAACCCTCCGTCAGGAATTTTTGCGTGACCTTTGACCCAGCTCTCATCCTGGATTCTCATGTCAGTTCTCTAGTTCGTTCTTCCTTCTTCCATCTCAGGAACATTGCTAAGCTGAGTCCCATTCTGTCCCGCTCTGAACTTGAGACAGTTCTCCACACCTTCATCTCCTCACGCTTAGACTACTGTAACTCTCTTTTCACGTGTCTGAGCAGAACCTCCCTGAACCGTCTACAGGTGGTTCAGAACGCCTGTGCTCGGCTTCTGACCAAGTCCTCCACACACACCCACATCACCCCGCTTCTCCTCCAGCTTCACTGGCTGCCAGTCAACTTCAGGGTTCATTTCAAGATCCTGGTTCTGGTCTATAGGGCAAGCACCATCTTACGTTGGTGATCTTCTTAGTCCCTAGACCCCCAGCAGGTCCCTGAGGTCCAGTGACCAAAGCCTACTGGTTGTGCAGCACCAGGCTAAAGGTCAAAGGTGACAGATCATTTGCTGCTGTGGCCCCCAGACTCTGGACCTCTCTCCCCCTGAGCCTGAGATCAGTGGACTCAGTGGTCTCCTTTAAAAAGCAGCTGAAGACTCACTTGTTCAAGCTGGCTTTTGTATGACCTTCTTCACCACTCTCTCTTTATTCTGCTCTCCCCACCTATTCCACCTTCCTCAGGATCCACTGATTTCCCTCTTTCCTGTTCACTCTCTCTCTTTCTTAACATTTTTTAATCATAATTGTCTATTTTTGCTGATTTTAAACATGTTTTTAACCATTTTCTAAATGCTTTTTTATATTTTTTACATTTTTTTGTTTTTGTGAAGCGCCTCGTGGTTTTTATCTTGAGAGGCACTATTGAAATTATATTTTCTTCAGGCCGTTTTAGCTGTCTTCCCTTTAAGAAAAGCCTGCTTTTGTCTAATTGGCCAGTTTCTGAGCATCAGTACCCCATTGGTTTATGTCTAGTTTGAAATCCTATTTGAGATCATCAGCATGAGAGTAAATTTATAATTGCAGGCTGACGTTTTAACTTGTGGGTTATCATGGTTTTTGTGTTTGTGCAACAAATTTGTTTTATACAACAACAAAAAAAAACTTTTGTAAATTATTGGGAAATACAAACTACCATCAGTTGACAGGGGTCATTGGTTATTATTTTTGATGTAAATATTGATATTTCTTGTATTACAGTAAATGAATCAATGATGGAATCTATAAAATGTTGTTTAAATAGAGTTTAAAGTTTAAACCCCCTGATTTACGTTTAAAAATGTGCTGGTGAAGGTATCTCAGGAAGCTTCTGAATCTTCTCAGAGCAACGTAATTTATGTAGATTTTTCTCAGTTCTGGCTCAAGTGGCTCCAGGAGAAGGTTGACAGTCCACAGCAGTGATGGTCTCATGCTAGTCAGGACAGGTGAGAGGGGGTGAGGACAGGGGAGGAAGAGTGAGTAAAACCTGGTGTGACACTAACAGGCAGTGGCTGGTGCTGCAGTAAGAGGCTGAGGTTGGCTGTGGACGCCCCCAGTGGGTCTGCTCTTACCTGGCCACCTGAAAAAATGACAGGGGTGGAGGCAGGCTTTGGGCGGTAGGGGATGGTGGCACCTTTCGGTGGGGACTGAGGAGAGCAAAGGAGGAGAGAGTGAGGGGAGGAAGAGGGGGTGAGACGTGGAGAGAGTGTTAGAACAGAAAGAAAGAGAGAAAGAAGTTGCATAAAGTGAGACCAGAAGGGACGGTGCCTTGGGGGGGGGACGACCTGTGACACACAAAAGTGCTCTTCACTGTGCGTTCATGCTGGCGTAAAATGTTCAGATTGTGGACTCGGTGCACAACTAAACGTGGATTTACCTGGAACATCACTTTCAACTGGATAATGATGACTCAACAAACTGCATTTTAAATATTGTTTTCAGTCCGAACTCTGGAGAGACTTACAGTCACGTGACAAATGTCCTAGCAGCCATGGCTGGTGCCATCATGAAGGCCCAACGGAGAACCGGCTGTGCAGATAGTTAAAATTAATGATGCAACAAGAAGAAAGACACCAAAACAGTGTGTGGCCCTATGATCCAACACGGTAATCAGAATAAATCCACAGGGGAATATGTTCCGTGTGTGATAACAAGTAAGTATCTCACTGGACTACATCTGCTGGAGAGCAATCAAATTAGAAAATTAGTTGTTGGAAAATCTACGTGCTAAATTCCTGTTAAAGAATGAAGACATAGTGAAATTTCTCATCACAGTTTAGTCCCAAGGAGTTGTATTTACATGGTAATTTGCTTGCAGTTGATTTTAATCATAGTTTGGTCATCATCCCCTCCCCAAGTTTTCTCGTATGTCTCGCGCTTTTAAACCCATGAAAATCGTGAAGCCTTTTCAGGCGCTCAGTATTTTGACAGAAACCTTGGGTGTTTCCCAATGTCAAGGCGCCTTGCTTACGAGGACACTGTCCTTTCTTGATCAATGAAAATGGTTAAATGGAACAGACTTACCTCACATGACCACGGCTGCACAGAGCCTGCCTTTTGCTTATGTGCTTTAGGTTCCACTCATCATAGTGATATAGTTAACATAGCCCTTTACTTTTTTAATTGTGTATATATTGGTTAAAGTAAATGTGTAAGTGAGTGACTACTCGCTAGCCACCAAATCTGCCACTACTAAGCAACTAACCAACCAAAAATAACTTCTTTGAATCCAAAAAAACAATTTAGATATCAGCCCACTTGCTACAATTAGTTGACTTATATCTAAATGGGAAATTTACCCCTGAAATAGCTGCTGCCGGCTACGGATCTTCCGTCTTTTTGAAAATACTGCGCTGCATTCTGGGAAATCTTTGAACGAGGGAAGGCAAGGAGACACCTATCGTGTATCCTTGCTCATCTAGCTAAACGGCTAACAAACGGAGAACAGAAACCTCTGCACCAAAACTCGCACTTGCACCCTCGCGTCCTTCACTTGTACGTTCCCGGCCAGGGGTGCGAGTGCGTAGGGTGTCCCGATTCTCAAGTGCAGAAGTTGACCACGCCCCCATTGCACCTTTAATCTGCACTTCACCCATGTCTGCAGCGATGCAGACCTCGGGCAAGGGAATTACCCACAAGTCATTGCTGCAGGAGAAAAGGGTCAAGTTCCTTATCTGAAAATATGTATTTTCTAACGAAATGAGTTTATTTTAGGAGGATTAGCTGATGCTCTAAAACTTTTAGACAAAGCAGCAACATGTGTAAATTTATTTCAAATAACTGTTTGGCCGTTTAAGTTGTTAATAAAAGTTTTTGAAAAAAGTATCACAGCGACCAGCATCCTGGCATGCGTTGCGCAGAGCCGTGTCCAGGACTTTTAAAATGGGGTGGCCCATGTGGGGCACCTGTTTATTCATGGGTGGCACCAATGGTTATGCTTATTTATTTACACAAATTGTTTATTTATTTATTTACTTTCTAGTGAATTTTTGAGTTTCACATTGCACAATCACCATTTTTTCCCCCTCTTCATCTTCTACTTTTGTGGTGGTTAGCAAGTCACTTCTTGTTCATTACTGCCACCAACTGGAGTTGAGTGGGACTCTAAATACTATGTATGTGAATATGAAAAAATATTAAATAATATTAATACTACATGCCTGGGCTAGAAAACAAGGTGAAAGGTGCATGCACCCACGCACTGTTTTGGAGTTTACAACCCAAGCCTTTTGTCGACAATGTCGAGTCAATTTAAACAGGAACTTAGTGGGGTGGCACCTGGGGTGGCCAATCAGATTGTAAGGGTGGCATGTGCTACCCCCGGCCACTCCCTGGACACGCCCCTGGCGTTGCGATCGATGATGCAATGCTCCCTGTCTCAATTCTGTTATTATTTGCACACTTGTGTACTACGCACTCAAACCCAACTGTGCACTTTCTCCAAGTGCACTTTTCTGAAGTCCGCAGGGCGCAGTGTGAGTGTTGAGAATGGGCCGGACATTGGAACACGCCTTGGCGGTTCCTGATGACGTATCTCCTAGGCAACTGAGGCGGGACCAAGGCATCAAGGCGAGGTTCCTTGACATTGAGAAACACCCTTATTGCAGGAAAATGAGATTCCTCACAAAGATTTTGAAACTTGAACTTGAATGCTGATCGCAATTTGTCACTTGTTAGTCTAGTGAGATACTGGCTTAGATGGTAGTTTAAAAGTTTCTCATGGGGTCATAATGTTATGAGAATAACACAGAATAATGTCGTTTCTTCATGGTCATTGCTTTATTACTTATCTTCACTTCCTGTCCGACGAAACTCAGCCATCTCGCCTGTCTCTTTAAGATCCTCCTCCACAAAATGTTTCATAAGTTTGAGCTTTTTCTGTTACTAAAAATATGACTTCATGTGGTAAAAATTACATACTGTTGTGATCATTTCTAACACACATTTCCCAAAAATATTACTGATTCAGAGCAAACTTGGGCTTCACCTGAAGGAAACGTCTCATGTCCGCTGTGTAAATGAAACAGCGCTAAAGTATAAATGTATCCACAGATCAATGTTGTTTTTTCTTTTGCTTTTGACATTAACGTTTAACCTATTGAGACCCTTTATCATTAAAATTGGCTCCTTGAACTATGTTTCGTTTAGCTTACCTTGGACTTGTTATTCATAGCAACTGGTCTTAAGGTTTACTTTCCTATTTTTTATAGATATTATTCAATCCAAAAACATTCTTTTTTTAAATTTCTTTTTGTTGTCTCGTTACTGAGGCCTTGCTGGAGGAAATGAAACAAAAGCCCAGGTCTGAGGAGGTTCGAGTACCACCAAACTAATTTCTTGTTCATTCCACAACCCGCCTTTCTGAAAAAATATCTGCATAAACATTTTCCTATATTTCACATATTTGTGTGATCCCCATCCCCCCATCCCTTCCCCACTGTACCTCCAGCATCACCACACATATCTGTTTGACACACTGGATGATGGCTTCTGGGGCCCCGGAGATGGTCACGGCTCTCTCGGTGGAGTTGGGCAGCATGTCACCTGCCACCTGGACCTGTGCTCCCGTGGACTGAAGGTAAACATGAAACCACTCAGTGACTCATCCTTCACTGACCCTGACTCCTCTTTAAACAGGGAGTGAAATCTAATTATCTGGGAATAAAAGGTGCTTTGAGCGTCACTCTCGGGATTACCCAGAAGGGGAAGGTTAAATTGAAATTAAATGATCCATAAATAAGAAATCTGCATGGAAATTTTATGGGAATTTCATGATATTCAAGTGGTGCCCCTACCTCTCTCATCTCCTTGATTTTTGATCCTCCTTTGCCAATGAGGGAGCCACACTGGCTGGCAGGGACAACCAGTCTCAGTGTTACTGGTGGTTTACTGGTGGCTGGGCTGTTGCTCATGGAGTTGATTATGTCCTAAAGAGGAAAGAACAGGCTTATGTTTTACCCAAACTCCACCTGCCAGAAGTAAAGCCAGCGTGGAAGTGATGAAAATTGCAGTTCCCCCCCTTATCCACAAGGGGCTGCTTTCAGAAAGGAGCAAGTTCCCATTGAGTCCCATGTTAAAAATGTCAGCTTCACAGCAGAAGCATGTTTACAGCCTGGTTCAAAAACATTTAGGTTTAACAGGATTTTGTAACTCGTCCATTGAGATGTAATCAAAGCTTGAAATAATTAATACTTAGGGGCGTGTCCTTTTGGTTGACAGGTGTCAGATCAGCCAGCAGCGCTAGCAGCCTGCCCCCCTGCTTGCTCCAGGGAAAGCCTCAGCTTTGGCCTCACACTAAGAGTGTTGCAGCCGCACCAACACTATACTGGAGCAGGCAGAGGGAGACTAGGGGTCTGAGCACACCTCTGTTGTCGCTTGGCTTTCCGGGGCTGGAGGCTAGGAGGGGGATCTGGCCGTCTGGTTGGGGTCTGGGGTGGTGGGTTGCTTTGCTCAACGTTGGGGAGGGGGCTGCTCATCAGCACCCCAGAAGAAAGGCTCGAACTCTGGTAACCGGTAATGGTCGGTAATGGTTGTACCCCATGTGCAGCAGTACCGGGACCAGAGTGAATAGGGTGTGTATGGGGAGCATGAGTGGGTATCTGGCGTGCATTTTTGTAAGTCTTTGGTTGTATGTGCATGTGTGAGCATGAGGGAGGGAGTGTGTGACTGTGTTTGTGTATGACTGTATATGTCAGGTGGGGCCTTTGACTCCTCCCCTCTCCTGGGACTTCTTTTGATGCTATACATCTTCGTCTCCCCTCCCCCTGCCATACCCGGTGTGGAGTGCGGTGCCTTGGTCTGCCTGAGTGTTCGTGTCTCCCGGGTCAGGGGGTTTAAGATTTTTGGCATCTGCCTGAGTAATCCCGGTGGCTGCCTGGTGGGGTCTGGGTCCCTGTGTTTGTATTTGTTTTTAGAAAAAGGTCCTTCTGGATTTCTGTTAATGTGTTGTTTTTATTTACTGTAACAATTATGGCTTAGGTGTGCTGGCAGCACTCTTGGATTAAGTTTCATGTAGTGAACTCTCTGGTTTTTTACTGTCCCATATCAGATAATTAATGTACATCAGTGGGAACTAAAGTTTTATTTTAGGGAATCTGTTACTAAACGTTAACTGGAATTACGACTGTTCAGATCTACATAACAAATACTAATTCTGTAACTTCCTGTCTCTTGAGGATTACAGATAGATTTTGCTCATCTTGAGAAAAATGGATGGATGGATGGATGGATGGATGAATGGGTGAATGTTTGGTGCTGTTGACAGGCTCGACTCGGTTCAAACCAAAACAGCATACTAGCCCACTTTCAGAGAGTGCTGCAAGGTTAGATCAGCACATTTTTGTCCTACATAACATGGCCAAGTCTGCTTTGTCTCTCACCTGGAAACGAGCCAGCGAAGGCACTGACCGGGTTGGTTATCATTGGTTCTGTCCCCTTATACTTTCAGAGTGATTGGCAATTTGGTATTACTTTATGTATTTAGGCTCAGTTAGGGACATTTTTAAAGAGCAAGTCAACCGCTACCAGAGTCTAACTCCACTCCCACTTCATGTTTGAAAAATGCAACACATGCTGTTGCCTGGCAGACCGAGAAGGCGGAGCTGCTAACAAATACACACACACACAGGCTCACGACAGCATTGTGACATCATAATGTACCAGTTTACATCATAGCATACCTATTAGCCAATAGCGGTGGCAGATTTAAATTAAAATGCAGTGCAGAGTTTTTACCTGACAACGGCACAACACTGACAGTTTTAGGCAGAATATTTAAATTTTAACTAAGATGCACTGAAGTGCCAAATTATTGACTACACGTGTCTGCAGCACGATTAGATACTCGTTTATTTAGTTTATCAGCAAAAAAAGTTTATTTGGGGGTGACTTGCTCTTTAAAGACGCGTTCATGTAAAGAGAAACACCCGCTGGGGTTCGTTTCTTTATTCTTAAGGAGAACTTAATAGATAAAGCAACCTTTAACCCAAAAAAAATAATAGAAACAAAAACACGATGAACAGTGTAACAATATTTTGCTCATCACAAAAAAATTTATAGTTAAAATGTAAAAACAAAATAAAAACAAAAAACCCAAACATTTTCTAAATGATCAATTTGCAACGACACAACCTACGCATTTTTTATTATTATTTGTTTTTTGCTTTTTATTAATTTTACTATTCAGAGGTGATTTGTGGATTTGTTTTTTGAAATAATGTTAAATAATTTTTTATATATTATATTTAAAACTCTGAACCTGTCCAGTAAAACTAATTCTTACACAAAATAATTACCCAAAGACTCAGTGAGAAATTTTACTCGTTACCTTAATGAAAAATAATTCTACAACGTACGATGTGTCAAATTATATAATTACAGAGTGTACTAATGGGTTTTACCTCCTCAAACTTGTAGGCGATCATGGCGAAGGCCTTGAAAATGGCGTCTGTTGGTCCGGTGATGGTGACTATTCGCTCGGGGCAGTTCCCTTCCGAGATGTTGATGCGAGCTCCACTCTAATAAAACAGAAAAACCCAAGAATTAACAAAAAAAATATATATATTTTAATTATATATATATATATATATATATATATATATATATATATATATATATATATATATATATATATATATATATATATATAAACAAGGGGAAATAACTATTGTAGGAAACAAAGTTTTTTCTTACATCTTCACGCATTTTCTTCACTGTTTCTCCTTTCTGGAAACAAAGAAAAGAAAATTTTGCCTGTTTTCTCTACATTTCATCATCATTTATAAAACAATTCTTAGAACTTCTGTGATAAAAAGTACCTTTCCAATGATGCTTCCCACCTCCTGCAGGAACAAAAACCTAAAGTTTTACATCCATTTGCTCCACTGGAGATTCTTTTTAACAAATTTCTAGACAGAAAATTGAAATCCAGAAGATGTTTGGGACGTCTGTACCTTTCCGTGCATCAGCAGTCTGATGGTGAGGGTCACGTTCAGTCCTCCTTCTGACTGGACCTTGATGGGCTCCATGTTGGGATTGGATGTGAAGGAAAGGGGTGTGGTAATGTGAGAGAGGAGATTGAGGGCCAACGCGAGTGTGATGTTGGGGTCAGTCAACCGGTCACCTGCAGAGAAGAAATCAGACTTAAAAGGTGACTAACACCAACCGGGGACATTAATATGAGCCCAAAGAGGGCCAAAATATACTGATTATAGAGGTTTACATTTATGCTAATCGGATTTAATGCAACCTGATTCTTTCTACACAAAAAGAAAATAAATTAGCATAAAGTGGGGAAACTACTTGCTTAAAACAAAATAAAAAATTGATTGTTGAGGGCTTATTTATATTTTATTTAAGTTTTTGCAGCAAAAATACAGCTAATGAGACAATGTATATGAATGTAAATAAAATTGCCATTACAGAAAATTTATTCTAAAGCAAATTTGTTTTGAGTTGTGTAAAGGCAGCGTGGAAACAAAACTTTATTGATGTAAAAAAAAATTTCTTCATAAAAAGCTACAAAACTGACCAGGTTTATTTTTTTTTTTTCTATAATAAGCTACTTATTTCAGTGGAGTGTCCTAACAGGCACTATATAAGTTCGGTGAATTATTATTTATTATTAAAAATGGAGAGTAGGTTCATAAGAAAAAAAACATAAGAATTTTTAATCTATTTTTATCATGCCTATCTGTTTGTCCTCTTTTAGGTGATGTAGAGTCAAACTGGCCTTGCAGTAATTATATCACACAGTAGATGGCGCCCCACACCACAATCATAACATTTTGATGATGGATGAGTAGCTCACAAGAAGTGAGCTGGAGGGTTTCATCTGCAGCTGGATGCAGAAATCAGTAACATGCAGACTGATGGATACACTTTCATTGGATGGTTTAGATTATTGGATGATCGGCATCAAATTTCAGCTTTAAACTAAAAAAAATAAACATTTTTACATTTTCATTTAAATGAGACAAACTGAAGCTATAAATGATACTCAGCAGAGAGCGCAGAAGTTATTTTTAATGTAAGAAAATTAGGATTGTTCCTTCTATCAGTTGCCGTCTAGATAAAGAATAAACATAGAAGCTCCTGGAGCAGCTGACCTTGACTGAACAGACAGATAAAGTCGCCGTCTGCCAGTCACAGCTGCTGTTGCTACGTGGAAACAGAACTATATTTATATATTTCCCGCCTGGCCTCCTGAGCTATGACTAATTATTACCTGATGCCTATTTGAAGCTGGAAAAATTATAATATTGAGTTAAACAGCTGTGTTTGTTTAGTTTTCATCACAAATCTGACCATCTAAAAGAAAACTGGGATTATCCCAATGATGTTACCATTATTGTTTGAGAATATGAGCTGTGTTTTTCTTATTAATCTATGAAATATCATTTTCGTTCATCTACTTTTTAAAAATCTTTTTTTAACTGAAGAAAAACACACAAAAAATAAATTATGAGAAATTCACCTACAAATTTAAAGAAGTGGGTTTTCTCTTTGGTCTGCAGACATATTGATTTATTGATTTAGATGAAAACATTTACTCGTAAATAATTTATTTACATAGAGGGTCATTTCCAGTCACAAAATCATTTAAGTTTCCTAAATCATTTAAGGAAAACATAGAGGAACTTAGATTTGAACATCTTTAGCCTTGTGATACACTCTCCAAAACGTCTCGAAACTTTCTCAAAGGTTCTCACATTTCCTTGCTGTTGTGTCGTGGGACGATTATGCATGTTCTAAAAATCTGAGGGATAAATGACCCCCCCCCCCCCCCCCCCAAAAAGAATCTTTGTTTATTCTAGTTAAAAAGTGTGTGCAATGTGAGACCACTTTGGGAGGAATTGGAGAGCTATGAAACTAAGTTGAGACTGACTGGAGACATGAAAACAAAACAAGGATCTGATAAGGATAATAGCAAATTAATTTAGGGTATATTGCAAGCAAATTAAGTGATAAATAATATCCTTTGTGACTAAATTGTGACAAGAAAAATTAGCTTGGCGTTCACAGGAATGTTGTATTTTATTTAAAAATAAGCAAAACTTTTGTGAAGCTTATGTGTCACTGGATTATGGGAAATTATTTAAACATATAATCACTGTTTCTTGTGTTGAAATTCCAAATAAATGAACATTTGCGTGTGTGTGTGTGTGTGTGTGTGTGTGTGTGTGTGTGTGTGTGTGTGTGTGTGTGTGTGTGTGTGTGTGTGTGTGTGTGTGTGTGTGTGTGTGTGTGTGTGTGTGTGTGTGTGTGTGTGTGTGTGTGTGTGTGTGTGTGTGTGTGTGTGTGTGTGTGTGTGTGTGTGTGTGTGTGTGTGTGTGTGTGTCTCCAATCAACCACAACCTGGTTTTCAATCATCTGCAAAGCCTCTCAAAGTTGCCTCCCATTTCTTCCACTTAGACTCGTGAAAATGAAATTGAGATGGTTCCAAAAACGTGATGATTTTGTGGCTTTTTTAGAACGGAAATTTCTCTTTTATTTATTTTTACAAATTTTAAATGCAAGCAAAGTGCGAGCAAAGTTGTGCAACTCCTGCTGTGTAAATTTAGAAATGTCGCAAATGTTTCGAGACATTTTGGAAACTTCCTTGTGGATACCATTTGCTATTTGTCACCAACAGTCCCAGGCCTGTTAGATACTTAGAATTTATTTTCTGAATAAAAAAATCTTAAAGAAAATTAGGAAATCTTTTGGAGGGGTTGATGTACAAATTGAGAATAAATGGAGACATTTTGAGGCAAAATTGCACCAAGAAATGTTTTATCATATTGGTGTCAAAGTACATTTATTTGCAGTGCTGACGTAGGCAGAAATGTGGACACAAAGCTGCCACCCACACAAAATAAAATTTGAAACATTTTGCATTATAAGCTGATTATTGACCTTGGATCATTTTCACATTCTTATAATTTACATGCATGTACGGTAAAGTTTTCATGTTTGAACAATGCAATATCATGTACAATTATATATTTGTATAATTATATTGTACAAGTGTGATAGATATGCATACTGTGAGAATGTAATTTTATATTGTAACAACGTAAAATTAAATGAAAAGAACGTGAAAACATTATTAGAACAATAAAGTTATTAACAATATCATGTTTTCGCTCTGTTTTATTTAGCATGGGTGGCAAACCTACCTATCAAACAGATTTATTTTTGTTTGTATAGTTTGTCTCCACTATATCTGTAGGATAAATACTTTAGTACATATAATAGCTAAAAACAATAATTGTTCTTTTTGTATGAAAATTTGAAAATAGTGACGGTCAAACGTTCTTTAGGTGTGAAGTAGCACTATCAAACACCAAAAAACATTTTTGTTTGTTTTTTTTCAACAAAACTCAAAAATCTTTGGAACATTTTTAATCTTGTTCTTTTTTATTTATTTATGTATTTATTATTTTATTTATTTATTTGTATATATGTATATATATATATATATATATATATATATATATATATATATATATATATATATATATTTTTTTTTTTTTTTTTTTTTTTTTTTTTTTTTGCAGCTCCAGAGATTCATTTAAATGGAACTTGACCCTTTTTGGGTTTTTTTTTTTACTTTTTTTCAGGGGCGTGTCCAGGGAGTGGCCTGGGGTAGCACATGCCACCCTTAGAATCTGATTGGCCACCCCAGATGCCACCCCACTAAGTTCCAGTTTAAATTGACTTGACATTGTCGACAAAAGGCTTGGGTTGTAAACTCCAAAACAGTGCGTGGGTGCATGCACCGTTCACATTGTTTTCTAGCCCAGGCATGTAGTATTAATATTATTTAATATTTTTTCATATTCAAATACATAGTATTTAGAGTCCCACTCAACTCCAGTTGGTGGCAGTAATGAACAAGAAGTGACTTGCTAACCACCACAAAACTAGAAGATGAAGAGGGGAAAAAATGGTGATTGTGCAATGTGAAAGTCAAAAATTCACTAAAAAGTAAATAAATAAATAAACGATTTGTGTAAATAAATAAATAAGCATAACCATTGGTGCCACCCATGAATAAACAAGTGCCTCACATGGGCCACCCCATTTTAAAAGTCTTGGACACGGCTCTGCCTTTTTTGTCCTTCAGAGGTCATTTTGTTTAATGTATGATTCCTGTCTTCATTGGAATTTCTTTCCCAGGCAAAATTATGTGAATTTAAGCAAGACATGCATTCTAGTTAAGCATCCTAGCCAAATGCTGTAGGTTCCCTGCCGTTTTGGCATATGGACCTGTTAGGTTCCGAAACGCCCTGACATTTACTGATTTTTAATATAACATACAGGGTTCTGCAGCGTTCTGGCTGTAGACTGAACCGCAGGCAGCTCTAATCTGAGCTGGATGCTGCTGGTTTTGAGGCCAGCGGAGGTTCGAGAGAAGAGGGATTCTGCTGCCAGCTGTCTCTCAAATCTCCCAAAGGAGACCAGATTACATAAAAAGCCTTAATCCGGGCTTAAGACCCAAGCCAGAGGTGCAGGTCCGCTTGAGGGGCAAGGGAGGTGGGAGGGACTAATATTTGATCTTTGACTCTGTGTTTTTCTTTTTTTACAAACTTCAAATAACGAGCACCTTTATTGGGCTATTATTGTAAAGTTATTTCTGACATGTTTTACTACATTTGTCTTAAAATAGTGTTGAACACAAACATTTAAAATGAAATCTAAAATACACTGTTTTAAATCTAAATGTTGAAATCTCATCACTGCTATGACCACCTGCATTTTCCCTTTTTTCAGCATTTTGTTTGTTTGGTGGCACACATGTCTCTCTGGCACTAAACTTTCATGATCGACATATTGAATTCAACAATATTGAATATTTTAATGCAGCCTTATATTTCTAGACTTGATTCCAAACATTTAACTGTAACTTTAAATATTTAAAACAAATTCTAGAAATTAAGATGAAACTTTAAATAATCACAAATGATTCACAATAGTTAAAGAGCAAGTCACCCCCTACCAGAGTATTACTCCACTCCCACTTCCTGTTTCAAAAATGCAACAAATGCTGTTGCCTAGCAGACCCAGAGGTGGCGGCGCTAACAAATACACACACACAGGCTCACAACAACATTGTGACATCATATGGTACCAGCTAACGTTCTAGTGTACCTCTTTGCCAATAGCAATGGCAGATTTAAATTCAAATGCAGTGCAGAGTTTTTACCTGACAACGGCACAACACTGACAGTTTTAGGCAGGAAATTAAAATTTTAACTAAAATGCACTAAAGTGCTAAACTATTGACTACATGTGTCTGCAGCACGATTAGACACACATTTCTATAGTTTATCAGGGGAGAAAAGTTGATTTGGGGGTGACTTGCTCTTTAAATTGAACTTACACATTTAGAAACCAAATGTAAACATTTAAACTAGGTCTAAAATCAATATCACGGTATATTGAGGATTTCACTTTGATAACAATAAATGGACGATAACTACAGTTATGAGCAGAAACAAAAGTTGTCCAATAGCTGGGGCTGTCACGTATATTACGTTGAGTCACATTTTTAGGTGACTCAAGGTGGCTTCTTAAAGAGACATGAACGCTGACAACCTACACACAACTTATCATTTTTTTATTATCAAATTTATTGGCATGGGAAAAAATTATCTCGATAAGAGTCAAAGGGAAATTCATAGTCAGGTACACATAAAAAGCACAAAGGACACATCAAATATTTAAATATTTATAGATTAGATTCTAAATATTTAAAAGTGATTTCATACATTTTTATCTGATTCTGAATATTGCGAAGTTATTTTATTAAGATTTTTAATCTCAGTATTTGTTTGAAACATTAACAGGCTTTGCATATATATATTTAGGCGGAGATCCCAGGGGGGACGGGGGGGGGGCGCGTCCCCCCTCACACAAAGTTGTCCCCCCCACAAAAGTTATTGTAAACGTATAAATGCTTTCAGTAAGCCTGTATGTTCTTCTAAAACCACAACGTAAAAGTTAGTCTGCAAATACAAAACAATGGGTTTTTAATTGTTGAGAAATTATAGTCCACCCCTCCAATTCCTCAAGTTGGTACGGTCGGTCCACACGCGCTGTTTCCAACGGGCGGGGCTGCCGGCTCTGCCCCGCTCACAGCTTCACAGCAGCCCGCAGGCTCACGGGAGGCGGGAATCAAAAAGCCAGCGGTTTCCAGCAGTGTCATTTATCACACGCTTGTTCTACAAACTTAAATATGTATGTCAAATGTGGTCATAAATGTCAAACATAGACACCGATTATCTTTAGATTTTGATCACCGGTCGGAGATCCCTTTATGACAGACCACCACCACCACAGTAAAAAGAAAGTTGTCACTTCATGTTCTCTGGTCATTCCAGGATTATTCTGCTATTATTATTCCATTCATTAAGGTGATCAAAAGTTCCTTTTTCCGGACACGTACCCTTTCACGGTCTGCCCCTGGAATCTGCGGAGCATTTATAGATTGATGAAAATGTCTGCGTTTCATCCTATTTAGCAGATGAATATGGTAGAATCAAAACTAACTGGTCCGATGTATGGAAAACCACAGCGTTTAACCGCTCTTATCCCGTCTTCCCCAGGCTCTGCAGTTGTTTACAATATGTCAAAGTGCAGGTACACCGTGCAGCTTAGGGATGAACTAGTTGCAGCAAACGTGTGGTGGAGGCACGTTACTCAAAGCTCTCAAACATAGAGCCAAAGATCCCGTTGGCCACACAGACCCAAAAACACTATGAAAACTGAGAAAAGTGAGAGATCGATTAAACTGAAAGATAAACTATAGAGTATGTATATGTTTAGTGTATTTGTAAAGTAAAAGTATTTAATTTTTATTATTAAAATGAAACAAATATTTCAAGAATATATTTTTAGATTTTGTGTATCTTTTCGTTCAGTAGGACTTAGATAAAGTTATTAAATATTACAGAGTTATTCTCTAATAGCCTACAAACATTCCTATGATTTATTAAAGAGATTTCAGTCATTTTGATTCTTGACTTGTGAAAGCTGATTTGAAGTTTATTTTTTGTAGCCATATTTAGAAGGAAAATTTCAAATATATTAAAATCAATATGGAACTATTTGGATTTTAGTAGCTTTCATGTTATGTGATTTAATAAAATTTTTATTTGACATTTTATGTTCTCTCTCTTTGTTGTGAAAAGGTTAGGTATGTTTTAGTACTTAAAATTAATGCTTTGCATCCGTCCACACATGTAGCTGTTGGTCAGCTAATAGCCATGGCATTTCAGGACATGTTGCTTCAACTATTAACGATCTACTTCTAAATCTTTATTCTGAATTGCTTTTTCCGTTTTAGGCCACAGTCTTGTTATTAAAATGAAAACAAAAAGAAAGGATGCTTATTGAGATGTACAAAATTGGCAAGATATTATTGTTGATCAATATCCTCCAGCTTCGTTCTAATGACAATATCCCATCTGTGTGTGTGTTGCTGTCCAACTGTCAGCAGCCCAGTCAGTTGAAATGGCAGAGAAATGAAAAACGGCAGACATCATGTCGTTTTTTTAATGCTCCAGAACGTCAAGTAAGTAGAAACTTGCATTTTGATAAAGACATCTATAAGAAAGAAATGAAATTGTTTCTAAATGGTTTCATTAGGCAAAGTCCAGTGACTTGAGAACAGGCAGCCAGAGCCTGTCAGACACAGGCACAGAGTCTCAGGTCAGTCTCTTATAAGGACATACAGTGTTGTATGTAGAGAGCATTTTGTTTCATGTCCCCCCCCAAAAAAATTACTCTCTGAAGTTTTACTGTTTATTGTCCCCCCCAAAATTGAAATGGGATTTCCGCCCTTGATTTAGACATAGTTGTCTTGTTTAACACATGTATGCGGTTAAATGAGACAAAATGTTGCTGTTGTGTTGTTTTACATTTGGCGCTCCATACCGGATTCTGTTATTAGGACTCCTGTCTTGATTCAGGTCAACCAAAATGAGTCTCGTCTCTGAAAGAGGAACCAGGTCAGCATTTCACTAACTGTCTTCTGCTCATGAGTTCTATAGAATCAGGTCAAGGGCCTTTGAATCATCAGTGCCCAAGGGCCAAAACCTTCCACATTTTACTAATTTATCCCGATTATTTAATTTACTCCAAATAAATCCTGATAAAATTTTCAGACAGACGTGCTGCTGTCTGATGACTGTTGTTGCCGTTTCTAGGTGGCTCAGGCAGGAAGTTGGGAATGCATATAGGGATGGCAGGGAATTTTTCGTGACATCTGACGGGGAAAGTGGGTCATGCTGCTGCACTGCTAGCTTCCTCTTTTATGGCAGCTATTGAATTAATCACGCTTTATGCTCGGCTGGACAGTGCAGCGCACAAAATGGCTCCCCCCTCCTCCTCCTCTTCCAGTTTCCTTTCCTCCTCGCCTCAGAAAAGACTTCAGCATTGCACTTGAAGAACTTCAATCTTTTACATCCCTTGACACTCAACTCCACTCAAACACACACACACACACACACACACACACAGACACACACACAGACAGACAGACAGACAGACAGACACACACACACACACACACACACACACACACACACACACACACTTCTGTTTGCGGAAGCATTAGGTTGGAATTGATGCTTTTATGAGAGGGAAGCTTATTTATCTGAAAGAAAAAGTCACTTTTTAAGGGAGTACTTGTGTTTGTAGAGTGTTTAAATGCTTGTTTGTTGAGCCTTTTAACTCCGTTACAACAAACCTAAACTTTCTGTCAAATCATAAGCTTAGAAGGGGAGATCAACTTTGCATGGGAAGAAAACTAAAACAGGCCAATGTATAAAATACAAAGATGAATAAACTGAAGTGGACTTGAATTCTTTCTGACAAAAATCCTATAATTATCCAGATTTCTGTCATACATTTACGTATAAAAAATCCTGATATTCTCTAAACCTGTAGAGTTGTAGATCTTTAAATTAGTCATTTGAAGGCCACATAAAAAAATTTAAAACATTGCAAGAAGAAAGCCATAAATTCAGGATCAACATTTTGAAATATATATTTTTTAAAAGCCACAAAATTCCAATTTTTGTGTTTGTTTGTTTTTTTGCAAAAAAAAAAGGCACAACATTTTTAAAAAAAATGTTACAATGTTAGAAGAGAATAACTCCAGATGTTCTGGAAGTTGTAAAAGTGGTACATTTAAATTTTTTCTAACACACTTAAAGGAGAAAAAAGTCCAAACGTTAAGGCTTAACGTTTCCAGTCCAAGAGATGAAACTTTTTCACCCAAAATTCAAAGAGTAATGATTTATGAGATCTATCAAAAATTTTAATGTGGCTATTGAATAATGTCTATGATCTTTAACCTGTAAGTTTACATGAAATAGAATTAATTGGAAACAACTTTTTTCAGTTTTTACATATTTTGTAATTTAAAAAATTACATTTCGGTTTTGAATTTTTTCATTTATGAGAACAAACTTGAGATTGTTAAATCATGAGGGTCAAAAGTAAAAAATTTACAGGAAAAACCTGAAATATTTTTCATGCAAATCTGATATTTTTAGATTTACCCCTCCCCCCAATAACTGATAGACAGACAGACAGACAGACAGAAATATAGATGACAGACAGACAGATGTCCCTAATGTACCTTCATAGAAAGACTCATATTTGATCATCTTGGTTAATGTCTTTTTCCTATATTTGTTCTGAGTTTGTGTGGATTTCGTAGGCGTCTCCTTTGGATTCAAATGTCAAATTGCAAACAAACTCTAACATCTGAAATCTGATGGTTTAATCCACCCTGTTAGAAGGAAAATGTGTCCGTCACTGAATGGACTAGCAGATGAAGCTGTCACCACAACAGAAACAGACATGACGAGATCCTGTAAAGGAAATCATTAAATGGACGTCCGGTTAATCTAGGCCAAAGCCTCCGTCATCTGCTCCGTCCTAATCCAGATATGTCATTATAATACAACAAGCCTTCTGCTCCAGAACACGCCTGGTTGGCAGTGGAGTAAAAATAACGATTGTACGGATAGAGGTAGATTTCATGTCCGCATCCTGTGACTTTCACTTTGACTTTGAATATTTTAGACTTGGCTTCTCTCTGATAAATAACTTTTGTTATGAAGCACTTAAAATGTAATTTTTTAATCTAGTTATGTCATCATATGTCACAACAAAAGAAAAAACATTTAGGGTAGTGGGGGTCACTGAGGATGACCTCTTTGAGTTGTGTGTTTAATGTTAAAGGGGCTTCTCACTCCCTGAGAGATAAAACCGTCTGGGACAAAGTTTGAAGGTGACAGAAAGGAGACGAGTTTGTTTCCTGGTATATGAGCATCTCTCGTCTCGTCTGGCTTTTGTTGTATGCGGCGAGGTGGGGGTGGGGGGTGTGTCCGCCCAATCGGCCTTCCAGTGCTCCGCGATGACAGTCGTCTCCAGAGCTGTCAGCCCTCATCATGGCACCACGTCCTGATCCCTCAGCCCAGATCACAATCAAAGCCGCACCGCAGCAACCTCACCGAGACCGGTTCGGTAAAACAGGACCGTCGCGTTGACCTAAAACACTACACCTAATGGAGTCCAGCACCATGTTGGGCTGCGAACGCGACGCTAAGAGCTCAACGCTAAGTCGGCCATTTTAGATTTGCCACAATTTGTAATGTGAGATTACTGATGGTCAGAAAGTCATGGCTTCCATACGCCGAGTTTCCCTCCAGCAATCGGACACGACGGCACCAGAACGCCCCCCTTTCTTTGGCTTTTTTCTCTTTAGCTTTTCAGCTCCATCACTTCACATATATCTGAGCATCTCACCGCTAAAGAAAAAGCTTTCCTTCCAATCTGATTAAACGTTGAGGTAACAGAGTTTTTTTTTTGTTTGTTTTGTTTGACCAGCCAAGAATACAGTGCTAACATCGGCGTGACGATAATTGAATTAACGAGCTGCTGGAATATCAAGCCCATTGTTTTTCCTGCCACGTTTAAACGGTCATCGCTGCTTTGTTTAAACAGCCGCTAAACCTACTTTTTCAGGCTAATTCTGAAACAGTAAAAAGAATCAGAGCTGATTTGAAGACGACGATGGACAAAAGCATAGAATGATTTTTTCTTCATCATGATGGAGCTCGATAGGGAGGACTTCCCTCCAAAAAACTCCAAATTACCCAACAAGTCAATGCATTGCTAAGTAAGCAGGTTCATTCATTATTAATGACACAACACGAACCTGAAATATAAGTTTACAGCAGTTTGAAGTCTTGGATTTTGTAAATCCTTTTAAACATTTGGAATAAATGAGATTTAAATATGAAGAAATTTAAATATAATATAAATTTCAGGAAAAATTCTAATCCTCCTTTAGTTAACACATGAGCTGTAAATTCGGCGTTTACCTTTATGTCGTGCGGGACGCGGCAGCTGACGACCACTTTTGCCGTTGGAGGAATAAAATCGCAGATGAAAAAAATATATCTGCCCTCTTCCTTTGGCTTTGATCAGAAAAAAAAACTGGCGCCCTATTGGTCCGCACCAGCGGGCCACGTGGGCGACACGTGACGTGAATCGGATATATATGACGAAAGCGACTTCCTCTGCGAGCGCATTTTATGTCTCTGATGTTTGGGGTTGTTTGTAAATAAGGTGACCCTGTTTGCCCACCCCCCCTTCTCCCCTATCATCTACAACACAAAGAGGGGCAGTGAGGCATTGTGGGGGCATGTTTGGGAGAGACGGAGTGGTCTGAATCAGAACTGTAGCCTCGGGGTCTTTCAGCGGCCAGAAGGAGGACCAAAGACCCTGAAATCCTCTAACATGTGATGATGTAGACGATGATTGCAACAAAAATAATAAAATCATACAGTATGTTGAGGTTTTTGCTCTATATCTTCTAAACCTTCCTGTATTATCTCTGGTCCTGCTGCCTTTTAATCTGCTTCCATCCAGATTTTCCAATCCAGCCCAAATCCACTCCTCATGTCAGATGGACAGTTGTGCAGAGCTTAATCTGACATTATTAGGGTTGGACGGCAGCAGCCGAATGTTTAAGGGAGCTGCCAGCAGAGCTGGATTAGGGGCGATGCAAACAATAACGACCATCTTTCACCTCATTGTTGATTGTTCTCACAACGCCGAATCCACGAATAATAAAATAACCAGACAGTAATATAGGGCTTTCATTTGTCTACCTACACTAAACAAGCCTTTACCTATCCACTCGAGTGTAAAACCGCCCATGGGATAAACTACAAATAGAGCATTAAATGTGTTCCACATTGAATCATAAGAGTGCCACGTCACACAAAATCTGCTCTATATTCCAACAACGCCGCTGGCTTGTTACCAGAATCCCAGAAATATTGGTGGAAGCCATGGTAACAAGGATATTTTATGTAACATTCTTATAAAGCCATATTTTCATTGTTCAAGGCAAATATTCTCAATTCATGCTTTTCCTGACAAATTGACACATAATCTGTTAGAATTTGAACAGTGATGAACTCATGGAGAGGCCATGTTTGAGTTGTTACAAGATTAGATTTCAGATATTGGGAGGATGAAATGCAGCCCTCAGTCCATCTCAGATGAGTAAAATCTAAAATCATGGTGCCGAGAACAGCTTCATGGTCAAAGATTTTGGGAGAAGAAGCTGATTCTCAGTCTTGTTCTCCGGGTTTCTAAGCTGATCAACCCCCGACCTGCGGGAAGAAGGGTAAAAGTTGGTTTATGCTTGACGGGTCCGCGAGGTTCACACGGCTCCGCGCGGCGAAATTGCGTCATTTTAACAACCACGCCCCTCCGCCGCGCCTCCGCACGGCCCAAAATTTCCGCACCGCGCACCTAGGAAATTTTCTAACCACGCGGACAGTCGGACGCGGAAAAACATGGCGGACTGGCAAGAACTAGTATGGCAGAGGTTCGTAAATGCAGACATTTGTATGATTCAGCTCTCAGAGATCACCGTGATCAACATGTTGTTAATAATTCTTGGAGAGAAATAGCTCGCACTGTCGGAAAAGACGAGGACACTGTTAAAAAATGCTGGAATGCCATGTTGTAAACAACAGTAATTTTTACTTCTACTATGGTGTAGTGTTAGATGCATGCTGTAGAGCTCCATGCTGCCCCCTACAGTTTGGGAGAATATTGGCTCACCGCAGAGACAAGCCGCATGAACCATAAACGCTGCGAGTTGTGAAGCGCGTTCCATCCACGAGCCGCATCACCAAGCGGAAAGTAAATGCGTCAAGCATAAACCAAGCTTAAATGTGTGTGTGCTAAACAAAGGAGTAATACACAGGACATACACACCTGTGCCGTTCCTTTGTGCTTTCACGTCAAAATGTCTGCTGTTAAATGTTGATTCTTTGTGCACACACTT
Organism: Nothobranchius furzeri; assembly: GCF_043380555.1. NCBI lineage: Eukaryota > Metazoa > Chordata > Actinopteri > Cyprinodontiformes > Nothobranchiidae > Nothobranchius > Nothobranchius furzeri. The sequence goes on from NC_091743.1 coordinate 86,210,535, forward strand.
CATTTCTCTGTTCTCCTCTTTCTTAAGGTATAAAATCTCCGGAAGTGTGGACTCGAGTCACATGACTTGGACTCAAGTCATGTGACTCGAGTCATTATTTTAATGACTTTTGACTTGACTTGATAAAATCTATAAAGACTTGTGACTTGAATGATTTGCATCTGTTGACTCGATGATGACTTAAGCATATTTGATATTTTAGCATAAAAGTGGCACGACATGGACAAAAATCATGAATCATTCTCGGTTCTGGGTTTGATTTACTGCTAAATGCAGCAGAATGTTGTTTATAATCAGTTTCAGCTGCACTTTCTGCTTGTTTGAGCACATAAATGAAGCTTTAAGAAGCTTTATTTCTGGAATTTATTTATCATCATTTTCATTAAATTGAAGTTGGACAGATTACTTGATTATGGCTTGAAAATTCAAAGTTAAGGACTTGGATTTGACTTGGACTTCCACATCATATACTTTGGACTCGACTTGGACTTGATTGTCCTGTGACTTGGACTTTACTCGAGACTTGACTGGAAACACTTGTGACTTACTTGTGACTTGCAAAGCAGTGACTTGGTCACATCTCTAAAAAATCTCTGCCCTCCTGTACACAAACACACCATTGTTGGAAATTCAAACAACTACAGCAGCGTCATCTGCAAACAACTTCATAGATTTACCAGTAAAGTGTCTAAAATGGGAGTACTGTGTACAGGGATGGGCTAGGTCAGGGCTTTTCAATTCCGGGCCTCGAGGGCCGGTGTCCAGCACGTTTTAGTTTTGACCTGACAAAAAGGCCCCTTCAGAGATTGACAAAAGCTGTTGTCACCATTTCCGTATTAATGACCAAAAGCAACACACCTCATTCATGAACGTGCACCTCTAGCAAGGCAACAAAGCTAAAACATATAGTTTAACCTTTCTTATTTTATTCTTATTTTGTATATTCATCTAAATATATTTTTAAAGACTTATTTGTCAAAGAGAAAGGTTGCCAACTCTGCATCTAACTAAATATGTGCTCAAATGTGATTGACATACTGGATGTCAAATACTGTTGGCTAATCCTGAATGGTAGTCAACTGAAATTGCGTAGAGCATACAGGGCGGGCTTTGCAAAAAAAATAAAGCTGTATTGCCTACATTGTATTACAGCACAGGGTCAGACTATCACTTTAGAAATTCTAAAAAATTCGTACATAATTCCTTAAAGAGGGGAAATTCCTTGGGCGCACTTGGGAAGTTTAGGACCAAGATGGCAGACTGGGGGCACACTGAGTGATGGAGCAGCTTTAATAGAATACTGACGGCCCCCACCACCACCACCATCCAAATCTATCTATTTGGCCTCCAGCAAGGTGATTAACCCAGGCTGGTCACTTTCAATGCAACTTTACACACAAGTCCCATCAGACTAGCAGGGTCCTAATGAGACTAGATGGGCGTGAAGGAGAAACAGAGGGAGAAGACCATTATGGTCGATTTCTGATTGGTAGTGAGCTCCAAAGAATGCGACACATGAGGAAATTATTTTCACATGTTAATTTTGTGCAAGGCAGATAATGTTATGCTGATTTATTAGCAGTATTAATAGTTGGGGTCGCTAATTTGAATTTGTTGGTCAAAAGCTGAAAAGTTTGAGAACCCTAAATTTAAATGATAAATAAACAGAAATGTGGCGCAACAACAATTATGGAATAATTTTAAGTTTGAGCTCATGTAAGAAAATCCAGACAGAAGCAATCTACGTATGTAATCAATGGTTACTGGATTAGAAGGTCTTAGGAAAAGTAATTTAGAGAGCAATTCACCCCAAATCAATTTGATAAACTGCATAAATGAATATCTAATAGAGCTGTGTCATTATTTTGGCATTTTAGAGCATCTTGTTTAAAACATAAATATTCAGCTTAAAACTGCCAGCTTAAACCTCCTCAGGTTTGATAGTTTGCACAAGATCTTAATTTTAATCAGTTATTGCTATTGGCTAAGCGGTTAGCCAGTTAGCCAGTATTTATGACATGGCTGCAAAGCACTGCATGCCTCAAACTGGCTCAGCACTGGTTGCCTTGGCAACTTACAAGCCGAAATGAAATGATACAGCTCAGCTCCTCCAGTCACTGCCGCAGCCCTGCCCTCCCGATCCACCAGGCAATGCCTTCTTTCGCCAAATTTTTCAAACAAAAAGCGTGGTGAGAGTAAAGACCCCAATAGTAAGGCGGAGGGGGGTGATCTATTTTCTCACGAGTGGAGTGTTACAGACAAAGGATCACAGATGCAGCTATAATGCCTCGCCTGATATTAAAACTTTATTAGATTGGCTTTTGGTAATTTTTTATCCCAACGAAAATGGAGACAGTAATTAACTCATTCACTGCCAATGATGACTAAAGTCATCATTTGCATTTTTTTACTGTGTGGGCATCGAAACGAGACCCCGCACCGTGAGAACAAACATCTCAGCTCTAAAGCCGATCTTCATCCACATACGTCACACGTCACGTGATCAGGAAGCAGAAAATCCATGTGTTAGGAGATCGTTTTGGGCCGCTGCTGGAACAAAAAGTGAGGTGCGATCCAGAAAAGCTTCTGCCGATCACAATTCAACAACGGATTATGAAAGAACGGATAACGCTCGAAATGCGCAAATTCTTCCTGACGTAAGAGGTGAGTCTACTCTTTGGTTTGGCGTCGACATCATCCTAGCGCACAACGTTCTTTGACTCTTAAACAGTAAAAACAGTGAGAAACGCTGGCAGCGAAGGGTTTTACCGATCAGGAAACGGCTGGCAGCGAATGACTTAAGGGGGGAGAAGGGGGCATAGAGAAAACAGGGGGTTTAAAGTTTACAAAAAGAAACAAACACAAGAGGTTCAAAGATTTGCTCCTAAGGGCACACAAAAATACAACAAAACCAAGATATCACAGCACCAAACATCATATAGATATATATTAATAACAACGTTATTATTCATGGTGCATTTAGTGCCAACCACAGCCCAACATAGGTCTAATGTGTCAAAAACACCTGAGTCCATGCATGTGAGAACACTTTGTGCACTGTGACCTGTGTGTTTGTGTGTGTGTGCTCACATGCTTGTGTACAGGGTTTCTCCATATGAGTGTGCAATAGTGAGTGTGAGGGGCAACAAACCTGACCCCCAGGAACCAAGAAGACATGGAGAAGATCTGAGCCCAGACATCCAGAGGTCCCCCCGGAGTATGGGAGTGGGAAAGTATGGGAGTGCTCTTTAAACTAGACCTAATAGATATCAACAAAAAAAGATCAAATTTTTTTCCAGTATTCAACAATTTTTCCATTAGCTGAAGTCAAAACTGGTATCCCACTTCCTCTGTCTCTGACTTCATGCATTTTCTTTTAAAATCATTTCACTCCCACAAAACTTACAGAAACGTCTTTTTGTGACATCCTGGACATTGTTGGGATTTAGTTCAGCTACAAACTTTGGGTTTAAACATGGTGAGGGCCATTAGTTTAAAGCTTCATCATGTGCCGCCTCTCGTCACTCACTCAGCCCAGAAGGTTAACTGCTTAGGATTTGCCTTTGAGTGGTGTTACGTCCCCTCTGGCATCTAGGAGTGGCGAGGGAAGAACACAGAGTTAATAAAATAACGTGAGATAAAAGACTGATAAAAGCAACTAGTGTGATGTAAACAAGGAGTTGATGTTAAAATGTTAGTTGGTAATTTTTTGTAATCAATGTTGGATTTCCATCCGTGAACATGTGATCAGTCAGAGAGTAAAGCAATGTTGGTCAACTAAGAAAAAACACCAAATGAATCTGACACTACTGTCTAAATTTGGTCAGGATTATAAGAATGTACACAAACACAAAAACCTTTTCCATTAGAATTAGGAGGAGTAATGATTGTTTTATACTGCAATAATTTGGTGGATCAAACTGGCAAACAATGTGTTTTTCTTTTTTTTTATCTTGTTTGAGAAAAATGTCAACAAAATGCATCTGGAAAAAAGATTTGCTCTAAAAAATTAAAAATGTAGAGTTGTCATTATCTCAAATAGGACGCATACTAAAAAGGCTCACATAGTTAAATCTGTTTTTTCTTACTTGTGGGCTCCAACCGGGTCACTCTTGTGTCTCCGGAACAATGAATCTCTCTTAAAAGTGCATCCTCTAAAAGCCTCCAACTCTGAAACCCCTGCACACAAAAAACAACTCTGTGTTCCTAATGGAAAATATGGCCAGATGCTTTCTGTTCCTATGGTCAATGCAGTCAGTAATGGGAACATGTTGCCTCCTGGCCAAAACCAATGATGAATAGACTTCTGCTGGGTGAGGAACTTTGACCGTGGCTCCTCTGGGCTCAGACGCTGTGCCTTTATTAGCACACAAAGCAAAAGTAACATGGTTATACTGGTGAGTCTGGTTTAGCTGTTTATACTACCCACATATTACATATTTGTGACATTTAAATCATCTGCAAATATTTGCCAACTAAAGCTTTTGTATTATCCAGCTTTGCTCATTTCAGGTAGACATAAAAGTAGGAATTTACATGATAACAGAAGTGATGGAAGGAAACAAAGGAGCTGAAATAAAAGAGGAGACGAATAAAAAAACTAAATGTGCAAAAGTACTTCAAGAAATCAGGCTGCTAAAAACCCAATAATTTTCACCTTTATGTGACAGTTTTCTATGCCTATCAAAAGAAAAAAGATGAATTCCTAATTAATGTACAACAATAATATTCTTGTTTTAAGGAAACGGACTTGCCTTGTTTGGCTCATGTACAGTCTATGGTTTGGCTATAATAAGATCACGTTTGTGGAAATTAACATTGTTGCACGTCAGCATCTCTGAGGGCTTCAAGTCAAGGATTACCTTTGGCGCAATGAGTCACAGCAAATACTGCATGATCTATTTTTAATCACCGCATCCCATCGACACATGGAACAATCACGAAGGGATTTAGACTCAGACCCTCCAATGAGATGCTAAGATGTGGAGGAGATACAGCTGTGGAATCAGGCGAGGACGATGATGAGCAGGGTGAACTACAGCGATATGAGCCGAGGGATAATGGCTACAGGGACTGCAAGGCACAAGAATACACATCTGGAGCTGATTTTCATCACAGGGAGCTCATTATGGAGAAATCAATGGACAGATGGATTCATGAGCAAAAGGAGGGCAAAGAACATGGGTTCATAAGTGAATGGATGAGCGAGTAGATGATTACAGGAGTGAATGGATGACTGGTGCACTGCAGAGGCAGAACAACCAGTTTTCTTAGCCTGTCTGAGGAGAGCGGTGATAAAAATTGGACCTGACCATCCCAGAGGCTTAAGATGAGACACGCACATTTGGAGGAACATCATGGAACCTAAGGACAGTTTTTGATGCCAGCAAAGTTAGAGGCCCTCTATCGCACCAACACTCAGGGCTTTGAGTACAGGCGACACAGTCAGAGTGGATTTATGAAACGTCAAAAGGTTGTAATTTCATTTTGAAGGCGTGAAATTTAGCTAAATAAAAACAGCAGCCGACAAAAAAAATTGTTAAGTTTTAATCATTGTTCTTTGAAGGGAAGGCTCTTATCTTTTAAAGTAGATTCATGTGGAAAGATGAGAAAAAAATTATATTTGGAGAAACAAAGATTATTGTTGAGCTAACACAGTCACTGTAGGTGGTTAATGGCCATTTAACATAGTAGATTCCTGTTATCTGCAAAAAACTTCAGTTACAAAAGTTTTAGATGTTGTTGTTTTTTTTTTTGCAAAAGTTTTTTTTTACAAACCTTTGTGACGGTCATTGCAATTAAAAAAAATCATTAAATTCCTGCATCATGACAGCTATGGTTAGTTGCTGCTATTGCTGTTAGCGTTTGAAAATGAGTTTAATATAAATAACCACAAAGTAACATAGGCAAAAATGTAGAGATTTCTGAAACCAGGTTTACATCACAGTATTATATGTTTTTAGACTGATAGACTGGAGCTCTTTCACAATGACGCTACGCTGCGATCCCCACTAGCATTAGCCGTTAGCTCATTTATTTGCTGTGAACTCAGCTGTTTTTCTCATAGGTTCCTAAACATTTTAGATGCTGACCTCCAATTTTACAAAAAAGGCTTTTGATCCCAAATTTGTTTGGCTGAACTATACAGAAATTACTAAAACATTAGATTAATAAATTTACGTATCACTGGAGCAAAACAGGTAGTACATTTTATGTTCTTAGCTATTATCTTTACTTTTATATCAATTATTAATAAAATATTCTGTTAAATTTTTTGGATTTAAGTTTTATTTGATTTCTAGAGACTGGTTTTCCAACAGCACCACTCACAGTACAGTGTGGGTTAGATGGGGTTTAGTGGGTACGCTTATCATAGGGGGGGGGGGGGGGGGGGGGGGGGCTCGCGATCTTTGTCTGACACAAAAGTAGCTTGAGATGGTCAGTAAACAGCACACGGTCAATCGCTGACTTTTTTTCAGACTCCGAAACTTGAATCAGCTGCAAGCAGCAAAGCAACAACTGCCTCCACCCCCCCCCACCCCCCCCCCCCACCCCCCACCCCCACCTTTTTTTTTTTTTTACCGTGTCCTGTCTGGCTGTGAAGCAATCAGAATTAATGTCTGAATGCTGGTGACAAGCCTTACAGATTTACTCTCAGGTGGAGCATCAAAGCTTCTGCTTTTAATGTCACGCCTGATTCTTAAAACTTTATTGTTATTGTTTTTTGAATGCGTGTGATTCCAACTGGACACGGAGACAGAGGTGAAAGAGAAAGGAAGAGACAAAAAGGGGGGGGGGGGGTGATTCCACAAAAACAAACAATCAATGATGAACAAGAGTCTGCTTCTAGACCTGCAGAAGGAGAGAGAGAAAAAAAAGAAAAGGGACACTCAACAATACAACAGGAGCAAGCTATCACTGTGTCAACCTGATGAGGAAATATAAAACCATTGTTTTACTGAACAATCATGATAATAAATCACAGTGCATTAAGTGCCAACCACAGCCAACATGTGTTGAACGTGCCCAAGTCCATACTTATGAGAGCACCATGTGAGCACCTGTGTGTGTACACACGCTTGTTTATGTAAGGTTTCGCTATAGGAGCGTCCAATAGAGAGTGTGAGGGGCCACAGATCTGCCCCCTAAAGATTTGTAGGAGATGGAGGGAGCTCCAAGTCCCAGAGATCCAGGAGCTGCCCCAGAGCACAGGAACCCCAGGGCGACTGCGACCAGAAAACCCCCTGCCCCCCTCAAGAGGCGCAGAGGATTGCCCCGGAGGGCCACAACCAGCAGCCGGCAGAGTACCGGGGGATATCAGCGGCAAGCCCACAGGCCCGCCCGCCCGCAGCCTCCCACCCCCAAGCCGGCCGAGCCCGGAACCCAGAGACCCGGGACCCAGGGGCGACCAGCCCCGCTGAGAACCCAGCAGAGCCCGGGACCCAGATATCACCAGGCAGCCACCGGGATTGGTCAGGCAGATGCTAAAAATCTTAAACCCCCCTGACCTGGGAGCCGCGAACACTCAGGCAGACCAAGGCACCACACTCCACACCAGGTGTGGGGGGTGGGGGAAATGTATAGCTGCAAAAGAAGTCCCAGGAGAGGGGAGGAGTCAAAGGCCCCACCTGACATATACAGTCATACACAAACACAGTCACACACTCCCTCCCTCATGCTCACACATGCACATACAACCTAAGACTCACAAAAATGCACTCCAGACACCCACTCATGCTCCCCATACACACCCTATTCACTCTGGTCCCGGTACTGCTGCACAAAGGGTACAACCATCATCGGGTGCCAGAGTTCGATCCTTTCTGCTGGGGTGCTGATGAACAGGCTACCCCGCCCAACTCCAAGCAAAGCGACCCAGATCCCCCTCCTAGCCTCCAGCCCCGGGAAGCCAAGCGACAACAGAGGTCTCCACTCCTTAGCAGAACAGTGACCAACAGTCGCAGACGTTAGGGTTTTCGCAATGGCTCAGTACGCTATGAATCACAATGAAGTAAGTCCTAAAAGAGTCGGAGGAAAAAAACCAAACTGTGCTGTTAGCAAAGGCTTTCAAATCAATCCAAGTTACAGTGGGATGTGAAGGTTTGGGCAGCTTCATCTTCATGATTTTCCTCTATTAATCGTCGGTTGTTACAATCAAAAAGTTCAGTTAAATATGAGACACACACAGTGATGTTTGAGAAGTGAAACAAAGTTTATAGGATTTGTTTAAACTAAACTAGCCAGGTGCACAAATCTGGGCACCACAAAAAAGTGATTTCAATTTTTAGTAGATCCTCCTTTTGCAGCAATAACAGCCTCTAAACCCTCCTATAGCTTCCAATGAGAGTCTGGATTCTGGTTGAAGGTATTTTGGACCATTCTTCTTCATCAAACATCTCTAGTTCATTCAGGTCTGATGTCTTACAGGTCTGTGGACTGAGATGACCATTCTAGAATGTTCTACTTGTTCCTCTGCATGATTGCCTTAGTAGACTTTGAGCAGTGTTTAGGGTTTGTTGTCTTGTTGAAAGATCCAGCCCCGGCACAGCTTCAGCTTTGTCACTGATTCCTAGACACCCACCACCATGTTTTACTGTAGGTAGCAGGTGCTTTCCTGATAATGCTGTGTTCTTTTTCCTCCATGCATCACGCCCCTTGCTATGCTCAAATAACTCCGTTTTAAGTTAAAGTTAAAGTCCCATTAGTTATCACACACACAGGTGTGTGTGCGAAATTTGTTCTCCGCATTTGACCCATCCCCTGGGGGAGAGGTGAGCTGCAGACACGCCGCGCTAGGGAACTATTTGGTGGTTTAACCCCCCAATCCAACCCCTTAATGCTGAGTGTCAAGCAGGGAGGCATTGGGTCCCATTTTTTCAAAGTCTTTGGTATGACCCGACCAGGAATCGAACCCTGATCTCCCAGTCTCAGGGCGAACACTCTACCACTAGGCCACTAAGAAAGCTTCATCGGTCCACAGCACCTTATTCCAGAATGAAGCTGGCTTGTCCTGATGGCTTTAGCAAACCTCAAGCAGCTCTGTTTGTGCTGTGGGTGGAGAAAAGACTTCATCAGCATCACTCTCACATGCAGCATCTCCTTGTGTAAAGTGGACCGAATAGTTGAACGATGCACAGTGACTATCTGCAGCAAGATGTTAGTGTAGGTCATTGGTGCTGGTCTGTGGGTTGACTCTGACTGTTCTCCATTCTTCACTTCTGTTTATCTGAGATTTTTCTTGGTCTGCCACTTGGAGCCTAAACTAAAACTGTGCCTGTGGTTTTCTATTTCCTCAATATGTCCCTAACTGTGGAAAAAGACAGCTAACTCTCTGAGACAGCTTTCTGGATCCGTCCCCTAAACCATTGTAATGAATAAGATTACGTTTAATTAAGGACCATAAGACATTAAAAATCCATATCTAGTATGAATCCCATCTTACGGACACTGGGTTATTTAAATCAGAAGATTGGATCTTTTTATTACAGGGAAATTAAATAAACACTTTGCATTAACTGAGAGACAAGAGAAGAGAGAGAGACTTTCAACGTTTAAGTAAATTTATTACTAAATAATTTTGAACAATTTAACAAGACTAACTCTATCATGATGGATGTTCTGTTGGAATGAAGTGTGAGGTGAATGGTGTGTGTGAATGATGTTAAGTTCAGAACCTTCGCATCCGGAGAAGCAAAGTTTGAGTGGGAGATGGTGTTTTGCTCCTAACTGATCAGAGTTTGAGACTGGTAGTCATAAACACATGAGACGCCATATTTGTCGCATCCACATACCCTCAGTGAGACCTCCAACAATGGATCCAGAATGCCAGGTCCTCGGACCTTCCTTCCGGCACTGGAGCCGGTGGTACAGCGTCACAGCACGACAAACCAGTCTTTGGATTGTCTCCAGGTAAAAAGCGACAGGTGTTTCACAGCGTCTAAAAGAGACCCTCCTTGGGTCCGCGAGTTCAGCTTTTATTCTGAAGGAACCGTTGCTTGTTGGTAAAAACAACAGATTTTCCCAGCTTGAATGGTTCTCAGCTTAAAAAGAGAAGTATAGATGGCCGGTCCAATACTTCACTTAAATTGCGGTGAACTTAATGGGATCTTGAGAACTGCGTCTTGAGAACTGAACTTAAGATGACGTTGGAACTGTTTTATTAATCTGGATGTTTTTGATTCTGGACGAATCAAAGCTGACAGATTTATAAACACCACAGAGACTCTGCCACGCTTCAGACTAGGAAGGTTCTGATTGGATCAGTACAGCAATGTGTCATGTGATTATTTACCTTAGTGTGTCAGTGTGTCTAGTGACTAAAATGAGTCATTTACTTATTAAAACATATTAATCATAGTATTGTGATTTCACAGATCGGTCACATTGTATTATTGATTAACAGTTGTTTTGATTAGCTTTATTAAAAATAGAGTTCTTTGATTTTGATAAAAGAAAAGTCTTTTCATCTTCTGTCTTCATTGCTGGAAAGTAAACAGTTTAGAAGTGAATGCATGACCTTGAGGCTGTTTCATGCACTCTGGCGCTGTGTCAAAGGCAACTGTGGAAAAGGTTAAATAACCTTGAGGAATAGCTCCTTCATCACGTTACACCATGATGGAGAACAATCTTTGTTTGCAGCTCATGTGAGAGTTGTGAGGCCTCCATGTTGCTGCTCTTCAGAGAATATTCAGAGGATGGAATCTTACAATTGCCCCCCTTAAATACTCTCTCATAACTGGATTCACCAGTGTATGGAGGTCAAGGGTCACTGAGCTTTCCACACAATTGTGAGCTCCAATAATTAGATGTAAAAGTTTTGGAATCAATTAAATGAGTGACAAATTTGCCCAAATTCATGCACCTGTCTGATTTAGTTTGAACAATTATTGCACACTTTCTGTAAATCCTCTAAACTCAGTTTCACTTCTCAAACATCACTGTGTGCGTCTCCTATATGATAACTGAAACTTTTTATTGTAACAACCAACAGTTTATACAGAAAAGTTTAACAAGGCTGCCCAAATTTTAACATCCAACTGTTCTGCTGCTCCTGACACCAGCTTCGGAAAGCCAGTGGTATAAAATAATGTACGCTATTAAACGGTGGTGTCATTATAGATAACTTTCAATTGACAGTTTCAGAGATGAATTATATACATTTTATATCTATTTATTTCACCAGTCACTAATAATCAAGTTGAAGTTTTATGATTTCTTGTTTAAAACTCACCATCATCCAGTTTTAGGTGAGTTACTCGTCTGCTAAATATAGAGAGCACACAGATTTCCTTCTTTTTTCTTTCCTCAGATGTTTTTGAATCTTGATGAGACATAATAAAAATCAACAAGTCCATTAAAAATGAGGAGCCACAGAAGAAAAATGATCATTGAGTGTCTGCGAATAAAACGGGTGAGAAAGTGCATTAAGAGCTAATAAAAATCAACCTCATGTATGTTGCAGAGGCTGGGAAGGACTCACATTTTACACCAGGGCTCTGAATTCAAAAAGGTTTTTCCCTCTTAGATGATTAAATGTAAGATTTCCAACCTAAATAATTGTTTTTCAGTCTCCGCTGGGAGAATGTTCCTTTGGAGATGACAGATAAAGAGCTGATGCATCTCGTCTCCCTTGTTGCTAGGAGACACTGTGACTGAAGAATATGTGTTAATCAAATGTGAAGACTCTGAACACTTTAAGGTTTTATGTGGCTGAAGTTTGGCGGGTTTGATGATAATGTACGTATGCACACACACACACACACACACACACACACACACACACACACTGATCCAGCTGCCTCATAGCCAAGGCTGCCATTGCTGCAGAACCAGTTGCTTCGACAAAGGACAGACGTTCCCCTAGGTGTCAGTAGGAACGGAGCCTCACTGCCCTGACTATACCCAAAGTGTCACCGTTTGCATGTCTTGCTTCTTCGTTCCAGATGTAACAGATTCAAAGGAAGGGAAAACATGATGTAAATGATTAGACACTTAACTACAGCGTCATACACGTGCTCCTGCTCACGTGGGAATACCAAAGCATGTTTAAGCAGATTTATGGATTCTGATCTAACTGTGTAAAAACGGAAGGAAAATCCAGGATTTTAACAGATTAGGACAGTATTTTGATTTCCAGACATCAGCGGTGCAGTTTATTCAGTTTCATTTAACATTTTCCTGCACTTTCTTTTTTCCAGATGTGAGTGTAGCAGGAAGGTTGGCATTCTTCCTGTTGCATCTCATCAGCTGTTTTTCTGTTTGTTGATGTGGAGTAAGTAAACCACATGTGGATGTGTGATGAGATGATTTGTAAACTGGGTTTTGGTGGGAAAAAGGACTGTGGAATTCTGTCATAGACACATCACTCCCCAATAATAACAAAACCCTACCAAGCTAATAGGCTCTATGAAAAGAATTAGTATCTCAGACTCACCAGATAGTAACTTGTACTGGCCAGAGAGTATCATACTCTTACTTATATTTTGTACTTACTGTGAGTGGGTGTCTGGTGAGGACTAGCTGCTCACCACATATGGTCTGGTAACTTGAAAGTGCCAACTCCGGGTCGGGGGAGAGGTCCTACCTCAAGTGGAGGAGTTTAAGTATCTCGGGGTCTTGTTCACGAGTGAGGGTAGGAGGGATCGGGAGATCGACAGGTGGATTGGTTCGGCGTCTGCAGTGATGCGGACGCTGAGCCGATCTGTCGTGGTGAAGAGGGAGCTGAGCCAGAAATCCAGGCTCTCGATTTACCGGTCGATCTACGTCCCAATCCTCACCTATGGTCATGAGCTTTGGGTAATGACCGAAAGAACGAGATCGCAGATACAAGCGGCAGAAATTAGTTTCCTCCGTTGGGTATCCGGGCTCAGCCTTAGAGATAGGGTGAGGAGCTCGGACATTCGGGAGGGACTCGGAGTAGAACCGCTGCTCCTCCGGATCGAAAGGAGTCAGTTGAGGTGGTTTGGGCATCTGGTCAGGATGCCTCCTGGACGCCTCCCCGGGGAGGTGTTTCGGGCATGTCCTGCTGGCAGGAGGCCCCCGGGTCGACCCAGGACACGTTGGAGAGATTACATCTCCAATCTGGTCCGGGAACGCCTTGGGGTCCTGCCGGAGGAGCTGGTGGAGGTGGCCGGGGAGAGGACGGTCTGGAGCTCCCTAGTTGGGATGCTGCCCCCGCGACCCGGACCCGGATAAGCAGAGGAAGACGATGACGACGACTAACTTGAGAGTATCTTGGGCTCATCAAGCTGAAAGAATGTTACGCTCTCAATACACAGATTTTTTTCCCGGTGCCTCCCGAGAGGAGAGTTACTTCTCCTTATGTTTTTTTTTTTTACCTTTATTTAACCAGATGAGTTGATTGAGAACTCTCTCATTTACAACGACGATCTGGTCAAGAGGCAGCAGCAACAGATTCACAGTTAGCTTTACATCAAAGAAAACAGGTAAGATAAAAAAAAATACAAGACAAAAATAAGATAAAACATTTAGGCATGAAGACAATGGACTATTCTCATTTGCAATATGTACAAGCAGTCAAAACAGACTTTAAACAGTCTTTAAGTACTCAGAAGCACATTGATCACTATTGATTGTAATGAATTATTGAAGGTAGATGATGGAATAGTGAGTATTAGTGATTTTTGCTGCTTATTCTAGTCATTGGGAGCAGTAAACTGGAATGAGGAGCGGCCAAAGCAGGTGTGAGCTTTGGGAATAACCAAGATTAAGTTACTGGATGTAGGGTTATGAGATTGGGGTGTTAAATTATGAGCAATAAGATGCGATTATTCTAAATAAATATAGAATATCAACCTGAATGATCTTTGAATGTTTAACCAGAAGAATTTAGGATTTTTTGCTTATGCAGGGACCATAAACACACTTCGTATTAATTCAGACAGAGTCAGGTATATAATTAAAATAAACTTTATTTTCTAGACTAATTATAATACATGACAAGCTATGAATAATGATGTGTGATGATGGAATGTGATGTTTATAAGAACCTTTGTACCTGGAAGAAACTGCAAGTTCTGGGTGTAAAAGAATTAGTTGTATGCTATAAACTAGGGAGTTGATGATTTTTAGAACGGCATCAGACGCAATCTTGTTGTGTCGACGTACCCTTAGTATATGAACTGAAACCAATGTAACACCTGCAGGAATACAGTGATGGCCAGTTAACGGGTGAGTTGAGCGCAGATCACAATGATGAGTAGTGAAAGGGGCACCAGTGAGGAAACGGATTGCTGAGTGATAAATGACATGTCATGTTCTGGCTAAGGCCTAGTCCACACGTAGCCGGGTATTTTAAAAAACGAATATCCGCCCCTCCAAAAACTTGCATCCACACCACCTCGTTAAAGAAAACTGTCCACACGTACCCGGATAAATACGTTGTTAAGGACATGCCAGACCTGTAGGCGGCAGTACTTCCCCCGTTCTTAACCTCGTCCTTCGTCTGTGGTCTTCCGCAAGGAGCAGTAATTCCGCTTGCAAAAACAAACAAGCAGAAAGCGCTTGGACAATTGATAAAGCGAGCGCAGCTCTGAGGGCATCCATGATGTCGGCTAGTGTAAACACAGGTCGCACACGTGATGTCAGCATTTTTTGTCGCGGAAAGTGACGTTGCGGACCTTAAAACTCCGGTTTTGTCCGTCCACACGCAGACACCCAAAACGGAGAAAACGCAGATCTTCACTTTGGCCGGAGTTTTTAAAAAGATCCGTTTTCGTGTGAAAAAACTCCGTTTTCGTGTGGATGACAGGCCAAAACGTAGAAAAATATCTACGTTTTGGCAGATCCCCGGCTACGTGTGGACAGGGCCTAAGTCTCCTGAGGTGGGGTTGTCTCCCTTCTCCTTTTAAGCACAGACTGGTTGATGCAGAATCTGCTGCAGCTGCCCGCTCCTCGGCTCCACCCACCTGCAGTTGAGCACTCACACAGGTTATGGTAGATCCACTCACCTCAGATCCCGACAGACATCGAGTTTATAAAGGAATTTTTTGGAAGCAGTTCTATAAATGATGTCACCGTAATCTAAGATGGGAAGGGTTGTCATTTAGACCAAGGTATGCTTTGCAGAATGAGTGAAGGATGACCTGTTGTGGTATAGAAACCCAATTCTTGACTTGACGTAAGAACGTAATGAATTAATGTGAATGTCAAATGAAAGTGTGCTGTCAAGCCAGATACCCAGACACTTCTGGAACATCCAGAGAAACATACTTGGGTGGAAAGTTGTTAGTCGGACCCCGTGGCTAAATAAAACACTCATCATGTATCCATCCATCCGTTTTCTGGACTGGCTTGTCCATACGGTCTCGGGGGTCTGGTGCCTATCTCCAGCGACCTCTGGACAAAGCGGCGGGGTACACCCTGGACAGGTTGCCAGTCCATGGCAGGGCAACACACAGACACACAGGACAAACAGCCACGCACGCACAAGGGCAATTTAGAGGGACCAATCCACCTGACAGTCATGTTTTTGGACAGAGGGAGAAAGCCAGAGTACCCGACGACAACCCACGCGAGTACATGGAGAACATGTAAACTCCATGCTAGTGACCCCAGGTCAGGATGCGAACCCAGGAAGGATCCCCTTGCTGCAAGGCAACAGAGCTAGCCACTGCGCCACTGTGCAGCCCATAAACACTCATTTGACAAAAAAAAAACACCTCGTGTCTAGAAATGACTTCCAACAAGTTAGTTTGACATCACAAACCCCCAAAACACACTAAAACGCTGCTTCACAAGTTTTTAAAATGTTATTTAGGTGAAAGACGCATTTGTTTGAAAAGGACCTTGTCAGAATAAAAAAAATCTACAAATAAAAACATCAAAGAACCCGCCAAGGTTAGACGTTGCTGTGCTGAAAGTATAATCGATTCTAAAATAAGAAGCTGAGGTCACAGAAGTAGCCTTGGTCATTTTTCATCTTTCACCCCGAAGTTCTGCAGTCTGACTCAGGTTTCTCACAGAGCGTAGAGTTATTTTTATCGACCTTGATTCATCCAACTGATGAGCAGACCGGTGAGTCCTCCAGGATGGACATGGGCACAAAGAGCAGCGCTGCTCCCTGAGACTGACTCTCCTTGTGGCTGCAGCACCATATGTGGCGCTGCTCGCTCAGCCCATGCATGGCCGGCTCCCATCATTAGCAGAGAATTATAAGAGACAAACGAGGACTTGTCTTTGCCCTTGAGTGAAGATCCAGAGGTTTGGGATTGTGTTGGCTGCGTGAAAAAAATCAAAAAATGTTATTAAAAAATAGAAGTGATCTCATTAAAAATTCTAAGTTTGCATTGTTAAATTTCTTTATATTAACTCCTGAACAGTTTTGTATTAGAATGTATTGTTATGATGGACAATCTTTTTATAGGAGGACCCCTGGAGTTTTCTGTTTTTATTATATTCATATTTAATATCAAAGAGTTTTTTCTTAAACAGATAAATAAACATAACTAATCACAACCTCACGCCTTCAAGTTAATAACCCAGTCTGATCTGCTGGTTGATGGCGCCCCCTGCAGGGTGAAGCTTGCACTTGTAGAAAGTGTGGATTCAGTCAAGAAGATTGACAAAATGCATCATTTTGATGTTATTTAAGGCTAAATGTATTTTAATATTGATCATTAACACAGATTTGGTCTTTTTAACATAAAAACCTCCAATAAATACAGTCATAGATGTCATAGATGTGTAGTTATAATGACATTTTTGTTTTTAGACATTTTAAACTGCATCATAAAGCTTTTTCTGTCAGTCTATTTACTTCTGTTTTTACTATGTCGGCTCATAGAGCCAAGACCCTTCTCTTCCAAGACACATTCCCCAGCACATCCTGGAGGATCTCAAGGCCTTCACCAAATATAAAGTCACTCCAGAAGGTTCTGGACACACCTAACCCTGACCCTCCACAGGGAGGAGACGGGAAGCATTAGTTAAACATCACCACCACCTCAACTGGCTCCTATTGAAGAGGAGGAGCAGCAGCTTTACTGAGATGATGGATTTCTTCTGACCCCATGTGAGGCAAAAACTCACACCTAACCTCAAGGTAAAATAGGAAAGAGTCTATTTTGTTAACAGAATGATTGCTTTTAAAAACGTAAAGGTTTAGTTTCTTTAGATGTTTGAAGACTCCGTCTCTCTACCAACCTGATTATAAACATTGTTTTGCAGCAGGAAGTAATGTCACTGAGGACGCATTAGAATAAATCACACAATTCTAATAAAAAGCACCATTTCTGCTTCATTTTGTGACTGTAAATGAAACCTGAGGAAAGAAAAGCTCAGTCAGTCTCAAACACCAAAAGCAAACAAAAAAAAGCTTGAAAGACTTTGATTGTGTTTTTATTCTAAACGCAGGCTTCCTTAATCCTGTCTCTAAGTATTTTTGGCTCCAGGTCTTTTCTCTTCTGCTCGTTTCACAGCTTTATTCTGCACACGCGCATTTGCATTTTGACGTAAACGTGGAGGTTAGCTTTCATTTTGTTATTATTCCTGCAGAGATTTAGGGAAGCTCTATTTTATTCACAAAGCAGGATTTGAGTGTTTTCCACAGCTGCTGACTTTAAAATCTGTCTTATTGTAAAACATCATGTGTGTGTGTGTGTGTGTGTGTGTGTGTGTGTGTGTGTGTGTGTGTGTGTGTGTGTGTGTGTGTGTGTGTGTGTGTGTGTGTGTGTGTGTGTGTGTGTGTGTGTGTGTGTGTGTGTGTGTGTGCGTGCGTGTGTGTGTGTGTGCGTGTGTGTGTGCGTGCGTGCGTGCGTGCGTGTTTGTGTTTGTGTGTGTGCGTGCGTGCGTGTGTGTGTGTGTGCGTGCGTGTGTGTGTGTGTGTGTCGGAGGATGAGTGTTGTGAAGGGTTTTTATTGTCAGACTGTTCTTAAAATTCTGGGGGTGGGAGGAAATGTGGGCATGCGGGGTCTTTTGAATTTGTTAAGCACTTTGAGTTGCATGTATTGCATGATTAAGTGCTATATAAATAAAGTTTGATTGGTTGGTTGGTTGATTGATTGGTTGGTTGGTTGGTTGGTTGGTTGGTTGGTTGGTTGGTTGGTTGGTTGATTGATTAGGGGCAGCAGTAGCTCAACAGGTTGAGCGGGTTATCCAGTAATCGGAAGGTTGCAGGTTCGATCCCGGCTCCGGATAGAGAATTCTGCTGTTGTGTCCTTGGGCAAGACACTTAACCCACCTTGCCTGCTGGTGGTGGTCAGAGGGACCGGTAGCGCCTGTGCTCGGCAGCCTCGCCTCTGTCAGAGCGCCCCAGGGCAGCTGTGGCTACATTGTAGCTCATCACCTTCGGTGTGTGAATGGATGAATGATACACTGTAGTGTAAAGCGCTTTGGAGTCCTTACTCTGAGAGGCGCTATACAAGTGCGGGTCATTTATCATTTATCATTGATAGGGTGGAGGATGCATTGACTCCCAGACAGTTCCATGGCCTTCACCAAATCACAGTATCAACCAGGCTGGTGGGGAGGAGAGGGTTTCTCTTTCTGTCTCTTTCTGCAGTCACTGGTCTGTCCACATTCCCTCGGTGGGGACTTTTTTCTTCAGCCTCAGACTGAAGACTCAAGGGCACCAGATTCTGATATGATGAATTGTTTTGAGACAGGCAGAGATAAATTTCCTCCCTGCCTTACAGTTCCGTTGGTCTCACCTCCTCCAAAAATCTGAATAATGGTGTTTAAATTATTCCACGTCATGCAGGGGACCACTCTCTTCTGTCTCTCTCTTCTGAATCTTGTCGGTCGCGTTGTAAGACCAACAGACCAGATCCATGTTTTAATCATTTCCAGATTTCAGAAGCATTGCAGAGAAGCACTGTGGAGACAGGCGGGCAGGACAAAGAGCCTTAGGAAGATAAGGGAGGTGAAAGAAAAAGTGACTGCACCCTCCAAGAGGTGGAAGAGAAGAGTAATATTAATATATTTGTTTTAATATAAATAACATTTATAAATGGTGCAAAAGCAAGCTTATGATGAAGGATTGGAACAACTGGGTGCAAATTCCAATTTAAAGACCAAGTTCACTCATTTTGTCAACACATTTGCAGTGGTCTCTAGTATAAATGAATACCTTGTGAGTTTGCTTTGCAACATCAATGTTTTATCTCCTCAAATAACAAGCCAGGAGGAGTTCTGCCATGTTAGAAGTTGCTAATGCTAATGGTTAGCTTCTACTAGCTGAGACGCACTCTGCTCGCTCCAGGATACTAAGCAACAGCTTTCCACACAGCGAGCCAAGATGGGTGAGTCCATGAATGTTAATTTCTATGTGAAGTAGACCTGACCGGCTCATCTAATCTGAGCGTTTCCTCGTCTATTTTCTATCTACGAAAATGCAGGGAATAGGGATAGAAAGCTATTTTCACGTTTAGCCATCACATTAAACTCAAGAGTGACTGATCACAATTCAAATGATTTCTCAGTGAACTTGGCCTTTAATCAAAATTGGTCTTTAGTGAGGCTAAATAGAAAAAAATTGAACTTCCATATCTGTTGCACAGTTGGGGGACTGACCTGAAAACGCCCCTGCCTCCGTGGATCAGACCCAT
Source organism: Nothobranchius furzeri (assembly GCF_043380555.1). Lineage (NCBI taxonomy): Eukaryota > Metazoa > Chordata > Actinopteri > Cyprinodontiformes > Nothobranchiidae > Nothobranchius > Nothobranchius furzeri. The sequence goes on from NC_091743.1 coordinate 86,230,100, forward strand.
ATTCTCCTGCAGATGACTCAGGTTTGTGCAGGAAAAATGGGGAAATTATCCCAAGGTGTTCCCAGAGCAGATGTACTATTTAAACCCTTCGGCATGTTCTTCATGTTGTTTTTCCCTGCTAGTGTTTCAGAATAACCGCCACAGGGAGGCATCCTGGAGGTGCCGTGAGCAGATGTCTGAGCATGTCTGCAGGCTTCTGTTAATAAGGACTCTGTAGAACATCTGCAGCAGAAACACTTACATTCAGCATCAAAATACTCAAGAACTATCAGGGAGAACGATCAGGCTGTGCTCCGATCCCCCTTCTCCACAGATTCCGTTCATTCACTTAGTAAAATATACATCAACTGTTGTATTAATATTAAACGCACCTGGATTTGAGTGTTCTGTTGAAGTAGGATGCGTTGCCAGTTAAAGTAGATCGTTGTTGATGTCTTGAGGTGTCAAACAACAAAACTAAAGTGTCATAGTTTGAGGTTTATTCAAAGAAATAGCTTTAAACTGTTCACGTTTACAGAGTGTTCAGAAAACAAACAAAAACAACAGAAATCTACAGCTACAATATGCATATTTTTTGTTTGTGAATAAATGTATTTGTGATCTAGATGCTCCAAGAAAAGGCAGGAACTGTAAAGGGCACATTTTAGTAATGAAAAATAATAACACTTAGTTTTTCTACTGTTTTATTTTTTATTGATTTGATTCCACTGAAATGAAGAAAGCTATATTTTGGCTTTCAGTAAAGCATTCAGATGGAGTGTCAGGGTTAGTACCTTAATCATATCGTCATATCCAGCCCTATGTGTGTATACTGCCCTCTGGTGGAGGATTGGCAGGTGGTGGTGGCCTGTTTGATGTCATTATTAGTTATTTGTTTGTTGTACAATTACATTTTAAAGTAAAAGTAATTATATCTTTACATTAAACAAAAAAATCTGTTTTTTTTTTTGTTTTGGCGAAGTCAGTGACACTTTACACATACTTGAGGACTTTTACTCAAGCCCCCACAATGCGGGTGAAAAATTGAATCCAACACGGAAGTGAAATAAATTGCAGTTCCAACCTCATCCACAGGACAGATGAGGCCCTGTAGATGGACGATGGAGTGGACAGTGAGAGGAAGCGTCCCAAAGCTCTCTCTGCAGACCGTCCTGTATGATGTTCCTCTGGCCAGAAACGTCCAGCCACGGGTCTGCTCCAGCCCTCCATCCACGTCTGGATCCTCCTGCAGCAGATCCAGCTGCACTGTTAAAGACTTCCTGCTCGCTCAGTTTAAATAAATGATCCAGGAAGAGTCACTCAGGTTAATCCTGCTTTAACCGTACAAAACTGGTCCATACTGGTTTTGATCTGTAAATAAGTGTAACTATTATAAATAATCTTGTCTCCTTACCATCTCTTCATTTTCTGTTCATTTGAAGATTAAATAGCAGCTGTAAGGTGGTTTTATAAGTATTTCCCCACACCTCTATACAATAATTGAGGTATGGCAGAATAAGTGAACAGTACAATGTATGCAACACGTTGATTTTTAGGAGATATTTAACTTTAGACAGTAATCCTATACTTCTTAATTTTGCAGTAACCTGTTTGATTTGTGGTTTCCAACAACTCGTGGTTTCATGCAATTCAGAGAGACAGATCAAAGTAAAAAAAGAACAGGTACTGCACGGGTTCTTACTGAACTGGCCTTTTAAACCATTTCCCCAAACTGAGCTCATTCAAAAAGCTATTGACAAAAGACAGTAGTCATAACCTTTCCATAAAAACCCCATTTCAAATATCTGAACAGACTTTCCACCACAGTATAAATTTGAAAATACAGATTTGGCAACTAAACAGCGATGAACTGCAGAACATCTTGACCTTGATGTTTATAATTTACTGAAGACATGCCTCTCAGCCCCCTGCAAGTCTTTTATTCCATGTCAACTGGCATTTATCCCAGATTTGAGTTGGTGTCGAACACTGATACCCACCTTCTAAAGTCCTGTAGGACACCAGCTCCGTCACACCTCCTGTACAGCATTTGATCTGAACATTATTTATTTATTTTTTGGTGCCTTCTCAAGCGTCTCACTGCAGCATCAGACATTATTAACACGGCGCTCTGACTGGAGATCAAAGGCAAAGTGAGATTTCCTGGTATCACACTGAAGTAAGTGTCATAAACTTTTTAAAAAAGGCAGCAAAGTAAAAGGCGACTTCCTTTTGTAAAAGCAGTTAGATGTACATGAAATCTGGAATGCCATTAAAGGGATACTATGCAACTTTTTCATATTTTAAAATAATTTTCTTGAGTCAGTATGTGCTAAAATGACCCTTTACGGGGTTATTGAAATGTCACCCAGACCCGCAACGCCCTCTCTAGCCAGAATACCGCACTTGCAACTTCTGGTCTGGTCCCTGTTGAACTTGGAAAAACTATGGAGCTGACATACTGCAGTCTGGTTTCAGCACATTTCCTGCATGTTTTAGATCATGAACACAGCTGATTTGTTTAATTTAGTGATGAATCACTCCTGTAGACACCAATGAAGACTGAGGAGGCAATTTAGCTGTTAAAAAGATGACCGCACAATGAGGAGATAAGTTTCACTTTTGTTTTGACCACAGAGAAATAACGACAGTCACTAGGGGGTGCTAACAGCAAGCAAAACTACCAAGTGTACCATTGGGAAGATGTTTGGGAATGCAACCTGGGTAAATTTACATGGTTTGGATGCTAATTAGCCTCAAATATGCTTCTTAGATACACAAGTTAAATCATATGGAATGTCATAATGAAATGTAACAGTGTAACTCAAATACATGGGGTAAAAGCATCAACATATAAATATTGGACAATGAGTTTCCATAGCCTCCAAAAACACGTTTTTGAAGAAAAATTGGAGGTGGCCACCACCGCCATTTTGACAGTGTCACAGGTTCCGTCAAGCCCAGACAATTCCACAAAAGGGAAGAGAGGTGGAGCTGAGGGTGGGGCTGTAAGGCTGGGATCAACTGACGACACCCGGTCGAACTAGCTACAAGCTAACCCGAAGCTAACCCAAAGCTAATACGGAGGTGGGAGCTAAGCTAACAGAGGTAGCAACCTAGCTACAACCGGAGTTAACTGTGCACAACACCAGAGGTTCTGAGTCAGAGATACGCCGGGCTGACCGCTGGGTAAAACCGGGTGGAACACAGAGGTCTCCTGAGAGCTCCACAAGCCGATAGTCGAAACCCAGCTCTACCAACATGTTATATTTCAACCCATTTTCTAAAGTGCAGCATTATGTTAAATGCACTGGGTTTTACCCTATTACATTTAAATTTCACGGTTAAACAGTACATGTTAAAATCTTAGCTCAGCTCGGCAGTGACCTAAAATACATAAATATAATTTTACTAACTGAAAAAAAATGAAGTGGAGACTCCTTGGACGCTCTATTAGTGCAATTAATACCACAGCAAGTCATTTTGTCCAACAATTGCACAAAATATATCCAAAAAAGAATACAAAAACACAGAGACTCAAAATCCCGGAACAGTTTCCAGGCCAGACCGAGGCTCTACTGAGGCCTTTCCACGTAGCTCTGTGGTCACGTGGGTCTGATGCTCATTAATTATACAGAATTTTAGGCTTTTAATACACTTAAACAGAAGAGTGAGAAAAAAATTCACCCCCCTCAGAGTTGTCATGAGTGTAAACTAGATCATTTAAACCAAAAACATGTTTTGGTACCAGGCTGTAAACATGTTTATTTCTGCTGTGAAATTGGTATTTTTAACATGGGAGTCAATGAGGATTTGCTCGCTTCTGACACCAGCCCCTAGTGGATGAGGGTGAAACTGCAATTTTTGGTACTTCCGGGATTGCTTCAATTTTTGAGCCGCATTGTGGGGGCCTGCACCACGGCTGTGACGGGACCTACGGGCCACCATAGAGGTGAAGGCTAGACTGTCCAAATTCAGAGCCGCTGGGTTCTAGTCTTAGCGAGACCGGCGAGGACCCGTACTCATAAGCATCCTGCCCGTGAATTCGGACACACCCATAGTCTCCTTTCCCCTAGCGTAGCTGCTACTTACCACATGACCAGATTTATGGCGGTTCTTTCCTCCTGTGGGAAGTTTGCTGAACTTACAGCCCTTTTCCCTCAGTTTTCTCCGTGTCTGGTTCGATGACGTCACTTTCGTGAAACGCATTTGTAGTGCTGGACTTATTTTCACACAAAACCTAAAATGTTGTCATTGTCGTCCCCTCCCCTCCATATAGGCTCTACGTCATGCCCATCTACTTCCGGACCATGGATCTCCTACTGCCTGGAAGTCTATGATGAGCCAATAAATTAATTTTCTGGTCCCATTTATTACGTGCCATGAATTTAACATATGATGTTGACGAATTTGAAAGATCACAAGAAGGTGCTTATTTTTGACAGGTGGAAAAGTTATTTTATATTTTGCCTCTGTCAGTGCGGCTGTGGCAACATCGTAGCTCATCCCCACCAGTGTGTGACTGTGTGTGGGAATGGGTGAATGACTGATTTTGTTTTTACACGTATATTTTTAAACGTATTATGTGTCACGTTCTGCCCCTGCCTTCCTGACTGTGTCTCTCTCCTGCCCTGATTAGCCCTTATTGTTCTCACCTGCCCCTCGTTAACCTGCCCATGTGTTCCTGATTTCCCTTTATACCTCCCTCCTTGTACCAGTCTTCGTCGGATCATTGTATGTGCATGTGCTTGTTTGTCCTGTCGTTCCCGTTCCACCATTAAAATCATTTTTATTTTTTCATCCGCGCCTGCTCTCCTGCCTCCTGAACTCTCCACCACACATGGTCTGCCATCTCCACTCCTCCCAACATGACATTTGTCAAATTTCTAATACATGCTCTTCTTGGAGAAGATTCTGGATTAGTTCAGCACACGAAACGCAGTCGGTGTGAATGACAGTCAGTCCAGCAGCCCCGAAAACTGGACTGCATCCAAACTGGACAGGCAGACAGAATATGGTGGATCTGACTAGCCTAGTGAACTAGACCAAATTCTTGCTTTGCAAAGTTTGGTCTAGGCATGCTCCACTGGAACCTCCGCAGCTCCTACCAGGACTCTGGCTAGCCAATCACAGCTCTCTAGAGGGGTTTCAAACACATAAAGAGCTGTGATTGGTCCATAATGGTGGGCCAATCATAGTGCTCTATCTGCTTAGTGAACAAATCACAGAGCTTTATCCGCTTTGTGAGCCAATCAGGGCACTCTATATGCCTGGTGGGTGGGATGATGCAACAGAGAGAAACAAGAGTATGTCACATTCATTGTCCAGTGGAATGCGGAGATCATTTGAAAGACAACGGTAGAACCCGCCCCACAACCGAGAGCCGTCAATGGAGCGTGGCCAGACTAAATAATACATTTATTTAGTCTGGCTTGCCAGGCTAGGATCTGACTGGAGTAGGAAATACTCCTGTTGATTGAATTGACTTTGATGAAAATAAACCTATTTATAGTAAAATGGGGTATTTGTGATGATTTAAAACCATTTTTGCAGTGACTTTTGATTACATAATCAACAGTTGGTTGAGGTGTGAGGACTCCTCCCTCCCTCTCCTGTCTTCTTCCTCCTCCTCCTCTTCCTCCTCCTCCACCATGCTGTGTTTGGTGACAGGATTTCAGTTCCGACCCGCTGTGTGTTTTTCAGACTGACTGGATGAGTTAACGAAGCTCCTGCAGACATTTTATCATCTTCAGAGCTTCCAGCAGACACGGACCACCTCATCGGCTCTCAGCGCTGACGACACCGACGTCTCCTCGCCTGTGAGCGCTGAACGCGGCGTTTTAACTCCGGTGGTTTCGCGGTCAGAGAGCCGAGGACAGGTGGAGCTGCTCGGGCTACCTGTTTGCTCCCCCCGACCCCCCACCAGGGCTGTCGGGTTCGGGTTTTGGGTCCTCCTGCTGCATACCTACTGACCCACTTCTCCGTGAGTTCATAAACACCGCGGTGTCTGCGTTTTAAGGAGATGAGTGGTGTTGTGGAAGCCGTGGTAACCCGGCGGGGAGAGCGCCAGTAAAAAGCACAGACGAAGAATCAGAAGGGAGGAGAAGAGCCAGCGATGACCGCATCTGCTCACCTGGAACCCGGGCTGCTGCTGCTGCTGCTGTTGGCCTGCTGCTGGCAGACACCCGGGAGGGTCGGTGGAAGTAAGTCTGCTGCTCTTAGTGGTTTTTCCTCATCCTTGATATTTATAATGTCATATCATAATTATATATGTATATATATATATATATATATATATATATATAAAATGTGAAATCCGTTCACAGAACGGGTCAAGATTTGGTATCTTGTTCATTTATGTTTTAATTCATAATTTAATATAGTTAATTATTTTTGTTTTATTCGTTGCTGTATTTATCTATTATTTATTTTTTACAAATTTAGTTCAGCTCTAGTTATTTTTTTAAAACTTATTTAGCTAAAGAACTAAATTATACACTTGAGGTAATTTTAATTCCTTTAATCAGAACCTGGGGTGTTATATAATAAAAAAAATACATCTGCTGGAGTCCTGAAGTTATTTATTTTGGGCTCATTTTAAACATGGAAATCAATAATTATTTTTCAACAATTTAAAATGTTAATTATTTTAAAACAATCGTTTTTATCCCCAGGGAGGACCAGACACTCTGGAGGTTAAATACCTTAGGGAAATCTGAAGAACTATTCATTAGGGCCATGGGACTCTGTTTTCTGAGGATATGTGGCACTTCAAAAGTCTTTTCCTTTTAAATCTTACTGAAAGAATGGAACCATGTTCAGGCTGCAGGTGGCAGAAGGCTTAATGATTTAGTAATAAAGCTGCAACATTCTGGGTTTCTTATCTGATTTCAACTATTTCACTGGATTAGTCATTTATTTTAAATAATCCGCTGGCTGCTTATGCTCAGTGTCACGTTATTAGCTTAAAGTTTAACGTTAAAGTCCCACTAGTTGTCACGCTGTGAAATTTGTTCTCTGCTTTTGACCCATCCCCGTGGGGAGCAGTGGCCCGCAGACACTGCTGCGTTCAGGAACTATTTGTTGGTTTAACCTCCCAATTGAAACCCTTAATGCTGAGTGTCAAGTGGGGAGGCATTGGGTCCCATTTTTAAAGTCTATGGTATGACCTTATTGTGGATTTGAACCCATGAACTCCCAGTTTTAAGGACAGACACTGAGCTGGGCAAAAACCTCGATCCTTTTTGGGACCACTTTAGTTCTTGGTATCATAGATTCATCAAGGTGTTGTAAAAGTTCCTCCAATGTTCTGGTCCATACTTACGTGACATCATCACACAGCTCCATCCATCATGGAAATCTTCAGTTCCACCACATCCCAAAGGTTCATGACTGGACTGAGATCTGGGGACTGTGGAGGTAGTTGGAGTTTGGTTAACTTAACCAACCTTACTTGCTGCTGGGGGTCGGAGGGACCGCTGTCGCCTGTGTACAGCAGACTCACCTCTGTCGGTGCGCCCCAGGGCAGCCATGGCTACAATGTAGCTCATCATCACCAGGGTGTGAATGGGTGAATAACTGATTGTGTTGTAAAGCACCTTGGGGGGTTCCAGGACTCTAGAAGGTGCTATATCAAATACAGGCCATTCACCATTTTCACCATGTGAATTTTTTTGTTCTAGAAACCAGTTAGAGATGATCCAAAATGGTTCAGATGAAAGCAACTGGACTTCTTTGGTTACTTGAGGATGTTTCGCTTCTCATCAGAGGAGCTTTGACAATTCTGCATAACCGAGCACCTTCACCAGAGATGATCTGAGTTTAGTGACATGGTGATTTATCCTGTTGGAAGTCGCCATCAGAAGATGGTTCCACTGTGGTCATTAAAGGGATGGATATGGTCAGCAACAGTACTCAGGTAGGCTGTGAGGTTTAAACCAGGCTCAGGTGGTAGTAAGGGGTCCAAAGTGGGTCAGCACCCCACCACCACCATTTTATCACCAGCAGCCTGAAGCATTGATACAAGACAGAATGGATCCATGCTTCATGTTGGTGACACCAATTTCCGACCCGACCATCAGAATGTTGCAGCTGAGATCCAGACTCATCAGATGAGGAAGGGTTTTTCCAGTTTCAATGGCCCCGTTCTGTAGCCTGGCATGCCACTCTATATGTCAATATGTAGTCTGGCCACAAGCCATTAAAAAGCACCCAGTTGTGGGGTGGAATCTACGGTGTCAAACTACTTTTCCATGCAGTTGGACAGCACTAGGACCAATCAGAGCAATGAACAACATGATATACTCAACACTACGAATGTCAGTCAATGGGGTAGTCCACCGTAGACTATTAAAAAACAAACAAATACTTTCTCTCAACTCATTCACTGCCAGCTGTTTCCTGATCGCTAAAGGCCGTCGCTGTCCGCGTTTCTCGCAGTTTTTACTTTTTTTTAAGAGTCACAGAATGTTGCGCGCTAGGATGATGTCGACGCCAAAACAACCAAAACAAAGTGGAGACTCACCTCTTACATCAGGAAGAATCCGCGCATTTCGGTTCTTTCAAAATCCGTTGTTGAATTGTGATCAGCAGAAGTTTTTCCAGTTTGTGCCTCACTCTTTTTTACAGGAACGGCCCAAAACGATCTCCTAACACATATATTTTCTGCTTCCTGATCATGTGACGTGTGATGTGTGCGGATAAAGATCGGCTTCAGAACTGAGATGTTTGTTCTCTTGGCGCGGGGGCTCGTTTCTGGTGCCCAAACGGTAAAAAAATGAAAATGACGACTAGTCGTCATTGGCAGTGAACGGTTGGATCTAAAATGACGACTAAAGTCGTCAATAGCAGTGAATGAGTTAAGTCTAAATCATTCAAAGTTGATGCCAGAGCCATTTTAAATGAGCGCCATTCCAAAGCCGACACCATCTTTGGAGGTTTTCTTCACCGTCGTTCTAGCGTTAAACCTGCCCAACAAACACAGAGCGCTGTGATTGGCAAGACACAAAACAGCTGGGTCCAATGGTAGAACTGCTGAGGCTAGACCAACCTACAGAGCTAAATCAGATAGTTCAATGTCCATTATTGGGATTTTGAGAGGTTGGGGACCAACAAACTGTAAAACAGAGAGGAAATGATCTCTGTTTGGCCCCAAAACAATTTCTAATCGGAATCTGGCGTCCTTGAGCCTGCAAGGCTCAAACGAAAACTCCCCTCTCAGAAGATATGTGGAATGTGCCGTCGCTATGGCAACTCAACTCTGTCTCCTTTCCCAGCCTGGGTGGGACTGCGGGAAGGCCGCTGAAACGTTCCAGGGTCACTGCAACCCTCCAACCCTCAATGCTCCTCCCCCTATCCACACTGAGGTGACATGCGCTGCTTCTATTGTGGCTGCAGGAACTGAACCAACCCACCACCCCACCTAGTGGACACTTATGTTGTGTGTTGTCTGAAGTCTGTTGCATATCTGTCTGAGGTGTTTTTTTGCAGAGCAAAGTTGCCCTCCTGGTGGACGGTAACTCTGAAGTGCCTTTTTTTTCCTCCACCTGACTCAATCCTCATGTAACCCTCTGATCTCTATTAAGGTAGCGCGACTCGGGGTTGCGAATGACCACAGTCACCAATTCTTGTCATGTGTCTTGCCCATGTATGTCTGATCTCTGAATTGTGTGTACTGTAACTCTTAATTTCCCTCTGGGATTAATAAAGTATATTTGATTGATTGATTGATACTGATATGGTTGGTCTAGATCTCTAGGCTACCAGTTCTGGTGATCCTGTGTGAATTGTATCCTCAGGTTCCTGTTCTTAGCTGATAGACATGACACCTGGTGTGGTCTCCTGCCGCTGGAGCCGATCTGGATCAGATGTTGTGCTTTAAAGATGCTGTTCTGCAGAACTTGGTAGGAGCCAGTGGTTATTAGGGCTGTTTTCCTATTATCTAGAAACAGTCTGACCTCTGAGCTCAGTATTGATCTGCTGCAGTGCAATTGGCTGATGAAATATTTGTGTTTACTAGCTATTGAACACATGAATCTAATAAATTGGCTATTGAGTGTGTGGTGTTTAAATGTGTTAAACAAAAGCCGAAGTTCAAAAGTTGAACTGTCGTTTAAGAGCTCTCTTTTGTGATTTAAACAAAAACATTATGAAGCCAGTCTTTTATTTGTTTGATTTATTTTTCTGTGGTTTTATTGCTAAATGATGCCATCGTAGAGCGGGTCGTGGAAACGGTTTAGTATTAAATCGAGCAGGTGCAGCGATCAGCCGTAAAACCATAACTGTTGGTCTGCTGAGGAAACCCTCGTCCTCACATGGATTTTATTTTGACACTCACCACCTACCTGAACCCTTTTAAAGATTAATCACACCCACACATGGCAACAGCACTCTACGCCAGCAGCAGCAGTTCACCCCCAGAAAATACAAGCCATAAATCCTTCTAGTCTCTGCGACTGTGCTTTAACAATCTCATTACTACACCAGCAGGACACAGACCGGCTTAGCGCTCGTTTTTTTAGACTGAATGTTGCTTCTATTTGTTTTTATTTGTTGTGTCATGAGATGCTTTTTTATGCGGCTTAAATTCGTCAAACCTCGTCTAACTTACAAAATATACTTTCAGGGACATTCTTCAGTTTTAAATATTTATTTATTTTTTTCAGCCTTTTCTGAGGTGTTAAACAAACCAGTCCCAGCCATGGAGTGGGCGATATTTTGTCTCCAGTGTTTCAGTAATTGGGAACTCTGTTAATGACATCAGCTTTTCCCAACTAGTACGTGTTAATAAGAGCTGTGCATGCCCTCTTCGCAGTCAGAAACACACTTTCGTGCCTTTTCCACACGCCACAAAGGTGGTCAGATTTCTAGACCACCTCAGCTGACTCAGTGAGGAGGAGGAGCTGCCCTTGGATAGTGGAGGTCCTATCTCTTATGGCCCCTTTCCAACTGCACCACTGAGCGTGACTCGGATTGGTGCATTTCAGTTTTTCCCCCTACTTTCCATCATCTTTTCATTCCAGGGTATCCGCGGGTCCTTAAAAAGTCTTAAATTAGCTTTTCCAAATTTAAGGCCTTAAAAATCCTTAAAAATGACAAATAATCCTTAAATAGAGTTTCCAAATGTCTTAAATTACCAAAGACCCAATAAACAAGATTTTTATTTCTATAAAATTTTCGTGAATTTCTAGTTGGTGTTCAGCATTTTCTGTGTATGATGTTGGCGTAAGCGGAACCGTACACATTCAGTTGGTTGTGAAAGGGGGCTATTTTTTAGATGAGCACATTAGCTGGTTAAGCTAGTGGGAGCTTGCGCCATGGGGAAGTGCAAGTTTAATGGTAACTGGATGGCTAATCCCACGTTCGTGACGTGGGATTAGCACCGTTTCCAGGCAATAGCTGTAAATTATAGCTTAAATTTAATTAAAAAAAATAGCTTAAATTTGGTCAAAGTGGCCTTAAAAAAGGTCTTAAAAAGTCTTAAATTTAGCTCCCTTAAACCTGCAGATACCCTGTCATTCGGTACTGCACAAAGACAGCTGGTGTGATCAGCTCTGGAAAGCATTGATTTGCAGATCACGTTTATTTTTCACGGAGATCGACCGCGGTCGGCATTCTAGGAATCGAAATAAAAAACTTTGAATGATTCCAGGAAAAACTAACAGTTGGAACCGGTTCCAATCGATGCTCGAGGCCAAACCCTAGTCAACCCACCCTGTACCGAGCAGTTAATGGCTAAGTAGTGCTGTTGGAAAAACTGCTTAAAGGTTGGTTTATGTTTGACGCGTCCGCGAGGTTTGCACGGCTCCGCGTGGCGAAATTGTGTAATTTTAACCACAGCGTCTCCGCACGGCCCAAAATTTCCACACCGCGCACCTAGGAAATTTTCTAACCACGAGGACGGTCGGACGTGGAAAAACATGGCGGACCGGCAAGAACTAGTATGGCAGAGGTTCGTAAATACAGACATTTGAATGATTCAGCTCTCAGAGATCACCGTGATCAACACGTTGTTAATAATTCTTGGAGAGAAATAGCTCGCACTGTCAGAAAAGACGAGGACGCTGATAAAAAATGCTGGAATGCCACGTTGTAAACAACAGTAATTTTTACTTCTACTGTGGTGTAGTGTTGGATGCATGCCGTAGAGCTCCATGCTGCCCCCTACAGTTTGGGAGAATATCGGCTCACCGCAGAGACAAGCCGCATGAACCATAAACGCTGCGAGTTGGGAAGCGTGTTCCATCCACGAGCTGCATCACCAAGTGGAAAGTAAATGTGTCAAGCATAAACCAAGCTCCTTAAAGCCTGGTTCACACATAATTTTTCAGCTGTCACAAAGAGCCACACTATGTCACACTCTGAGGACTTTAGAAAGGTTGCATCAGGTGTTGCTTTGCCAGGACATTTTCCATTTTTAACCTTAAATTTTTTTTTTTATCAGTGACGGAAAAATCTGAAGGCTGCCCATCATTTTGGACCAATTGCAATTCACACCCGAGGTGCACAGATATTTTAAACGTTACACACACAAAGTACATCTCAGAGGTACTTTCCAGAGGTCTGGAAGCCCAATTTCTGTTTATTTCATTTGGTGAAATGTTTCTGATTTTAAAACTTTGGCTGAAGTAGCACCTCATTTAAGCACCCATGAGCCTGCTGAGGAAAAAGTCCAGAACCTCATGACTGCAGCCTCTGCAGCAAACCCCCATAGACATGTGATTAGGCACAAGCAGAGGAATAGTTCAGGTATACGCCAGCAGAAGCAAGGTGAATGTTCCTTCTTTAATTGAAGTAATTGAAGGACATGTTCATTTGGGGCACTCTGGTGAGCTTCTTTTGTACATTCATTCTGTGTGTTTCATCTAACTGCATTACTTGGTTCTTTTATTTAACACCGCTGGAGTTGTTTTTACCTTGTTTTTGCCGACGTTTCGACTAACACTGTAGCCTTCCCCAGAGCTTTGCCACTGTTGGTGGCATCACTGTGGCCTAAAATCAATATCACGATATATTGAGGACTTCACCTCGATAACGATAAATAGACGATAACTACAGGTATGCTCAGAAACAAAAGTTGTCCACTAGATGGGGCTGTCACATGAATTGCATTGAGTCCCATTTTTACGTGACTCAAGGCGGTACAGCTTCTTAAAAGGACATGAACTTTGCCAACCTACCAAGCCCCCATAATTCAGGTCTGAAATAGAAGCCAACAAGGATGTGAAAAAATTAGCAGTTCCAACCTCATCCACTGGGGGCTGGTGTCAGAAGCGAGCAAATCCTCATTGACTCCCATGTTAAAAATACCAATTTCACAGCAGAAATAAACATGTTTACAGCCTGGTACCAAAACATGTTTTTGGTTTAAATGATCTAGTTTACACTCATGACAACTCTGAGGGGGGTGAATTTTTTTGTCATTCTTCTGTTTAAGTGTATTAAAAGCCTAAAATTCTGAATAATTAATGAGCGTCCGACCCACGTGACCACAGAGCTAGCTCCGGGGAAAGGCCTCAGCCTGAGCCTCGGCCTCGCCTTAAAACTGTTGCACAATTTTTAGTCTCTCAACTTAGACCATTAGTTGTAGCGTTTGTGCGTTCATTTTGGATATTATTTGTGCAATTGTTGGACAAAATGACTTGCTGCGGCATTAATTGCACTAATAGAGCGTCCAAGGAGTCTCCACTTCATTTTTTTCGGCAAGTAAATATTACCTCCCCGGCGCTCTAGGAGAGATGAGAAGGGGAGTAATAAAATTAGTTTGTGGGTGAAATAATAAAAGTGCTGTGTCGCTTAAAAACAAAGGATTTTATTACAAAATGAACGGAATATGTACAAAGAACCTAAAAACAATACTATATACAAAACCAAATGAGCAATATTTAAAAGGGAGAAATGAAAAACGCCACCCCAGAAGGGGGTGGGAAGAAAACTGAGAATAATAAATATATCTATACTTTCAAAAGGGGAGATCCTAAATCGAGGTCAAAAGCCGGTCCGAAGTCAAATTAGCCAAACGATCTACTGCCAAATCCAAATACCAAAAATGAGTGAAATATCAAAGTCTACCAAGCGAACAAGTTAACAGAGAACGAGAAGAAGAATAGTACAAACTCAGCCGAGTCTGTACTACCCTTGGACCTTCTCCAAGACTGAGGGAGGAGAGCAGCTTTTAACAGCTGCTCCCTGATTACGAGCAATTACAGACACCTGGTACACCGGGAGACAGGCAAGGCAAAGGCCACTGAGGCCATCTTGTGGCCGAAAAAGGACACAGTACGTAACAGTAAAATTCTAAACACAAAAATAAACAATTATGAACAAGAGTCTGCTTCTAGACCTGCAGAAAGAGAATAGAAATAAATGGGACACACATCAATACATCGGGAGCAAGCTATCACTGCGTCAACCTGATGATGAAATATAAAATCAACATCGTTTGACTGAACAATCACACGATAATAAATCATAGTGCATTTAGTGGCAATGACAGCCTTAAGACAAGTGTTGAACGTGCCCAAGCCCATACTTTTGAGAGCACCATGTGAGCACCTGTGTGTGTACCCGCGCTTGTTTATGTAGGGTTTCACTATAAAAGCATCCAATAGAGAGTGTGAGGGACCACAGATCTGCCCCCCCAAAGATGTGTAGGAGACGGGGGGAGATCCAAGTCCCAGAGATCCAGGCGCTGTCCCAGAACACAGGAACCCCAAGGAGACTGCAACCAGAAAGCCCCCCGCCCCCTCGAGAGGCACAGAGGATCGCCCCGGGGGCCACAACTAGCAGCCGGCAGAGTCCTGGGAGATATTCAGCGGCAAGCCCACAGGCCTGCCCCCAGCCTCCCACCCCCTAGCCTGCCGAGCCCGGGACCCAGGGGCGACCACCCCCACCGGGGACCCAGCAGAGCCCAGGGACCCAGACCCCACCAGGCAGCCACCGGGATTGATCAGGCAGACGCCAAAAATCTTAAACCCCCTGACCCGGGAGCCATGAACACTCAGGCAGACCAAGGCACCACACCAGGTGCGGCAGGGGGAGGGGAGACGAAGATCTATATCATCAAAAGAAGTCCCAGGAGAAGAGAGGAGTCAAAGGCCCCACCTGACATATACAGTCATACACAAACACAGTCACACACTCCCTCCCTTTTGCTCACACATACACATAAAACCAAAGACTTACAAAAATGCACGCAGGACACCCACTCATGCTTCCCATACACACCCTATTCACTCTGGTCCTGGTACTGCTGCACATTGGGTACAACCATCACCGGTTACCAGAGTTTGACCCTTTCTGCTGGGGTGCTGATGAGCAGGCTCCCCCACCCAACGCTGAGCACAGCAACCCACCACCCCAGATCCCAACCAGACGGCCAGATCTCCCTCCTTGCCTCCAACCCCAGGAAGCCAAGCAATAACAGAGGTGTGCTAAGACCCCTAGTCTCCCTCCGCCTGCTCCAATACAGTGTTGTGTATTGATGAGGTGTATTCCATGGCTGTGGTAAGCGGGCAGTGCGGGCATCGTCTGGCCTATGCCAGCTGATGCCACCGCACCACCCCACTTGCACCCACAGCCCTCAGTGTCTAAGTGCAGTTAAAAATTGGAAGTGGGCACCGGCACTCGGGAGGAGGCTGAGAAATCCCCCTGCCAAGTACCGTTGAATGTGCTCACTCCAAAGGCCCTAAGTGTGTGTTTGCGTGGAATGTCGTCGGTGGAACCGTATAAGGTGCAAATAAAATTGGGGGGCAGGTTGCCACAGGAATGCGGAAATGGGGTCCATACCCGCACTCCCTGGCTTGTCCACCCCCAAGGTCCTATGTGCATGTTTGTGTGATGATGTGAGGGACCAGGAGAAGAAAAATATGCGGGGATGGGGAGGAATGGCTGGTTGAGCTTAGCCCTCCAGGGAGCCAGCTCCCCCACTGGCCCCAATAGGCACCTCTGTTGTCAAATTGCCACCCAGGGCATGGAGACCCCTGCCCATCCTGCCAGGGCCCAAAGCAGCAGCATTGCAGAGCCTCATGGAGTCCGAGGGTACCAACCCAGCCCCACCCCAGCAGAATATCTATGCCCATCCCTGCATTTGCACAACTTCCAGAATATATAAGACATAGGACATCCAGGTAAGGTTGGGCCCTCCCCCTCCTGGACCTCCCCCTCCCCTGTGATGGGACAGCAGAGGAGCCAAGGTCTACCCAATGTCTACCCGAGGCCCCTGAACCCGGGCCAGGCACTGCTGCAGTGGAGCTTAGCTCCCACTTCCGCATTAGCTTTGGGTTAGCTTGTAGCTACACCGCTTCAGTTCGACGGGTGTTGTCATTTGATCCCAGCCTTACAGCCCCACCCTCAGCTCCACCACTTTTCCCTTTTGTGGAATTGTCTGGGCTTGACGGAACCTGTGACACGGTCAAAATGGCGGTGGTGGCCACCTCCCATTTTGGCTTAAAAACTTATTATTGGATCCTATGGAAACAAACTGTCCAGTATACATGTCGATGCAACCTACACACACCTTTTCTTTTTTTTAATCTATTGACATGGTAAAAATTATCCAGATGAGAGTCAGAAATTCCAAAAACGATACATTTTCGATTTATTACCCAGCTCTGAAAACTCTGATCTTAACCAAGATGGCACAGCGGAAAGAACACAGAAAGCACGACTCAGAGAAAGGATAAGAAACATCATAACCAAACAGAAACAAGTAGAAAACGAACTGGAAAGAAGACACCTGGTCCTCAAAAGAAATGACAAATTAGATGAAAAACAGAGGAACAAATAAAAGGACACATGATGGAACAACAAGAAAAAGAAATTACACAAGTAAAACAAAGACGCATGAGGAAGTTAACCATATTCATCAACAATGGGACTGTATCATCGGCGAGGACAGTGCGGGCAGCAGAGTGCGACATCGTCCTCTGCTGTCTGCCATAAACGGAGAAGGAAGTGAAGCTCCTGCCAACAGCAGTGAAGCTCTGAGGAATACTACAGCGTTAGTCAAATCGTCAGAGAAACAAGGTAAAAACAACTCTTGTTGTGTTTAAAAAACAAGTAATGCTCTCTGGTGAGCTTGATTGGACTATTACAAATTAATGAAAATTAAATTATATTGAATGTTTATTTATCATGATTTAAAAAGTGAAAGTGACCGGAAAACCCCCCCTGCAATCCTGACCATTTAATGTTTTTTAAACCATGTTGGTCAAAAAGACAGACAACAAAAATGTCTAGTGTGACCTCTGGGTGGCACTGTACAGTCCAAGATGTCAGTGAGCCAAATTGCACGACAATGTCTCACTTTAGCAAGACACGCCAATGTCGTGAGCATACTCGCTGAAAAGCAGACACCCATGACAACAATGATGAAAAGCGAAGGAAGCACTAGCGTGAACACTTCTTTTATTAGACTCTGAACTGAACTTTAAAAAGAAGTGGTCCATATTTCCTTGCGTGTTGCCTTTTCTGTTGCTAATGCTACCTCGGCATCTCTAACCACTAATTGTTTGTCTCACTTCCTGGGTGTATTTTCATTGGCCAATTGCAGACCAGAGTTGTAGTTTTTCTAACACAGCTGGAAGACTGTTGGAGGCCGAATTTGGTCGAGAGAGTACTCCATAAGGAACCTAAACCGGGCCCTTTGATTCAGCTTCTTCATTATCGGTTCATCCCTCACTCCATCCTATATTCATCCATAGGGAACCTAAGTCACGCCCATCTACTTCCGGACCACGGGTCCCCGGAAGAACGAAAGAATGAATGCAAGTCAACGGGGCTAAAAACACAATTTTCTAATCCCACTTGTAATGTGCCATGGATTTCACATATGATGTTTGTGTATTTTAGATAAGCTTTTTGTTACCAAGAACACTCTTATTTTCCAACAGGGGGAATTTCATTATAGGTTTTGTGTGAAAATAAGTCTAGGACGACAAATGCGCATCACGAAAGTGATGTCATCGAACCAGACATGGAGAAAACTGAGAGAAAAGGGCTGTAAGTTCAGCAAACTTCACACAGGAGGAAAGAACCACCATAAATCTGGTCATGTGGTAAGTAGCAGCTACGCTAGTGGAGAGGAGATTATGTGGTGACGTCACAAATGCGACGTTCCGATTTCTGGTGTGTAGTCATGCTAATTACAAACTTTTGCGAGCTGATAAATCTCAAAGTACGTGACAGGCATGGTCGAAACACCCATCATTACTTTTCATTTAAACTGAAGTACAGCGTATGTGCGATCCAGGGCGTAAGGCAAAGCGGATTAGAAAATAACGTTTTTAGCCCCGTTGACTTGCATTCTTTTTGTCGTTCTTCCGGGGACCCGTGAGCGGACCGGAAAGGGAGGAGACTTCTGTAGGTTCCCTATAGTGACACAGAACTGCACAATCTGACCCTGAGTGTTCCTAAACCAGACCACTCCATAAACCCTGGCTAAGGGAATTCTACATGAAGGACAGGAAACTCAAAAAACAGAACAGTTTTATTTGAACAAAACATAAGGTACACTTAATGTGCTAAAATCTTTATATATTCACACATTTGGTTAATAAAAGTAAAAGAAGATCCCCATTTTCTGGTCTAATAGAGTCATTATTGGGACGGCTTTATTTCTGGAGCATTGCTTTGCTTCTGTTTACGCCTCATGCTTCAAGCGGACAAACATCTGTGGTAAAAGTGTCAAATGGAGTTCCTATCAGCTGTTTGAACACAGCCTCTTCTTGGCTCTCTGGTTAATTATCTGTTGCAGGAATGCTTTTAAATCAGCTCAGTGCTCGTTCCTCCGCTGTAGAAGCTCACGTGAGGTTTAGTGCTAATCAGCCTTCGGAAAACAACGTTGAATCAACAGTCTTCCTTTATGGCTGAATAACAAGCAGGCTAATCAGACCTCACGAGGCTTTGCTTTGATTCATAAAGCAATGTGGACCTTTTATTTTCCCCTCAGCTTTAACCTCCTCCGCTCATGTCATAAACATCTCGTCTTTACTGCAGCTTATCGTCCTGCTGCTCGAGTTCAAATGCTTTTCCTGCAGGGAAAAATGAACATTCTCTCCATTATCTCTACTTAGATAAACCACAAACATCTGCTCGTACACGGCAGTTCAGGACAGAGTCATGGATTGGAAGCAGCTAATGCTATTACAGACTGAGAGCTTCCCATCTGACGATAGATTTGAACAGAAATGTTTATTTTATGAGTTTGTGTTCGGAAAATCTCATTTTTAATGCCTCAATAATACATCACCTGCAGCCAGGAGGCTGTAATCTATGAGTTGCCTTATTATTTATGTTACGTCCCCGACAGGAGTTGTTAAAATGTGAAGGATGGGGATAACATAAGAACTGGACAGTGGATATTAAAAGGGTTTTATTGTAACAAAAAGGTTCTAGAAACGTGCAAACAGATCTCTCTAAAAGGTTAACATCACAACGACAAATTATCAACTATAAAAACACCTGGTTAAAACTTTGTTAAAAGCTTAACCGTACGAAGGTGTTCTAAAAGCACGGCGAAGTTGATAAAAGTCTAAAACAATCTACTGACTAAAACACCTGGTAAAAACTTATAGTAAAAGTTTTACCACAACGAAGGTGTTTAAAAGCCCAAGTCAGTAAAATTGCACCACACCAAGTTAACCTTTAAAACCAAACTGCAAAGAGATCCCACTGGATCATCCAAAAAACTTATCACTAAGAGTTAAAAACTACCAAAGTTTAAAACTCATCCAAACGAAAGGGGTTGAAACCAAACAAAACCAGGAAGACAGCAGAAGCCCTGCACTGCTAGCCTGGCAAGCCAGACTAAATAAATGTATTATTTAGTCTGGCCACGCTCCATTGACGGCTCTCGGTTGTGGGGCGGGTTCTACCGTTGTCTTTCAAATGATCTCCGCATTCCACTGGACAATGAATGTGACATACTCTTGTTTCACTCTGTTGCATCATCCCACCCACCAGGCATATAGAGTGCCCTGATTGGCCCACAAAGCGGATAAAGCTCTGTGATTTGTTCACTAAGCAGATAGAGCACTATGATTGGCCAACCATTATGGACCAATCACAGCTCTTTATGTGTTTGAAACCCCTCTAGAGAGCTGTGATTGGCTAGCCAGAGTCCTGGTAGAAGCTGCTGAGGTTCCAATGGAGCATGCCTAGACCATTCTTTGCAGCAAGAATTTGGTCTAGTTCACTAGGCTACTGCACTGCTGCCTCCCAGACTGCTGAAGGCACAGCCTTTTTATGCAGGTGTTGGCTCATCAGGAAGATTCAGTTCAGCTGTGCTCCTCAGCAGCCCGGGAGAGAGAGGAGGAGGGGCGGTGTCAGGCTGTTTCTCTATAGCTGGGTGATCCTGGCTCCTGCGCTTCACTGGCCAGACTGGCAACCGTAACAATTTATGATCTTTTGGTTTTTTGGCATTGAAATCAATCTGATAATCTGACCCGTTGTTTAACTGGTATTGTTTCTTGGATGTGTTTCCTTTAAGCCTCAATTATCAGACGTGGGGTTAAACATATTGAGTTTATATGAATTTTAGGTTTATTCCAATGTGTCCAAATAGTTTCCAAAACTTTACAAATGTTAAAAATGTAACATTATAGTTGTGTGAACAGATTTTCCTTAGGCATTTGGAAGATGCTCAAGTCAAGAGGTTGGAGACGCAAAATTGTGAGAAATTCTACAGATTTCAGTTGAAATCGAACTGAATTGGACAGGGAAGCATTACGGCCATATGAAGAACAAAGGAGGAGAAAGGGTGAAATGTCCAGAAAACATTAAAAGTTGGCTTTCAAAAGAACAGTTAAAGGCAACTCTCACATATTGGTAGTAGTAGTAGTAGTAGTAGTAGTAGTAGTAGTAGTAGTAGTAGTAGTAGTAGTAGTAGTAGTAGTAGTAGTAGTAATTATAGTAGTAGTAATTATAGTAGTAGTAGTAGTGGTAGTACTAGTAGTAGAGGTAGTAGTTGAAGTAGTGGTAGTAGTAGTAATAGTTGTAGTAATAACAGTAGTAGTACTAGTAGTAGTAATAATAGTAGTACTATTAGTAGTAGTAGAGGTAGTAGTAGTAGTAGTAGTAGTAGTAGAGGTAGTAGTAGTAATAATAATAGTAGTAGTAGTATTAGTAATTATAGTAGTAGTAGTAATAGTTGTAGTAATAACAGTAGTAGTACTAGTAGTAGTAATAATAGTAGTACTATTAGTAGTAGTAGAGGTAGTAGCTGTAGTAGTGGTAGTAAGAATTGTAGAGGCAGAAGTAGTAATAATAATAGTAGTAGTAGTAATTATAGTAGTAGTAGTAGTAGTGGTAGTACTAGTAGTAGAGGTAGTAGTTGTAGTAATGGTAGTAGTTGTAGTAGTGGTAGTAGTAGTAGTAGTAATAGTTGTAGTTGTAGTTTATTATGTGAAGTGCCTTGAGACGATGCTTGTCGTGATTTGGCTCTATATAATTAAACTTGAATTTAGTTGAATAGTAGTAGTAATTGTAGTAGTAGTAGTAATAGTAATTGTAGTAGTAGTAGTAAGTAGTAAAAGTATTAGTAGTAGTAGTAATATTAATTGTAGTAGTAGTAGTAATAGTAGTAGCAGTAGTAGTAGAGGTAGTAGTTGTAGTAGTGGTAGTAAGAATAGTAGAGGTAGTAGTTGTAGTAGTGGTAGTAAGAATAGTAGAGGTAGTAGTAATTGTAGTAGTAGTAGTAATAGTAATTGTAGTAGTAGTAGTAATTGTAGTAGTAGTAGTAGTAGTAGCGCTCCTCTGTGAGAGCGGGGGTGGGGGTGGGGTGGTTGCACACGTTCCACTGTTGTTTCTCGGCAGTATCAGCTGATGGAGGGCTCTAGTTTCGTTGTGCAGTTCGTGTCAGCAGACATGGTAGGGTCGGGGAGGGGGGCAGGGCATGACGCTTAGCCTGGCGGGTGGGCAAGCAAAGCCTGACAGGTCGCCAGACTTATAAAACCCTGGAAGTGCTGTTACATGGGGCATTTGACATCGTTACAAGAAAGTTAGCAGCAGTCACGCAATTGTTCTTGTTGCAGTTTGTTCACAAACTGACCGAAATTTAGCCTAATTCACATATAATAAATTTTAAAAAACTGCTACGGGTGGCCTGAGGCGCCTTCTGGGCATCTCTGAAGACACCAAAGTGGTACTAAGGTTGGCCAATTGCCCCTGTTGCTACCTACTCCCAAGGTAGTTTTTGCCTTATCTGAAACCAGGTTGTTGAGGATTTCACATATGCATATTTTATTTGCCATTTCCATCTTTTACACAAGCTACATTTATTTGTGATGTTTAAAAAAAGTCAGTACAAGACTGAGGGTAGACCATCAATGCATACTGACCTAAAAACACGTGCTTCTGTTGTTACCATTATGACCCCCACATAGTCTGTGTTGTGGTGTGTATAAATATTACTCCATACAGTTCTATTTCCAAAAGTTATCAAAGTTTTTTTTAAACATTTACTCACTCCGTAGAAGCCTTTTCCCTGTTTTATTGACAAAACACAGTGCCCTCTATCTGCGATTGGCCCCAACTCTCCCATCTGGAGACTAGTTTCGTTAAAATGTGAACTCTAGATATTTTAGACGTTATATAATCAGAAAGTGTCCAGTGTTATCCAGACAAAGGCTATTGCTGGGAATTTCTGAGAAATACAACTAGATGAGAATGGAAAGGTGGTAAATCAATAACAGTCTTGCTTTGGGTATCTTCTTATTTTAAGCATTCCGTTTGTCGCCAACAATCGCAGCCCTGTGAGACACCTGTATTAATGAGAAAAACATAAAAGAACGTGATCATGGAAGTTTGTTCTACAGATGTTATGTAATGAAAACAAAGAACAAAACTGTTCAGCATGCCGGATTTTGTAAAGACAAACCTTCAGTGGATGCTGGAGGTCCGTATTGAAATGCAACAGCGTGAGGAGCATCCTCTTTTTCTGCAGGGAATCTTCTCTTTATCTTACCCGCCGCGGCTTCTCATCACTCTTTTGTTCTGTTTTGATTGTCACAATGTGCTCTGGCAACCTCTTAGCAGGTTCGTCCTTGTTTTTTATTTTTTCTACGAAATTTGTGTACCTTTTATTTAACAGCATGGGCTCCATGGGCTGCCAGCTTGTCGTGGTGGAGGGGTTTGAGTGTCTCAATGGTCCTTGGAGCTATTGAGGCTTTATGCCTCAGGCAGGGTCACCCATGGAAAACAGGTCATAGGTGAGGGATCAGACAAAGTGCTTTCCCAAGTGCCCCTTATGATGAATACTATGAATGGAAACAGTGGGCTCTTGGTATGTGACATGTCATCTCTGTGGTTGCGAAAGAGCCTGAGTTGGTGAGTGAGGTTGAGAGGTTCCAGCTAGATAGTCAGACTCACCTTGACGCGTGGCTCTGGCTCCAGAACAGCATCCCGGATAGGGGTTGGACACTACCACTCTGGAGTTGTGCCTACTGAGAGGCACCTAGCAGGGGTGGGCATACTTGTTGCCCCCCGTCTTGGTGCCTGTATGTTGAAGTTTACCCCGATTAGTGAGAGGGTAGCCTCCCTTCGCCTACGTGTGGGGGGATGGGCCCGAGCTGTTGTTTGTACTTATGCACCAATACGTGCTCATAAATTGTTGCTTTATAAAGGTAAAACTTGTAGTGGGATAAATCTACCTGCATGTTATTTTTCAAGAACTTTGTTTTGTTTTCTTGGTTTTTAATTTCCTATTTTCCTGTTGGGTCTGTCTCTGATCTTCCTGCATCTCCTCTCAGTCCTCCAGAAAAACCGCCACCTGACTTCCTACTTTTTCGCTTCACGGGTTACTTTTTAACTAAGCAGATCTAATAGATCTACGACGCAAAAATAGCGGAGTGTGCGCTGCCCGATGATTTCCGATTACTAGCGATGGGTACCGAATTCGGTACTTTTTAAGGTACTGACCGAATTCCATAGTACCAACTGAGCACCGATTCACGTCATTTGAAACGGTGCCTCGTCTCGGTACCCGTCCTTCATAACGAGAACTTGCCTAGACAGCTGCGCATGCGCAAGAGCGTTATGTCGTCGGTCGCTGCGAGCCAGTTGTAAACAGCAGCATGGTAGAAAGAACGCACGCTAAAGCTTGGGTCCACTTCACTAAATGTGATGGGTAACTGGGTGATGATGAAACCAGCAACAACGATCTAAGTGAGACATCCTCATCTTAATCTGCTCCGGTAAGTGATTAAAATGTTTAAGATAACATTAGCTTGATATGTTAGCTTCCGTTTCGCTAATGGTGCGTTCGCTTTCTCCTCGGAACTCCGAATTTCTGACTAGAAGAACATGAACCCGCTCTAAAGTTTGGCTTCACTTTACTAAATGCGACGGGTGATTGGGTGAAGATGAAACCAGTGACAACAATTTAAGTGTGAGGCATCATCGTTTTAATCTGCTCCAGCAGCTAAATAAACTGTTTAAGATAACGTTATTTTGATAAATTAGCTTCCATTGCCACCATTGTTATCAGCTAATGGTGTGTTTGCTTTCTCCTTGGAAATTCTAACTTCCCAGTAGGAAAAATCAAATGAAAAAGGAGGGCAAAAGGAATGAAGATACACAGTAAATTTAGTTCACAGTAAAGATGTTTGCTTCAGTTTAATTATCAGCTTATAAAACTACAAGGACGATTTTAAAATACAAACAGTTGAATGTTATTTATTGTAATATTCATCAAATATGGTTATATATTGAGAAAAATATATATTTAATTATAAAAGAGAATTAAAATATTAAACACTCAAAAGTATCGAAAATCGGTACCGTTAAGTACCGGTATCGATTCCTAGGTACCGGGAATTAGTACCGAATCGATTCAAATGTCAAAGGTACTCATGCCTACCGATTACATGATCGGATCTGGACATTCTGTCATGTTCTGTGTCCTGTTGGCCCCAGCTCCACCCATGTTTTCCCCTTCATGTCTCCCTTCCTTGTTAGGTCATTTATTTAAATGAGTCATTTTTATCCCCTGCCATTTAGTTTTGTAACCCTTTAGGTCTTGACTTCATTTTTCTCTTGTTCTCCAACTTCTTTTAGTTCTTTAGTGTTTAGAATTATTTGTGTTCATTATGTTTTACAGAGTTTCAGGTCTACTCTCCTCTGCTTTGTTTTACTCCCCCCACACACACTCAGTTAAAATAGTCTCACCTGCTCCTTGTTCCCTCAATCACCCAGCCCTCCAATGTCTCTAGCCTTGTAGTTTTTATTTGCAGGTTTTAGTTATTCTTTGAGTTCTATCCAGCCTTTAAATTTCCCCTTTTAGTTTTATCTTTACTTCCCTGTGTGATTTATGTATAGTTTGTCTCATATTCTGGTTTATTGTGTTTCCTCCCCACTCTGTTCACACCTGCTCCCTGTTTTCCCTGATTACTTCCCTCGGTGTATACAGCCCTGCCTTGCCCTTCAGCGTTGCTCCTTCTGTGCTCTCCAGGTTCCTACTCATAAGTTAGAGCTTTTGTTTTGACTTCCAGTGTTTTGTTTGCAAGGCTTAGATTCAGGTCCTTTGGATTTTTTGCAACTCCTCTTGAATAAATGATTAGTGTTTTATTTTTTATTTTTACTCAAACTCTGTCAGTCTGGGTTTCCTGCACTTTGAGTCCAATCCTCTACTCATCGTGACACATTCCTGATGCCATCACACATTATGCACTGCTCAAATAAGTAGAATGCAGCAAATGACATCATTCACAATAAGAGACGGACCAGCCTAGTCACGTGGACGCATTTTGACTAGTTAACACTGAACACAAAATAAGCAGCTGCACCAATTATGACGTTGAGCTAGGGTTTTGCTAACGCCGGAGAAAACCATAGATTTTTTAATACATTAATTAAATTTTTGCTCTTGAACCAGAAACACCCGCTGGAGCAGCAGGATGTAACGTTTTATGATCCCACACGAAAGCAAGTGTGAAGCGCATGGAGACACGTGCAAGTGTCCTGACACAGAGCACAAAACCCCAGAAAACACGAAACGGAAAGGGAGAAAATGATGGCACAAAGGCAAAAAAATGTTACAGGGTATCTGCGGGTCCTTAAAAAGTCTTAAAAAGTCTTAAATTTGGTTTTCCAAATTTAAGGCCTTAAAAATCCTTAAAAATGACAAATAATCCTTAAATACAGTTTCTAAAGGTCTTAAATTACCAAAGACCCAATAAACAAGATTCTTTTATTCCTATAAAATTTTCATGAATTTCTAGTTTGTGTCCAGCATTTTTTGTGTACGATGTTGCCGTAAGCGGAACCGTACACATTCAGTTGGTTGTGAAATGGGGCTATTTTTAGATGAGCACATTAGCTGGTTAAGCTAGTGGGAGCTTGCGCCATGGGGAAGGGCAAGTTTAACGGTAACTGGATGGCTAATCCCACGTTCGCGACAAGGTTAGCACCGGTTCCAGGCAATAGCTGGAAATTATAGCTTAAATTTAATTTTAAAAAATTGCTTACATTTGGTCAAAGTGGCCTTAAAAAGGTCTTAAAAGTCTTAAATTTGGCTCCCTTAAACCTGTAGATACCCTGAGAAAAAGCAACAAATGATGAGACAAACACAATAATCACTGAAAATGACACAGACACGTGTGTACACACACACACACACACACACAGAAAGAGGGAGAGTTTCTACAGGCTGGCAGTGTTTGACTTTGTGTTTGATTCTTAAGTGAAATAAAAGTGTTGATGGGTTTGGTGTTTCATAATCCACTCACAGGACTTTTAATCAGTATGCATATTGTCATTATAGTAGATTGAACGCACGCATGCACACCCACACACACACCTTGCCATCCATCTTCAAAAAATGGTGACCAGCCATTACCCAGATTATGCTGTCCAGGTCTATTAGCCAACTGTTACATCAGAGTGATTTACCTCTGACCATCCGGCTACTCTCGTATTTAGCAAAGTACACAACATCACCGTCAACATGTTTGTTCTCACGCTACCTCCGGCTGCGGGGAAACCCTCAGCTGATGGCCTTTTTCTGTGGATTTAATGTTACAAATAATGCATATAAAAGTGAACCATTTGCATGTGCAGAAGCTTAAAAGTCTTCAATTCTGGATTTGTGCATTTATTTGATTTATTAATGACAGAAATTAGTTCATTTGAGTTGAGTTTTGCTGTCATAACATCTGTCTGTTGTTTCTCATGAAGCAACAATGCATGAAATTTAAACAACCGTTACATCACATCAGGGTCAAATGACATAGATGACACCTCGGGGATAGGAAGAAGGGGTATTCATAGGTAGTTTCAGCTCGTTAAATAACAATAGACAGCTACAGTTTATAAAAGTGGCTGTCCCATAATGCAGTAAGAATTGACAGAGCTCTTCGGATGAGAAGTGACATGTTTTCAACAAACCAAAGAAGTCCAGTTGTCTTCATTCGAACCCCTTTGAATTTTTTTATTTGAATAAAGCACATATTATACACTTAAATTCACACCCAAAGCATCTGTTTTGTGCCAAAGCTGCAAATAAATTACAACATTCATGCAAGCTAGGGCTTGTTGATATTGGCTTTTTTACCGTTATCTACTACACTGATGTTGTCTGACTCTTGATTTCCAATAACGATAAGTGTTGTGTCCCCCTTTCATAAAAAAAGAAAAACTAAAACACTTTAGGTTACTAACGTCACATATCTTCCGGCTCTTGGAGGGTGCAGATGCTTTTCTTCTCCTCTCCTCCATATCTTATCCTCAAGGCCTTTGTCTGTCTGTGTGTGCTGGGTGCACGGCTGCTTCTGCATTTTTTCTGGAAACTGGAAACTGAAATTCACTAAAATGGATCTCGTCAGTAGGTCACTCAACGCGGTTGATAAAATTTTTTCAACGATGAGAACGGGAGAAGGGGCTCCCGGATGCCCCGCCGGGACAGACCAGCTGTCTGTGGAGGACTCTGAAGATGTGTGGATATTCGTGGTGTTGGTGTCGGGTTTCCTGCTCATTGGCCCTGGAGGTTACCTGGCTTACCAGAAAATAAACGAGCTGTCGAGGAATAGTGGCCGGATCCCGGAGCTCAGAGATGGATTGCACTGTGCTGTGAGTTCAGACTCACATAATTGTCGAGATGAATCGTAAGCTTGGAACTTTGGCCGAGATTCATTCATTGGCACAAAGATGGATGCCATCAAGGATAGAGTGGACAAATCGGCACGGATTGGGATAGATTAATGTCCATTATTGGGATTTTGAGAGGTTGAGGACCAACAAACTGTAAGACAGAGAGGAAATTATCTCTGTCTGGCCCCAAAACAATTTCTAATCGGAATTTGGTGCCCTTGAACCTGCAAGGCTCCAACGAAAACTCCCCCCTCAGAAGATATGTTGAATGTGCCGTCGCTATGGCAACTCAACTCTGTCTCCTATCCCAGCCTGGGCGGGACTGCGGGAAGGCCGCTGAAACGTTCCAGGGTCACTGCAACCCTCCAACCCTCAATGCTCCTCCCCCTATCCACACTGAGGTGACATGCGCTGCTTCATTGTGGCTGCAGGAACTGAAGTGGGGATAGTCCCAACCCACCACCCTACCTAGTGGACACTTGTGTTGTCTGAAGTCTGTTGCATATCTGTCTGAGGTGTTTTTGTTTTTGTTTTTTTTTTTTGCAGAGCAAAGCTGCCCTCCTGGTGGAGGGTAGCTCTGAAGTGCCTTTTTCCCTCCACCTGAACCAATCCTCATGTAACCCTCTTATCTCTATTAAGGTAGCGCAACTCAGGGTTGCGAATGACCACAGTCACCAATTCTTGTCATGTGTCTTGCCCGTGTATGTCTGATCTCTGAATTGTGTGTACTGAAACTCTAATTTCCCTCTGGGATTAATAAAGTATCTTTGATTTGATTGCTCTCCTATCATGCATGCTTAAACAGTTTCTGTGCAAAATGACTACCTCGATTTAAGTTAGTAATCGTAAAAGTTCAATATTTAATTTGACTACAGCAGCAGAATGTCGTTCTCCCCACGTGTGATACTAAGGTTTGCGTATTAGTTAGGAATGCTTTTTTTTCTCTTTTCAATAATTTGCAACGTGATAAAATATTTATAAAGATCTTCAAATAAGAAAAGCAAGCATTGGGCCATGAATCTTGTTTATGTTTTAGTCGTTTTTCAATGCAGTGCTAATTTCTACTTCACAAATTGTTGCAAATAAACTAAAATGACTCAAACATTTTACCTAAGATCTGTAATATTTTGACATTTTGGGAAAGAGGAAAAGCATTTGAAGAGTTTGATGTGTAACGTGTACATTAAATTGGGTATGGAAAGTATTTTTCACTTTTGTTATTTTGCAGCTATTTGTTAAAATCAGTTAAATTCATTTGTTCCTCATTAATGTACACACAGCACCCCTTAATGACAGAAAAACACAGAATTTTAGAAATTCAGTGTCCCAAGAATTCGGACCCTTTACTCAGTATTTAGTAGAAAACCCTTTGAGCTAAAACAGTCATGCGTCTTCTTGGTAAAGATGCAACAAGTTTCTTACACCTGGGTGTGGGATCTTCTGTCATTCCTCCTTGCAAATCCTCTCCAGTTCTGTAAGGTAAGGTTGGATGGTGAACGTTGGTGGACAGCCATTTTTAGGTCTCTCCAGAGATTCTCATTTGGGTTTAAGTCAGGGCTCTAGCTGGGCCATTCATGCTTAGGGTCATTGTCATGTTGGAAGGTAAACCTTCAGCTCAGTCCGAGGGCCTGAGCACTCTGGAGAAGGTTCTTGTCCAGGATATCCCTGTACTTGGCCGGTTTTGACTAATAAATGACTGGAGAAACCCAAAATAAGAAGTGGCTGTAACGGTCCGCTTAAAGCACTGCAGGGAGGCTGGATGTTCCCGTAGCCTGAGGGATTTCTGACAGGTGGGTTGGGGGGAAGGCCAACTCCGGTCACTGGCACTGAAGGCCCAGCTACCAAATACAAGGCCGCCACTGCTAAAATCATGTTATCATGACCTTAATTATTTGGGTTTAAAGGGCATTTGCTCCGCCCCCGGCCCGGCTCGGATTTGTTCTGCTAGTGTGACTGACTGAGCCTGTGTAGGGGAAACACTGCCATGGTTGCAAGATGGTTGGAACTTTACAGGCTGAAGCACAGCAGAGAGGGATGTATTTTTAATAGGGCTGCACGATATTAGGAAAACCTGCGATGTTCGATAACAGTGCTTAATATTGCGATATCGATATTACTCACGATAAATGAACAAATACTAAAGTATGCAGTGTTGATGTCGTCTGGCGTGTGACGTCTGCTCTGGGTTCAAAGCAAACAAAAACTAATGCATGAATTCCATTACAACATAACATTTTTATTGCAAACATATGCAGCTGCACCTGCTACTGTATTAGCAGCTGCACCTGCTACTGTATTAGCAGCTGCACCTGCTACTGTATTAGCAGCTGCACCTGCTACTGTATTAGCAGCTGCACCTGCTACTGTATTAGCAGCTGCACCTGCTACTGTATTAGCAGCAAAACAACAAACTGCAAGCATGCAGTTTCTCAGTGACTTTTAAACATCACCTCCACCATAAAACTTTTTCTGATGCTCCAAATACAGAAAAACATCCCTGACCAGGGTTTTTGAATAAATAAATAAAATCAGAAAATAAGTTTAAATGTTAAATAATAGTTAACATCACTTAAATGCAACAGCAAATTCTCTCATTGCTACTGAACATTTTCTCCACTTATGTGGTTATGATAGAAGGCTGTTGCTGTAATTGGGAAGTGAACTGTGCTGGGCCAAACTAGGAGAATATTAAGATTTTCTGAGGGAAAGAGAAAAACAATTGTCTACCTTTCAGAAGAGGAACTGGCAAAAAAAACTACATGGAAAATATGTGAAAACGTTTGTTTTTAACCCCAAATTGAACAAGTTTACCTAGATCTTAAAAAGCAGCTCAGATGATGAAACTGCAACTATGATTCTGATAACAAGCTAACACATTGAACTAGCTCCTCTAAGATAACCGGCTAGCAGAGCTTCTGACTGACAGTTTATGTGCAGCAGCAGCAAATCAACTATCCTGATTAACAAGGTTATAAAAGCTCATAAATGAAAAATCACTTTGATGTGTGGGGGAACTTTTCCAGACCCTCTTTAGCAGGGTGGGACTGGGAGGAGAGTGCTGTAGCCTTTTAGCTGGAAGCTAACCGGAGCCTGGGGCTAACATCACCACCCGGTGGAACACTAGCGACATGGAGGTAGGTGGGTTGGTTCACCGGCACGTGTCGGAGTCAGCCCGGTTATTATCAGCTGCTTAACGACACCGAGTGGACTCACGTTCACGTTTGAAAGCAGCGCTGATTCCAGAAACCTCAGCACAAAGTGCGTTCGTTGCTCTGAGCCAGCATGACGAACAAGGGAACGGCGCCGCTAATGTTCGGGTGTTGCGTTCCATCCTAAGGGTCTACGTAGGGGGCGGGCGTATTACGTGAACAGACCCATCTGATTGGCCGCATATCAGAAGGACTACATTTGATTGGTCAAATAATACTTCCGCGTAAAAAAACAGAGCTGGTTTACAAAAAGTTGATGTATGACACGGATGGAAATGTTTGAACCAAACATTTATCGCCATTTTTGACGTGCTTTGCGATGGGCCTATCACACGTCCTGTTATCGCGATGACGATAAGTTTTCGATATATTGTGCAGCCCTACTTTTTAAATAAATTTAATAATCACTTTCTCCTGTTATTTCAGTGTTTCCTATTGAATTTTTCTGATTGTTTCTTTAAACATAAAATTTAATGCAGTTAAATTTAGAATAGTGGCCTCAAAACTCCTCTCCTTCCTGTTTTTTATGTTTCCCTGCTCTGACAGATCTGGTTCAGATGGAATCGCCCCCTCAACGCCCCGTCGAGTTCTCCAGACTCCTCTTAATGACCTGTCGGTTTAGATGTGGTGTTTTAACGCAGGGAACCATTTAAAAATAAACAGGACAGCGGACCCTTGAGGACCAGGGTTAGGGAACACTTACTGACCTGACAAATGACGACATCTGTCCTGAAATCTTTAAAAAATTTTAACTGAAGCATTCTAAATATGTGACAGGATGCAGGCTGCAACACGAAGCACAAGTGTGAGCAGAATGAGCTCCAGAATCCACCCGAGTTGCTGTTTCATCCTTCAGTAATTTTTCTCCTCCTCTTTATTCTCTTCTTCTCATCTATGAAACTAGATGATTAAAACCATCATCTCCTGATATCTGCCGTGGATAATTACCAGTTCTCCTCATTCTCGCTCTCTTTCCCCCATCATCCCTCTCCATCATAATTCCATCATCCTCTGTCCGCCTGTATTTCATCTCCATCTGTTTTCCTCTGTCTTCCTGACTCCATCTCATCCTCCCCTCTCATCTCCTCTCACTGTGTGTGTAACGTAGTTGCCGAAGTCTATTGAGTGCTCTGTGGCAGCGCCAGTAGATGAAAGCAGGTGGGATTTAGCGGTCGTTTGGGAATTTGGAGGATTGGTGGTGGGGGGAGGGGGGTTCGGCGGTCGTTGGCAGAGACGAGGAAATGTGGCTTTGACTGCGTTTGTGCGTAGGAGAGAAATGTTCTCTTCACGCCTATTTGCATTATGTCTGCACATGTTTGCTTTGTGAATATTCACATGCCCTCTTTTCTGTTCAAAATCCTACTTTAGCTGAAAAAATTGATAAGAAAATTCTCCGTAAAGGAAATGGAGGCTAAGTTGAATGATTATGAGTTGTTGGGTTTATGTTTTTGACATTGGTAATTCATTCTAAAATATTTGCCAAAATATCTCCTACAACTGATTGACTCGTAGTCGAGTAATGAGCTCGACACACGGGAGGCGACAAACGACCGCGATCAGCAAAATTTGTCGCCGTCGCTTTTATTACCTGACACACGGGAGGCGACCCGCAGCAGCGTCCAGCGGCAAAGCCGTCTACGCGTTCCGTTCCATGGCGAAATCGAAACTTACGTTGTTTTGTTTGGCTGTGTCAGGTTGGAGGGAATTAAGGTTATTTAAGTGGTTCAGAGTTAAAAAAGAGTGGTAGATATGATGTTTCACAAGGTGCTGCTAGAGTTATGTGAAATCTTACTTCTGATTTTACTATAAAACAGAATAATAATCAACTTCTCCTCCATGTTTGCTCGGAGATGTACGGAGCATCCTGTCCGCTCATTGGTCAGTGAATGAAACCTCCGTTGATTGGTCCTCGTCCGAGCAACAGCGATGAAAAGTTGAAAATGTTTCAACTTTCTGGGATTGCGTCGCTGGGTCGCCTGTGCACGATACGTGCACGAGCGCAAAATTTCACACGCACGTTTTTCGCGTTTCGCTTAGTAGGAGGGAGACCCGCGATTATCGCTTTGTCGCGCATGTCTCATTGAAAATGAATGGAGGAGAGGCGATGTCGCCTCCCGTGTGTCAAGCCCATTAGGCAGATTCAAGATGGCGGCTGCAACTAATGTCACTGAAGAGTGAGCTACAGTCAGATGTAGCCGTAGCTAGGTGTGGTCATTAAAGCAGAAATCCAGAATTTTTTTGAGGACACACTGGAGGCGGAGAAAATGTATTGCACCTCCCCCTACTTTCGTGATTATGACAGGAAGCACCGCCTCTCGTTCATGAGTGTGCCCCTCAAGCTAGCCAACGGAGCTAAAACTTTATACAGGTTTTTTTGTAAATACTGTATACATTTTAAAGACTGATTTGTCCATAAGAAATGTCTTTACCATCAACATATCTACCGGACAAATAATGTCCATTGGCTCGATTAATATGTTTTCTTGGGAAATTGGACGTTCCTACCACCACCATTTTGGTCATGTCACACATCTCGTCACGCCCAGATAATCCACAAATGGAAAAAGAGGCGGAGCTGATGGCGGATGTGTTGGTTGGAACTATGGCTGGGCAATACGGCCTAAAATCAATATCACGACAAATTGAGGATTTCACCTCGATAACGATAAATGGACGATAACTACAGGAATGCGCAGAAACAAAGTTGTCCACTAGATGGAGCTGTCACATGTATAGGGTTGGGCATGGAGCATCGAGCATCTAGAACCAGTTCCAGCTGTTCATTTTTCCCGGAATAATGTCTGGAGCGCGTCAACAATCAGAGCTTTGCATGCGCAAGCCGGTTAAGGTTAGGACTCTCTTGGTCAGCTTGCTTCCCACACCAAACCTTCCGTCAGGAATCTTGGCGTGACCTTTGACCCAGCTCTCACCCTGGATTCTCATGTCAGTTCTCTTGTTTGCTCTTCCTTCTTCCATC
This sequence comes from Nothobranchius furzeri, assembly GCF_043380555.1. Lineage (NCBI taxonomy): Eukaryota > Metazoa > Chordata > Actinopteri > Cyprinodontiformes > Nothobranchiidae > Nothobranchius > Nothobranchius furzeri. Next base: position 86,264,348 of record NC_091743.1, read on the forward strand.
TCAGGAACATTGCTGAGCTGGGTCCCATTCTGTCCCGCTCTGAACTTGAGACAGTTCTCCACTCCTTCATCTCCTCACGCTTAGACTACTGTAACTCTCTTTTCACGTGTCTGAGCAGAACCTCCCTGAACCGTCTACAGGTGGTTCAGAACGCCTGTGCTCGGCTTCTGACCAAGTCCTCCAAACACACCCACATCACCCCGCTTCTCCTCCAGCTTCACTGGCTGCCAGTCAACTTCAGGGTTCATTTCAAGATCCTGGTTCTGGTCTATAGGGCCTTACATGGACAAGCACCATCTTACATTGGTGATCTTCTTAGTCCCTACACCCCCAGCAGGTCCCTGAGGTCCAGTGATCAAAGCCTACTGGTTGTGCAGCACCAGGCTAAAGACTAAAGGTGACAGATCATTTGCTGCTGTGGCCCCCAGACTCTGGACCTCTCTCCCCCTGAGCCTGAGATCAGTGGACTCAGTGGTCTCCTTTAAAAAGCAGCTGAAGACTCACTTGTTCAAGCTGGCTTTTGTATGACCTTCTTCACCACTCTCTCTTTATTCTGCTCTCCCCACCTATTCCACCTTCCTCAGGATCCACTGATTTCCCTCTTTCCTGTTCACTCTCTCTCTTTCTTAACATTTTTTCTTTGAAATCCCAATTTTTGCTAATTTTAAATATGTTTTTAAACATTTTCTAAATGCTTTTTTATATTTTTACATTTGTTTTTGTTTTTGTGAAGCGCCTCGTGATTTTTATCTTCAGAGGCGCTATAGAAATGATATTTTCTTCTTCTTCTTCTTCTAGGATGGGGGTGAGGGGAAGGTTAAATTGCAAGAGGGTAAAGGTCACAATTTGGTTAAATGTCCGTTTTACGGTCGGTGTCAGTACCGACGCTCTGGCACAGTGCGTCGCCTCCCGACGCGCAGGAGCTTGTCACCTGCTGTCTTTTCCGAGGACTGTATCTTGCCAGTCATTATCACGTGACGGCGACTAGTCGATGACAAGCATGAAAAGTCACTACAGAGCAGTGAGGTCGACTAGTCGACTAGTTCATACAACCCCTACTCTCTACTGTCCACTCCTTGTTCCCTCCTCTCCATGATTGATGTCAAGTTGTTGTTAGTGTTGTTGTTAGCCTCAAGTGCAACACGCCGATTATTACCTGTAAGTCGCTTTGGACAAAAGCCTCTGCTAAATACATAAACATAAACATTTGCTCACACTCCATAAATAATAGCGCTTTTTCCATCTACACTTTTAAATATCTTCATGACGCACTACTAAAGTCCCACACTCGTTACATTTATGAACAAAAAGTAAAGAGAGAGTGGGATGACAGCTGGAATGTCCGTCACACTCAGAACTTGTTGTGCAGCACACCGTCTGGCATTAAATACACAAGGCTGCTTGCGATTGCGTGCTAATAAATGCATTCTGGGCGCCACGGTTAAAAAACCACATTTCTTACATTGAACTAAATAATTACACAAGACATTTCTTCATTTTGCTAGACAAATTAAGGAGTCAGACACAAGTAGCGCCACGACACACTGACCTTTTGCTGGTCTCGGTTCAGTTTGCTGCGCCGTGTTCTGCCAGGCTCAGCGCTTTGATGTGAGGCTTATTGTGTTCCAAGAATGAAATAACTAAGAATAAAGTGTACTAGTGCTGCCTTGTTGTTCACCGCTTGTGTTCGAGCATGTGCTGGTTTGGTCATGTGACAAGCTCATTTCTTCTTCCGCGGTCGCTCAGTAAACATATTGGATAGCGGCGCTCTTGCTCCCTCTGGTGGCACAGAATATATTACACCGATTACACCCAGCGCAGCAGGACTTTAAGCAGTTAAGCGGGAAAAACTAGTTTACCCGGTTACAACATTGACGGCAATTAACCGGTTAACTACGTACATCCCTACCAGATATGCATGTTTTCATTTATTAGCGTGATTTTTCCAACTTAAGCTCATTTACATTTTGCAGTGATGCGTTTCTATGTAATCACCTCTGCTGCATTTCATCCTGATTTATGTAACTGAACAGTTTCTCTTCATCTTGGTTCCAAATAGCTCTCAGATATGTTGGTGATGCTTCCACACTCTGTCGGCTGCTGAAAATTTAATCCCCAAAAAATTCAGTTTCATGTTTGGTGCTGAGATGTGGGAGCAGGAGGTTTTGATTGTGGAGCCACTGTGTCACAGAGACGTCCTTCTGTTAATAATGAGACGGAAAATGGACACAGATGGCCAGTTTCTACACCCACAGTACCAGGAAGCAGACCCACTGACAGAAGACGGCTCGGAAATCTTCCCAGTTTCTGCCTTTTCCTCAAACGAACGCCCCACCACCACCATCTTTATTCAGTCCACCTACTCACACAGGTTTTTAATCCTTCCCTTCCAGCTGAAAGACGAAACACAGAAAAACGTAGGAAGTCTTGGGGAAGTAGATGTCCTCAATTACAGTCTGATGCTTCTTTGGTGAAAGCTTCTGGGTTCTTGTTTAATTTCTCTGAAGACGTTTCTGCAGGCTGAGCTTGTTAGAGCCTGAGCTCGGCTTTGATGGTGGTACTTCACGGAGCTTTCTCTTTGGAATTAGACTGAATTCCTGTCAGTGAGTCACTGGATGTTGGGCGAGTTTGAGTAGGTGTTGTAGCTTCTGTCTGCCAGACTGGAAATGATTGTTCTAGTCTGTTTTTACACCAAAGGAGGGGTACCACTATATCTGTTATTAATATTGAGACTTTTTGTGCTCTACATTTTATTTATTTATTTCTACTCTGTACGGAAGAGGATTAGAGCCACTGGCAAGAAAGAAAAAGTGGACAGCAATGAATTTAAATTTAGTCAAACAATTGTTTGTTTAGAAGACTATTTTCAGATACAGGATACGAAAACTCAAAAAAACAAAATAAAATAAATAAAGAAATAAAAAAGAATTCTAACTTTTAATCTCAGAATTCTGACAGGGAATTCTGGGAAAAAAGTCAGAATTCTCTTTCTTTTCTTTATTTTTTTCTTTTCAGTGGCCCTAATCCTCTTCCGTACCTCTGACTTTACAGAGGGAACTGACCTTTGTTTAATACAAATTATTTTTCGTGAGGAAAATTTAACATCCAACTCTCCTGAACTTCTTCACTCTATCTACCTATCTACCGTAAATCCTCTAACACAGGCCCGGGCCTGTATTTGACTCAAGCTCATCAAGCTCCAGGCCTTTATTGGAAGGAGGACCAGAATTAGAGGCAGGCCTCTATTTTTATTTGAGCAAAATGAACTAATGGTTCGCTGGAGTTTTTGACAATTAAAATTGCGCCCACATTTTCAAAGTTAAACACATTTCTTTTAACAACGGTAGTTTCTGCTTCAGCCCTTTCCCCCCTCCCCCTGCGCAGCGGCCGCAAACTCACTGATGCGCCTGCAGCCTCTCAGAGTTCCTGCTGCTCTAAACATTAAAATAATTATTTCATTTTCTGTTCCTCACTTCTGATTACCTTCAATGGTGTCTGTTTGTTGCAACCACCAGGTACAAAAACTAACTTGTTTTTATTTGACTATTTTTCTGTCCTGTCTGTTTATTATCTTCCTGCATCTCCTCTCAATCCTATAGAAAAACTGCTACCTGGGTTCATATATATTCACCTCATGAGTTACCTTTGAACTGCAGTTCTAAAAGATCTACCGACCGCAAAAACAGCGGAGTGCTCTCTGCTTGCCGGCCGCATCAGTGATCGGTGCGTCACCGGATGACAAGGTGATGCGCCCCGCTCCACAGCAGCGAAACGCATCAGGCGCAAATAGAAGACAGAAAACATTAAAGGAAATGAACCGACATGAACGATCGCGTGTTAAATTAGTTTTTGAGGTGGCGACACCTGATTTGATAATGTTACTGTGGCCGTGCTCAGGACGCAGATCTACCGACCGCAAAAACAGCGGAGTGCTTGCTGCTTGGCGGCCGCATCAGTGATCAGTGCGTCGGAGGACAAGGTGATGCACCCCGTTCCACAGCAGCGAAACGCATCAGGCGCAAATAAAAGACAGAAAACATTAAAGGAAATGAACCGACATGAACGATTGCGTGTCAGTACCGACGCTCTGGCACAGCGCGTTGCCCCCCCGAGCCCAGGAGCTTGTCACCTGCTGACAGCAGGCTGCTGTCTTTTCCGAGGACTGCATCTTGCCGGTCATTATCACGTGACAGCGACTAGTCGATGACAGGCATAAAAAGTCACTATAGTGAAGTCGACTAGTTCATACAACCCCTGCTACTGCTCCCCAGTGTTCTGCAGCGCACGTTCTCTTTGAACTTGATATTGTAATGACCTGGCTGGGGTTGTAAGCCAGGTGCATTCTGGGTATTGTGTTATATGTGTTTCCTATCGTTCTGCTAGTTCCTATGTGTTGATTTGCGTGTTGTGTGAGTGTTATGTTAATGTAAGCCACAGGGAAGGTGATGTGTGTTCTGTGGAGCGGGTTGAATTAGCATGGTTAACTGACACCGTGACTCTGTGTGGTAGGAGCGTGATAGAGGATCGTGTCTGTAGCATTACAAAGGGTTGAAGAAAAAGCCTAATAAAGGTCTGTGTGAACCTCTACTGCCTCCTGCTGGTTGATCTGGGGACTATAAACCTGCCGCTGAGATGCTCGGTGTCCTACAATATCAAATTTTCGCCTCCTCTTCATCAAATTTTCGCCTCCTCTTCATCTCCGTACAGTTAAAGAACTATCACTGGCAAATCAAAAGTGAGACGATGAAACAACCGACCCCCATTAAAGTCCTCTTCTTCAGTGTCGGGGTTGAACAGTCTCAGAAGAGCTTCGTCACATACCTTTTCTGTGGCGAAGTCAGTGTCGCTGTCCGTGTTACTGTCATCATCCCCGGGTGAAGCTGGCTTGAATGAGTTCTTCCCGCTGCCGTCTCCAGCGCTGAACCATGGATTCATTCATGCCAAGCTTACGTGCAGCAGCACCGTTTCCCTCCTTTACTGCCAGATCGATGGCCTCCAACTTAAATGCGGCATCATATGAACTCATACGTGTAGTTACCATGATGAGGGGGTATGGATTTGAAAAAAAATTCTTCGTTGTGCCGGCTGCTTGCATGTGCTAAATTAAAATGAGCACTTTCTTCCATTTCCACTTTTGACTTCCACCTGTTTCACTTTCTGCTAAAGCGCCCCCTGGCAGGTGAAGGAAAATCTTCAGTAAAGCCGCACCTCATTATAAGCCGCACGGTTCAAAGCGTGGGGAAAAAGTAGCCGCTTATAGTCTGGAAAATACGGTACTTTTAATGTAGCTCACATTTTTAAAAATGTATCTAGTCATTAATTATTAAATAAAAGGTTTATTATTTTTGTTAAATAAAAATAAGTATGTTTTTTCTCCCTCACCCCGGCTTTCCACGGGAGCCGTCAGCAGCACGTTACTGCAGCAGCACGTCTTGCTCGCGTTAGCTGCTGCTTGGCCCTTCCCACGAGACGCGAAGCAGCAGGGGAGCAGCTGTCACCGACCGAGCACGAAGTCACACGAGTGACTTCGTCAGTAAACACAACAACAAGCAGGAGAAAACTACAACATGGTTTGTGTTTTATGTTCTGTCCGTTTTATAATCACCAATACGGACCTGAAAAACAAAGGAGACCGCTAGCTAGGTGATAACTTGTCACGGGGCCGCACAGTTAGTAACTTTTTTTTAAAGTAAAGCAACCGGAAGGCAGTACGTTCTTTATTCTGAAAATCTCGGGAGCTTCTCTCCATTTCCGCGTCTGATTTCCTGTCTTTCCTTCCCCCAAAAATGTCGAACTTGACCCGTTTCAGAGGCGTTGCGCGTAGAAAATAGAACCGGCGCGTAAAGGCCGCGACATGCTGCTCCTGAGACGCGGCCGGCTCGCGCTGCTGACGGCTCCGGTGGAAAAGGTTCTGTTGACCACAGCGGTTCCTATCAGCAGCTATGACGTGCTGCTGCAGTAACGTGCTGCTCATACGTTTTTTTGTTGTTGGCTTCTCCGTCAGCTTTGAAAAGCATCTATGCAAAAATACATGAAAACGCATGACTTATTCTGGAATAGGGTTGAGCATCGTTTGAATTTGAATGATTCCAATTCCTCGTTTCGATTCTGGTTCCTATCGATTCCTGATTCTGATTCTTTCAAGAGGCAGGTCGCAGCAAACCATAGGTTTTACTTAAAGCTTCTTTCCGGAGTATTTCTCATATCCGGTGGCACCATCTAGTGGCTGAAAAGCATATCACACTCCTTCCATTTTTTTAAGATGGCGACTTCACTTTTCTGTTCATAAATGTGCTTCTGTAGCCGACAAACAGCTAAAACACATTGTTTTTCGAGTATTACTCTCATGTCATGTTGTGTTCTCATATATTTATATTTTAAAGACTTACTTGTCCGTGAAAAGTTCATCAACTCTGTATCAATTCAATTCAATTCAATTTTATATATATAGCGCCAAATCACGACAAGAGTCGTCTCAAGGCACTTCACATAATAAACATTCCAATTCAGGTCAGTTCATTAAGCCAATCAGAAATAATGTTTCCTATATAAGGAACCCAGCAAATTGTATCAAGTCACTGACACTAGTCAGTGACTTTACAGCAATCCTCATACTAAGCAAGCATAAAGCGACAGTGGAGAGGAAAACTCCCTTTTAACAGGAAGAAACCTCCAGACGATCCTGGCTCAGTATAAGCAGCCATCCTCCACGACTCACTGGGGATTGAGAAGACAGAGCACACACACACACACACACACACACACAAGTAATGTGTCTATAGTTATATTGTGATTTCTTAGTAAATATTCATTCTATTTGGTGAGAGATAAACTTTATTGTATTTATCCTAGTGGATCTATAATTAAACGGATAAACTAGTAGTAGCACATCCAACGTCAAGGAAAGCAAAAAGTTATTATCAGGAGAGGGAGAACGTTTAAGCGGTTAGCAGCAGTGTGCTAGTCGATGGCCCCCTCCATGAGGCCACCACAGCTCAGCAGAACATTGTAGCTTCTTCTGGGGAGAAAAACACTGAGAGAGAAAATAAAGTTAACAGCTGAAATTGCAGAAAATAATACAGTTAAAGAGCAGATTGTAGAAGAAAGCAGTAGAGTGTGAAAAGTGGTCAGTGTATCCTCCAGCAGTCTAAGCCTATAGCAGCATAACTACAGAGATAACTCAGAATAATCTATCCTATTTAGATGGAGGCATGTTGGAGGCAGGGCAAGGGAGAGCCGTCTTTACCGACCGTACACTCCACCTCCCTGTACTCCCCCACTTGTCCAGATCTAAGCTAACATCAGATTTTAACCCTAAGCCTAGACTTAAAAGTAGACAAGGTGTCTGCCTCATGGACTAAAGCTGGGAGCTGGTTCCACTGGAGAGGAGCCTGATAACTAAAAGATCTGCCTCCCATCCTAATTTTAGATATTCTGGGAACCACCAGTAAACCTGCAGTCTGAGAGCAAAGTGCTCGGTTAGGAACGTATGGAACAATCAGATCACTGATGTATGATGGAGCTTGATTATTAAGAGCTTTTTATGTGAGGAGAAGGATCTTAAAATCTATTCTGAATTTAACAGGTAGCCTATGTAGGGAAGCTAAGACAGGAGAGATATGATCTCTCTGTTTAATTCTCATCAGAACTCTAGCTGCAGCATTTTGGACAAGCTGAAGACTTTTAACTACATTCTGTGGACTTCCTGAGAGTAATGAATTACAGTAATCCAGTCTTGATGTAATAAATGCATGAACTAGTTTTTCAGCATCACTCCTGGAAAGGATGCTTCTAATCTTAGCAATATTCCGAAGGTGGAAAAAGGAAATCCTACAAACCTGTTTAACCTGGGATTTGAATGACATGTCCTGGTCAAAGATAACACCAAGGTTCCTTACTTTGTTCTCGGAGATTAATGTAATGCCATTCAGGTCAGGTGATTGGCTAAGCAATTTCCTTTTCTGGATTTCTGGTCCAAATATGAGAACTTCAGTCTTGTCTTGATTTAAAAGCAAAAAGTTTAGTCATCCAATTTTTTATGTCCTCAAGACAAGCCTGTAATCTACCCAACCGATTAGGTTCATCAGGGTTAATGGATGAATATAACTGAGTATCGTCAGCATAACAGTGGAAGTTTATCCCATGCTGTCTAATTATTTTACCAATTGGGAGCATATACATAGTAAAAAGAATTGGTCCAAGCACTGAACCCTGTGGTACTCCACAAGTAACCCTGGAGTATGAAGATTATTTGTCATGTACATTTACAAAATGAAATCTGTCAGACAGGTAAGATTTAAACCAGCCTAGCGCTGTTCCTTTGATCCCTACAACATGTTCAAGTCTTTCTAAAAGAACATTGTGATCTACTGTGTCAAAGGCAGCACTGAGATCTAACAAGACTAGAACAGACACAAGATTCTTATCTGAGGCCATGAGAATATCATTTGTAACTCTCACTAATGCAGTTTCAGTGCTGTGATACTCTCTAAAACCAGACTGAAATTCCTCAAACAGAGCATTAGTGTTTAAATGCTCACATACTTGGATGGCCACTATTTTCTCCATGACTTTGGATAAAAATGGAAGGTCAACTTAAAGTTGCGCACATTTTTCCGCTAAGTTTTCTTTCATAAATCCCAAAGTTTGCGTGGAAAGTCGCCTACGCAGTTTTCCGACCCCGTTTTGTGCGTAAGCAAGCTTGATAAATGAGGCCCCAGGTCTGTTGGACTTAGAAAAAAAATTGCTCTGAAATACCTGGCACTGGAGTCTGCACGTCTCAGATCATGAACACAGCTGATTTGTTTCATTTGGTGATGAATCACTCCTGTAGACACTAATGAAGGCTGGGGAGACATTTCTGCTGCACAGCAAGGACATAAGTTTTGCTTTCAGTTCTACTAAACAGACATTAGGGCGTGCTAAAAGCAAGCCAAAACTGCCTAGTTCCCCTTTAAAAGACAAACTGAAACTTAAATGTGGCAGCTGTCAGTAACAATGTAACCGATTTAAACATCAAAACTCTCAACAGACTAAATTTGTCATAAATAATAACAACAATAATGTCACAACTTTGCGTGAGATTTATTATTATTATGGCCAGAACCCGGTGTCATCCACCACAGAGAGGGTTATTTGCTCAGTGTTCTGACGGTCACACTCATACAGACGAGTGAGTGGAGCTGCATTTGACAGTTGATGCTCTGTGTGTTTTTGTGTCGTTTCATGCAGTGAGCCATGAAAACTCGCCTTGCACCGCCCAGAGTTTGTATTTTAAAACTCGTATGAAGTCCACTGTGCTGACACAGTTTTACGAGCTTCCTCCGTGCCGTATTTTTCGCTGCAGTATGCAAACTTTACATCACGTCATAGCTCACGGAGTAAAAGTTTAGCAGATATTCACAGAGATCAGATTCTTCTTCTGGTCGGTGGACTGGAAATAAAAAAAATTGGAACAATTCCGGTAACAACTGACAGTCATTTTCAAATACAACTAACTCCAAACAGAACAACTCCGTAAATGTAAAATGTAAATGACAACCTGCTATGATTGATCTTATTCAACTTTTTTTTTTCTGACGGGGACCACTCCTCTGTGCCGACAGCATTTACAACCTCTGCAACCCAGGAAATCCCCACATGAGCTGAAGATGGTGTGACCAAATATGGTTAATTGAGGATGTTTCTGTATGTAAGTGACTGTGAACGGACATGGGCACCTGGGTACGGACAGGTGGGATTCATCAACAGCCGATTGCAGAGGAACGTGAGGCCACCGAAGGTTTTATAAATCAGGATTTTGACCATTTATACGAATATTCTAAATTTCTTTCATAGGAAGGAATATAGTTATATTTCCACAAAGGTTTGATGGCCTAGGAGTGGACTGGGGACTGGGGACGAAGATTCAGCACTGGAATAATTCCGTCTGTATGGCCAGCAGTCTGAGTTGCTAGCAGAAATCTCTCACGAACTTAGTTCTCCGTGACCTTAACAAGCCACTGGTTGTTACCATGACAACCCCAAATGTGACATTGGAAGCAGTTAGAACATTTCTGTCTTTCTAGGTTTTCTTTGCACTTCAATGTTATTTTCCATTATAACAAAAAAGTATTGAAAATTATTAGAAAATCCTGTGGAATTTCTCTCCTTTTTACTTGCCATAGGCGGTTTTCTCTTTTTTTCTAATCACAGGGTTGATTTATGTGCTCACCCTCGTTCTTTATGTTTTCATTTTGTAGTCATTTTACTTTCATAGCAAACACTCTTGTTTGCAATTTTAATGATGTTTATCATTAATAACATCATTTGACTTAATTAATTTTAGTTGCAGCAGTAGCTCAGGGGGTAAAGCTGGTTGTCTAGTGGTCCAAGGATCGTAGGATCGATCCCAGCTCTCGCGGGGACACAGCCGTTCACTAAACTTGCCTATGTTGGCGGTCAGAGCGAATGGCAGCCTCACTTCCATCAGACCACCCAGCTGTGGTAGCTTATCATGACAGCATGTAAATGTGTGAGTGAGTTTATAATAGAAAGTGCTCTGAGTGTCTAGAAGAGAGCTAAATCAATCTAATATATTGTTAATATAATTTTTATTATTAATAATGTTAATAATTAGCACATTGAGTTGTTTGCTTGACCTCCTCCAACAAACATTTCTGTCTTTTTAATTTTTTATATTTTGTTAAATTTTTTTTGAAAGTCTGCTTCGTTCTTCAGGCTTCCAGCCTCTAATAAATAGATTTCAGCTAAAACAGGACTAACTTCTTCATCCTGCGTCTTTATTAAAAGCCCATGAGGTCAGTGCTCGTTATTCACGTGCCATCTTTAATGGATGGATTTTCCCAGGAGAGGTAAAGTCGTTTCTAACTCGGCTGATGGAGGGATGTTTCATCTTCTAATGGTCTCCAACTGGAGACGTTTAATGATTCAGCACACAGGGACGTCTCTGTTAGAGTCGTACTGTAAGTGTCAGAGGTCCAATTCATCACCCATCTGTAACCGGACGTCAGAGTGGGATCAGAACAGGTCCCAACAGGCAGGTGGGATGGGGTCCTGTCCATCACACTGACACTTGTTTGTGTCTTTGTGCTTCCAGCCGTGCCAGCGGCACCCGTGAACATCTCTGTGACCCAGCTGAGGGCACACTCGGCCATGGTGACCTGGAACATCCCTCAGGGTGACATCGTCATTGGCTACGCCATCTCCCAGCAGGTACGGTGACTCTTCATTGTTTCTGAGCTCGTCCCGGTGCCACTTTTAACTTTACAGGAATCTTGGAGCGCTGCCACGCTCCGGCGGGCGGGGGAGGGCGGAACAGCTTTTCTAATAACTGAATTATAGATTTCTTTGTGATCATCTCTGTCTCACGAGGTTGTTCCTAATTTTGTTTGCAGAACTTTTTGTAAAACGCTGTGTCACTCACGAGGTCTGCAGGCAGCACTTTAGGAAACACTCTGAAAAGTTTGGGATGTCTCAGGAGAACCTGCCTATTAAACCTTTAAATGGCTTAAAGGCTTGTTAATGTTAAGGCTGCAGGTTGACGGAGTACAAACTAATAATAATAAAGAAGAAAAATCTCCTCAGTCAAACATATAACCCAGCTCAGACCTTTCTGGATCTAATTAGCAGGAAAAACTGAGCTGTTATTGCATCTTAAACCCGTTAAAACAGGCCGGGTTGGGTTCTGTCAGCAGACCAACACAGATCTTTATCCACCTAATGAGGGTGAACTGTGCTGTTCTTCAGCAATGAGTTAAAAAAACAGTTAATAGTAAAAATAAAATATAAACATGAGACTGAAGGTGATGGTTTTGTTACCTTTTATATGGCAAGAGGTCATATTTGATCATTTTTACAGCCTAAACCTTAAATTTTGTTTTAATTTAGAACTTTTCCAGAGGAAATGAGCTAAAAAGGTTTGAATTAAATCAAAATTGATAATCAAAGAGAAATTAAACTAAAAAGTTTTGGTTTTCTTTACAGGATTACATTTATTTCTAATATGTTAGGTATGCATATAATAAAGGATGTCCAATATTATTGGTCTACTATTAATATTGGTCAATATTGGCATTAAAGGGAAAATGTGTAGTTTTTACTGTTAATTTCATTGAAAAGTGGTTGAAAATTAATAAAATGATGTCCTGTTGCTGGAAAAATATTGGCGGCTTCGTAACGTACAACCATAAAAACGGGATCTAAGGTACATAGGGCGTGGGTCTAGCATATTTGGGGGAGGTCCTTATTAGACACTATGTTTCCTTCTTGCCGGCTCGGGGTCCTGCGCCTGTTGATGACGTTACGTTATTACGTTCAAAAACATTTAGCTAGTAAGAAACATGAATTTAATAACAAAACTGCTAAACTCTTTCCAAAACCTATGTGAAAGACAATAATGGAAAAAGAGATGCAATATATTTTGGCCAAGTGGTACTACCGTAGTATGTTGACGTAATCGGCAGGCGCAGGACCCCGAGCAGATCCCGAAACGACAGCGCCAGAAAACTAGATTCAGTGTTGCTCTCTTTCGATTGGATTAACTGAAGGACCATCGGAGTCTTGCAGAGGTGCATCATGCTTTCTGCTCCACAGGAAACAACATTTGCCATAATCTGTTTTAAACTAGCGACAGGCACGGTTAGCGATGGGTACCGAATTCGGTACTTTTTAAGGTACTGACCGAATTCCATAGTACCGACTGAGCACCGATTCACGTCATTTGAAACGGTGCCTCGTTTCGGTACCCGTCCTTCATAACGAGAACGTTCCTAGACAGCTGCGCATGCGCAAGAGCGTTACGTTGGTCGCTGCAAGCCAGTTGTAAACAGAGCAGCATGGTAGAAAGAACGCACGCTAAAGCTTGGGTCCACTTCACTAAATGTGATGGGTAACTGGGTGATGATGAAACCAGTGACAACGATCTAAGTGAGACATCCTCATCTTAATCTGCTCCGGTAGGTAAATAAAATGTTGACATGTTAGCTTCCGTTTCGCTAATGGTGTGTGCGCTTTCTCCTCGGAACTCCGAATTTCCGACTAGAACATGAACGCGCTCTAAAGTTTGGCTTCACTTTACTAAATGCACTTTACTAAAAGTAAATTTAGTTCACAGTAAAGACGTTTGCTTCAGTTTAATTATCAGCTTATAAAACTACAAGGACGATGTTAAAATACAAACAGTTGTATGTTATTTATCGTGATATTTGTCAAATATGGTTATATATTGAGAAAATTATGTATTTAATTATAAAAGAGAATTAAAATATTAAACACTCAAAAGTATCGAAAATTGGTACCGTTAAGTACCGGTATTGATTCCTAGGCACCGGGAATTAGTACCGAATCGATTCAAATGTCAAAGGTACCCATCCCTAGTCACCGTTAGGATTTGGTGTGAAACTACCCTAAAAGTGTAAGTATGTATTGTCCTCTAGCGCCAGGAAACTACACACTGTAATTTTAAACTTTAATATCGGAAATGATCAGTCACTCTGAGTTTTTCATGCAGGCTGACCATGAAAATAGTTCAATTCAATTCAATTCAAGTTTATTTATATAGCGCCAAATCACGACAAGAGTCGTCTCAAGGCACTTCACATAAAAAAGTCTCCTACACCTATCTCCTGCATTAGCGTCTGATAAAAAACAGGCGGTGAAACTCTAGGATTAGAAAATCCTGACGGATCTACGTCACACCGTCACTTAACATTCATGGACTCACCCATCTTGACACGTGACGGGGAAGGCTGTTGATGTTTTAGCATCCAGGTAACAGCAGAGGACGTCTCAGCTAATAGAAGCTAACTGTTAGCATTAGCAACACCACCACACAGCAGAACTCCTCCAGGATTGTGCTATTTGTGGAGATAAATCAACATTGCAGAGCAAATTGAGTCAGCGGTAAAGTTGTGTTGCTGTTCGCCAATCAGAGGTGAGATGTCCACATATCATGAAATAAGACTCCAAATCCTGCCGTCTGATGCTCATTTCTGTTGTAGCTCACTTCAAGTTCCTGGAACAGATGCACAGGAGCTATTTTTCCCCAAAGAACGACTTACAAGGCATCCGTTCTTACTAGAGAGCCTCGCAAATATATTAAAAATATGCAGTAAAGGACCTCTTTAATTCACTTATTTACCAATTTTAACAAACTTGGATGATCTTAATTCTAAAATTAGGTCTGATTGAATCCAGTCTGAGAGCATTATTTATTTTTTTAAGTAAAGCATTAGCCTGTCTGAAGTGATAACATTGTGATTTCCTGATGAATATAAAGCTTGTAGAAGCAGGGCATCCCAGCCCCACATCATGGTAGAACCTCTGCTGTGCTTTACTGTAAGAGGCCTAGGATTCAACTCCCTAAAATCTGCATAAGTTTAAAACCCAGAATGACTTAAATGTGAAGGATCAAATCCATGATTTTTGTCTTGCTTCACGATAGACACCTCGAACAATTTAACCCTCTAACTGGTTTAAAGGGGCATTATGGAAGTTTGACAGCCAAAACATGTATAGAAATAATAAATGTCTTCTTCATACTTTCTCCTGCAATGCCCTGGTCCTGTAGAATGAGCCCTGGCATTTTTACTGTGATTGCCTGTTTTTCTGTAAAATCACAGAAAAAGAGAGATGCTCGGGTCGAGCAGGCTGCTTCATGCGCGTTCACGCTCAGACATCACCCGTAGCATTTGCTATCCGTAGCTTTAGCAGCAGAGAGAGAGGCAGTGCCATTTGCTGATGTGGCCCCCAGATTCTGGACCTCTCTCCCCCTGAGCCTGAGATCAGTGGACTCAGTGGTCTCCTTTAAAAAGCAGCTGAAGACTCACCTGTTCAAGCTGGCTTTTGTATGACCTTCTTCACCTCTCTCCCTTTATTCTGCTCTCCCCACCTATTCCACCTTCCTCAGGATCCACTGATTTCCCTCTTTCCTGTTCCCTCTCTCTCTTTCTTTACATTTTTTCTTTTAAATCCCAATCGCCTATTTTTGCTTATTTTAAATATATTTTTAAACATTTTCTAAATGCTTTTTATAGTTTTACATTTTTTTGTTTTTGTGAAGCGCCTCGTGATTTAAGAGGCGCTATAGAAATGATATTTTCTTCTTCTTCTTCTTTGTCGCTGTTCCTAACGCCTAGTGACAAAGCTAGCTACATTTCTGAGGACCCTTAGCTACTTTCTGGAGAACTTTCTTCTAGATATTTCCTGCAAATTAGCAACAAAATAGACATTTTTGCTCCGAACCGTTCTTTGAACGTTGTTTCAGCTGTCATCAAGGATATAAATGTTACAGATACAAAAGACGTCACTGGTGCTATAGCTCACCTAGTAAGATGTCGGACTCTCGTGCAGAAGAACTGGGTTTGATTCTGGGTGTGAACATAGTTTATTTAGAGTTTCTTTTTTACATTAATGGTATATTTGTTTACAGTAAGATGCCCAAATTTTTATTTGAGACTCGCCGAACGGCATTGAATTCACAGATAAAAAAGATGTGGGTTCAACTCTCATTTTGGAACAATTTTTCAAGCAAGGGAAGGGAATGATCTGAGCATGCAGGAGGACTGACCCATCTTAAACCTTTGTCGGCTGTGCTGAAGAGAAAGGTACAGAACCAAATTATTTAATTAATTAGCTGCACGTTCTCCTGTCCTCTTTCCTCCAGGCCACACACACACACACACACACACACACACACACACACACACAAGGGACTGTCTCAGCTGTTATTTTCGTTAAGGAGTGTGCACGTACAGCATGCGCGCCTCGTGCACAGGCCTACTATTGAAACTGTCGTTATGCTTTTGGCCTGAGGGGGCAATCGCGAGCATAAAAATTCAAAAGTCTGTAAAGTCCCTTTAAATGAATGAAGCTGCACTGCAGTTTTTCAGAGCTTCACGTTGATTCTGCTGTTCCATCACCTCATCCGTTTCCTCAGCCTCACATCTCCCACAATCAGGGCTGCTAACTCAGCTTGCCTCATTCAATCAGTTTTCACCACCTACGGTTTTGGCAGTCAGAGCATCGGACATTAGCTGAGCTCTGAGTGGGAGCCGTCTCCATTAGCGGTAATGATTTGGCTCATACTTGTCTGAACAGCAAGAACATCTACGGCGGCGGCGATGCCAAACATCCTCTGACTCTTATTCCTGTGAGTCGCCTCTGGTCTGACGCAGAGTCCAACAAGCTGAAGAAAACACTAGAAAAGAAGGTAAAACATCTGCTGTAAGCTCAGAAAGCACTTATGTAAAAGTCAGAGTGAAATAATAACGGAGCAGAGCTGATGGGAGCAGGAGGATGCAGCAGGTTTCATCTGTTGAGCTCTTTTCTTTCTGCTGTTAGTCATCAGGAGCAGCAGAAGCTTTTACAAAAGGGCAGAGCTGCTGTTATACAAGAGGCTGCTCCGTCAGTCAAAGCTTTTGTTCTCTAAGAAAACTCCAGTTTCTTGTTCGGATGGGTCTCACATACGAGCTCCTCGTATGGGGTAGTTTCACCTGGCGTTGATGACGAGCTCAACCGTCTGAATTAGGGCGAGTGAACAATCTCTTCTCCCGTCTGAAGCAGGAAATCCCACAGCGCCGGCAAACAGGAAGTAACCCAGTTTAAAACTGTGCTTCTGAGACTCCCACAGAGCCTGATTCCTACACCTCACACCGTCAGAAGGGCAATGTTTGTCAATTAAACCCACGCTCGAGGCGCGTTGGGAGGGTTTTAATCTGCTACTTTACAGAGATTCTATTTGTGACAAGAAATCTATGAAGTTTGTTTATCTGGTGCTCCTTTTAAAATAATCACATATCCAGAGTTTACCGGTGTTTACCTGAAGACATTCAGGTCACGTTTCACCGAGGATACAACCTGTTCTGTACCATCCGGAGCTATAAATAACTCTACAGCAAAGTGCACACAGTAGGGTTCAGCCTCTGTGGGCTGTGAGTGATGGGAGACTAGATATGCTGCCAGCCAGTTATTGAAGATAAAGAAGCATGTTTTAGCCTTTAATCATGTTACCGTTTGGCCCTGAGTCACAATGCTAATCAACCCTTTGAAAGCGATATGATTAAGGCTGATAATCACGACTTTAATCATAATACAAATCTGCTTTTAATCTTCAAATAATTCGTCTTTAATTGCAAAATGATCCAACCTTTCATTGTGAAACAATTCAGTCCATAAAGGGGCGTTATATAAGTTTGACAGCCAAAACATGTATAGAAATAATAAATGTCTTCTTCATACATTCTCCTGCAATGCCCTGGTCCTGTAGAATGAGCCCTGGCATTTTTACTGTGATTGCCTGTTTTTCTGTAAAATCACAGAAAAAGAGAGATGCTCGGGTCGAGCAGGCTGCTTCACGCGCGTTCACGCTCAGGCATAGCCCGTAGCATTTGCTATCCGTAGCTTTAGCAGCAGAGAGAGAGGCAGTGCCACTTTGTCGCTGTTCCTAACGCCTAGTGACAAAGCTAGCTACATTTCTGAGGACCCTTAGCTACTTTCTGTAGAACTTTCTTCTAGATATTTCCTGCAAATTAGCAACAAAATAGCCATTTTCGCTCCAAACCGTTCTTTGAACGTTGTTTCAGCTGTCATCAAGGATATAAATGTTACAGATACCAAGGACATCACTGGTGCTTTAGCTCACCTAGTAAGACATCGGACTCTCGTGCTGAAGACCTGGGTGCGATTCTAGATGTAAAAATAGTTTACTTGAGAGTTTCTTTTTTACATTAATGGTATATTTTTTACAGTAAGATGCCCAAATTTGTATTTGAGACTCGCCGAACGGCATTGAATTCGCAGATAAAAAAGATGTGGGTTCAACTTTCATTTTGGAACAATTTTTCAAGCAAGAGAAGGGAATGATCTGAGCATGCAGGAGGACTGACCCATCATAAACCTTTGTTGGCTGTGCTGAAGAGAAAGGTACAGAACCAAATTATTTAATTAATTAGCTGCGTGTTCTCCTGTCCTCTGTCCTCTGGGCCACACACACACACACACACACACACACACACACAATGGACTGTCTCAGCTGTTATTTTCCTTAAGGAGTGTGCACGTACAGCATGCGCGCCTCGTGCACGAGCCTACTATTGAAGCTGCCGTTACGCTTTTGGCCTGAGGGGGCAATCGCGAGCATAAAAATTCAAAACTCCGTAAAGTCCCTTCAAAGTGGCAGTGTGTAGTTTCCTGGCACTAGGGGGGTATTATACATTTCAGGGTAGTTTTACATCATATCGTCGTGACTGTCATTAGTTTAAAAAAAATATGGTAAATGTTGTTACCTGTGGAGCAGAAAGCATGCAACCTCAGTGTGACTCTTCAGACTTCGATGGTCCTTGAGTTAATTCCATCAAGTCACACTACGGCAACACCACTCGGCCAAAATATATTGCATCTCGTTTTTTGATTCTGTTCTTTCACAAATGTTTTGGAAATAGTTTAGCAGTTTGTTGTTAAACTCATGGTCCTTAATGCCTAAATGTTTTCTTTGTAATTTGTTTTTTAAAGACTATTTGTAAAAGGTTTTGAATGCATTTACATAATTAGCAGCTCCTTTCTGTTTGCATGAATGAGGAATTCTATATATTTCATTAGGTCTTATATAAATAAAGCTATTTATTCATATAAAATGTTGTATACTTGTAATTTGTTCAATAAAGTTCTTTTAAATGTTGCCCCATTTCATCAAAATCACTCAAAAAATCAGTTTGTCAACTGATATTTTTGCTTGTGTTTTACATTTCATTTGGCATTAAAAGCATGTTTTCCTGAAATTTTTTTTGGTTCAAACAGGAAGTCAAACCAAGACAGAAGAGGCAGGCCGGTACATTTAACAAAATAAAAGAAATGTTTCAAAATAAAACTCGGTGATTGATAAACAAAATCATTTTTGTGTAACTAAACAGACTAGAGAGATGAAAATGAACAAACACTCACACACACACACACACACACTCCTGCGGAGAAATATGGCGTTTCCATAATTTTCAATGTAGTTTTTACTGCAAAAGATGAATTTAATAAATGTGAATACAAACAAATACACTGCAGCAGGATCAGCACAGTCTCTGATATCAACAAGCGAAGCAAACTGGTTACACATACACACACACACACACACACACACACACACACACACACACACACACACACACACACACACACAGCAAGAGGGTGGGGTGGGGGGTTTGGAAAACAGTAGGCGTGAGCAGAGGAGCAGACAGCGCACGAATTTCGTGAGCAATCCTCTTCGCGGCGCTTCGCAGCTGGTGTGTTTAGGCTGCTGCCCTCACGACCCGACCCCAGATAAGCAAAGTAAAACAGATGGATGATTTGGCCTTTAGTCATAATTTTATTCAGCCTTAAACCACAATAAAATCTGGCCTTTTATTAGAAAAACGTTTGGCTTCGAATCATGACACGATTGTGCCTTCAATCATAAATATATTAGTCCTTTAATCATGAAATGATTATGTATACAAATATGTTCTCAGTTCCTTTTCTAAAAACATGGTAAATTTTACTTTGATGACTTAAAGATCATCATAACATTACAGATGATGCAGTGTTTGGGAAACATAACTGTCATTACAGGTAGGGTTGGGCGTTGTTTGATTTTGAACGATTCTGATTCCTCGTTTCGATTCCGGTTCCTATCTATTCCCGATTCCGATTCTTTGAAGACATGACATGTTTCACATGAGCCAGCTATCCACAGGTCCTACTTGATGAAATAATCTTAACTTCAACATGAATTTTAACTCTATGAACAACAACATCGCCTTCATTTAGACAAAAACATGTTTTGGAGAAAAAAAGAAAAAGACTTGCAGCACAACCAGTGTGTTTGTTTCTGACCACAACCAAAGTCTGGAAGAAGCCTCTGGGACGAGAGGCTAAATATCTCCAACATATCCAGAAACGTCCAGCTATTTTCAGCTAAAACTCTCAGGATGATCATGTCCAGGATGACGGAGAACTACACCTCCATGCTGCAGCAGCATTCAGTCAGAACAGGAAGTGAAACTTAAACGTAGCTGCTGTCAGTAACAATCTAACAGATTTTAAACATTAAAACTCAACAGAAATAGTTCAGAAAGGAAATTAAAATGTTCACAACTGTGTGTGTGATTTATTATTATTATTATTATAATAAAGTGTTGGTGAGCGGCTGCATCTGACTGCTGATGCTCCGTGTGTGTTGTTATTTCTGCAGTGAGACAAACTCACCTCACACCGTCCAGAGTTTGTTCTTTAAAGCTTCTGTTAAATCCACCGTGTTGACGTATTTAACAAGTTTCCTCTACGCTGCAGGAGTTAAAGTTTACATCACAGAGTAAAAGTTCGGCAGACGCGTTTGTTTATATCTGGGTGGGCCGGACTCGGTGCTGCACACAGACAGCTGGTGTGATCAGCTCTGAAAAGCGTTGATCACAATTTGCTGATGACGTTTATTTTTCACGGAGATTCGCCGCGGATTCCTCTGCCGGTTGGCATTCTAGGAATCGAAACTAGGAATCGAAATAAAAAACTTCGAACGATTCCGGGAAAAACTAACAGTTGGAACCGGTTCCAGTCGATGCTCGATGCCCAACCGTAATTACCAAAGTCAAACATGTGGACCTACCTGCTTCCTCTCTTAAAGTCTCTTTCCGGAGTATTTCTCTTATCTGATGGCACCATCTAGTGGCTGAAAAGCACATCACACTCCTTCCATTTTTTTAAGATGGCGACTTAACGTTTCTGTTCAGAAATGTGCTTCTGTAGCCGACAAACAACTAAAACACGTTGTTTCACGAGTATTACTCTCATGTAGGGCTGCAACAAACGATTATTTGGATAATCGATTAATCGGATGGGGTCTCGACACGATTAATCGATTAATCGGATTACATAGGGACATTTTTAAAAACTGCTAGGGAAACGTTATTTTTCTCCTTCCTTCACTTTATTAAACACAACATTATTAGAAAACAGTTCAATAGCAGAAAAACAACATGCCATCACCTAAATTGTCTTATAAGGTGTATAGACAGAGACCCTAAGCTACACCTATCTGTGACCTAAAATGCTTGGTCCAAGTTAAACAGCTTAAAGAGCAAGTCAACCCCTACCAGAGTCTAACTCCACTCCCGCTTCATGTTTGAAAAATGCAACAAATGCTGTTGCCTGGCAGACCGAGAGGGCGGAGCTGCTAACAAATACACACACACTCAGGCTCACGACAGCGTTGTGACATCATAATGTACCAGTTTACATCATAGCATATTTCTTAGCCAATAGCGGTGGCAGATTTAAATTAAAATACAGTGCAGAGTTTTTACCTGACAACCGCACAACACTGCCAGTTTTAGGCAGAATATTTAAATTTTAACTAAGATGCACTGAAGTGCCAAATTATTGACGACACGTGTCTGCAGCACGATTAGATACTCGTTTATTTAGTTTATCAGCAAAAAAAAGTTTATTTGGGGGTGACTTGCTCTTTAAGGGCAATTCTCATCTGTTTTATTTGATCTCATCTGTAGACATTTATTATAATTGGGGATGTCAAACAACTAATTTTTAAATGTAATTAAACATAGGCTGTGAATTAATCAAAATTAATCACTATTTCCAAAAATGACTGAAAAATACCAAATAAAACAAAAGTAAATGAATGCCATCCTCCTTGTGATGATGCCCTGGGCAACTGCCATAAAGTCACATCAAGAAATGTTGCTGATCATTCCAATGATCCCAAATAGATTCACATTAGGCCACATGAAAGCAACTGAACCCAAAAATATATTAACCAGTATATAACTGCACTCTCACACAACACGCCTGCAGCAACAGTTAGGACGCCTCCCTCCCTTTTAAAAGCGTTTTCGCTTCTGAGGACATTGTGGTTGTAAAACCACATGTTAGTAGTCTGGCCCCAGTGTGATCAACCAGTTTAGCGTTGCGCTTACAATTTTATAGACTTTTTTTAACGAGCTTAGGGCATGTCTAGCGTGTGTAATAATCCGGGGCTTGGGTGAATCACTTTTGAAAAGTTTTTAACTTACCCGGACACCGAGCTCTCTCCTTCCTCGCTGATGATTCTGACATGCTTGCGTTTAAGACGCTGCATCATCACCATAGTCTCCCCGTGCCATGCTAAGTCTGACCTACAAACGTCGCATGTCTTCGCCTGATTTAACT
Organism: Nothobranchius furzeri; assembly: GCF_043380555.1. Classification (NCBI taxonomy): domain Eukaryota; kingdom Metazoa; phylum Chordata; class Actinopteri; order Cyprinodontiformes; family Nothobranchiidae; genus Nothobranchius; species Nothobranchius furzeri. The sequence continues at coordinate 86,286,536 of NC_091743.1, forward strand.
GAAAATGCTCCCAAACTTTAGAAGTTTTTACTTTTTTGGGGTCTCGCTGCTTCTGCCATGTTCCTCTTACAAACACCTGCCGGCTCTCCACCGGTCTGCGCGCAACGGCGGGCGGGAGGGGAGGGGGCTTTTGGAAGAGTTGCGCAACACAACGAAACGATGACGCAATTCGTTGCCAACGCTTTTAGTAATCGATTTTCATCGAATTTATCGATTCGTTGTTGCAGCCCTACTCTCATGTCATGTTGTGTTCTCATATATTTATATTTTAAAGACTTACTTGTCTGTGAAAAGTTCATCAAGTCTGCATCAGCCGAGTTATTCCTTAAATTTGAAGCAAGTAAGCGGTAGTCTAACGCTATTGGTTAGTTCTGGTCGGCACTCAGTTTCGCCACGGAGCTCTGCGGGGCAGGGGGCGTGCTTTTTTAAAAAGACATATTGCTTACATTATATCACAGTACATGATAAGATCATCACTTTTACTGATTTCTGACAAATCATACATAATTTCTGAAAGGGGAAAACTCCGGAAAGATACTTTTAAGTGTCCAAAATGAAATGAACTTCCTGAAAACCACAAACTAAAGACTGTCAGACGGTCTCTGATCTGCAGCAGCCTTCAGGAACACTTCTGAGCATTTTGATTGATCTGCATGCCAGAAGTTTTCAGCAGCTGTATTATAAATGCAAGGTAACTCTTATTATCGTAACATTTGTGCAGAACTGAAACAAACAAAGACATTTTGCCCTTAACAGTAGCTTATTAGACAACAAACAGCATTCAAAACCTAGCTTGTTCTCTAAATTCACTGTAACAGCTTTAAAGGAACATTCACATTAGGCTACAACATCAATCACAATAACCCCTTATCGATCATTTCAATATTCAGACATATTTTCATAATGATTCCTAATAATTATATGATGAGCTCTAATAATTTAGTGATTTAAAATGTTCTGTCTAAACCTCATGGTTGCACAGCATTTTGCAGAAAATCACATTGATGGGTCTTTAAAAATATTATAATATGTAAAAGTCAGAGGTCACTAACAAACCCACTTTTATCTAGACACAGATCTGAAGCCCGCGAGGACGTTGTTCTATGGTTCAAAAACGTCCTGCGTGAGACTCTCTCATGTCTGCCAGTTTGGCGTGGCTCAAAGGTTTTCGCGAACACTGATCAATGATGCATTATGTGATTAAGTATACTTTTTCCCCTCTGTGCCCTGACATCCTAGCAGCACAATAATTAAATTAATTGGCAGACTCTTATAACTCCTGAGAATATGTTATGATTACCCTCGTCGCCTGTAACCCTGCTGGAGGAGCCAAACCAACTGCTCTGATTCAGACGTCTGTGGAGCGTCCAGCTTACTGCCAGACATTCGTTTATTGGCTTTACCTCAGATGTGACCACTTTACAGACACATTTATTGGCTGGGAAAACAGAGTTTCTGCTGGCCAGTAGAAGAAGGTTTTGTGAAGATTAACAACGTGCTTACCAAGCAGAAGGGTGCTTTCCTATCTAAATGTCATATAAAAAGACATCTTATTCACTTTGCAGTGCTGAGTAAGCAGAAAGCTTTTGGATTTAGTTTTATTCTGCTGACTGTTCACGGGAACCATCTTTGTTATCCTGTTTTATTTTTTCTCTGGGAGCTGTGAGGCTTTCTGGGAATCAGACATTTTCAGATCTTTGCTTTTTCATAGCCCAGTACAGGCGAAAGGGTATGGAAAATTTCTGTATCTCAATTATTAGAGATTAAATTTTGTTACATTTAGAAAAATATGGCAAAATGTACTGGGGGGGTTTACTGGGTTATTTTTCTTTTAAAATAGTTGTTTTTCATTAATATTTTTATTTTTTATTATTACTATAATTGGTTTGGTCTCATTTTTATCACATAAAATGTGTCAATTTCAGTGAGAAACCTCTAAAACCTGCTGTTTAATAACAGTAGTCTGCAAGACAAATAAATGATGCACCCAGCATCAGGTAGGTTGTGTTTGAGTGGAGAGGAGACCATCACAGGCGGCGTATCACAGCAGGTGTATCACAGCCGGCGTATCAAAGACATTGTATGACAGATGGCGTATCACAGGCAGCGTATCACAGCCCGCATATTACAGGCGGCGTATCACAGCCGGCGTATTACAGGCGGCATTTTACAGGCAGCGTATTACAGACAGTGTATCACAGCCGGCGTATCACAGACATTGTATTACAGATGGCATTTTACAGACGGCATGTCACAGGCAGCGTATCACAGCCAGGGGAACACAGACATTGTATTACAGGCGGCGTATCACGGCCATCATATCACAGGCAGCGTATCACAGGCGGCATATCAAAGGAGGCGTATTACAGGAGGCATATTACAGGCGGTGTATTACAGGTGGCGTATTGCAGGCGGCGTATCACAGCCAGCGTATCACAGGCGGCGTATTACAGGCGGTGTATCACAGGCGGCGTATTACAGGCGGCGTATTACAAGCGGCGAATCACAGCCGGCGTATTACAGACTGTGTATCACAGCCGGCGTATCACAGGCAGCGCATTACAGACTGTGTATCACAGCCGGCGTATCACAGACATTGTATTACAGATGGCATTTTACAGACGGCATGTCACAGGCAGCGTATCACAGCCAGGGGAACACAGACATTGTATTACAGGCGGCGTATCACGGCCATCATATCACAGGCAGCGTAGCACAGGCGGCATATCAAAGGAGGCGTATTACAGGAGGCATATTACAGGCGGTGTATTACAGGTGGCGTATTGCAGGCGGCGTATCACAGCCAGCGTATCACAGGCGGCGTATTACAGGCGGTGTATCACAGGCGGCGTATTACAGGCGGCGTATTACAAGCGGCGAATCACAGGCGGCGTATTACAGGCGGTGTATTACAGGCGGTGTATTACTGGTGGCGTATTACAGGTGGCGTATTGCAGGTGGCGTATTACAGGCAGCATATTACAGACGGTGTATTACAGGCGGTGTATTACTGGTGGCGTATTACAGGTGGCGTATTGCAGGTGGCATATTACAGGCAGCATATTACAGGCGGTGTATTACAGGTGGTGATTACTGGTGGCGTATTACAGGCGGCATATCACAGGCGGCATATCACAGACATTGTATCACAAGCGGCGTATCACAGACATTGTATTACAGCCAGCGTATCACAGGAGGTGTATTACAGGCGGCGTATTACAGGCGGCGTATTACAGGCAGTGTATTACAGGTGGCGTATTGCAGGCGTCGTATTACAGGCAGCGTATTACAGACGGTGTATCACAGCCGGCGTATCACAGACATTGTATCACAGGCGGCGTATCACGGCCATCGTATCACAGGCGGCGTATCACGGCCATCGTATCACGGCCATCGTATCACAGGCGGCGTATCACAGACATTGTATTACAGGCGGCGTATTACAGGCAGCATATTACAGACGGTGTATCACAGCCGACGTATCACAGGCGGCGTATCACAGACATTGTATTACAGCCAGCGGATCACAGGAGGTGTATTACAGGCGGCGTATTACAGGTTGTGTATTATAGGTGGCGTACTGCAGGCGTCGTATTACAGGCAGCGTATTACAGACGGTGTATCACAGCCGGCGTATCACATACATTGTATCACAGGCGGCGTATCACGGCCATCGTATCACAGGCGGCGTATCACGGCCATCGTATCACAGGCGGCGTATCACAGACATTGTATTACAGGCGGCGTATTACAGGCAGCATATTACAGACGGTGTATCACAGCCGGCGTATCACAGGCGGCGTATCACAGACATTGTATTACAGCCAGCGGATCACAGGAGGTGTATTACAGGCGGCGTATTACAGGTGGTGTATTACAGGTGGCGTATTGCAGGCGTCGTATTACAGGCAGCGTATTACAGAAGGTGTATCACAGCCGGCGGATCACAGACATTGTATCACAGGCGGCGTATCACGGCCATCGTATCACAGGCGGCGTATCACAGACATTGTATTACAGGCGGCGTATTACAGGCGGCATATTACAGGCAGCATATTACAGGCAGCGTATTACAGACGGCGTATCACAGACGGCATATTACAAGTGGCGTATTACAGGCGGCGTATTATAGGCGGCGTATTACAGGCGGTGTATTACAGGCGCCGTATTACAGGCGGCGTATTACAGGCGGCATATTACAGGCAGCATATTACAGGCAGCGTATTACAGGCGGCGTATCACAGACGGCATATTACAAGTGGCGTATTACAGGCGCCGTATTACAGGCGGCGTATTACAGGCGGCGGATCACAGGCGGTGGATCACGGACAGGATTCGACTTACACGGGAGCTAAGGGGAGCCCAGCTGACCTGAAAGGGTGACAGGCTCCCCTGGAAGCCCTACACTTCACCTCAAGTCACTGGCACGGCAGGTGTCAGTACCAGATCAGCTCGGGGTCCTGCGTCTGCCAAATACGCCATAGTAGATGATTGGCTGAGCCTTACGGAAGTTACGATACCACGTTTGTAAAAGTTACGTTAGCACGTTGACAATGATGATTGTGATTGGTCAGAACAAATACACGGTTGTAGTCTTGGCGGCTGTAGTCCTGTAGTCCCAAAATCAACACTTTTTGATGAAAATGTTAGAATTTTCAAAGGACATTTAAAATAAAAGCAAAGATATCAACTGATAAACGGTGACCCTCAAAAGCTCTTGATTTTGATTAAATGGGTCTATATAAAATAAAATAACTTTATTGAAAAGACAGTAAGCAACATTTTGACTGAATGCATGTATTTACATAACTAAGGAAATATACAGACAAATTCCACATTAATACAAACAGATATGGCTTCACATATAAGAACTGTTGTCTATTTTGGCAGTCTGATGTTGGTCTTACTATATGCAGTTTCACATTCTTTACAAAACAAAAATAATATGGTGCTTTATTCACAAGTTACAATTTTAAAGAAAACATTTAGGTGTAACAAAGAATTTATTAACACAACTGCTGATATCTTTCCAAAACTTGTAAAAAGCTGAGTGAATTGGCCGTGATGTGATGTCATCAGCAGGCGCCGGACCCCGAGCAAATCTGCTACCGACACCGGGCACGGCAGCGCGCACTCCATTTTTGCATCTGTAGATCCATTTGATCTGCTTAGTTAAAAAGTTTCTCACGAGTTGTAAAAGGAGGAAGCCAGGCAGCAGTTGTGCTGTAGGGTTGAGAGGAGATGCAGGAAGATCAGAGACAGACAGGACAGGAAAATAGTCAAATTAAAAAATAAGAAAACAAAACTAAGTGTTTGAAAAGGAAAATGTAAGATTTATCCACACGTTTTTAACTTTCCAAAGCAATAATTTATAAGCATGTAGTATTTTTAGATTTGATACAATTCACACCCAGGGCCATTTCTAGGCATTTCGGGGGCCAAGGCAAGAATATTTGCATGGTGACGCAGTGGTTAGCACTGTTGCCTCGCAGCACGAAGGTTGCAGGTTCGGAACGCGGCTGCGGCCTTTCTGTGTGGAGTTGCGTGTTCTCTCCATGCATGCGTGGGTTTCCTCCGGGTACTCCGGTTTCCCCCACAGATCACAACATGCCCTATAGTAGGGATGAGCCGTATCCGGTACAGATAAAGCGTTTTTGACGAGTACGAGCATGCAATGAGTATAACTCGTAAATATCTGTAATCGTGCTGAAGGAAAATCCTCATTGGGTAAGTGACTGTCTTCTCGCTCTGTGATTGGCCAGTCAAATAGAGCGCCTGCCCCTCCCTACACACAAAACTCTGCAGCCGGGAGCTCACAGCTCAGTCTGCGTACGGTCCTTACACACACACACACAGACAGTAACAGCTCTCTGTGCTTGCTTCACTGTTCACGTTTCTTCAGTACTTCCTAGGTTTCCTTCGGTTTGCTTCTTTTAAAGTTACTTTAAAGTTACTTTAGTCGTAACGTACGTGGTGCATTTAACAAGACAGAGCTGAAAACGGCTCGTGCTGCGTCAGTCACTGCCTCCGCTCCGGTCGGGTTTTTATTTCCTCTCTCTCTTTCTCCTCTTCCTCAGGATCCGCTCCCTCTTTCCTATTCACTCTCTCTCTTTCTTTACATTTTTAATCACAATTGTCTATTTTTTGCTCATTTTAAATATATTTTAATCATTTTCTAAATTCTTTTTTCTATTTTACATGTTTTGTTTTTGTGAAGCGCCCCGTGATTTTTATCTTGAGAGGCGCTATAGAAAAGATCTTTTCTTCTCTCTCTCTCTTAATTCATGCACTTAAATATTAATGTTCTGATTTTATTGAAAAACTTGTTCTGTAATAGTTCCTTTACTATTGTGATCAAAAACATTTCATCTCAACTCTGAGGCTGCTCTGTAAATAGTTTTCAAATAAACGATACACATAGCAACTTCTGATCAGACTTAAAATAACGTCTTGATGTAAACCACACCCACTTCCGGTTAAACCACACCCACTTCCGGGTTAGGACACGCCCACTCCCGAGTACAGATACAGATCATTTAGATGGTTGAACAGATACAGATACAGATAGTGGTGTACTCGCTCATCCCTACCCTATAAGTTATTAAAAAAAATAATAATTGTAAGTCGCTTTGGATAAAAGCGTTTAATAAATGAATAAACATAAACATATTTGCTGAAGAGATTTCAGGTCTAATTTCTTCAGATTTAATGAGGATTCACTTTTTGAAAAAAATTTGTGTTTTTAGTTACCAAATTACTTAGAAATACATTTTTGTGAATCTTTGCTTTGTTTACCAAACCAAAAGTATCATTTAAAAATCCATTCACCTGCTTTACAAACAAAGCTTCTCTCTACACCTGACCTCAGTAATGGAATTATTAAATTATTAAAAACAAAAGAAGACCTAAACCTAAAGCTGATAGGTATTATTACATTTTTCTTTAGACGTGTGTTTTTTTTCTCCCACTTAAACCTGCAGACGCTGTGTCAGCCTGCATGTGGCTGAGCAGCTACAACCACGATGCGTTCACTCGACCAGAGAAAGAAAGAATTGGATCTGCCCTTCGTCAGTCAAGCTGAAAATCATCTGATTGCAGCTGAAGCATCTCTTATTAAAAACCCACAGCATCTTCTGAAAGCAGCTGTAGTGAAATTCATGGTTTCTGCTGCATTTCTGGTTCATTTCTGTTTTGGGGCGACGGTGGCACAGGAGTTAAGTGCTCGCCCCGTAATCTGAAGGTTGCAGGTTCGAGCCCTGCTCAGTCTGTCGCTGTCGTTGTGTCCTTGGGCAAGACACTTAACCCACGTTGCCTGCTGGTGGTGGTCGGAGGGACCGGTGGCGCCAGTGCTCGGCAGCCTCGCCTCTGTCAGTGCGCCCCAGGGCAGCTGTGGCTACATTGTAGCTCATCCCCACCAGTGTGTGAATGTGTGTGAAAGGGTGAATGACTGATTGCGTTGTAAAGCGCCTTGAGGGGTTCCAGGACTCTAGAAGGCCATTTACCATTTTGTCGTTTCATCTGGTGTGTTGTCCTCCAGAGGCAGGACGGCCTGATGCAGCGTTCCATACGGGAGGTGAATACATCCAGCCGCTGGTGTGTGCTGTGGGACCTGGATGAGGACACACACTACAGTGTCCAGGTGACTCTTTCTCTCTCTCTCTCTCACACACACACACACGTCTCACATGGAGACTGTTTTGTCAAAGTCCTGTTGTTGTTTATGGGAAAATTTCTGTTGTGTTTTTTTAACTAACGCCATATTGTTATAAAACATATTGGCTCACTATTTGTACCATAAATGTGATGCCAGTATTCTAATTTACTCTCATTTTATTCTCAAGATGGTCTCCAACCCTTCCTACGGTTGCTCTTTGGTGTTACGTGTTACAGACTTTCTATTATTTTGAAACAAATTGTTTAACCCAAATTTTTGGAAAGTACCTTCTCTCCAAATTGTGACTAGGGTCTGAGTGATGAGGAGGAGGTTTTTGTGTTTTTAAAGAGCAAGTCACCCCCTACCAGAGTCTTATTACACTCCCACTTCCTGTTAGAAAAATGCAACAAATGCTGTTGCCTGGCAAACCGAGAGGGCGGAGCCACTAACAAACACACACACACACACACACAGGCTCACAAAGACATTGTGACATCATATGGTACCAGTTTACATCGTAATGCACCTCTTGGAGCCTTTTAAGTGTAACTGTTTCTTTACTCGCTGTGAATTGGGTATAGAGCTCCGGGAGTTGACGTCACTTCTCCCGGCATGCAACAGTTCAAATTGAAACTGCGCCATCTTGGCAGGCAGAAGCCCGCAGCTGGACTATTTGTTATTGTCAGAAAACTCAATCAAACGGGAAATGTGGTAGATTCCTGTTGTGCCCTAGGATGCAGAACAGACGCGGACGACATAAGGAATGAGCCCTCTACAGGATTCCCCAAGATCCGGAGCGCCGCAAACGTTGGATCATTGTGCTAAAACGCGCTAGCCTCCGGGCTAAAATGAAACTGTGGGATCCCGAGAGTAAAGGTTTTCGCTTATGCAGCGACCGCTTCATATCAGGTACTTAAACCAACGTTTCCTCAACTGTGTATGGTATTTATTTTAAATGCTTTTATTACGATTCTTAGTGGGCTTCCTAAACTTATTTTGGCGGGGCTTTTTCTGTCTTATTACTCATAGCAACAAGTAAACGTCACGTAAAACGTTGCCTCGTGATTTCTGCGTGCTGCCGTTTACGTGTTTTATGATCACAGCAAGTAACCGGCTAAGCTGTATTTACTTTTTAAGCAATGGCTGATCACTTGTCAGATCACACATAAAAAGCACTTTGGATTGCTGTTATCTGTCTCACCAAGACAGATCTCAGACAGATCCTGAGACGCTCCTGCCTGACATATTTATTTTATTCACGGAAAAAAATCAGACTAGTGGTTTCTCTTGGCGTTCAGTTTATACATTCAAACAGCACAGCACTCTATTTAAACTACTTACATGTAAGTCTATGTTATTTGTCCATCCATCCATTTTCATCTGCTTATCCGGAGTCGGGTTGCGGGGGCAGTAGCCTAAGTCGAGAGGCCCAGACTTCCCTCTCCCCAGCCACTTGGGCCAGCTCCTTCGGGGGAATCCCAAGGCGTTCCCTGGCCAGGTCCGGTAAGAAGTCCGCTACGACAGCTTCTGGCGTTTTTAAAAAGTATCCCAGGGGCACAGTAAGGGTCGGAGATGTTTAGTCTATTTAATTTCTGACTATATAAAATGATTTCTTCAGTTTTAAAGTGTGAAGTAAACTCCGACGAAGTAAAATCCAAGCCGATCCCGTTCATTTTGTTTACCTTTGTTGCCTGCCAACATGGCGTCTACTCTCTGAGAGTCACGTGATGTCCGGAGCTCTATACCTGATGACTGCTGAGCATCTACAGAGAAGCTGATGGTTTGAAAACCTGAACCTGAGATGTTTTTGAAGCTGATTTAGCTGATTGTCGCTCAGCTGAGTGGCTCCGTTTGTCCTTCAGCTGGAGGTTAAGTCTGTTAAGAGGTAAAAACAGCCGGATTTCCCTGTAGACGTCGGAGCTTTTGGCCTGAGTTAACCACTTCACATGAAAGTCCTCTCACATGTATGATAATCAAACTTGATTGTTTATTTGTTTATTTATTTGGGGGTTATTTGGCTAAATAAAATGCGCTCCAGCTCGTATTTCTACTCTGTCACAGTGACAGAGCAGCTGTGTCCTCCAAAAGGATCCTGGAACCAGACCAGAGAACCTTTTGTCTAATGAGTTTACCCTCCTTACACAACACCATCCTCAGTCATTCTTCCTTTTTAAATAAATGCTCCTATCTCTCCTCTAAACCTTGTTTTCTTATCTTCTGTAGGTGCAGTCCGTCGGTCTGCACGATGACAGCCAGCCCAGTCGACCCGTCCACTTCAGAACTCTGGAGAGAACCGACCAGTATCCAGCCAGAGTCCTGGACCACCGTAAATACGCACAAACACACTCAGCATTTATACTGAGTACTATTTTTCGACCGGAAAAAGGTGGCTTGCCAACTCTGGATCGGGACTCGGGAGAGAGGTCCTACCTCAAGTGGAGGAGTTTAAGTATCTCGGGGTCTTGTTCACGAGTGAGGGTAGGAGGGATCGGGAGATCGACAGGCGGATCGGTTCGGCGTCTGCAGTGATGCGGACGCTGAGCCGATCTGTCGTGGTGAAGAGGGAGCTGAGCCAGAAAGCCAGGCTCTCGATTTACCGGTCGATCTACGTCCCAATCCTCACCTATGGTCATGAGCTTTGGGTAATGACCGAAAGAACGAGATTGCGGATACAAGCGGCCGAAATGAGTTTCCTCCGTAGGGTGGCCGGGCTCAGCCTTAGAGATAGGGTGAGGAGCTCGGACATTCGGGAGGGGCTCGAAGTAGAACCGCTGCTCCTCCGGATCGAAAGGAGCCAGTTGAGGTGGTTTGGGCATCTGGTCAGGATGCCTCCTGGATGCCTCCCTGGGGAGGTGTTTTGGGCATGTCCTGCCGGCAGGAGGCCCCTGGGTCGACCCAGGACACGTTGGAGAGGTTACATCTCCAATCTGGTCCGGGAACGCCTTGGGGTACTGCCGGAGGAGCTGGTGGAGGTGGCCGGGGAGAGGACGGTCTGGAGCTCCGTAGTTGGGATGCTGCCCCCGCGACCCGGATAAGCGGAGGAAGACGACGACGAGACTATTTAATGTTCCGAGTGCGTCACATCCCCTTTCCTCCCTCGCCTCCATTGGATGGTTCACACAGTCCTGAAGCATATTTGTCGTTTCTCCCACAGACGTACTCACCCTCATCTTTTTTTATGATTTTTTTTATCTCAACATTTTATATTTCCTCACAGCAATCTCTTTCCTTTTTTTCAATCAACATTTTGAGTTTATTTAGGCCTCATTCTCAATGTTTAGCCTTTTTTCTTCACCTTTTCTTCATTGTTGATATTTTATAATTTCTTTCAACGGTGAAATGTCGCAACCTGTTGACTTCATTCTCAGCATTACAACTTTGACAGTGAGGCTTTTGGTAAGTACACAGCTCAAAAATACAACGAACATCCTAGATCTGAATCAGTCAAATATCTTTATTAAACACTTTGTTCTTTAGCGGAACGCGCTGACAACACAATCAACAAATATCAATGGAAATCAAATTTACAGCCCTTGGAGGTCTGGATTTGGACTTGAAGCCACATTCAAAATGAAAGTGTGAAGACACACTACAGGCTATCTAACTCTGATGTAATGTACTTAAAGGGACATTATGGAAGTTTGACAGACAAAACATGTATAGAAATAATAAATGTCTTCTTCATACATTCTCCTGCAATGCCCTGGTCCTGTAGAATGAGCCCTGGCATTTTTACTGTGATTGCCTGTTTTTCTGTAAAATCACAGAAAAAGAGAGATGCTCGGGTCGAGCAGGCTGCTTCATGCGCGTTCACGCTCAGGCATCGCCCGTAGCATTTGCTATCCGTAGCTTTAGCAGCAGAGAGAGAGGCAGTGCCACTTTGTCGCTGTTCCTAACGCCTAGTGACAAAGCTAGCTACATTTCTGAGGACCCTTAGCTACTTTCTGTAGAACTTTCTTCTAGATATTTCCTGCAAATTAGCAACAAAATAGCCATTTTCGCTCCGAACTGTTCTTTGAACGTTGTTTCAGCTGTCATCAAGGATATAAATGTTACAGATACAGTGAATGTTACTAGAGTGTAGCTCACCTAGTAAGATGTCGGACTCTCGTGCAAAAGACCTGGGTTTGATTCTGGATGTGAACATAGTTTATTTAGAGTTTCTTTTTTACATTAATGGTATATTTTTTTACAGTAAGATGCCCAAATTTTTATTTGAGACTCGCCGAACGGCATTGAATTCACAGATAAAAAAGATGTGGGTTCAACTTTCATTTTGGAACAATTTTTCAAGCAAGGGAAGGGAATGATCTGAGCATGCAGGAGGACTGACCCATCATAAACCTTTGTCGGCTGTGCTGAAGAGAAAGGTACAGAACCAAATTATTTAATTAATTAGCTGCACGTTCTCCTGTCCTCTGTCCTCTGGGCCACACACACACACACACACACACACAGGGCTGTCTCAGCTGTTATTTTTGTTAAGGAGTGTGCACGTACAGCATGCGCACCTTGTGCACGAGCCTACTATTGAAGCTGTCATTACGCTTTTGGCCTGATGGGGCAATCGCGAGCATAAAAATTCAAAAGTCCGTAAAGTCCCTTTAAAACAAGTCAAACTGAGGCTCAGAAGTGTGTGTGGCCTCCATACAACAAGAGTTTAAGATCCTGGTTTTTGTGTTTAAATCCCTAAATAACTTAGCACCTGGCTACTTGTCTGAGCTCATTCACCCATATGTCCCTACAAGATCCCTCCGATCAGCTGACCAACACCTCCTACATGTCCCTAGCTCTCGCTGTAAGTCCCGCGGGGAGCGCGCCTTTTCAGTTTGTGCACCGAAGCTCTGGAACCACTTGCCCCTCCCGATCAGACTCTCTTCCTCTCTTTCCCTTTTTAAGTCTCGTTTAAAAACTCACTTTTATTCTTTGGCTTTTAATTCTGTCTAACTTATTCCCTTTCTACCTTTCCTTTTAGGGTTGGATTACTTGATTTTAATGGATTTAGTTTTTATTTTTGATTGTTTTTATTGTGTGTTTTGTTCAGCACTTTGGTCGGCTCTCATGCCGTGTTTAAATGTGCTATATAAATAAAATTGGTATGGTATGGTATACAACACCTGGGCATGCTCCTGACGAGGCGGCGGATGGTCTCCTTAGGGATCTCCTCCCAGACCTGGACAAAAGCATCCACAAACTCCTGGGCAGTCTGTGGTGTAACATGGCGTTGGTGGCTGGGGGGGGGGGGGGGGGGGGGGGGGGGGGGGGGTGATGTCCAGATGTGCTCAGCTGGATTCAGGTCTGGGTAATGGGCAGGCCAGTCCATAGCATCAATGCCTTTGTCTTCTCACTAACTGCTGACACACTCCAGCCACATGGGATCTAGCATTGCGTATTAGGAGGGGCGCAGGACCAACTGCACCAGCACATGTTCTCACAAGGGGTCTGAGGTTCTCACCTCGGTACCTCATGGCAATCAGGCTAGCTCTGGTGAGCACACGGAGGCTGTGCAGCCACCCACTGCCAAACCAGTCAAGCTGGAGGGTGTTGCAGGCAGCAGAACGTTCTCCAGACTCTGTCACTTTTGTCACATGTGCTGTGTATGACTGTTTGAACAGACGCATGCACATTTGTGAACAATGAAGGTCATTCTGCAGGGTTCTGACAGTGCTCCTCCTGCTCCTCTTTGCACAAACGTGGAGGTAGTGGTCCTGCTGCTGGGTTGTTGCCCTCCTATGGCCTTCTCCACATCTCCTGGGACCTGTCTCCTGGTAGCACCTCCATGCTCTGGACGCTACACAGACAGACACAGCAAACCTTGCCACAGCTCGCGTTGATGTGGCAAATAGTAAATCAACCATTGATTGATCTGTGCTCCTTTGGGTTGCTGCAACAAATCATCTGTAATTTATTTACAGGCCAGATGAGGCCTGAGGGCCACCGGTTAGTGATCACCGGGGGATAAAATAAACCGGGGGGTCTTTATCTTCCTATTTCTGATTATTTATTGCAAGAGTTTTAGTGCAGCTCATCAGCGCTGCGCGTGTCCACAGACGAACCAGCGATGGAGGGCTTAGGTATGACTACTCACCTGCAGACAGGAGAGCTGCTCATCATCACCACGGTGCTGCTGCTGTGGGCAGGTGAGTCCCGTCACCTCTTCCAACATCCCAACGCTCCGTGTTCTCGTCTCGTAACCCCCACTGTGTGCCGCCAGCCGTCATCGCCCTCTTCTGCCGGCAGTACGACATCATCAAAGACAACGATTCCAACGGCGCCAAGGAGAAAGCCAAGAGGCCGCTGGTCCGATCCAGCTCGTCCTACTACAACGCGTCGGCCGGCAGCTCACCGCTCTACCACAACGGCGCCGTCCGCAGCAGCAGGGTGAGCCACAACATTCTTGTCTTCTTCTATAATTCATGCCTTTTCTGGATGACAGAATCATTCTGTGTCCTCTGAGGTCTCCTAGCAACCATGGCTGCTGCCAACATGGCTAAATATAAAACAAGCCAAGCTTACTGTATTTGCAGAGCGCCTTACGACAGTATAAACCCGACCAAAGTGCTTCACTGAATTCAAATTGAATTAAAAATCAAAACACACAATGAAGCACATGGTAAAATACATGAAAACTGAGATGAACAAAGACTCGTGCCGTGTTAAAACAAACATTCTGGACACAGAAGTTTTTACGTTCAAAGCAGCGTCCAAGACTGAAGCGCCCCCTCCTGGACAGATCTGTTCTCAGAGAGCAAATTCTCTCTTTAACAGGAGTTCTCAGTCCTGGTATCCAGCCTGTTTTCATTCTTCCTCTACCCCAACACAGTCGTTGGATCACCTGTTCAGCAGCTCATCAAGCCCTGCAGAAGCCTGTTAATCACCTGCTGCTGCAGGTGTGTTAGAGCAGGGAAACAACTATAACATCCCCTATAACCCCATCTCTATCTTCTCATCCTCTTTTGTTCCAAATGATCCCTCAAATCTAGATAACAGGAAGTGAACCTTCTGAGAAGTTACTAATAAAACAGCAGACTTTCATGCTTTCATGAGGTCATGTCCAAGAAAAAAAAACACACCGTTGCACTTCTCGAATGATACTGGTAGTAAATAAGCCGTGAGGTCACGCGTGTAGATGTTATCTGCATAGATGAAATATTGCATATCTGCAATAGACTTTTATTTTGAAAGTTACTGATGTTTTACACTGATTCCTTGTGTGATTTCCTGCCTAGCCCTATGTTAATTGCGAAAATTGACACATCCCGGAAGCAGCTCGCACAAAAAATAGAACAAAACCGTATTTCAGTCAGTGGCTTTCCGCGCCGCTGCCTGAAGACTTCCACGCTGCGACCATTTTGGATCAATCCATGGTCCATAATGAATGATTTTTGAAACAACGACTTTCCGTTGCCCCAGCGTGGACCCAGGGTCACAATAAAGACAAAAAATCATCACTAAACGTATTCTGTCAAATTACGCTTTGCAAGCATGCAAAAGCAAATCACACAGGTGGTATTGCATAAATGTGACCCCCGCATGTTAGTGTCCATTGATATTTAGTATTTTTCCATACAGTTCTTTTCCAATCTTCAACTCCCTTTGGAAAAAAAATATGATTTCATGCTGGCTTCCTGCTTGGACCTCTAGGCTCCTGTAGTGTCTCCCCGTCCTTTATAGCAGTCTGCTCGAGCAAGTAGAAAACTACTTTGGATAGTTATGTGTCTGAGATGTATGTATGTATGTATGTGTGTTTGTGTGTGTGTGTGTGTGTGTGTGTGTATATATATATATATATATATATATATATATATATATATATATATATATATATTAGGGGTGGGCGATATAGCCTAAAATCTATATTGCGATATAATTTGAAAAATGTAATGAAAAGCGGTAACGGTATATATTGCGATATATGACTTTCTTTTGTATATATGTCAAAAACGACTGTTTCTAAACATACTCACATACCAGATACATTGCAGCAGTAACGTGGATCGAGTGTCTTAATCATGTCCCGAAAGCCGCTTTTCTCCACTGTAAGAAACGGCACCGTGTCCTTCCACAGGTACGTGGTAATGGCATTTGTAAGATCAATCCACCGTTTATTATTTCTCTCATACTGAGTGCCTTTAGCTAATGCTTGTAAAATATCCGTCTGCTGGTGTGTAAGACCACCTTTTTTCTTACCGCTCGACTGACTGGGCGTTTGTTGAGGACGCAGATTTGGCTTTCTTCGTATTCCACAACATGCTTCGTTTTGACGTGGTAAAACAAATTAGATGTATTCCCTCTATTCGCTAATACTTTCTTCCGGCATACTTTGCAGATATATTGTTCTGCTCCACATCCGACTCCTTAAAGCCAAACCAAGTCCAAAGGACCGATGTTGCACCGGTCTTCTTTACGAGAACCTCCTCCTCCTCCTCCACCACAGGCTCCATGCTTTCAGCCTCAACAGATGTCGCTTGATGACATCATCAACATGCGCTACCGCGATAGGCCGATAGAGTCAAAATCTCTACCGTTGGCCAAATTAATATCATTTCTACCGTATACCGTTTATACCGCCCACCCCTAGTGTGTGTGTGTGTGTATATATATATATATATATATATATATATATATATATATATATATATATATAAAATGTGTGTGTGTGTGTATCAGTGTTGGGCAAGTTACTTCAAAACTGTAATGCATTGTTTATTACTTGTTACCCTCATTTTAAAGTAATTCATTACATTACAATACTACTGATTTTAAAATGTAAGGCATTACACTACTTTTGCATTACTTTAAGTTACTTTCACCAAAACAACTTCAATATGAATCTGGTCATGTGACGCTCTGTGAGCTCATGACATATATGTGGAAGGTGATGTGGTGTCTGAGCTAGGATTGCTGTTAAAAACAGTCAGATATAATAACAGTGCTTTAAAATGATTGTTTATTAAATGAAAGCAACAACAATCTGTACTGTCAGCATGCTGCCATCTTATATTAACTGAACAGGGAGTGAGGTGGTGGGGGCTCCAAGCCTATATTTGCCTTGGTCCCCAAATGCCTTGATACGGCCCTGGATGTGGGACTGACTTCTGGGGTGATCTGATTCTATCACATGTATAAATATTAAATGCTTATATATTATTGCTTTTCACTGGTAAAAATGTGTATTGGGGATAAATCTACCTACTTTTTTTCTTTTCAAGCACTTTGTTTTGTTTTCTTGATTTTGAATAACTTCCTGCCCTTTCTCTCTCTAACCTTCCTGCATGCTGCATGTTTTCTCCGTCTTCCAGAAAAACTGTTTCCTAGATTTCCTACTTTCTAACTAATCAGCCAAAGGGATCTACCGAACGCAAAAACAGCTTAACATGCGCTGCACTCCAGCAGCAATGAGTTGAAATCACCGGGGCACAGATTATGAACTCAGCTGAAAAGTACATGAAGTACCAGAGAATATGAGCTGATATAAACCATCGTAAACGAATTACTTTGTTTTGGTGGAGCGATTTTGTGAATATAACGGCGGCCGCGTGCAGGACGCAGCTGGAGTATTTGAGCCATCACCGCTGCGTCCTCTCCGCTCATAGAATGCCCGCAAAGCTGAGTCCATAAATGACGTCATATATGTGGATACTGGATCTTTTTTCAGGCTTCCCGCAATTTGAATTTTTAGGAAACCCACATCTTGATTCTGGGTTTAAAAATGCGTTGTAATTACCGCGTTACTGACAATTGTACCGAGTAAATATTACCATTTTCATTCCCTGTAATGCCTTACATTACCACATTACAGCAAAAAGCAATGCATTACAGTAGTTAATTACTTTTGTACCGCATTACTCCCAACACTGGTGTGTGTGTGTATATATATATATATATATATATATATATATGTGTGTGTGTGTGTGTGTGTGTGTGTGTGTGTGTGTGTGTGTGTGTGTGTGTTAAACAGCTCCAATCTGCCGCCAACTGGCACAAATCATCATCTGCATCCTCCTTAAAATGTGAGCTCTGGATTAGTAATTGGACAGTTGCGATGGTCCAAATTTTGGTTCTTCTCGGGGAAACTTCTTCTTCGAACAGAGTCAGATTCTTATTGTGGCGTTGCTTAAATGTTTGCTGGTTTTAATGTCTTCCTTTAAACCTGTTTTCATATTTACCGTTTTTCTTCCACGATTTGAATAACATTATTAAATTGGTACATTATATCCCAAATAATACGTTTTTATTTGAAATTATGATTGCAAACATCTCTGACTACATTGACAGGAGATGTTTTGAATGAAGTTCTGGTTTTTCAGATGTTAAATATGAAAACAAAAATAAAGAGGCAGTTTTAGGATGTTTTTAAATGTTTCTTGTGACTCCATTGTAGAGACCTTAAGAAATAAAAAGGCTGATTGTTATTGGAGAACGCTGATCATTAGACTACTGGGAGATTTAATTTTTTTCTTTTTACTCCTTTAAAATTTTGTTTGTTTAAATGAGTAAAAACACAGTTTCTGTCTCTAAATAAATGAAGCCCTGGCTGGGATTTTACACCAAGTCACATTTGCCTCCTGAAGCCTTTGAATTATATTCCTGTCTGCTTATCTTCTTCTCTTGCAGCTGCACCGAGCCTCCTCCTCCATCAACATCATCAGAGTCTGATCTCTGAATCTGTTTTGGAGAATTTCTGCTTAGGAGGAACTTCAGCTGGATTACCATGATGAGGGGAGATTTTATAGACCTGCTGCTGTTACCAAGACTCTAATCTGCTGTAAAATATGATCAAAGTCAGAGGAGCTCCATGAGAACTGGGCAGTAGTTGGTGGGTGGATGCTGCCCTCTGCTGGCATGAGACGGAACGTCTAAAGACAGATGTGAATCTTTTCCAACATGTTTCCAGTCCTGTTCACCTCAGATTGGTTCATCTTCAGCCATCTGGTGTTTTCTGCTGATTCTTTTTGTCTTCTCAACAGAATGAACATTTAGAGCAGCTGTGTATGATCTTGGTCCTCGGGGGCCACCATACTTCGTATTTTAGATGTTTCTTTGCTCCAGATGTATGGGATGCCATTGTGCCAATTGGAAGGTAATACCTTTTAAAAATTACAGCTACACTCTTATCACATTTAGATTTTCAAAATGTTTAAAGTACTTTTTTTTACCACATTTAACCATTTTTGGTGTTATTTGTCAATGTTTAAGCCTGAATAAAAAAAAATTATGTCACAATAAATATTAAGAAACAAATCAAAATGTCAAAATATACTAAATATTTAGATTAACTGTATTAAGTCATTATTATTATATCATCATCATCATCATCATTATTATTATTATTATTGTTGTTGTTGTTGCTGTTGTTATTGTAAAATCTAAAGGTTAAACTTTAAACTTAAATATTTAGAAGAAAAAATACATTAACAAAGTCACATCCAAATGTTGCAATTGTTTGTGGCAATTTTAAACTATTTAGTCAAATCTAAATAACCTAACTGGGTATCTTACATCAAAACTAAATATATAAAGTTAAATCTGAGTTGTTAGAATTTACTTGAATTTAAAACCCAATTTAAACATTTACATTAACATCTTAAAAATTTTAAGTTCATTTTAAACATTTCAAATGAAGAGTAATTAAGTTTTAACTATATTCACATCATGGTCATTCTAAAAATAAATCACTAAGTTTCAACCAAATGCTGAATATATATATATATATATATATATATATATATATATATATATATATATATATATATATATATATAAGGTTTAAACAAAATGTGTAGTTAACATGCAAATTCGGACTGCAGTAGTACGGAAGTAACATACCAAAATAAAAGCACGGTGGAACAATTCCTCACATCAGGCACAGAAACTCGAAAAATTTGAATGACGTGCAAATTTCTTTTAGTTCAGAAATCCAGCTTAGACTGAAAGACCATCTAAAGGCTCAGGAACCTTTTGCAGGTGTTTTGGATTCATTAGCTGATTAGAGTGTGACACTTTGAGTCTAGAATATTAAAACTTTTCACAATATTCTAATTGTGTGAGATTTTGAATTTAGGATTTTCATAAGCTGTAAACCATAATCATCACAGTTATAACAAATACAGGCTTAGAATATCTGGATTTGTATGGATTATATGAATAAATACTCAGAATATCATGCCATCAAAGAGACTTTAAAATCTTAGAACTTTGGTTTTGGCAAATTTCATTTTTCGGCATCTTATGTTAATTTGTATGTTAGCTAAACAAATTAGTTTCAGGCCTTTTATCTTTAGATTTCAAGTTTTAGATCAAAACTTTTGCTTCCAAATATACAGATTTAAAAATATTGGACTAAAGATAAGTGAAACTTAATTTATTTAAAATAAGTCAGGTTTCACTTAACTTAAATTTTCAATCAATCAATACTTTATTAATCCCAGAGGGAAATTAGAGCTTCAGTACACACAATTCAGAGATCAGACATACATGGGCAAGACACATGACAAGAATTGGTGACTGTGGTCATTCGCAACCCGAGTCGCACTACCTGAAAAGAGATCAGAAGGTTTTATATATGAGGATTGAGTCAGGTGGAGGGAAAAAAGGCACTTCAGAGTTACCCTCCACAGGGAGGGCAGCTTTGCTCTGCAAAAAAACACCTCAGACAGATTTGCAACAGACTTCAGACAACACACAACATAAGTGTCCACTAGGTGGGGTGGTGGGTTGAGACTATCCCTACTTCAGTTCCTGCAGCCACGATAAGCAGCGCATGTCACCTCAGTGTGGATAGGGGGAGGAGCATTGAGAGTTGGAGGGTTGCAGTGACCTTGGAACGTTTCAGCGGCCTTCCCAGTCCCGCCCAGGCTGGGAAAGGAGACAGAGTTGAGTTGCCATAGCGACAACACATTCCACAGGTTTTCACAGCATCTGTCTGCATTCCTTTGTGGGGGTTTTAGTTACTTGCAGCTC
This sequence comes from Nothobranchius furzeri, assembly GCF_043380555.1. Classification (NCBI taxonomy): domain Eukaryota; kingdom Metazoa; phylum Chordata; class Actinopteri; order Cyprinodontiformes; family Nothobranchiidae; genus Nothobranchius; species Nothobranchius furzeri. The sequence goes on from NC_091743.1 coordinate 86,307,153, forward strand.
AAGGCTACCAGGTCGTCAGATTCAGATAACAAGAATTTGTTTGGGTCAGGTTGAGATAATTTTCCTCTCTGCCTTCAGTCTTTAAACTGATCACTCCAGTCCTTCAGTGAAGCCAATTTTGGGTTTTTAAGCTTGTCCATACTGTCCGGTGACTCTCTCCGAGATGACATAAATTTTGCGCTCCCGTCTTCCCAAATTTCCAGAAAACCAGATATCCTCCCACTCCAATCAGGAGAAATCCAGTGATCATCAGACCAAATATCCACACGTCTTCGATGTCCTCAATGGACAGCTGAGAGAGGCATATGATCTTCCACTCTTTCCAGGAATCCAACATATATCCCACTGGGTGTGTCCCCTGTGGACATGTGGGAGCCCCCTGCTCCGTTCTCATTGCTGAAAAAATCTTATCGATCACATTGAATGACCAATTTATCAAATCCATGGTTAGTAAAAAAAATAGAGTTTTTCAGAAGAAATGCAGAGAAGGGCTCTGTGGACAGACAGGACAAAGAGCCTTGGGGAAAAAAAAGATAAGGGAGCAAAAGAGGGAAGCGTCTGTGCTATGTGTACTATGTGTAATATGTATCATACATATTAATTTATATATAGTAATCTTAAAAAAATCTACATATAATTTAACAATTGGTGCTTCATACAAAAGACCTGAACTGAATCAGTGGTTTATAAACAAACTTCTGCAGAACTTAAAGTGTTGGAGCAGAGAAACATCTGGAACATAAAAACTAGTTTAAACCCGTTTTTCTAACAAGGTTCCTGTGATTTTTATCACGTTCCTTCAACTTTCATCTCATGATCATTGATTTGATGTTGAGACCATCATCAGGATTTAGTTAGAAATCAAAGTGTTTGTGATAAGCTTTAAATGTCATGTTTAAGGTGGTGAATTTACACTGTAAAATTTTCATTAAAAGTTTTAATTAAATGAGCTCCAAGTTGTTGTTTTTTACTTTAAGTTTTTCTGGAATCTGAGAACATTTATTTTCCATCCATCCATCCATTTTCATCCACATATCCAGAGTCTGGTCGCGGGGACAGTAGCCTAAGGTGAGAGGCCCAGACTTCCCTCTCCCCAGCCACTTGGGCCAGCTCCTCCGGGGGAATCTCAAGGCGTTCCCTGGCCAGGTGAGAGACATAGTCCCTCCACCGTGTCCTGGGTCTATCTTTAGGTCTCCTCCCGGTTGGACGTGCCCGGAAAACCTCACCAGGGAGGCGTCCAGGAGGCATCCTGACCAGATGCCTGAGCCACCTCAACTGGCTCCTCTCGATGTGGAGGAGCAGCGGGTCTACTCCGAGCCCCTCCCGAATGACCGAGGTTCTCACCCAATCTCTAAGGGAGAGCCCAGCCACTCTTCGGAGAAAAATCATTTCGGCCGCTTGTATCCGCGATATCGTTCTTTCGGTCACTACCATACCATAGGTGAGGGTAGGAACGCGATATCGTTCTTTCGGTCACTACCATACCATAGGTGAGGGTAGGAACGTAGATCGACCGGTAAATCGAGAGCTTCGCCTTCTGACTCAGCTCTCTCTTCACCACGACAGACCGGTACAACGCCTACATCACTGCAGATGCAGCACCAATCTGCCTATCGATCTCATGCTCCAGTTTTCCCTCACTCGTGAGCAAGACCACGAGATACTTAAACTCCTCCACTTGGGGCAGGAACTCATCCCTGATCCGGAGAAGGCATTCTACCCTTTTCCGAATCAAGACCATTGTCTCAGAGCTGCTTCACTTTCGGCTGCGAACCGCTCCAGCGAAAGCTGAAGATCTCGTTCCGATGAGGCCAACAGGACAATGTCATCTGCTAAAAGCAGAGACTTGATCCTCACCAAAACGGATGCCCTCCACACCTTGGCTGCGCCTAGAAATCCTGTCCATAAAGGTTATGAACAGAATCGGTGATAAAGGGCAGCCTTGGCGGAGTCCAACTCTCACTGGGAACGAGCCCGACTTACTGCCGGCAATGCAGACCAAGCTCTGACACCGGTCATACAGGGACCTAACAGCCCGTATCAGAGGGCCTGGTACCCCATACTCCCTGAGTACCCCCCACAGGGCCCCCCCGAGGGATGCGGTCAACTTCTCCAAATCCACAAAACACATGTAGACTGGTTGGGCAAATTCCCACACACCCTCCAGGATCCCCTAAGGGTATAGAGCTGGTCCAGTGTTCCACGGCCAGGATGAAAACCAAATTGCTCTTCCTGAATCTGAGGTTCAACAATCCGATGGACCCTCCTGTCCAGAACCCCTGAATAGACCTTACCAGGAAGGCTCAGGAGTGTGATCCCCTTGTTGTTGGAACACACCCTGCGGTCCCCCTTTTTAAATAAGGGGACCACCACCCCGGTCTGCCAGTCCAGTGGGACTGCCCCCGATGTCCACGCGATATTGCAGAGCTGCGTCAGTCAACACAGCCCCACAACATCCAGAGCCTTAAGGAACTCCGGGCAGATCTCATCCACCGCTGGAGCCTTGCCACAGAGGAGCTTTTTAACCACCTCAGTGACCTCAGCACCAGAGATTTGAGAGGCCAACCCAAAGTCCCCAGACTCTGCTTCCTCACTGGAAGACGTGTCGGTGGGATTGAGGAGGTCTTCAAAGTATTCTGCCCACCAATCCACAACGTCCTGAGTAGAGGTCAGCAGCACACCATCCCCACTGTAGATAGTGTTGGTAGCACACTGCTAAGGTCTGTCGGAGGTGGGAATTGAACCTCTTTCTGACAGGAGACTCTGCCAGACGTTCCCAGCAGACTCTCGTGATACGTTTGGGTCTGCCTGGTCTGACCGGCATCCTCCCCCACCATCTGAGCCAACTCACCACCAGGTAGTGGTCAGTTGACAGCTCCGCCCCTCTCTTCACCTTAGTGTCCAAGACATGCGGCCGTAGGTCAGATGAAACAACAACAAAGTTGATCATCGAGCTGCGACCTAAGGTATCCTGGTGCCAAGAGCACATATGGACACCTTTATGTCTGAACATGATGCTCATTATGGACAATTCATGACTGGCACAGAAGTCCAATAACAAAACACCACTCGAATTCAGATCGGGGGGGCCGTTCCTCCCAACCACACCTCTCCAGGTCTCACTGTCGTTGCCCACGTGAGCGTTAAAGTCCCCCAGCAGAACGAGGGAGTCACCGGAAGGAGCGCTTTCCAGCACCTCCTCCAAGGTCTCCAAAAAGGGTGGGTAGTCGTTTGGTGCATAAGCACAGACCACACTCAGAACCCGTCCCCCCACACGTAGGCGGAGGGAGGCTACCCTCTCATTCACCGGGGTAAACCCCAGTGTACAGGCACCAAGATGGGGGGCAACTAGTATGCCCACCCCTGCTCGGCGCCTCTCAGTGGGAGCAACTCCAGAGTGGTAGAAAGTCCAACCCCTCTCAAGGAAACTGGTTCCAGAGCCAGAGCCATACGTTGAGGTGAGTCCGACTATATCTAGTCGGAACCTCTCAACCTCACACACCAACTCAGGCTCCTTCCCCACCAGAGAGGTGACATTCCATGTGCCAAGAGCCAGCTTCTGTAGCCGAGGATCAGACCGTCAAGGTCCACGCCCTCGACTACCACCCGTCACACACTGCACCCGACCTCTTTGGCCCCTCCCACGAGTGGTGAGCCCAGGGAAAGGGGGACCCACGTTTCTTCTTCGGGCTATGCCCGGCCAGGCTCCATGGGTGAAAGCCCGGCCACCAGGCGCTCGCCAACGTGCCCCACCTCCAGGCCTGGCTCCAGAGGGGGCCCCGGTGACCCACGTCCAGGCGAGGGAACACGGTTTCCATTTATATAATTCATCATAAGAGGTCTTTAAATTAAAACCCTAAAAAAAATTAATTAATAAATAGTCTTTAATTAAGGTGGGGAGGAATTTACTATACATTCTATATAATGAATCTGAATTGAATAAGCAGAACAAAAAAATTTTTTACTTATTTTTGAAAATGTTCAGTTTACATCCAGGATGAATGTGAAAATAGTCCCCATATCTCTGCATTAGCTTCTGATAGAAATAGACGTAAAAATGCTCAGTTCAGAAAATCCTGACAGGTCTACGTCACACTGTGTCTTAATATTCATGGAAAACCATCTTGACTCATGATGGGGAAGGCTGTTGTTGGTTTAGTGTCCAGGAAACAGCAGACAGCGTCTCAGCTTGTACAAGCTAACCGTTAGCATTAGCAATTTCATTTCCACCACACAGCAGAACTCCTTGAGACTTGTGTTATTTGTGGAGATAGACCATCAACGTTGCAGAGTAAATGGAGACAGTGGTAGAGTTGTGTTGCTGTTAACAAAAAAATACACATGATGAAGTATCAAGAAATGACATAAATTCTTTATTCATGTAAAATGTACTTCTTTTTTAAAAGAAAATAATTTAGTTGAATCTGTGTTTAAATGATCAGTTTGTCTTTCTAGGTGAGTAGAAAGAGTAGATGTAATGGTGTGTAAATAATGTAATGGGTTTCATTTTAACGACGGGGGCGTCAAAACTCAGCTGAAGCACGTTTTCGTCCCACATCTGCTTCAAAACCAGAAAAAGCTTCTGACGCCTTTATTTTTAATTATAAGCTATTATGAATGAGAAATGGTTTGATAAATATGTTTAGAGAGACCTTGTGTATAGAAGGGAAGTCGAACAAGTTCTCTGGCAACATAATTTATAAGAAACTTTTCAATCAAATCAAAGATACTTTATTAATCCCAGAGGGAAATTAGAGTTTCAGTACACACAATTCAGAGATCAGACATACATGGGCAAGACACATGACAAGAATTGGTGACCGTGGTCATTCGCAACCCTGAGTTGCGCTACCTTAATAGAGATCAGAGGGTTACATGAGGATTGGTTCAGGTGGAGGGAAAAAAAGACACTTCAGAGCTACCCTCCCACCAGGAGGGCAGCTTTGCTCTGCAAAAAAACACCTCAGACAGATATGCAACAGACTTCAGACATCACACAACATAAGTGTCCACTAGGTGGGGGTGGTGGGTTGGGACTATCCCTACTTCAGTTCCTGCAGCCACGATAAGCAGCGCATGTCACCTCAGTGTGGATAGGGGGAGGAGCATTGAGGGTTGGAGGGTTGCAGTGACCCTGGAACGTTTCAGCGGCCTTCCCGCAGTCCCGCCCAGGCTGGGAAAGGAGACAGAGTTGAGTTGCCATAGCGACGGCACATTCCACATATCTTCTGAAGGGGGAGTTTTCGTTGGAGCCTTGCTGGCTCAAGGACGCCAGATTCCGATTAGAAATTGTTTTGATTCAACGATGGATTATCGATCAGCTGTGATCTGTACAATACTTGGAAATAAAAACAAACATCCTGCAACAGAATACATTCCTTTATTTAATAAAGTTTTATGATTTTAGATCAGATACAGGTAAAAATCTCAGGCTTGTTTATTTCAGGCTGAACTAAAATTAGGTGGACTTCCATAGAACGTTCCCTCACAGGAAACTGGGTTTCAGTGGGGTCAAAGGTCACAGGAAGACCCTCAGCACTTAAGATCCGGGTCCTAAATATTTTCCAGTTGTCTTTTTGTCTGTTTTCTTTATCTTGAAACTAAAGGCGGCGGGCAGGAGGAATCTTCTGTGATGCGTGAGGTAAAGGCCGTGTCACAGCCTGCTCGGGGCTCGCTGGACCCCCAGAACCTCCAGTGGAGAAGCTGGGGCAGGTGTGGGAGGAGGCTGAAGCTCCTTTAACTGAATCTTTTGTTCACTAGTTTTGAGTTGATGAGGTTTTAATCTGCTGCATGACACAGAATCTCAACTGTGACATTAAAGGTCCGACCGGATGGGCTTTTTGTCCCCTGACAGGACAAAGTTGGGTTTTATTTTTAAATTATGGGGCTGCTTCACTTTGACAAACATGCTGATTTTTGTTGGAATCTCACTGAATTGGTATATAACTGTAAATCTTCGTGCACCAACATCCAGATGACTGGGAATAAAAGCTCCATTGGACCAGTTTCCTTTGACTTTGTCGCTGTTGATGACTTCATGTTCCAGTAACATCTCCAACAAGCCCATAAGCAATGGAGGATTTGGTTCCTTTATTAATTTATTCAACAAGAAATGAGTGGCAACACAAACTTCAGACTGCTAATCAATGTGTGTGGGATGCCACGAATGAATTGATGATGGCCAAACCAAAAAAGATCACTCAGGAGGATTTGCAGGAAGATATCAAGAGATCTGGCTGAAAAAAAGACTCAAAGAGATGCTGAGGGTTGTGGAAAGTGGCAGAATGGATCCTAATCAACCTCGTGGAATCATGTTGGACAAGCTTTTGGGACTTCAAAGTAAATTTACTTTCAATTAATGAGACAATGTGTATTTTTAATGATAATCTCTGGAAATATTCATTGCAATTTTGATGAAAATGAATAAAATGATGTCCAGTCATTGAAAAGTATTGTCAGCTTCTTAACATATAACCATAAAAATTGAGTCTAAAGTACATGTGTGTACAAGGTGTAGCGTCTTTGGAGGGCGCCATGTTTCATTCTGGGGTCCTGCGCCTGTTAATGACGTTAGATGATTTGCTGGATTAGCTAGATACTGGACTTATAGAAGTTACGTTACCATGTTGAGAAACATTTAGGCAGTGAGAAACATGAATTTAATGACAAAACTGCTTAACTCTTTCCAAAACCTGCGTGAAAGAAGAGAATCGAAAAAGAGATGCTATATATTTTGGCCGAGCGGCACTGCCATAGTGTGATGTCATCGGCAGGCACAGGACCCCGAGCCGATCCTGAAACTACAGCGTCAGAAAACTGCAATCACACTTGAAATGTTCAGCAAAACCACAGAACAGGGGTATGTTTTAGTTTTAACACACCTGATTTCAATCAGCAGGTGATTAACAGGCTTCTGCAGCGCCTGATGAGCTGCTGCATTGTTGATTCAACCTCTAAACCGAGTGTTTTGGAGCAGAGGAACAACTAAAATGTGCTGGATACTGGGTCTCCAGGACCGCAGCTGCACACCATAGAAAATGTATAAAATCCTAACAGAGGGTTTGTGAACTAGCTGACATTGATGTCCAGCCCTTTGACTTCCAAACACACCCACATCACCCCGCTTCTCCTCCAGCTTCACTGGCTGCCAGTCAACTTCAGGGTTCATTTCAAGATCCTGGTTCTGGTCTATAGGGCCTTACATGGACAAGCACCATCTTACATTGGTGATCTTCTTAGTCCCTACACCCCCAGCAGGTCCCTGAGGTCCAGTGACCAAAGCCTACTGGTTGTGCAGCACCAGGGTAAAGACCAAAGGTGACAGATCATTTGCTGCTGTGGCCCCCAGACTGGAACTCTCTCCCCCTGAGCCTGAGATCAGTGGACTCAGTGGTCTCCTTTAAAAAGCAGCTGAAGACTCACTTGTTCAAGCTGGCTTTTGTATGACCTTCTTCACCACTCTCTCTTTATTCTGCTCTCCCCACCTTTTCCACCTTCCTCAGGATCCACTGATTTCCTTCTTTCCTGTTCACTCTCTCTCTTTCTTAACATTTTTTAATCACAATTGCCTATTTTTGCTCATTTTAATATATTTTTAAACATTTTCTAAATGCTTTTTATATTTTTACATTTTTTTTGTTTTTGAGAGGCGGTATAGAAATGATACTTTCTTCTTCTTCTTCTTTGTGGTGCGGTTAGGGTGTTAGGCGTGGCGGAACTGGAAAACAATTTTGTGAAAGTTGTGCAAATTTTCTTTTTGCAATTTATTTTGTACCAATTTGTTCTCAATAACAGTCGTGTTTACAATTTCGTCTCCAACTCCTCACACTTCTGACACTTTCAGACTAGCAGAAATGAATCTGGGACCTGTCCGTCAGTGTTCCAGAATCTCTTGCACTTTTTTGTCTCCAAATATTTAAGAATTCAGATGAAAAACTCTTTTATCTTTGGTTGGGTAGAATAATACCGTAATTAAACTCCCCAAAGCAACTGTTGCCTGAAGCCACAGGAATTTCCCTTCAAATTCTTCAGTATTTTATGGAAAACCTGATGATTCCCAACAGAATTTCACCAGACTAACAGCTTTTTACACTCATTTTGCAACACTTCTCACTGCCAAGCCGGCGACATTTAGCTGAAAGGCTCCGTTTGGACAGCATTGTGAAAGGAAGTCGTGTTGCTAGGCAACAGATCATCAGCCTAAAGTGAGATTAGTCCCGTCTTCATGATGGACAAAACTGAAGAAGCTGGCTCAAATAAAACGCGATGTTTAAGATTTGAGCAGAAAATGCCCTGTTTTATAGAAATATATAGAATTTTAAAAATTACATTTATTATTCTGTTTTGAGAATTGCTGCCACTGGGTTGATTGGCAGGTGTCCATTGACATGCAGCAGAAAGGGCTTCCTGTGTACACGCTGAAAGGCACAAAGCCTGCGAATGACCCAGGTAAATGTCAGGACACCTCACAGATGGATGTTTTGTTCCATGGAGGAGGTTCTAGAAAGGTCTGAGCCATCACTTCCTCCCAGAAATATCCGATTCCTTCTCTTCTTCTGAAAGCCCTCTCCTTTTAATGCTCCCTCACCAAAAATAACCCAAACAGATTTAATTATTTAGCAAACACTAATAAATTAATTAATCATATTTGAACTTTCCTTCTACAGAGCAGGTCAATGTGATCGTGGTCTCAAAGCATCAGTTAATGATCTTATTTACTATATTGGCTGCTCCAACATCTAATTATAACTCATCATTATTCTCCAACATCTTGTTTGTTGGGGGAATAATTCCCTTATGTTTTTAATTACTGACTCCAACAGTTGAGTTTGGGTTGGAGGGGTAAACACTAGTTACTGATGTCATTTTAATTATGGATAATAATTAAGACAAAGCATTTAGTGGAAGGTTGTCCAAAATTCCTGTGTTTAGATCAGGAATTTCCTTGTGAATTCTGGGAGCAGCGGTGAGAAAATGCAGCCGAAGCCTCCAATGGATGTTCCAATCCTCGAGAGAGGAAGGTGGTAGGTTAGCAGCCGTCTGCCGACCAGATTTGGTCCGTTATTCACGACAGCTAATTGCTCCCCGGTGCTCACGGCCTTTCCCTGGAAGACGCCTCTGCTGCTGGTTCTAACACAAGCGGACAACTTAAAGCTGTCACTCAAAGCTCACCGTGACCTTTTCTGGAGGAAAGGGATGTTTTTTCAGCCGGTTTCCACCCCCCCGTGTGTGTGTGTGTGTGTGTGTGTGTGTGTGTGTGTGTGTGTGTGTGTGTGTGTGTGTGTGTGTGTGTGTGTGTGTGTGTGTGTGTGTTTGTATATAATACATTGTGGGACCCTTTCTTCTAACCAGTAAAGTGGGGACATTTGGTCCCCGCCTTACTGTTTTCATGAGGATGCAAAAACGTCTAATACTTGGTTTTAGAAGTTTGGTGTGAATTAGCTTTTACGTTATGGGGAAAGGTATAGATTAGTGCATGTGTGTTTAGGAGCCAGCTTGATTCTCAATTAACTGATAAAATTACAAATTTCAAACAATTGTAGAGTTGTTAATCTACATAACTAGAATTTAATGCTGTTGCTATGCAGCTCTGCTAAAGAGAAAAATCAAACAAATTGGCAATGAAACTTATATTACACACACACACACACACACACACATATATATATATCCACGGATATTTATATAATCGATAGAAGTTCATACACCAACTGACTTGGTCTATATTTAATCCAAAGATTAATATTTAATTTAAGAGATTTAAATTAATAGCAAAAGTTTATTAATTCAGAAGATTTAAAGAGATTTTTGCTCATTCAGTGACCAAATATACACCATTCTGTGTTTTATTTCAAAGAAGAGTCAGGTTTAAAAAGTTAAGAATTTATTACTAACAATTTAAAGATGACAATTTAAAAGACAATTCATAAATGACAATTTATAAAAGCTTTGATATTAAAACTTGGTGTTAAAGTAATCTGTGTCTGGATAAACTAAAAATGAAGTGTGTGTGTTTGGATGTGTGAATGGAAGTCTCAGGTTTCTATCTCAGAGAGAGAAAATGCGCTCTGGGTGAAAGAGTTTGGTTTGCAGCTAAGCTAAATTATTTCTTAATAAAAGGCATTCAGACGCAATTTGTTGGAAGTGTCTATCTCACCCAGTTAGGAGAAACCCCTTTTGGATCCGAGATGTCAGGAGGACTGGATGACCCCAAGCACGAGGTGGGTAGTAGAACCTTAGTGCGACCAAATCGGTCCTGAGATGTCTCCGGGTCACAATGACTGATGAAATTGGTTGCGTCTCAAAAATCAATAACTCTGAAGGAGTTTTGCGTCAGCTTGTTGCAGATGGCGTTTCTGTGAATCAATTCCATCAGCGTGACAGAAAAACTTTGGTAGAGGTTTCGAGCGGCCGACCCGATCCTCTGGACTCTCTCGTGCCACGGAGAGAATTTTGGTGAGCTCAAGAACTGAACTTGAACTGAGGAGTTTTGGTTTTACATACCTCAGGACACGCCCTCTCAGAGATAGAAAGCTTTGGTGTTATGGAACAAAGACACGTGAATGCAGTTACCTTTAACCCTGATGTCTGTGTCCTGCATGGTGTGTATAAGTGCACATGATCTTCTTGTAACTGTTAAACATTACTGATTATCATAAATAATTATTATTATTAACCAAAGGATAATAATTCATTTCAGTAATTACATACCTTTATAATGAACCTTGATGATTATTTATGAACATTGTAATAGACAGTGAAAAGAGTTTATTAAAAATGATTCTTTTGAATCTTGAAGTGTCCTTCATCTTGCGGATGGAACATCAGTCAGATAAAAGATGGTTTACAGCAGACTTTGTGTCTCCTGCAACGGATAATCTGTAGATAGAATTACAGCCAGGACAGCTTGACTCAGCTGAGGAAGTGTGACCTTTGGGTCACGAATGAGGCCATTCATGTCGCTACACAATAAAAGTATGAACCACATCAGATACTAGAAATGTAACAGAGTAGCTAAATTTATCTTTGATTTAAATATTTTGAGGCTTTTTCATAGTCAAGATGTATTTAATTAAAATATATCGGTTTTGATCATTACTTAACACTCCTGTAATGCTTCCCTTTTTTAAATTTGACCTGAAATGAACTTGTTTAGTCCATCCATTTTTAGCCGCTTATCCGGAGTCGGGTCGTGGGGGCAGCAGCCTAAGTCGAGAGGCCTAGACTTTCCTCTCCCCATCCACTTGGGCCAGCTCTTCCAAGTGAATTCCAAGGTGTTCCCTGGCTAGCTGAGAGACATAGTCCCTCTATCGTGTCCTGGGTCTCCCTTTAGGCCTCATCCCGGTTGGACGTGCCCGGAAGACCTCACCAGGGAGGCATCATGACCAGATGCTTGAGCCACCTCAACTGGCTCCTCTCGATGTGGGGGAGCAGCGGGTCTACTCCGAGCCCCTCCCGGATGACCGAGCTTCTCACACTTGTTTTACTGAACAATCACACAATAATAAATCACAGTGCATTTAGTGCCAACCACAGCCTTAAGACATGTGTTGAATGTGCCCAAGTTCATACTTCTGAGAGCACCTGTGTGTGTACACGCGCTTGTTTATGTAAGGTTTCTCTATAGGAGCATCCAATAGAGTGTGAGGGGCCACAGATCTGCCCCCCAAAGATGCGTAGGAGATGGAGGGAGCTCCAAGTCCCAGAGATCCAGGAGCTGCCCCAGAGCGCAGGGACCCCAGGGAGACTGCAACCAGAAAAGCCCCTGCCCCCCTCGAGAGGCGCAGAGGATTGCCCCGGGGGGCCACAACCAGCAGCCGGCAGAGTCCCAGGAGATATTGGCGGCAAGCCCACAGGCCCGCCCGCAGCAGCTCCAACCCCCAGCCGGCCGAGCCCGGGACCCAGCGACCCAGGACCCAGGGGCGACCACCCTCGCCAGGGACCCAGCAGAGCCCAGGGACCTAGACCTCACCCTATCTCTAAGGAAGAGCCCAGACACCCTGCGGAGAAAAGTCATTTTGGCCGCTCGTACCCACAATCTTGTTCTTTCAGTCACTACCCAAAGCTCATGACCACAAGTGAGGGTAGGAACGTAGAGCAAACAGTAAATGGAGAGCTTTGCCTTCTGGGCCAGCTCTCTCTTCACCACAACAGACCTGTACAACGCCCACATCACTGCAGACGCAGCACCAATCAGCCTGTCGATCTCACGATCCAGCTTTCCCTCACTCATGAACAAGACACAGAGATACTTAAACTCCTCACTTGGGGCAGGACCTCATCCCTCACCTGGAGAAGTTATTCTACCCTGACCATGGTCTCAGATTTAGAGGAGCTGATTCTCATCCCAGCTGCTTTACTTGTTCAGTTTTAGAGTTAATTCTGTCTTTTCACAGGTCACTCATACATATTTGAATGACGTTCACAAGAAGCACAAATCCTGGTGAGCTACCAGACACACTGATTAGATAGTGTTTTGTTTCTTCTCTCTCTGGCTGACTGCGTGTTTGCAGTCAGATTATCCTTGAGCACAGATTAAGCTGTAAATTCATCCCAAGGAGACGATCACACAGCAGGAATTCCTGACAGGTAGTGCTGGTGGCTTCAGGCGTTCAACACCTTGAGTTATAGTGAAGCCCTCATGTGATCACTGTTATATACAGTAGTGACTGACGGGACAGGGAAGGAAACCTCACCTGCAGGTTGGGTTTGTGGTGCTCTAAAGCCTAAAATAAGTAGAAGGTATTCTTGAAGCTGACAGAAAAAGTCAAACGTTCTTGTTGGAAACATTTGGACTTAGTTACTGTGGAGAAAATCTACTCTGAAACCAGAAAGTCCAGTTTAATGATCATATTTATGGAGAAAATTATTAATTTGACAATAAAGGATTAAATAAAATAAGATATGTCCAAAGAAATTGTGGGAGTAAACCAAAATCGCAAAAAGTGATCTAAATGCTGTTCAAAGAAACAGAAATTTTCCTTTTTAACTATTTTTATTTGCTTATATACTCATGAAACACAGATTTTTAAAATCTCAAAACAAAATATTTTAATATTAGCTCACCTTGAAGTCAAAGTTAGCATTTTCATTATTTTTTTTCCAGGCTGTTATTTTTAAGACTTGTTTACAAAAATCTCACTTTTTAGGAATTTGGCCAAACCCCCAAAACAAAAAACTTTGAAAAAAAAATATTGGTCCTCCTTTAAAAAGGTAAAAACCTGAACGCTTTTAAGCCGTTTACACTTTTTGATCAGGTTCATCAAACTGATTGAATTGGGAATAAAAAAAATCTCTCCAAGCTTTTATTCTTCACACTTAAATAAAATTGTACAAAAAAAAGAAGCCAAAAATTTGGATTAGAAAAGTTTGTTTTATATAATGCAGCAATAAACACATTTTATCCACATAAAACACTCAAAAATTATATTTAAAATCAATTTATACTAAAACATAGAAATCAAATAATTATAATAAGCAGTAAAACCATCATTTCCTCCAACATTTTAACAAACCCATTTTTGCACAAACTTGATGCAGAATAAAGTTTAAACATTTTATTTAATAAACAGTTTTACCTTAGAAACATTTTTATTTTCATGAGACAAACTGAAGGCACACAAGTAGATAAACATTCGTATGAGAAAGCATAAAAATACTCAATTTATTTAGTTTTATGTGCTCATTAAAATACCTGCTTTCTTTAAAATTATTTAGTTTATATTAAATTTAAATAAAATCGTTATGAGTGAACAAAAAGTAGCCATAGTGAGAAAAGGAGTAAAAGAAAATAAATACATGATCAGGAGAATAAAGCTGGAACATCCTGTAAACATCAGAGTTGGTGGCAGCTTGCAGGGAGTGCAAAGAAATAGTTAAAAATATAAATAACCCACGCATCAGCTGAGCCTTTTAAAATGTCTTGGTCACAAATGTTTGTGTATTCTTTTAAGCTTTCTTTACAAATAAAATTTTGTGGTTTACAAAAACAGATAAACTGATCTACTCAAATTAATCATTCTGATAACTAAACTATTGTGCTAGACATGATTTCTTTTTTGTTTCATAAATTTGCGTAAAAGTAAATTATTTCTGAACTGAGAGCAGCTGACGGATGTGGGCGTGGCCCTGCAGGCTAACAGAAGTCAACCAATCAGAGGACAGCGTGCTTTAGGGCCGGGGCCTTAAAGAGACAGCAGCTTTATTTTTTTTTTTTACTGAATTTAAAAAATGTAAAAATCTTTTTTCAAATCATTTTAGTAATTCAACCGAATCTCAATAAATGAACCATCAAAATGGCACTTTTCAATAAATAGATGGCTAAATAAAATCTGTGCTTCCTTATAACAGCAGCTTACAGCCTCCATATTTTAGAGAAACAAAATATCTTGAGTAGAAATTCTCGTGTTCTTAGGAGGTTGTGAACTAAAGAACGAAAGCTAAGCTAAACATGAATTATTAATATTATTATACAAAACAATCTGTGCTGATCAGGTTCAACTATGGGGTGTTTTTGCAAACATAATGTCATAATTTCAAGCATTTTCTTGCTGTTGTCCACAGAGACAAGACACATCTCCTCTCTGACTGGTTTCATTAGATACGATTTCACCCAAAACACACCGAGGCGTGTCCTTGATTTAGACAAACTCATCCCGCTGATTGCAGCATTGTCATTCAAAACAGTCCCATTTGTGTTTCCATCTGTAAACCGAACGTCTCAGACTCCGCCCCCACTGCGGTCCACCGTCACCGGCCCCCTCTCGTCCAGCGTCTCTTCGGCTGTTTTCATGAGGATGGCCAGCCGGCTGTCGGACACTTTTCCCTTCTTCACGGCGCTCATCAGCTGCAGAGAAAACGGCGTTCAGAGCGTTCCGTACAAAACGAGTCAGACAAGCAGAAAGGTTAACGTGTCAAAGAGAGACGAGCCGGTCTCCTCAGCCGGACAGTTTTTATGTTTCAATCTTAAACAGGAGGGATTATTTTAAAGTACAATTTTTAAAATCTACCTTTATTTCTTACTTCTTTCAAACTATTTTCAAACCAATAAATCATTGTGTCAACATGTAAATGAATAAAAGTAGTCAGAAACACTTAGTTCAAATTTCTGTAGTTTCATCTATAAAATGACCAAACATCAGAGTTTGATGGAAAAAGAGCTGCTAGATACGAGGACCCTGTGCAATGCACCGCCTCCTTTTGGGAGAATGAAAAAACGTTTTCGCTTTGTTTTTTTTATCTTTTTTTTTAATATTCCACCGCACTTTATTTGTTCTTATCGTGTCTTCTGTGGTCGTGTTCAGCACCTTGATGAGCAGTGTTGGGCAAGTTACTTCAAAACTGTAATGCATTGTTTATTACTTGTTACCCTCATTTCAAAGTAATTCATTACATTACAATATTACTGATTTTAAAATGTAAGGCATTACACTACTTTTGCATTACTTTAAGTTACTTTCACCAAAACAACTTCAACATGATTCTGGTCATGTGATGCTCAGTGAGCTCATGACATATATGTGGAAGGTGATGTGGTGTCTGAGCTAGGATTGCTGTTAAAAACAGTCAGATATAATAACAGTGCTTTAAAATGATTGTTTATTAAATAAAAGCAACAACAATCTGTACTCTCAGCACGCTGCCATCTTATAGGGCCATCTGAGCAGGGAGTGAGGTGGTGGGGGCTCCAAGCCTATATTTGCCTTGGTCCCCAAATGCCTTGATACGGCCCTGGATGTGGGACTGACTTCTGGGGTGATCTGATTCTATCACATATATAAATATTAAATGCTTATATATTATTGCTTTTCGCTGGTAAACGTGTATTGGGGATAAATCTACCTACTTTTTTTCTTTTCAAGCACTTTGTTTTGTTTTCTTGGTTTTATTTGAATAATTTCCTGCTCTTTCTCTCTCTAACCTTCCTGCATGCTGCATGTTTTCTCCGTCTTCCAGAAAAACTGTTTCTTAGATTTCCTACTTTCTAACTAATCAGCCAAAGGGATCTACCGAATGCAAAAACAGCTTAACATGTGCTGCGCTCCAGCAGCAATGAGTTGAAATCACCGGGGCACAGATTATGAGCTCAGCTGAAAAGTACATGAAGTACCAGAGAATAAGGGCTGATATAAACAATCACAAACGAATGACTTTGTTTTGGTGGAGCGATTTTGTGATTATAACAGCGGCCGCGCGCAGGACGCAGCTGGAGTATTTGAGCCATCACCGCTGCGTCCTCTCTGCTCATAGAGTGCCTGCAAAGCTGAGTCCATAAATGACGTCATATATGTGGATACTGGATCTTTTTTCAGGCTTCCCGCAATTTGAATTTTTAGGAAACCCACATCTTGATTCTGGGTTTAAAAATGCGTTGTAATTACCGCGTTACTGACAATTGTACCGAGTAAATATTACCATTTCCTTTCCCTGTAATGCCTTACATTACCACATTACAGCAAAAAGCAATGAATTACAGTAATTAATTACTTTTGTACCGCATTACTCCCAACACTGTTGACAAGGTTGTGGAACGTGCTTTGTGAATAAACTGAAGCTGGTCCTTCTACAGATGCTAAAGCCACAGATGATGGTAAATATTCACCTCCTAGTCACGAATCTGAATAAAGGAGCTGAGATGTGTTGAAACAAACCTGCAGGAACTCATCAATCTCCACTTGTCCGTTCTTGTTCAGGTCCACCTCATTAAGGATTTCGTGAAGAGCATTTTCGTCGATGTGGACGTTGATGCTCTGCAGATGGTAGAAACCAGTCCAGCATCAGTAAGGAGGACGAGTGTGTGGAGATGAAGGAAGGATGATCTCACCTCTAAAACTCTCTGGACGTCCACTGTGGTGATGAAGCCTTTCTTCTCCTTGTCAAACTTGTGGAAGCGCTTCTTGTACCTGTCGCCGCGCGTGAGCAGGTGTTACCTTTAAGCCAGGCTTATGAAAACCAGAGTCACAGCTTCAGAAGGACGATTCTTACCGGACGACTTCCTGGTAGTCGAGGTTGATCTCAGATGTCTTGGTAAGCTGCTCGGAACGAGACCTGTAACCCATCTCATGGTACAGGAACTTCTTCGCTGCTTCCAGCTCCTCCTGGAAGGTCCATCGGACACAAAGTCAGACTGATGGCTCCGGTTCAAATAATCTAAAACTAAAATGTTTCACTTCCTCCGTGACAGAAGAGCAGAACACTAAAGTCCAGCCGGTAGCAATGGGTACCGAATTCGGTACTTTTTAAGGTACCGACCGAATTCCATAGTACCGACTGAGCACCGATTCACGTCATTTGAAACGGTGCCTCGTTTCGGTACCCGTCCTTCATAACGAGAACGTTCCTAGACAGCTGCGCATGCGCAAGAGCGTTACGTCGTCGGTCGCTGCGTACGAGTTGTAAACAGAGCAGCATGGTAGAAAGAACGCACGCTAAAGCTTGGGTCCACTTCACTAAATGTGATGGGTAACTGGGTGATGATGAAACCAGCGACAACAATTTAAGTGAGACATCCTCATCTTAATCTGCTCCGGTAGGTAAATAAAATGTTTAAGATAACGTTAGCTTAATTTGTTAGCTTCCGTTTTGCTCATGGTGCGTTCGCTTTCTCCTCGGAACTCCAAATTTCCGACTGGAAGAACATGAACGCGCTCTAAAGTTTGGCGTCACTTTACTAAATGCGACGGGTGATTGGGTGAAGATGAAACCAGCGATCTAAGTGAGAGGCATCATCGTTTTAATCTGCTCCAGCAGCTAAATAAACTGTTTAAGATAACGTTAGCTTGATTTGTTAGCTTCCGTTTCGCTAATGGTGCGTTCGCTTTCTCCTCGGAACTCCGAATTTCCAACTAGAAGAACACGAATGCGCTCTAAAGTTTGGCTTCACTTTACTAAATGCGACGGGTGATTGGGTGAAGATGAAACCAGCGACAACGATCTAAGTGTGAGGCATCTTCGTTTTAATCTGCTCCAGCAGCTAAATAAACTGTTTAAGATAACGTTAGCTTGATAAATTAGCTTCCATTGCCACCATTGTTATCAGCTAATGGTGCGTTCGCTTTCTCCTCGGAAATTCTAACTTCCCAGTAGGAAAAATCAAATGAAAAAGGACGGCAAAAGGAATGAAGATACACAGTAAATTTAGTTCACAGTAAAGATGTTTGCTTCAGTTTAATTATCAGCTTATAAAACTACAAGGACGATGCTAAAATACAAACAGTTGTATGTTATTTATTGTGATATTTATCAAATATGGTTATATATTGAGAAAAATATATATTTAATTATAAAATGGGATGACGGTGGCACAGGAGTTAAGTGCTCGCCCCGTAATCGGAAGGTTGCAGGTTCGAGCCCCGCTCACTCAGTCGCTGTTGTGTCCTTGGGCAAGACACTTAACTCACGTTGCCTGCTGGTGGTGGTCGGAGGGACCGGTGGCGCCTCTGTCAGTGCGCCCCAGGGCAGCTGTGGCTACATTGTAGCTCATTCCCACCAGTGTGTGAATGTGTGTGTGAATGACTGATTGTGTTGTAAAGCGCTTTGGGGGGTTCCAGGACTCTAGAAGGCGCTATATCAAATACAGGCCAGTTACCATTTTACCATTTAAAAGAGAATTAAAATATTAAACACTCAAAAGTATCTAAAATTGGTACCGTTAAGTACCGGTATCGATTCCTAGGTACCGGGAATTAGTACCGAATCGATTCAAATGTCAAAGGTACCCATCCCTACCAGCCGGTACCGTTCTTTTCTCCTGACTCCAGTTCAGCTCTTTGCCCATGATCTGAACGATGCGTGGGAGCGCTTCGTCTGCCGCCTGAACGTTCAGGAAGCCCAGGCGTGTTCGCCGAGCGATGACATCAATGGCAGTGCAGGCATACTCCTTAATGGCGTACAGAACCTGAAAGAAACAACACGGGTTCAGAGACGACTCAGACGCAGCACTGGACCTTTATCTGGTCCTGGTTTACCTCGGCCTCGATGTACGGGAACTCAGACACCAGCCGTTTCCCAACGATCGGCCACCTCTGACCCGTCACCTGAGCCATTTTGGCCACGTCAAACGCTCTTCCGCCATACGTCGAGGCCAGATGCTGGGCGACCTTTGACACAGAAGCATATTCACTTGCTGTCATCGACAATAAATCATCCTGGAGCCAAACAACATCTCATCTGAATTCACCAAACGAAGAGTGAGCCGGTTCCACCATAACCACATCTTCATCGAGGAGCTGTCGCGTGTTTACAGAACAGAACAAGTTATTTGCGATTCATATCGTTGGCTTGCCGATGGCGCGAAAGGCCAAATGCCGTCCAAACATCGGCGGTGACCTTTTTAGGAGAATTCTCCCACAGCTCGTCTGCTGCAGGAGCCTCTAATGAGCAAAGAGTTTAACGCAGACGCCATGTTCTCCTGCTTTAATGAAACCAGCAGGCTGATTATCGGAGTCTGAACCAACACAGTCGATGAATCGAACCTCGCTGACTTCAACATGACTGTTTTGTTTGGTAGACGTGTCGTCTTTGTAACGACAGCTGGTTTAATGTCAGACCCGTGACTGATCCTGGCCAAATATCAGCAGAGTCAGCTTCTAATTACTGGTTCAACATCAATGAAAGCATCCCAGCTGCTGAGACGTACACGTGGAGTTCCCAGAACTGACTGGAACAAGGAACTATCAGGGTAACTGCAGGGTTAAGGGAGCCAAATTTAAGACTTTTTAAGACCCGTTTTAAGGCCACTATGACCAAATTTAAGCTATAATTTCCGTCTGTTGCCTGGAACCGGTGCTAACCACGTCACGAACGTGGGATTAGCCATGCAGTTACCATTAAACTTGCACTTCCCCATGGTGCAAGCTCCCACTAGCTTAACCAGCTAATGTGCTCATCTAAAAATAGCCCCTTTTCACGGCAACATCGTACACAAAAAATGCTGAACACTAACTAGACATTCACGAAAATTTTATAGAGCTAAAATAATCTTGTTTATTGGGTCTTTGGTAATTTAAGACCTTTGGAAACTGTTTTTAAGGATTATTTGTCATTTTTAAGGATTTTTAGGGACTTAAATTTGGAAAAGCTAATTTAAGACTTTTTAAGGACCCACGGATACTCTGAACTATGAGCTTAAGTCGCCCAAAAGGATCCTTAAAAAGGTAAATATTGAAAAGGTGAATGGGTGATTTAACTTTCACTGGTAATTATAGAGCTCTAAAACACATCTGCCAAAATAAAATATTAAATGTCTAAAAGGTGAGTTCCTACATTTTTTCCAGCTCTTTCCATCATTCCCCTTCTTTGTCCTATAGTGCTCTAACCTGTTTCATTTACTTTAAAGCCTTTCACAAGTCCCTGATTCTGATGCTTCTGCGCTCCTGTTAAAGCTGCACGGGTGAACCCCAGTCCCTGAGCTCTGACCTCCTTCTCCAGGCCGTAGTCCTGCACCAGGCGGATGTAGAGGGTCGGCGTCCAGCCCTTTGCCCCCTCCAGCATCAGACCCACAGTCCTGCAGGATTCAGCTGTCAGGCTGTGAGCTCCGATGGCTGCATCCAGAGTCTCCTCCGCCATGGACCTGTAGGTGGTCCACTTCCCACCTGAACACACACGGCCTCACAGTCACTGCTGGGTCATCGTACCTAACAGGAAGCTTCAGAGTCCCAGCTGACCTGCAATGGTAACCAGCCCGCTCTCGCTGATGCTGACGATGTGGTTCCTGCAGATGGACTGGGTGTCTTTAGAGTTTGGGTCGGTCACCAGAGGACGGATGCCGCTCCACGCAGCCAGAACGTCTCCTCTACGAACTAAAGACACACAAGAAAGGTGAGAGGTTTAGAGTTCACACCAGTTGACTCCCAATGCAGAGAGAATAGGGTTTGAATGTCGTGAAGAACCAGTTGAGGACAAAGCCGTTCCAAATACGAGCTGCTATGATGATCTCCGAGTTCACCAGAACACAAACATCTGCAGATTTCCACAGATCCAACTGAAGGTTAATTAAGGCTAGGTTCACACTGCTGGCCTTAAGTAAGTCAGATTTTTTTGCGTGACCGTTCACATCATGACCGAAATGCGACAT
This sequence comes from Nothobranchius furzeri, assembly GCF_043380555.1. NCBI lineage: Eukaryota > Metazoa > Chordata > Actinopteri > Cyprinodontiformes > Nothobranchiidae > Nothobranchius > Nothobranchius furzeri. Next base: position 86,328,226 of record NC_091743.1, read on the forward strand.
CAAACTCTCTCCAGTGTGAACGCTCCACGGCCCCAAAGCGACCCGCATGTGCAGAAGACAAGAAGACACACTCAGTGGAGTCAAAACCAGGAGAGGCGGAGTTTCGATGTGAAGAGCTTCACCAACAGTTTATCCACAATTTCAGGATCACACACGTCAAGTCTCCCGTTTTGGGCTGGAAACTGTTCAACCCTCTGGGGTCCAGGGTGTAATTTGCCGTTTTTGACTAATTTAGAGTTTTCCTTTGTATTTCCAAAATAAAAACCATAACCACTGCCTTTTGTGGTATCAATCTTTTCAGCACAACCTGGACATTATGAATTTATACTTTTTTCTTTATATTTGGACATAAAGGGGTTGCATATTAGACCTTAAATCACTCAAAAACATAAAATCCACATTGGAACAAAGTTGTTTATTTTACTGTGAAACCAACAAACATTTATGACGAATGTTTTTTATTATTTAGAATGGTAATCTAGACTGTACATTTATAAAAAATATGACTAAATATAGCAAATAACAAATTTTTAAACAAATTATTAGCCCTCTGGGGTCCAGGGTGTAAATCACCATTTTTGACTCATTTTGGTTTTTCTTTTGTATTTTCTAATAAAAACAATAAATATTGCCTTATGGGGTATCATTATTTTCAGGACAACCTGGACTATCTGAATCTATACTTATTTTATTAATTTGGCAATAATGTACATGCATTTTGGAGTGGGGAGTGGCTCTGTCAACTGCACGGCGCTGCCCTCTCCTCTTGTTGGACCTCCGAGGAGCTGCATCTCTGCCTTCATCCTCTACCTCATCATGACCCAACTCTTCTATGAGGAAGGATGGATCCGCCACATCGTCATCAACATCCTCGCCATTTGCCTCAGACTCCGGCTGTGAGTCTCCGTCCACTTCCTCTGCTTCCAGTTCATAAAACAGACGTACTATCTGACCTGCCTGGTGGACATTTATCCTTCTCATCATCCTTTATTAAAGCCTAACAGAAGCCTACTAAACTGCAGAGACGATAAATCTGTCCAGATCGCTCCAAAATATGAAGTTTACCATCAATATCTGTCTAATTGTTTGTTGTTACTCCGGTCGCGCCACTCCTTTCCCCGCGAAGCGGCTCCTTTTTGCACACATCTCCTTACTCGTGCGGCCTTCCTCTCTCTCTCAGCTACATAATGATGCTTTTTATCAACTGAATATGTGAGACTTCCACCAACAGCAAAAGGATCTCATGTTTTTCTGGTTTTTTTTATGTTCACAAGCACATTCCCTCTCACAGATTACTAAACTGCTGTTTTGACAAGTTATCAGATTGTCTAAAAATAGGTCGTTTTTTAGTTTAGTATAACTCCGCTTTTACTTGCCTATTAACACAATTTAAAAACTGGGGTGTAGTTTATAATCTCCTTTGTAAAGCTTAATTGAAACTGAAACTCATGGAGGCGGAGTCTTGCTGCTAAAGCGTCCCAAATCAGACCTGTTCAAAAGACGCGGACACGCGTCCATGGACCCCAGAAGGTTAAACAACTATTTTACTCCTTATTCCTGCTATTAGGTTCAATCTCTGAGATCCCCCGGCTCTCACAGAGAACGAGACCGGTGAGACGCCCGCTTCAGCAGCACCGCCTGTTCTCATGTTGACAGGATGTCTGTCAGCGCTTCTCCTCAGGAATGTCAACACACGACGCTCACCTCCGCTGACTCGGTGATGTAGAAGGCGGATTTAATGCGACACGACCGTTCAGACTGCAGTCACTTTCAAAAACATCAGATATGTATTAGAATCGGTACCACATGTGAACATGACCTGGATCGGATTAGAACAATTCAGATCGGTGCTGTTCAGACTGTCATGAATAAATCAAATACAGGTCACATGTGGGGGGGGGGTGGGGTCGCATTTGATGCTCATAGCGATGGGTACCGAATTCAGTACTTTTTAAGGTACCGACCGAATTCCATAGTACCGACCGAATTCCATAGTACCGACCGAACACCAATTCACGTCATTTGAAACGGTGCCTCGTTTCGGTACCCGTCCTTCATAACGAGAACTTGCCTAGACAGCTGCGCATCCACAAGAGCGTTATGTCGTCGGTCGCTGCAAGCCAGTTGTAAACAGAGCAGCATGGTAGAAAGAACGCACGCTAAAGCTTGGGTCCACTTCACTAAATGTGATGGGTAACTGGGTGATGATGAAACCAGCGACAACGATCTAAGTGAGACATCCTCATCTTAATCTGCTCCGGTAGGTAAATAAAATGTTTAAGATCACGTTAGCTTGATATGTTAGCTTCCGTTTCACTAATGGTGCGTTTGCTTTCTCCTCGGAACTCCGAATTTCCGACTAGAAGAAGTTTGGCTTCACTTTACTAAATGCGACGGGTGATTGGGTGAAGATGAAACCAGCGACAACGATCTAAGTGTGAGGCATCATCGTTTTAATCTGCTCCAGCAGCTAAATAAACTGTTTAAGATAACGTTAGCTTGATATGTTAGCTTCCATTGCTACCATTGTTATCAGCTAATGGTGCGTTCGCTTTCTCCTCGGAAATTCTAACTTCCCAGTAGGAAAAATCAAATGAAAAAGGACGGCAAAAGGAATGAAGATACACAGTAAATTTAGTTCACAGTAAAGATGTTTGCTTCAGTTTAATTATCAGCTTATGAAACTACAAGGACGATGTTAAAATACAAACAGTTGTATGTTATTAATCATGATATTTATCAAATATGGTTTTATATTGAGAAAAATATATATTTAATTATAAAAGATAATTAAAATAATAAACACTCAAAAGTATCGAAAATTGGTACCGTTAAGTACCGGTATCGATTCCTAGGTACCGGGAATTAGTACCGAATCGATTCAAATGTCAAATGTACCCATCCCTAGATGCTCATTTGCCTGCAGTGTGAACGTAGCCCAAGTTCTGCTCAGAGGTTCCTGAGATGTTTTTCTAACGCATGTTTTCAGTCATGTGACCAGAGCGGACTCACTACCTTCCACATCGGAGCTGAGGTAGTTGCGGACCTCCGTCAGGATGAAGTTGATGTCGTCCTCCCCCGGGATGGGGTGGGCCGTCACGTTAGTGGGGCTGTCGGTTGTCCCGGCGATGGTCATGTTCTCCCAGGGCAGGAAGAAGATGACTCGTCCATCACTGGTCGCTGGATCAAGGAGCCCCATGTTGTCAGGGCTAAATGAGAGCATTTATTACGAGAGGTTAATGTGATGCAAAGTGGAGTTTAAAAAAAAAACTGAAGGAATGAGAGAAGAGCAGAGGGAGTAAACCAGATATGAGGGGGGGGTGGGGGCAGGAGGAAGAAAATGAGGTGGTTGGCATTTCTGTTCAAAGGCCTCGCACTCCCTCGGGTTTCACTCAATAAGCTTAGCTGAACTTTAAGAACCTCTGACTTCCAATAGAAACCGCTGTTTCTTCACCACGGAAGATTGTCCTGCACTCGTAGGTGAAGGTCGGGTTAGAATTAAGTTTCCCCCTTAATGAGGGTGAACAGCTGGTTTTAAATACCTGTAGTAACCCGGGATGACGATGTGAACGCCAGCGCTGGGCTGGCAGATGTTCGCTACTTCCTGTTCGTCCATCTTTCTCAGAGAATCCGTGAAGGGGCCGGTAGCGTTAATCACACACTTCGCCTTCACGTCGAACTCCTGCCCTGAAAACCGTTTCATGCCCAAATGAATAAAAACTCGGGGTGATCCATCTGGAGCCAGACTCAGCAACAAAGACAAGTCCCTCACCTGTGATGACGTCCCTGCAGCGAACTCCACACACCTTCTCCTTGCCGCTCTGCTGGTCCTTCCTCTTTAAAAGGTGGACCACCTCGGTGTAGTTGGCAATGGCGGCTCCGTATCGAGCAGCAGAGAGGGCGATGGCCAGGTTCATACGGGCGTCGTTGTGCTGTCCTGATGAGGACAGGCATGAAACCACTTAGGCTTCCCAACCTCCTGTCACAAAACACCAACACAGGGGTGTCCAAACCCCTGTCCAAAGCCAGCAGTAGGGCTGGGCAATGATTCAATGACGATACAAATCTGTCAATAGACGTGTGGTGCGATAGAAAAAGATGGGTCAATAAAAGCGTCAATAAAATGTTCCTTTCTTTTCCCATTACAGCCTATCTCAGTGACCAAGTGGTAGAGTGTCTGCCCTAGAACTGGGAGATTGGGGTTCACATCCCAGTCGGGTCATACCAAGACTTAAAAAATGGGACCCAATGCCTCCCTGCTTGACACTCAGCTTTAAGGGGTTGGATTGAGGGGGTTAAACCACCAAAATGTTCTCGAGCGCAGCCACACCTGTAGCTCATCCCTCCCCATGGGGATGGGGTCAAATGTGAAGATGTAAGTGTTGGTTTATGCTTGACGCATTTACTTTCAGCTTGGTGATGCGGCTCGCGGATGGAGCGCGCTTCACAACTTGCAGCGTTTATGGTTCATGCAGCTTGTCTCTGCAGTGAGCCAATATTCTCCCAAACTGTAGGGGGCAGCATGGAGCTCTACCGCATGCATCCAACACTACACCATAGTAGAAGTAAAAATTACTGTTTACAACGTGGCATTCCAGCATTTTTAACAGCGTCCTCGTCTTTTCCGACAGTGCGAGCTATTTCTCTCCAAGAATTATTAACAACATGTTGATCACGGTGATCTCTGAGAGCTGAATCATACACATGTCTGTATTTACAAACCTCTGCCATACTAGTTCTTGCCAGTCCGCCAAGTTTTTTCACGTCCAACCGTCCGCGTGGTTAGAAAATTTCCAAGGTGCGCGGTGCGGAAAGTTTGGGCCGTGAGGAGGTGCGGTGGAGGGGCGTGGTTGTTAAAATGACGCAACTTTGCCGCACGGAGCTGTGCGAACCTTGCTGACGCGTCAAGCATAAACCAAGCTTTATTTCACTAGTGTGTGATGATGACTAATGGGACTTTTACTTTAACTATCACGTAGCTTAATAGTCATTACGTACTCCCAACCACCACCAAGCCCTCCCCTCTTAAACCAAGGAGAAGCGGAGGAAATTATCCCAAAAATAGGTCACAGTAGTTCACCAGCATGGCAACATTTTCATTTGTACTAATCTGACAAAAACAAACAATGGTCGTTTGTAGAAAATCGATAAAACCAAGTCTGGTGACACAACCAACTCGTTTTAGCACAAAGCAATGCCATAAATTAGCCAGGGCTGCACTTAAAACATATTTTCTAAATGCATTTTGGCTATTTTTTTAAACACAGAAAAGTTTTTAAATTTTTTTACCTTGCTGACAGTTTTTCGTTTACCGACTGCAAACTTCCTCAGAGCTGACGCTGATGGTGGCATCACTTCCTTCTCCGTTTACCCGCGGGCAGCAGAGGGCGACAACGTCCTCTGCTGCCCGCTCTGCCCTCTCCGATGATGCAGTTCCATGCATGATCCAATGTGTAAACGCCTTCGTCTCTGTTCATGGTCCCATATCCACGTCTCCTTATCTCTATGGCTTCCTTCATCCATCTTTTGTATTTCTGTTGTTCGGTGTTTATGATCCTTGTGTTGTCCCAGTCCATTACATGGTTTTCTCTTGTGCAGTGATCGGTTATGGCTGACTTCTTTATTGCACTTTCTGCTTCTTGTTTTGCTGCTCTCGTGTGTCTGCGACTTGTTTCTCTCTCGCACTCCTTTCTATGTTCTATTGTTCGTGTGCTGAGTTGGCGTCCGGTTTCTCCTAATCAGTTCAATTCAATTCAATTCAAAGATACTTTATTAATCCCAGAGGGAAATTAGAGTTTCAGTACACACAATTCTGAGATCAGACATACATGGGCATAGACACATGACAAGAATTGGTGACTGTGGTCATTCGCAACCCGAGTCGCGCTACCTTAATAGAGATCAGAGGGTTACATGAGGATTGGTTCAGGTGGAGGAAAAAAAGGCACTTCAGAGTTACCCTCCACAGGGAGGGCAGCTTTGCTCCACAAAAAACACCTCAGACAGAAATGCAACAGTTTTCAGACATTACACAACATCAGTGTCCACTAGGTGGGGAGGTAGGGTTCGGGACTCTCCACATATCAGTGCATGCAGCTGCGATAAGCAGCGCTCGTCACCTCCATTTGGACAGGGGAAGGAGGTCGTTGGGTTTAGAGAGCACAGTGACTCCTGGAAACGATTCAACGGCCTTCACCGGTCGCAGTCCCGTCCAGGCTGGGACAGGGAGACAGAGTTGCCATGGCAAGTTGGTGATGGCAGCATTCCACATTTCTTCTGAGGGGAGTAATCACTTCAGCCTCACAGGCTCAAGGGCACCAGATTCAGATAAGAACTTGTTTTGGGGCCAGACAGAGATAATTTCCCTATGTCTTAAAGATCCATTGGTCCTCAACCCCTCTAAATCCAATAATGGCGTAACGTATGTTTTATTGCAGAGTTTGCCTGGGATTTCGTAAATGACTCCACATTTATATCCAGCTGGTATCTTGTCTTTTGGGTGTACTAGTCTGTTTCTAACTGTTGTGTATGGTTTTGTTGGTGTGTTTATGTTGTGTTTTTTCATTGTTGCTGTAATTTTTTCTGTTATGCCTTTGATGTATGGTAAGGTTATCACTGGTTTTGGTTCTCGTCTTTCCGGGTTTCTGGTTCTTTGCTTTGGTCGTTCTTTTCTTTCTGTTGTTGAGCGGGCAGCAGAGGCCGACAACGTCCTCTGCTGCCCGCGGATGAATGGAGAAGGAAGTGACGCCACCATCAGCGTCAGCTCTGAGGAAGTTTACAGCCGGTAAACGAAACATCAGCAGCAAGGTAAAAAAAAACTTTTCTGTGTTTAAAAAAATGAACCAAAAATGCAGTTTGAAACTAAACACAGCAAGAACATACCAAAGATATATATATATATTTTAATGTTTTATAGTTAGCAAAAATTACTGATGTCGACTAGTATACAATTTTTTACAGATATGCATATTTTCTAAATTGTGCTGCTCTAATCTGCAAGACACAAAATTGAACATTAGTCATTTAAAAAGTGCTAAATTTGTTTAACTGTGAATGTTTTCTATATGTCACTCAAAAAGGCTCTGCATTAGTATCAATCTGTCATAAACCTGCCAGAGAAAGAAAAGTGTCAAGATATGCAATTGTGGGCCACGCAAACTCACCCCAATGGCCATAAATGGCCCCCGGGCCAAACCTTGGGCATGCCTGTACTATCACATCTGATTTTTACATCATCAGAAATCCCAGCAGGATGAAGTTATCCAAGTTTGCATTAGCTGTAAGGTAGGAAACATTACGCAGATGACTCATCACATCTGCTTCTTCCCTCGTGTACTGATGGATGATCAATAAAGTTTTCCTTCAACAATTTACTATCAGCAATTTCATCAAATATCCGGGAGAAAAGACGTCAACTTCAGTCGACCTTCCGTCATTTGGCCAGAGCTCAGTTAGGCCCAGATCACCTGGCAGGACTGTGCTGATTTCAGACCATCCCCAACGTTTTCAACAATCTTAAGGTTGCACACTATTAGCTTCATTACTCTGAAGATAATCTTATCAACCAATCCTACTTTGTGTGGTGTGTTAAGAGCGCTCTGATCTGCTCGGAAGAACGTAGGGACCACATTGATCATGAATCCAGGCAATGACAACAAAATCGGAACCAAATCTCCGTACACAACTAGAGTAAGGCCATTATTAGACTGGTACTTGGTCTTTAAATATTGAAGTTCAGTCAGAAAAGACTCGGGTGTAAGATTAAACTTGGTCTTCAACAATAAAATTGTGTACATTTTCATGACACGTGGATGCAGTTAAGCCTGAAAAACCCATTAAGGGTATAAATAATCAGATAACACATTGTTCCGACGCCATAAATAATCAGCTGCTCATAAAAATAAACAAAAGGAGCAAGTCTTAGTCCCATCTTTGGGTCTGTGTGAAGATATCATGTTGGGAAATCTTAAATGTAATAAAAATGAGGATGTTTTGTAGGACGAGTCCCGGTGTGACGCTCAGGAGATTTGGTTCAGGTTGGTGCAGCAGGAGAGAAAGCTGCTGCTCAGACCGACGCGCCTCAGCACCGCCAGGAGAGAAGGTCAGATTTCTAAATGTCACGGGCATGATTGTTCCAGACGAAATAATTGGAGAAAAGACGCCCCGGTTCTCCACCATCATGCAAACCGCTGATGGAGGAGGGGAAGGAGCACCCACAAAATGCTCTTTTTCAGTGTGGAATGCATACATTTATCCACAGGAAGGGGGTTGTTTTGGTTTTTTGGGCAGGAGTCAACAACAGTAGAGGATTATTTTAGCAACGGATAAAAGAGGAGCTCCGTAAAAGACTAAAACATAGAACTTTGATTGAATTCTTTGGCATAAGTGAAGTGCAGTGAAGACAAATGGCCAGCAGACTTTTACATTCAGCACAAAGGAAAAGGCGCCTGAGGCACGAGTCTCCTCACACTCAGCTGGAGAATCTGCTCAGGTTTCATCGTATCAAAACAAAGAGCACGCAGCCATTAATGCTAGGGGGACGAAAGAGCCTCCTCCCACCTGTCAAAGCGCACTGTTCAGCATCAGCTGAGTCAAGAAGCCCTCAGGTAGGACCAAATATCTACAGCTTCTATCCTTTGTTCAACATTTTGCCTGTAATTTCTAAACTATTTCTGTATTAACATTCATTCCTGAGTGCAAGGTGGTTGCTGGATTGTTTTTCCGGTTTCCTGCGGCAGCTGGGACTGAAATTACATCACAAAGAAATAATAAGCTCCAGGAACTAAAATCTGTCTAAGGTAGGAGGGTAAAAAACAGGAAACCAGGAACTAAAACACTGTTAACATTTACTAATCTTTTCTTTCCTCAAAGGTCATTTAAGCATATTCACGGTTTTACGACACAGGAGTCCCACAGGGCGGCGTATCAGCAGAAACTTCCCTGATTGTAAGGAACTTTCTAGATTGAGTAAAATTAAAATCTATGCTAGAAACTGTCAAATGGGTTATTATGTTTATTATAAATAGAATAGAAGTACAGTTTAAGTCTATTTTTAGCACATTTTAAATCTAGAAGGCATTTTCAGAGATTTTTTTGTGTCTTTAAAAACTGAGAGAGAAAAATGGCTGTTAGTTTAGCGAGCGTCGCATCCTTCTTCCTGGACGAAAGAAGGAGCCTTAAATATGGAGAAAACCACACTAAATGTGGCCATGTGGTAAATAGCTAGCCTGGCAAGCCAGACTAAATAAATGTATTATTTAGTCTGGCCACGCTCCATTGACGGCTCTCGGTTGTGGGGCGGGTTCTACCGTTGTCTTTCAAATGATCTCCACATTCCACTGGACAATGAATGTGACATACTCTTGTTTCACTCTGTTGCATCATCCCACCCACCAGGCATATAGAGTGCCCTGATTGGCCCACAAAGCGGATAAAGCTCTGTGATTTGTTCACTAAGCAGATAGTGCACTATGATTGGCCCACCATTATGGACCATTCACAGCTCTTTATGTGTTTGAAACCCCTCTAGAGAGCTGTGATTGGCTAGCCAGAGTCCTGGTAGGAGCTGCGGCGGTTCCAATGGAGCATGCCTAGACCAAACTTTGCAAAGCAAGAATTTGGTCCAGTTCACTAGGCTAGTAAATAGCAGCTATGTTGGGAAAAAAGAGACTCTGTGGTAAATTAATGTAAATGGTCTGCACTTGATATGGTGCCTTTTAGAGTCCTGGAACCACCCGAGGTGCTTTACAACGCAATCAGTCATTCACCCATTCACACCCTGGTGGCGATGAGCTACATTAGAGCCACAGCTGCCCTGGGCCGCACTGACAGAGGTGAGTCTGCCGTACAAAGAAACCACTAGTCCCTCCAACCACCACCAGCAGGCAAGGTGGGTTAAGTGTCTTGCCCAAGGACACAACGACAGCAACAGACTAAGCGGGGCTCAAAACTGCAACCTTCCGATTATGAAGCAAGCACTCTACTCCTGTGCCGATACCGACATCCGATATTAAGATCACTGTTGTGGCCGATAACCGATATTTGCAGATACCAATATACTGACATTAATGCTTATAAAATCAGCAGATTTTGTCCAACCATCCATCCATTTTCATCCGCTTATCCGGAGTTGGGTCGCGGGGGCAGTAGCCTAAAGGTTGGTTTATGCTTGACGCGTCCGCGAGATCCACACGGCTCCGCGCGGAAAAGTTGCATCATTTTAACAACCACGCCCCTCCACCCCGTCTCCGCACGGCTCAAAATTTCCGCAACGCGCACCTCGGAAATTTCTAACCACGCGGACGGACGGACGCGGAAAAACATGGTGGACCGGCAAGAACTAGTACGGCAGAGGTTCGTAAATACAGACATTTGTATGATTCAGCTCTCAGAGATCACCGTGATCAACATGTTGTTAATAATTCGTGGAGAGAAATAGCTCGCACTGTCGGAAAAGACGAGGACGCTGTTAAAAATGCTGAAATGCCATGTTGTAAACAGTAATTTTTACTTCTACTATGGTGTAGTGTTGGATGCATGCAGTAGAGCTCCATGCTGCCCCCTACAGTTTGGGAGAATATTGGCTCACCGCAGAGACAAGCCGCACGAACCATAAAAGCTGCGAGTTGTGAAGCGCGTTCCATCCGCGAGCCGCATCACCGCGCGGAAAGTGAATGTGTCAAGCATAAACCAAGCTTTAGTCGAGAGGCCCAGACTTCCCTCTCCCCAGCCACTTGGGCCAGCTCTTCTGGGGGAATCCCAAGGCGTTCCCTGGCCAGGTGAGAGACATAGTCCCTCAAACAAATAAAATGCTCTCTAACCCAATTATCTCCCTCCCCTATCCAAACGGAGGTGGTGAGCGCTGCTCTGCGGCTGCGCAATCTGAAGTGAGGAGAGTCCTAGAACCTTCCATCCCCACTAGTGGAGACTTATGTTGTGTATCGTCTGAAGTCTGTGTGCGTATCTGTCTGAGGTGTTTTTTTGCACAGCAAACTATCCTCTCTGTCGGGGGTAACTCTGAAGTGCCTTTTCCCCTCCCCCTGACTCTATCCTCATATAAACGCTCTTGATCTATAATGGTAGAGCGACTCGCGTTGCGAATGACCACAGTCAACAATTCTTGTCATGTGTCTATGTGTGTATGTCTGATCTTGGAATTGTCTGTACTGAAATGATTGAATTTCCCTCTGGGATTAATAAAGTATTTTTGAATTGAATTCTTAGTTAATGCAGAAGGTAATACAGTCAGTTATACATACAAGCCATTTTGACAAAACAACGCTGTCAATTAGCCACAACTCCGTGGCGGTAATGTGGCGCAATTGTGCCATTTTTATAAAAGGTTAGGCGATGGCGGCATTAAGGGGGTATGGAGGCGGTTCATGCGCTGCCGATGACTTTCTTTTATCTTGGACATAACTTGCTTTTTATTGCAAATGAAGCACCTAAAGGTGTCGGTCTTCCTCAGGCCCTGTGCAGTCTCTGGTGATCTGAGCTCCAGCTCTAACAGCGAGAAGAACCCGGAGTGCTGCAGCGCTCCACTTTGGTGTCTAGGCCGATTTTGTTCAAAAAGTAAAACTTACGGCGCATGTTTACTTTCAATTTCAATTAAGTTGTTGGCCGGAGCTCAGCATTAACCCCCTACGTCATCAAGACACCTCCTTCTGTTGCGCTACGGTGCAATCGCCGTTTATAAGGCAGACAATTACCGCAATATTACAACCAAGCAAGGCAGAATAACTGCTGCAAAATTCACGCAATACGAACAGCTGTGCCCTGACAGTGGTCAACTGTTCCCTGGAGTAAACAAAGCGTGTTGTGTAGAGCCACGGATCCATGATCTGCATTCTCAAAAAACATTGATCCGAGACAAAAGAAAAGCTAAAAACTCAACAACTTAAAATTAGTTAAAAGGTAGAAGAAAAGTCGGAGCAACTGAGACGGCTGCACGCTGGCTGGTGCATTCGCACGATCTGGTAAAGATAGGATTGAGTTATATTTTTGCCGCTAGCCGCTTCTGGGACACGTCGATTTTTGCAGTTAACATAGGGCTAGACAGGAAATCACACATGGTTTCAGTGTAAAACCCCCAGTAATTTTCTAAATAAAAGACTATTACAGCAACTACATGGAAAATATGTGGAAACGTTTGTTTTTAACCCCAAATTGAACAAGTTTACCTAGATCTTAAAAAGCAGCTCAGATGATGAAACTGCAACTATGATTCTGATAACAAGCTAACAAATTGAACTAGCTCCTCTACGATAACCGGCTAGCAGAGCTTCTGACTGACAGTTTATGTGCAGCAGCAAATCAACTATCCTGATTAACAAGGTTATAAAAGCTCATAAATGAAAAATCACTTTGATGTGTGTGGGAACTTTTCCAGGCCCTCTTTAGCAGGGTGGGACTGGGAGGAGAGTGCTGTAGCCTTTTAGCTGGAAGCTAACCGGAGCCTGGGGCTAATGGTGGGTTGGTTCACCGGCACGTGTCGGAGTCAGCCCGGTTATTATCAGCTGCTTAACGACACCGAGCGGACTCACGTTCACGTTTGAAAGCAGCGCTGATTCCAGAAACCTCAGCACAAAGTGCGTTCGTTAATCTGAGCCAGCATGACGAACAAGGGAAGCGAGCGGCAGCGGAAAGCGGGGGCGGAGTGGAGATAGTGGAATTTTGGGGTAAGGGTCTACGTAGCGGGCGGGCATGTTACGTGAACGGACCCATCTGATTGGCCACATATCAGAAGGACTACATTTGATTGGTCAAATAATACTTCCATGTAAAAAAACAGAGCTGGTTTACAAAAAGTTGATGTATGACACAAATGGAAATGTTTGAACCAAACATTTATCTCCGTTTTTGACGTGCTTTGCGATGGGCCTACCGCACGTCCCGTTATCGCGATGACGATAATTTTTCGATATATTGTGCAGCCCTAGTTCTGTACTTTCCTCTCCAGCACAGCCGACAAAGGTTTATGATGGGTCAGTCCTCCTGCATGCTCAGATCATTCCCTTCCCTTGCTTGAAAAATTGTTCCAAAATGAAAGTTGAACACACATCTTTTTTATCTGTGAATTCAATGCCGTTCGGCGAGTCTCAAATAAAAATTTGGGCATCTTACTGTAAAAAAAATATCATTAATGTAAAAACGAAATTATAAAACAACCATGTTCTCAGCCGGAATCGAACCCGGGTCTTCTGCACGAAAGCCCGAAATTTTACTAGGTGAGCTAAATCACCAGCGGCCTCCACTGTATCTGTAACATTTATATCCTTGATGACAGCTGAAACAATGTTCAAAGAATGGTGCTGGCTATGCCTGAGCGTGAACGCGCATGAAGCAGCCTGCTCGACCCGAGCATCTCTTTTTCTGTGATTTTACAGAAAAACAGGCAATCACAGTAAAAATGCCAGGGCTCACGTCACTTTCCACATACATGTCACGAGCTCACTGAGCGTCAGATTACCAGATTCATACTGAAGTTGTTTTGGTGAAAGTAACTTAAAGTAATGCAAAAGTAGTGTAATGCCTTACATTTTAAAATCAGTAATATTGTAATGTAATGAATTACTTTAAAATGATGGTAACAAGTAATAAATATTGCATTACAGTTTTGAAGTAACTTGCCCAACACTGCTTAGGATGTGTTTAATGATCATTATCTGTCTCCCATAACTGGATCCGACCCAGATTTCTTTTGTGTGCACAAAATAAAATCTAGGAACAAAGACAGAGAATTAAATGAACTTTTTCTTACCATCGTAGTAGACGATGGCTCCTACCAGCTTGTCCTTCTTAAGCATGGGGAAATACTCCAAGGCCTTGGACTTAGTGAGGACATAGCTGCTCTTCAGGCACTGGATTCCAGCCACCAAGTCATACATCTTGATTCCTGCCCAGTAATAAGGCAACTGCCACCACCTTATAAATAAACAATGATCACGAACAACATCCAACTCATTATGTTTCACCTGTTGTCCCTCGTGAGTTTGACGCTCACTTGTAAACAGGAAGCATGATGGGTAGCGGCGCCGACAGGTGGGGAGCAATCTCCAGCAGGTTGGCCCGCTCATGCAGGGCTTCTTTCACCATCATGTACTGATTTATGAAAGACAACAGACCTAATAAGATAACGAAACACAAGAGGAGCAACAAAACGAGAAGACAAGAGGGACCTGTTCGTAGTCTAATTTCATGATGGCCTTCTGGAGGTATCGGACCCCACCGTGGAGGAGCTTAGTGCTCCGGCTGCTGGTTCCTGAAGAGAAGTCACTTCGTTCTACGAGCGCCGTTTTGAGGTCTGGAGAAGAACGATCTGATTAATATAAGCTCACAGAACCACCTTCATCAATCATCTCAGAAGAAAGAGCACAAAGATATTACTGCGTGTGACGGCGTCTAAGGCACATCCTGCTCCCGTGGCTCCTCCTCCAACAACCAGAACATCAAACTCCGCGGTGTCTCGCAGCGCCGAGAGCTGCGCCTGCCGGGACGGGAGCTCATCTGCATACGGGACCTTCAGCTCGGCTTCTGCAGCCACATGAGCTAATCGAGCCTGAGCGGGACAAACTCAGTCAGCACAAATAACCCAAACACATCGTCTGTGCTGAGAAGCGGACTCTATGTAGGAGGTGAGAAAAGGCAGCAACACTTTGCTTAAACATGTTAAGCACACAGCCCAGCTTCATGTGTGATGTGACACATCTACAGTCATCTACGTACATTATGGAACTGCTCTGGTAGGGTATCAGATTACTCTGGTAGGGTATCAGATTACTCTAACGGCTAATCTCTCTCAAAGAATTGTTTATTAAAAATCAGCTAAAGTACGCTAACTTGGTTTTCTGTTGTATTGTCGTTTCTATAATACGACCCCTAAAACTTTCTGGTCAAGATGCTATAAAATGGACTAGGGTTGTCACGATACTAAAATTTCAAACTCGATTCGATACTGGGGGGAAAAACTCGATACTCGATTTCAATACTATTTAAAAACACCAATTTATTGAACAAGTTTATTCGAAAAATAACATTCCTCAATTTATATTGCAAAAATTAAATGTTAAGAATTGAGTGTGTAAAGTGCTTAAACCTTTCAAGTATCAGCATTTTTTAAACGTGCATTCAAAAACTGGCGAAAGTTAACACTTTAAATCATGAATTGTCTCACTATATATAAAGTAGTTGCAGAGTGATGTTTTGCTGCTTAAACTCTGTTTAAGGTGCATTTTTGTCATAAGCTGTAATGCCATATGTTTTGTTCTGTACTTTTGAACAACTCTGTTGGTCAATAAAGGGAGAAAACAAATTTCTCCACAGCAGGACAAAGGTACATCTATCGGTAATCTGAATAAAAACAGACTGGCGCACGGCAGTGACGTCATTAAAAGCGCCAGTTAGATTAGCCGCGGCTAGTCTGTTCACGCCTAGAAATCCCAGACTCGCTCCAAACGAACAGGGGAATCATGTTAATGATTCCTAACAAAGCCTTTCGACATGAAGATGTTTTGGTGCAGATAATGTCTTATTTCGAGGCTGCACCATGGGTGCCCGTCCGCACCCGTTATATGGATATACTCTGACGGCGATTCGCCGATGGATCTACGGTAAATACCCCGGGGAATCCAAGTAGCACCAAAGTTGTCAGCGTGAGTAAACAAACATACTGCATGCTAGAAATTAAGTCCGGGTAGCAATAAACGGGAGTTTTCCTTTAAGCACATAAGCGTGAATATACAACTACGTGTCGGACTTGGTATGCTAATTAAGTTGGGATGTGAAGCGCCTCCGAAATTTGATGTTCATGTTTTTGTTTATTTATTTGGCAGACAAAACTTGGATCGGAGACAACTCGCGTGGGAAATTGCAATGTAGCCATGCGGCAGCTTCTTCTGTTTGTCTGGGAGGCGGAGGCTGCTTTACGGCATCTGGCTGTCGTGCGTGTCGGTGCGTGTCCCCGGGGTATTTACCGTAGATCCATCGGCGAATCGCCATCAGAGTACATCCATATAACGGGTGCGGACGGGCACCCATGGTGCAGCCTCGAAATAAGACATCATCTGCACCAAAACATCTTCATGTCGAAAGGCTTTGTTAGGAATCATTAACGGGATTCCCCTGTTCGTTTGGAGCGAGTCTGGGATTTCTAGGCGTGAACAGACTAGCTAAAGCTAATCTAACCGGCGATGTTTATGTTTTTGTTTATTTATTTGGCAGACAAAACTTGGATCGGAGACAACTCGCGTGGGAAATTGCAATGTAGCCATGCGGCGTCTTCTTCTGTTTGTCTGGGAGGCGGAGGCTACTTTACGGCATCAGGCTGTCGTGCGTGTCGGTGTACTTGAAGAAGGCTGTGTATAGTAGTCCATAATATCGATACCACAGGGATGGAATATCTAATTTAGATACCACTTTTAGCATCGATTTATATCTAGGTATCGATTTTTTTGACAACACTAAAATGGACCCACAACATGATACCTCTGCCGCCGTGTTTTACAGACTGGATTCAGAGTTTTAAAGGGTAGTTCCATGTCTAAGTGAAATCTAGTTTGTTTCCATACTCCCCAGAGTAAATAAGTGGGAATTTTGCTACCAACCCAGTTATTCACCTAGTCTGGTTAGTCATAGGCAGAGGAACATGAGGAGCGGGACTAGTAGCCAGCTCAAAAAAAACCAATCCGGAATAAGGCGGAAATGCCGACTGTACCGTGCAACGCTGTAGATTTTTAGCTGTAGAAAAAAATGGGGTCTGGCGACAGCACAAACATCTTTCTAGAGAAGTAAAGCTTTTAGCATTTCTACTTGTTGTGGTTTCAAAAACGTGTCCAAGTCCTTCAGAACAGATGAAAGAGCCACAGCGAACTCCGCTTTCAGTCACCATGTTTATGAGAAACTCAGCGTCGTGGTGTGAGACGTACGCCGCTCAGCGCTGTTTGGCTCGGTTAGAATTGTCAGGGGGTGGGGTTATTTCTACAGGAGAGTCACCAGACCCAATGCTTCCCATAAGGAAGCATGGGGCTGGCTGGTCAGGCTACTATTCACCAAATCTGCACTAATGCAGACTTGGGCAAAGGGTATTGCCCACAATCCATTGCTGCGTGGGAATTTTGAGAAGAAGGCGGAGCAATGGCTCAAGTGTTCTTTTTAAAAATATGTATTTTCAAATTAAAGAAGCTCATTTGAAGATGATTAATGATATTTATTCATGCTCTGCGTGTTTTAGACTAAGATATAATGTGAACAGAAATAAATGTTAATTTTTTACAGGAAACTGTTTGTTGGAAAGTTGTTAAAGATTTTTTTAAAAGTAGCACAAACAGCAACCGGCAAGCGATGCGGTCGATGACGCAATGCTCACTGTCCCAATTTGACAATTATTTGCTCACTTGTGGTCTACGCACTGGAAGCCTTACTGCACACTTCCTCCAAGTGCCCTTCGCTGAACACCGTAGGGTGCAGAGCTAGTAAAGGGATAAGGCCTAGGTGTACAGTTTTCAGCCCAATGACAGTGACCTCCTGTGGAGGGTTCCTCTCCACTGTCACTTCATGCTTGCTTGGGACGAGGATTGCTGTAAAGACTCTGACACTAGTCAGTGACTCGATCCAATCTACTGGGTTTCTTATATAGGAAACATTTTACTAATTGGTTTATGGAACTGAACTGTTCTTGTTTACTTTCTTAAGTGACTCTTGTCGTGATTTGGCGCTAAATAAATAAATTGAATTAAAGAGCAAGTTTTGGGGTAACTTACACTTACAGCGGTGCTTTGTCTTAATTTAGTCCCAAGTCTAAATCAGCTCCAGTACTTTTTTTTGTCATTTTCAATCAAAACGATTACTGAGGTCACTAAGAAGAATTAGATAATTACTGAGTACATTTCATGACCTTTTCACAAAAAATGCTATCTGTTACCATTCACTTATATTGTTTATGCTAAGCTAAAGCTAACAGAACACTGCCAGATTAGAAGAATTGGCCAGTTTAAAAAAAACTGCTACTTCACACTTATCTAACTATGGGGAATATGGCAACAGAATAAATGTCACTTAGAAGTGGAATATCCCTTGAAGCTAATTTTTCTAAATTCTTACTTCTGAGAAATTATTTGTTACAAAAAGGTGTTTTATTAAACAAATGATCATTCTTTAGATAAAACAAAATTATATTTTAATTTCACCTTTAAATGAACCTGTAATTCTGAAGTATTTGGTTTAGTCACTCACAAATGTATAAAACAACTTTAATATTTCTTTATTTGCCTTATTTTAAATAAACTTTGGATCATCTCAGAAATATTTAAAATGTAATATATTTTGGTTAATGAGGCACAATAAACTACTTTTCTCGTCATTTTTATATCAGCTCATTTTCAGAATAAATAAATAATGAATGTAGAGATTTGTGAAAATTCATTTATATCTTAGCTAATCATTTCTGCCATTTTAGTCTTAAGACCATTTTAAAATTTGATCTTTTTTTCCCACATAATGTGCAAAATCATGACAACTTGAGAGTAATTCAGGTACTTTTGATGTGTTTTTATTACTGCTTTTTATAATTTTGCATGTTAAGGAGAATTGTGATGAAATTTTAAATCCAAATCAGGTTATTAAGATGATTCTAGCTGGAAAGACAAACCCAGTAGTGCTTTGAATGTCGGTCATTTATAGTTGAAGTAAAGTGTTGCTGAAGAGGAAAGGAAAGATTTTCATGGTTAGTAAGAAAGAAAAGTTCCTTGGTTCAGAACAGCTATGAAACCATGATGTTAAACATCCCCGTTTGATTAGTGAAATAATTAATTTAAAGAAATAATCACAACTAGTGTTAGAGAAACAGCTTGGCTATGTTAGAAAGAATTGGGATTTGACTTCTAATGAAATATTTATTCAGTTTTCTCTCTAGCACTTGGAGCTAAATGATTGCATCAAGCTGCTCCGAAGCCACCGTAGCATTTGACTTGCAAATATTGGCGGGCGTTTTGTAATTTAGGTCTGCACCCGCAAACACCGCGATGATATAATCATTGTCTATTTTTGTGGATGCTCGCAGACAAACACCGCCACAGGATGAAGCGCCAGTAATCAAGTTAAGTCTGAGATCGGCACAGCACGGCCCGCGTTAATAGCCAATCGGCCGCTGCGTTGGAAACTTCCACGAGCCTCATGCCTTCGCTAAAGGAGACAAGACGGACAGTCATCTCATCAGCGGTGCAATTACTGGGATTAGAGACATGCATGATTGCAAACTATTGTGGAAATAATTAGATTTCATCAGGGTCGAATTGTTGCTTACCAATCCAGGCTTGGTGGAGAGGACGACGACGGCGGGCGGGAGGAGATATTATCGGACCAGGACACAGAACAAAGTTCACATTAGTCTGATGGGTAGCATAAAACCTGCTTTTGGTCTAAAATAAGCTGACATCAGGTCAGAGCACACACACACAGCTGCTTCATGTCATGTCAGGTGGTTATTTGGGTTCTCATGTTCTTCAAGTGTGGAAGTGAGGCACTGGTGCCATTTAAACAGAGTCTGTTCTTCTCAAAACACCTGAACTCCTTTATCTTTAGTCTCCAGCTTAAACACCTGGAGAACTAAAGGTTAGCATTTTCAGAGCTGCGGAAAAGTATCTGGTGGTAATGAGTCTTTCACATCATTGTGGAGAGTTTTGTCACTCCTATTGACAGAATAGTTTTAATTCAGCCACATCTGAGGGTTTTCCATCATGAAAGACCTGTTTAAGGTCAAAGGTCAGACATTTTTCTTCAGGAAGTTCTGCTGGAAAGCAGCACTCATGGTTCCATCAGTTACAGCAGATGGTCCTGAAGCATAGCAGAGTAGCCCCAGACCATCACACTACCACCACCATGTCTGAACACTGGTGTGATGTTCTTCTATCCTGACCTCTGACTAGGGTTGCAGGGATTAACCGTTTTGACTATTAACCCTGGGTAACCCACCATAAAGGCGTCTCCAACACTGCCAATAATAAAACAAAAAGAAAATAGTGAAACCCGCAAGGACAAAGACAAAAGTGAAATTGAACGCGTGCACGCAGCAGAAGCAAAGTCAGCATCGCGACTGCTCCATTTTCACCTAGAAAGCGGTTGAAGTCTACTGTGTGGGAATATTTTAGATATTTGGATATATTCCCACAGAAATGTCTTTACAGCGGGTTAACCGGGATAAACCGGTTAATGCAACCCTACCTCTGACTTAGGGCTGAGCGATAAGGCTTAAAATCAATATCACGATAAATTAAGGATTTCACCTCGATAACGATAACTACAGGCATGCGCAGAAACAAAAGTTGTGCACTGGATGGGGCTGTCACGTGAATTACTTTGAGTCACATTTTTTACGTGACTCAAGGTGGTACAGCTTCTTAAAGGGACACGAACGTGGCCACCCTACACACATCTTTTCCTTTTGATATTATCACATTTATAGACATGGGAAAAATTATCTCAGTAAGAGTCCGAAATTTTGATCACGATAAATTTTGGATTTATTGCCCAGCCCTACTCTGACCTGAACCCAATAAGGCCTGTAGTTCTTTAGATGTTGTTCTGGGTTCTCTTGTTTATGAAAAGGACATGATGTGTTGCTTTTTGAGATCTTTGAGCCAACTTTTTTTTTTCCACCTATGAGTCTCAGAGATCCTTCCGATTACGGGGCGAGATCTTACCTCCTGCCTCCTTGAACCGTCACCTTATCGTGGTGGAGGAGTTTGAGTGCCCTAATGATCCTAGGAGCTATGTTGCCTGGGGCACTTAGTGCCCCTGGTAGGGTCTCCCATGACAAATTGGTCTTAGGTGAAGGGTGAGACAAAGAACGGTTCGAAGGATCTTTCATGGCGGTGAAAACGAAGAGTCGGAGTACCCGGCCCGGAGGGTTACCGGGGTCCCACCCTGGAGCCAGGCCTGGGGTTGGGGCCCGTGAGCGAGCGCCTGGTGGCCGGGCTTTCGCCCATGGGGCCCGGCCGGGCCCAGCCCGAACCGGATACATGGGCTCGTCCAACTGTGGACCCACCACCCGCAGGAGGAACATGAAGGGTCCGGTGCAATGTGAATCGGGTGGCAGACCAAGGCGGGAGCCTTGGCGGTCCAATCCCCGGACAAGGAAACTAGTTTTTGGGACATGGAACGTCACCTCGCTGGCGGGGAAGGAGCCGGAGCTTGTGGCAGAGGTTGAGCGGTACCGGCTAGATATAGTCGGACTCACCTCGACACATTGCATTGGCTCTGGAACCCGAGACCTGGAGAGGGGTTGGACACTCTACTTTGCTGGAGTTGCTCCGGGTGAGAGGCGGAGGGCTGGGGTTGGCTTTTTGTTAGCCCCGAGACTCTCTGCCTGTGTGTTGGGGTTTACCCCGGGGGACAAGAGGGTAGCTTCCTTGCGCCTTCGGGTCGGGGAACGGGTCCTGACTGTTGTTTGTGCGTATGGGCCAAATATCAGTTCAGAGTACCCACCCTTTTTGGAGTCCCTGGGACGAGTGCTAGATAGTGCTCCATCAGGGGACTCCATTGTCCTGCTGGGGGACTTCAATGCTCACGTGGGCAATGACAGCTTGACCTGGAGGGGTGTGATTGGGAGGAACGGCCCACCTGATCAGAACTCGAGCGGTGTTTTGTTATTGGACTTCTGTGCAAGCCGCAGTTTGGCCATAACGAACACCATGTTCGAACATAAGGATGCCCACCGGTACACTTGGTACCAGGGCAGCCTAGGTCACAGGTCGATGATAGATTTTGTAGTCGTATCATCTGACCTGCGACCGTATGTTTTGGACACCCGAGTGAAGAGAGGGGCGGAGCTGTCAACTGATCACCACCTGGTGGTGAGTTGGATCAGATGGCAAGGGAACATGCCGCGTAGACCTGGCAGACCCAAACGCATAGTGAGGGTCTGCTGGGAACGCCTGGCAGAAGAACCTGTCAAGACGGTCTTCAACTCCCACCTCCGGCAGAGCTTTGACCACGTCCCGAGAGCAGTGGGGGACATTGAGTCCGAGTGGGCCTTGTTCCACTCTGCGATTGTCGAGGCGGCTGTTGCTAGCTGTGGTCGTAAGGTGGCCGGTGCCAGTCGTGGTGGCAACCCCCGTACCCGCTGGTGGACACCAGAGGTTCGGGGAGCCGTCAGGCTGAAGAAGGAGGCCTACAGGGCGTGGCTGGTCTGTGGGTCTCCGGAGGCAGCAGACAGGTACCGGATAGCCAAGCGGGGTGCAGCAGTGGCAGTTGCCGAGGCAAAATCTCGGGCGTGGGAGGAGTTTGGTGAGGCCATGGAGAAAGACTATCGATCGGCTCCAAAGAGGTTCTGGCAAACTGTCCGGCGCCTCAGGAGAGGAAGGCAGCAACTCGCTCACACTGTTTACAGTGGGGATGGGGAGCTGCTGACGTCAACTGAGGCTATAGTCGGACGGTGGAAGGAATACTTTGAGGAGCTCCTCAATCCCACCAATGCGCATTCCGAGGAGGAACCAGAGCTGGGAGGCCTGGGGATGGACTGTCCGATCTCGGGGGCAGAAGTTGCTGAGGTAGTCAAACAACTACACAGCGGCGGAGCCCCGGGGGCGGATGAGGTTCGTCCTGGGTATCTCAAGGCTATGGATGTTGTAGGGCTGTCATGGTTGACACGTCTCTACAACATTGCGTGGTCATCGGGGGCAGTTCCTAGGGAGTGGCAGACCGGGGTGGTGGTCCCCATCTTTAAGAAGGGTGACCTGAGGGTGTGTTCCAACTATAGGGGGATCACACTCCTCAGCCTCCCTGGAAAGGTCTACTCCAAGGTACTGGAGAGGAGGGTCCGGTCGATAGTTGAATCTCAGATAGAGGAGGAGCAATGTGGTTTTCGTCCTGGCCGTGGAACTGTGGACCAGCTCTATACCCTTGCAGGGGTGATGGAGGGGGCATGGGAGTTTGCCCAACCAATCCACATGTGCTTTGTGGATTTGGAGAAGGCTTATGACCGTGTCCCCAGGGGCACCCTGTGGGGGACGCTCCAGGAGTATGGGGTGGGTGGCTTTCTGTTAAGGGCCATTCAGTCCCTTTACCAGAGGAGCGTGAGTTTGGTCCGCATAGCCGGTAGTAAGTCGGACCTGTTCCCAGTGAGGGTTGGACTCCGCCAGGGCTGCCCTTTGTCACCGGTTCTGTTCATCACATTTATGGACAGAATTTCTAGACGCAGCCGTGGTGTGGAGTGTGTCGAGTTTGGTGGCAGGAGAATCTCGTCTCTGCTTTTTGCGGATGATGTGGTCCTCCTAGCTTCATCCAGCTCTGACCTTCAGCTCTTGCTGGGTAGGTTCGCGGCCGAATGTGAAGCGGCTGGGATGAGGATCAGCACCTCCAAATCTGAGACCATGGTTCTCGACCGGAAAAGGGTGGCTTGCCACCTCCGGGTCGGGGGAGAGGTCCTACCTCAAGTGGAGGAGTTTAAGTATCTCGGGGTCTTGTTCACGAGTGAGGGTAGGAGGGATCGGGAGATCGACAGGCGGATTGGTTCGGCGTCTGCAGTGATGCGGACGCTGAGCCGATCTGTCGTGGGGAAGAGGGAGCTGAGCCAGAAAGCCAGGCTCTCGATTTACCGGTCGATCTACGTCCCAATCCTCACCTATGGTCATGAGCTTTGGGTAATGACCGAAAGAACGAGATCGCGGATACAAGCGGCCGAAATGAGTTTCCTCCGTAGGGTGGCCGGGCTCAGCCTTAGAGATAGGGTGAGGAGCTCGGACATTCGGGAGGGACTCGGAGTAGAACCGCTGCTCCTCCGGATCGAAAGGAGCCAGTTGAGGTGGTTTGGGCATCTGGTCAGGATGCCTCCTGGACGCCTCCCTGGGGAGGTGTTTCGGGCATGTCCTGCCGGCAGAAGGCCCCCGGGTCGACCCAGGACACGTTGGAGAAGTTACATCTCCAATCTGGTCCGGGAACGCCTTGGGGTCCTGCCGGAGGAGCTGGTGGACAAGGCCGGGGAGAGGACGGCCTGGAGCTCCCTAGTTGGGATGCTGCCCCCGCGACCCGGACCCGGATAAGCGGAGGAAGACGAGACGAGACGAGAAGAGTCTCAGAGATCGGATGTTACACACATCGGTGTCTTTTTGCAACTCTCCTACAAGTCATTACAAAGCTAAGATTATTCCACAAAAATAAACAATCAATGATTAACAAGTCTGCTTCTTGACCTGCAAAAGGAGAAAGAAAAAAAAAGAGAAAAACAACACAACAATTCAACAGGAGCTAACTATCACTGCGTCAACCTGATGAGGAAATATAAAATAAACATTGTTTTACTGAACAATCACACGATAACTCACAGTGCATTTGGTGCCAACCACAGCCTTAAGACATGTGTTGAATGTGCCCAAGTTCATACTTCTAAGAGCACCATGTGAGCACCTGTGTGTGTACACGCGCTTGTATATGTAAGGTTTCTCTATAGGAGCGTCCAATAGAGAGTGTGAGGGGCCACAGATCTGCCCCCCATGCGTAGTAGATGGAAGGAGCTCCAAGTCTCAGAGATCCAGGAGCTGCCCCAGAGCGCAGGGACCCCAGGGAGACTGCGACCAGAAAAGCCCCTGCCCCCCTCGAGAGGCACAGAGGATTACCCCGGGGGGCCACAACCAGCAGCCGGCAGAGACCCAGGAGATATCAGCGGCAAGCCCACAGGCCCGCCGCCCGCAGCCTCCCACCCCCAAGCCGGCCGAGCCCGAAACCCAGCGACCACCCCTGCCGGGGACCCAGATCCCACCAGGCAGCCACCGGGATTAATCAGGCAGACGCCAAAAATCAAACCCCCTGAACTGGGAGTCGTGAACATTCAGGAAGACCAAGGCACCACACTCCCCACCAAGTGTGGCAGGGGGAGGGGAGACAAAGATGTAAAGCAGCAAAAGAAGTCCCAGGAAAGGGGAGGAGTCAAAGACCCCGCCTGACATATACAGTCATGAGAACAATGTATTTTAAAAAACAATGAGGACCCCTGGATCGCTGCATGCAATCAATCAATCAATCAAATCAATCAAAGCTTTATTTATAAAGCACCTTCCGCAACCCTGTCAGGAAGCCCAAGGCGCTGAATGTGTGCATGCAATGTGTGTGTCAGGCCCGTGTGGTGTCTAAGCATCCCCTGTGTGAGTGTACACCCTGTTGGACTAATGAAACTCAGTTGGAATGGTTCGACTTACCACCCAACCTTACAATTAAGTCATCTTGTTATTCTAAAGCTCTGGTAGGTCACACATCTAGCAAGAGAGCAGTAAAGCTTGGTTTATGCTTGACGCATTCACTTTCCGCTTGGTGATGCGGCTCGCGGATGGAACGCGCTTCACAACTCGCAGCGTTTATGGTTCATGCGGCTCGTCTCTGCGGTGAGCCAATATTCTCCCAAACTGTAGGGGGCAGCATGGAGCTCTACGGCATGCATCCAACACTACACCATAGTAGAAGTAAAAATTACTGTTGTTTACAACGTGGCATTCCAGCATTTTTAACAGCGTCCTCGTCTTTTCCGACAGTGCGAGCTATTTCTCTCCAAGAATTATTAACAACATGTTGATCACGGTGATCTCTGAGAGCTGAATCTTACAAATGTCTGTATTTACGAACCTCTGCCATACTAGTTCTTGCCGGTCCGCCATGTTTTTCCGCGTCCGACCGTCCGCGTGGTTAGAAAATTTCCTAGGTGCGTGTTGCGTAAATTTTGGGCCATGCGGAGGCGCGGTAGAGGGGCGTGGTTGTTAAAATGACGCAACTTTTCCGCGCGGAGCCGTGCGTCTAGCATAAACCAACCTTTAATCACACAGAACCAGATGACTTTGGATATATTTCCTTATCAAATAAAAAAAAAATCCTAATTTGGAAACTGTCATTTGTATTTACTCAGATTGTCTTTGATCTGAAACATTTAAATGACAAAGGAATCAAAATCAAAAGCTACCAGTGGAGCTCAAATACTTTTTAAGCACTGCAACACTTACTAAAAGCCTCTAGATACACCTGAAGCTACTTTTTCCCCACCCAAGGCAGGTAACCAATTCTTGACCTTTAACTTGGAAGGCTAAACAAATCAACCCACCTGCGCAGAAGAGAGATCAGACATTGATACGTTGATGGAATTTGGACTAAATGGGGGAAACTATTAAAATCTCAAAAAACAACTGATGCTCAGGATGCAGCTCCAATGCAAACTGCTGCCTTTCTGCAAAACAACCTGCAAACACCTCCACGTATAATCAGAGCTGAGAGGGAGAAAACACATTCCATAATCCAGACAGGACTTGTCCCTCCTGCAGAAGCCAAACTCACCTGAGTCTTCCTGTATTCCATCAGCTGTGACAGGCCGAAAGCCGCAGCGACCGCCCCGCCTCCTACGACCGCCGTCCGTCTCAGGGCCTTCCTGAACGCCATGATCCCTGAGGCGAAGACACGGGAGATCTTCACAACTTGTTGCCACAATTTTTCTACTAATAAGCGCACAGTTTGAGTACTTAATGAGAATAATAAATATTAGCAGGGATGTGTATTTTTGAAATTCTGGCAAAACGATACATATCACGATACAGGGGAGACGATAAGACATATCACGATATATTGCGATACATTCAGTCAGACGTTACAAGCAATTTTTTAACTGAATTTATTGTAAGAATGTTCAATAAACAGTTCAAACTGATATGTAACATGTTTAACATGAGGCATCTGAACCATGATGGAGGGATTTACAGTTCAATGGTGGAAACAAAACCCGTTGCACACTGCTGCCAACTAGCGGGTGGCGATTGAATTGCACAAAACGAAAAGAAAATACACAAAAGTTTGCATGTAAATTCTTTCAAGAATTAGATACACGGCTTTTGAATATCGACGTAATAATCGCAGGAAAAAAATATCACGATATATTGCCATATCGATATTTCCGATACACGGCTTTTGAATATCGATATAATATTGTAGGAAAAAATATCACGATACATTGCCATATCAATATTTTCTTACATACCTAAATATTAGGGATGCGTATTGGTGAAATTATGTTGATACGATACGTACGACGACACAGGGGAGACAATACGACATCACTAAACTTTATACATTCAGCCAGATTACATTAGCTATTTCTTTAGACTGAATTTATTGTAGGAAAATTCAATAAACAGTCCAAACTGATACTTAACATGTTTAACATGAGGTATCTGAACCACGATCGAGGGATTTACATTTCAGTGATGGAAAATAAACCATTGCACACTGCTGCCAACTAGCGGTCGGCGTTTGAATAGCACCAGAAGATAAAACAATTTGCACGTAAATTCTTCCAAAAATTCGGCACACAGCTTTTGAATATTGATATATCGCAGGGGTGACAGCGGTGTCTGCCACCTCAGGGACATGATCTGCTGGTAATGTTTGTTTTCTGTGTTCTGTCCAGGATGACTGGTTGATGTGCACACAATCAGTCTTCTGTTTATGAATGCATGTGTTCATTTTGTACTTCTATTTGAGCTACCAGTGACTTGGAGTTGCCCATGGAGTCTCACACCTGCAGCTCATCTCCTCAGGAAGCCTAATCAGCACTTCCGGGATCTACCAACTCCCAAGGGAGGGGAGATTCATGTTTATGCTTGTGTTTAATTTAATGTAGATGTTTTCTGTTATGGATAGGAAGTTTGTAATTATGATTTAGTTATTTGAGTTACCTGAATTGATTAGGCTGGTTAGTTTGTGTCTGTGTGAGGATGTGTGTTAATTGTATGTTAATTGTTCCCCTCTTGTATGTAGAGTGGTCTGATCAGCCACTATTTAAGTTGAACCTGGTGTGTCAGAAATGTTTTTTGTTTTTCTGGATAGAGTGTCTTGTGCTGTGATTAGGTTAAAGTTCCTGTTAACTTTGAAGCTGCTCCAAAATAAAATGGAGTTTTGAGTCTCATGAGCAGTGCTTCTCTGGCTGGTTTGTGCAAGTCCCTGACAGCAGGAAAGAAGATTAAATATTTCCATATCGATATTTTCTTACATCACTAATGACTATCCTGTAACCTTAATGCACACAACATCACTTAAACTGCAACCGTCCTACAGCACACAAATTTATAACTAACAATGTTTTTTTTTCATCAGTGGTTTATTTATGCTATCATGACACAGGCTAGAGAAAATGCCACCAGGAAGTTCTGGATCTCCTTCCAGAGCCCAGAATATCTCCAGAGGTAGATGCCCAAACCACCTCAACACTACTTTTGACAAGAAGGAGCAGCGAGTCTATTCCAAACTGATGGAGCTCCTGGTTTTGTAGCTAAAATTTCATCTGGCCACCCAACAGAAGGAGGTCATTTCATCTGGTTGTGTCCGTCGTAATCTCATGACCGCAGATGAGGGCTGGAATGTAGACGGACAGGTTCTGCAGAGGATACCCCACTCCGATGGTCCATCTCTCGCTCCATCACTGAATTATTACTCCTTTACTCCCAACCAGGAGGGAGAATTCCACCTCAGACTGCTTGGTGGAGCTGACTCTCTTCCCTGCTGTGACATTTGTAAATACTAAACAACAAAACATCACGATGTTGTCATGAAGCATCTTTCTCCATTGTTACCAATTGGAAACATTTTCCTTCTCTTTCATCATCAGCCTATGTGAGTCAGACAGCAGGAAAGGGCTTCTTACCTCATACTCAACAACCACGTGGCGAACTCCGTTGACATTTTCACCATTTTTGTACAAATTTTGATTAAAAAGCTCCACCAGGAGCCTGCATGTGTGAATATTACTTGTGATGGCTTTTGGCAGCTATCGGTGATATTCGGTGTTTTATTGCACTGTTGTAAATCAACACAAAGAGCAGGAAGTCACCTCAAACTGACGTGCTGTGGGTTAAAATGTGTAGCTTTTAATAGAAAATGTGACCAGTTCGTTAATAAGCTCAAAATGATTAAAAAAAACGAGTTAAAACTCCGGTAATATTTAAAAACCATCGCTAGAGGAGTACAGGACCCAGGAGGAGGAGATGGCTACTCGGAGATGTTGCTCCGTTCCTATGGCGCACCGCCCGACCAACATAAATACTCAGACCGACTCTGGCATTTCTAAAAGTCTCAACAGGCAATCTCACTTACAGGATTTGCTGCTTTGAGGCCGAAAAAGTCCCGCTCAAGAGATTTGCGAAGCGGCTACGGAGCTCATCGGCCGCTATACTCGCAACCCAGGAAGCCCGAGAGCCACAGCTGAGCGACGTTCCTAACAACCAATCAGAGCGCGCCGCTGCTGACATTTGTCGAATAGGGCTCTTGCAAAGGCAGAGACAAATATTTTGAGGAAGAGAAGGGTTGTAAGGCAAGCCGTTAGAGCATATAGTCGTTCTTTTAATTTTTTTACCTCTAAAATTTTCATTTAACTGGTTAAAATGGAATTCACGTTAGACAGATTATTGTGGGTTGGCTGTGGCTCCTGAAGAAGTGTGTGTCAGTCGGTAATAAGAAGGTTGTTGTAACCCAGGGTGGCATTGTTACAATCTTTTTATCCTTAAAGGGACGTTATGGAAGTCTGAGAGCCAAAACATGTATAGAAATAATAAATTTCTCCTTCATACATTCTCCTGCAATGCCCTGGTCCTGTAGAATGAGCCCTGGCATTTTTACTGTGATTGCCTGTTTTTCTGTAAAATCACAGAAAAAGAGAGATGCTCGGGTCGAGCAGGCTGCTTCATGCGCGTTCACGCTCAGGCATAGCCCGTAGCATTTGCTATCAGTAGCTTTAGCAGCAGAGAGAGAGGCAGTGCCACTTTGTCGCTGTTCCTAGCGCCTAGTGATGAACCTAGCTACATTTCTGAGGACCCTTAGCTACTTTCTGTATAACTTTCTTCTAGATATTTCCTGCAAATTAGCAACGAAATAGCCATTTTCGCTCCGAACTATTCTTTGGTTTGACGTCATTTCAGCTGTCATCAAGGATATAAAAGTTACAGATACTATGAATGTTGCTGGTGTGTAGCTCACCTTGTAAGATGTCTGACTCACATGCAGAAGACCTGTGTTTGATTCTGGATGTGAATATTGTTTATTTAGAGTTTACTTTTTACATTAATGGTATATTTTTTACAGTAAGATGCCCAAATTTTTATGCGAGACTCGCCGAACGGCATTGAATTCGCAGATAAAAAAGATGTGGGTTCAACTTTCATTTTGGAACAATTTTTCAAGCAAGGGAAGGGAATGATCTGAGCATGCAGGAGGACTGACCCATCATAAACCTTTGTCGGCTGTGCTGAAGAGAAAGGTACAGAACCAAATTATTTAATTAATTAACTGCGTGTTCTCCTGTCCCCTGTCCTCCGGGCCACACACACACACGGGGGACTGTCTCAGCTGTTATTTTCGTTAAGGAGTGTGCACGTACAGCATGCGTGCCTCGTGCACGAGCCTACTATTGAAGCTGCCGTTACGCTTTGGCCTGAGGGGGCAATCGCGAGCATAAAAATTCAAAAGTCCGAAAAGTCCCTTGAATTTCTTTATATCACTATTACAAACATGCTGTAAGCATTCAAACTATTGTTTTCCTGTTTATCTTTCTTCTTCTTCTTCTTCTTCTTCTTCTTCTTCTGCTTCCGTACACTTTTTGAACCTTTTCAACTTCAAATTTTTTAATATTTCAACAATTTTATATCAAAATGTTCAGCTCGTTAAGCTCTTTCTGGCTATTACTTTTGGCATTGATATCTTTAAAAATTTTCGAGTTATTAAGCTTTTTCTGTGAAAAATGTCCCATTGAAATGAATGGGATTGGTCAATTTTCTGCAACTTCCTATCACTTTTTTGACCTAAAACTCTACTGGGTTCCTTTTAACTAGAGACTTCATTCAAAGTTTAACAAACTCACAAGACTTTCCTGTTTAACAAATTGAAGAGGCTTTTTGATGTCTTGTATGGTTTTTCTAAAATCGCAGGTAGAAGTTGAGGTACGACTTGAAATTTTCAGAAAAATTCACTAAAGTTATAATGGGGAATGATAGGAGCAGTGACCCTTCCTTGCTCCATTTCTGGCACTGTAGCAAGAGAACCGTAGGTCCGATTGAAATGAGACACACACTGGCTTACAGCTAACAAATATACTTTCGTTTTGAGCTATAACTCATGACTGTACTCCAAACATTGTGGTTGTATGGTTCATTTGTTTGAGAAAATTAAAATAAAAAAAAATGTCTCACCACTCTACACTGAAAATTCCGCACTAACTTTTGAACGTCACATCTTCTGTGAACAACTCTTTACTACCCCCAGACCGTTTGGACTACCAAAACAAATTATAACTCAAAAAGTAGGAATTTTTGTCAGCTTTTCAGAATGGGTTTCATTTTATCTGGAAGTGTTACCGTTCTTTCGCTACAAGCCTCATTTAACTACATTTTAGACACAACTGTATCAATGTACTTTAACATAGAAATGTTATTCAAAGTTTAAATGAGTCATGTGACATTGTACATTGCTTTATTAAAGCAGACTCCTGTCATCTGTTACCATGGCAACACAAGGAACTACAAATCACTTTAACCAAGTCTCATAGGAATGAATATAAAAAGCAGAATATTGAGCCATTAACAGACTCCTGTTTTTGATCTTTTTGAACTATCTGTACTTAAAACTAGAAATAAGTTAAATTTGATTGACCGTCAAAAGGTGGGAAAGTGCCCCGCTCCCTCCCAGCTCCCTGATTGGTTGAGAGAGGT
Organism: Nothobranchius furzeri; assembly: GCF_043380555.1. Taxonomy (NCBI): domain Eukaryota; kingdom Metazoa; phylum Chordata; class Actinopteri; order Cyprinodontiformes; family Nothobranchiidae; genus Nothobranchius; species Nothobranchius furzeri. The sequence goes on from NC_091743.1 coordinate 86,359,941, forward strand.
CAGTCATCTTCTGGCTAAATAGAATTACACACCCACACATGTGAGACATCAAATCGATCGGCAGGCCTAAGGAATCCATCCATCCACATATAAATCCATCCATCCATCCATCCATCTGTTATTTCATTCATCCAACCATTCATCCATCCCATATCAAGTCTGAACAAATGTTAATCTATCAGTTTCAGATAACAGCAAATATTTCTAAATTCACAGTTCAGCCAATTGTAAAAATGTACCCGTTAAACTATTCTCATTCAAATGCCAGCTGTTTAACATTTCACATTTCGAGTTTTTAATCAATGTTCAAAGATTAAAGTTTTCTGCTGTTTGGCATTTTTTGTGCATTCTTCACCTATATTCTGAGCTTTATTACACTTGTCGGTGATTTTTGCTTCTAAATCTTTAAATACATTCAGCTCGTTTTGACAGTTTAGCTTAGTTTCAGCTTCACTTCAGCTATTCAGCAGCTTCAGCAATCAGTTTCTGAATTCAGCATATGATGCTAATTTCTCAGTTCAGCTAAATGTAAAAATGAAACTGTTAAACTAGTCCTACTGAAATAACAAGTGTTTAGACAATTTAGCGGTCCAGTTTTTTATACAATGTTCACAGATTTCAGTTTTCTGCTGTTTAGGATTAGTTTTCTTGATTGTTCACTTACTTTTTGTGCTTTATTTACATTTTGGTGCTTTTTGCTTTCACATCTTTCACTACATTCAGCTCATGTGACAGTTTAGCTTAGTTTCAGCTTCAGTTCAGCTGTTCAACAACTTCAGCAATCAGTTAACAAATTTAGCATGAGCTGCTAATTCCACAGTTCAGCTAAATGCTACATCTTTCAATACATTCAGCTCATTTTGACAGTTTTGATTAGTTTTAGCTTCAGCTCAGCTGTTAGCAGCTTCAGCTTACAGTTTCAGCTATCCAGCATTCAAACAGCATTTGTGCAATAAATGCACATTTTTCTAGTTTCACTTAATTTCTCTGCTCATCCGTTGCGTTTCCTGTCCATCACAGCAGACATTAATAACGAAAACTAGCTCTGCACACCTATGGAGACCAGATTCCGTATCGCCAAATGTGGGACAGAAACTTGTGTGGGACAATGTGAAATTTCAATGCAACATGAAGTAAAAAAGAAATTAATCAATAAAAGATCAAATGTGTGCTAGATTAGCGAAAAAAATGACCTTTTTCACACAAATTTAAATACCACTGAAGTGTCTTTGACAAAGACCCTTAAATGCATGCGTGCAGGTGCACCCGATCCGCTGCTGTTTCTCACCAGTATCAACTGATGGAGGGCCCTACTTTAGTTTAACTGCGGTGCGTCGTTCGTGTCAGCGGACACGGTAGGGTCAGGGAGGGTGGGGCGGGGCATGACGCTTAGCCTCATGGGCCGCCAGGCTTATAAAGCGCTGGGGGAAACCATGATAATCAGTATATTGTCCTTCGAAATTATGCAGCATTACTAAATTCAACAATTCAAGGCAAATACCTGTTCATAACTTTGTTGTCGCAGTCTCTGACGGATGATCAGGTGTGTGTGTGTGTGTGTGTGTGTGTGTGTGTGTGTGTGTGTGTGTGTGTGTGTGTGTGTGTGTGTGTGTGTGTGTGTGTGTGTGTGTGTGTGTGTGTGTGTGTGTGTGTGTGTGTGTGTGTGTGTGTGTGTGTGTGTGTGTGTGTGCGTGTATGCTCTGTCTTCTCCATCCCCAGTGAGTCGTGGAGGATGGCTGCTTATACTGAGCCAGGATTCTCTGGAGGTTTCTTTCTGTTAAAAGGGAGTTTTCCTCTCCACTGTCGCTTTATGCTTGCTTAGTATGAGGATTGCTGTAAAGTAACTGACACTAGTCAGTGACTTGATGCAATTTGCTGGGTTCCTTATATAGGAAACATTATTTCTGATAGGCTTAATGAACTGACCTGGATTGGAATGTTTATTATGTGAAGTGCCTTGAGATGACTCTTGTCGTGATTTGACGCTATATAAATAAAATTGAATTGAATTAAGTTGATCTTTTAAATCAAACAACATCGAAAACACCTTCCTTTGAAATTCTGCAAAAAAAAATTTATTACATTAATTTTTTACACACCTGCACACATTTTATGAATTAAAAAATGAGAAAAAGCAGTTTAACATCATGGGAACTTATATTATTTTATTAGCCAGTGTTTTAAAACTAACACATATAAAACATCTTACTTGTAGTTGACATGGGGTAGGTGCTCTTTGAGGATCTGCTGTCACCTATTTTGAAACATAATAAAGAAATTATTTTAGAAAAATTGTAAACTTCTATTTCAAAAACGTGACTGGACAACCCCGTGGTTTTGAACAGTCCATCATACCATCACTTCTGTGCTCATTCCTCGGTGCAGCTGTCGAGAGGCAAAACAACATTATGAAATCCTGTTATTAATTTTAAATAGTTATTTACTGCTCAAGAAACATACTGTATTAGATGAAATCAATGCATCCCTGCCAAATAAATGTAATACGTTTCTTTAAGCTCTCCCCCAAAAAACATTTGTTACCTGCCAAAAACGTAATGCGTCGAATGTAACAAACAAAACAATGCTTTCAACATGGGTAATTATCATAAATGTATGTAGCTTATAAACATTATATTAGTGATTTGTGAAGGATAAAGTGTAACTGAAGGCCAGATTAATGATGATGAATTCATCTTTGATCACCGTAATGAATTACATTTAACCTCAACCTCAAAAGGAAACTGCTTAGTCAATCCCCTGATCTGAACGGCATTAAATAAGCCTCAAAGAACAAAGTAAAGAACTCGGTGTTACTTGGTGACCTTTCTCAGTGGCCTAGTGGTATAGTGTCCTCCCTGAGACTGGGAGATCAGGGTTCGATTCCTGGTCGGGTCATACCAAAGACTTTGGAAAAAATGGGACCCAATGCCTCCCTGCTTGATACTCAGCATTAAGGGGTTGGATTGGGGGGTTAAACCACCAAATGGTTCCCGAGCGCGGCTGTGTCTGCAGCTCACCGCTCCCCCAGGGGATGGGTCAAATGCGGAGAACAAAATTCGCACACACACCTGTGTGTGTGACAACTAATGGGACTTTAACTTTAACTTTAACTTTATCTTTGACTGGTATTGTCATTCAAATCCCACATTAAATAGGTTTGTAGGATTTTCTTCTTCCACCCCCCAAATATTGCTCTGATTAGAATAATCCTTTCAAGGCCCCTCATTTATCAAACGTTCGTAGAAACCGTCTTATATTCCCTCCTATGAATGAAATTTAGAATGTGTGTACGAACATAAGGTGGCCTCTCTTACGCATGTTCCTCCAATCGTCTGTTGATAAATCCCACCTGTGCGTACCCAGTTGCTCGTGTCCGCTCACCATCATTTACATACAGAAACACCCTCAAGTAACCATATTTGGTTACACTACATGCGCAGCTTATGAGGGGATTCCCTAGGTGCGTCCTGGGAAATAATACTTTATTGACAGCAAGATATAGGGCACTGGCTGCCGATTTAGAAGAGAGCAAACTAGTTGAGGGGGCTGTAATTTTATCATTGTAAACGTGGTCTGGACAGAGGAGGGGTTCCTGTCAGAAATAAAAGAAATAATGGTTCGATATAATATTTAATATGAAGAAATGTAGAGAAACGGACAGAAAGTTTCATTATGTTCTCGATTACAGTTTCCATTTAAAGAGTTGTCTGCATGTTCTGTTTAGTTTTGTTCCTGTTACAAAATATTTTTTTGATACTGCAGCCTCCTCTGAGCTCAGGACGTGGAACCACTCTGGATCCACAGCAAGCATTGGTGCGCTCACGGAAGATGTGTCCTTCCCTGAGTGTCTGCCAAATCCTCCATTAACACGAGATCGTTGGTTACGTATTGTAATCCCGGTTTCTATCAATGGAACAGCCCTTAAGCCACGCCTGTTGGGTTGTTACCGTACAACCGACCTATCAACTGAAGATCTTTAATGTACGCCCGCCTATCAGGAGGACCCTGGTCCTATAAAAGAGACCGAGGACCATAGAATGTCTTCAAAGGCTCGAAGAACCCCCCAGAACCAGTGAGGCCAGGGGTTTAAGGGCTATGCCATACTCATAGAAACAGGGGTTACAATACGTAACCAACGTTCTATGTCACATGGCTCTGCCCTCAAGCCACGCCTGTTGGGTTAAGGTGGAGCAGGATGTAGTAAACGCTTCACTGGTTGAGAACCGGAAGCAAAAACATCCAGCATAACCTAAACACATTTGCACACAGCTGTCGGCGGGTATAAGATAAGACAATCAGCTGGAATGAAATGCGACACAGTCAAAGAATGGCACCATGGAGGAGCCCGAAGAGGTCGCCAGAGACTTCCTGGCAAGAAGCCAGGGAAGCAATGGGTCCTGACTATCGATATATATATATATATATATATATATATATATATATATATATATATATATATATATATATATACTGGACAATTAATTTCCATATACTCGTATTATGAGGTTTTCTTTCCAAATGGGAGGTGGCCACCACCGCCATTTTAATTGTGTCACATCCCGTCATGCCCAGACAATCCAAAAAAGGCAAAAGAGGTGGAGCTGAGGGTGGCGCTGTTACGGTTGGAACAAATGAACCAATGTAGCTACTAACTAACTGAGCTAATCCAAGAAGCAAGGGGCTCCGGGAACTCGGTCGCCTGGCTTCCATGCGAGGCTGTGGTCGTGCAGGTCGCCTGTGGAGATCTAGACTGGGACTGTTAAATTACAACAGAGCCTCGGACCGCTGCGATCGTAGCCAAGTGCCGTGGCCTTGAACATCAGCTCATGCTAACGGATGTTATCTAGGAGGATTGTGTGTGTGTGTGTGCCTGCTTTGTCTTCTTAATTCCCAAGTAAGTCGTGGCGGATGGCTGCTCAAACTGAGCCAGGATCATCTGGAGGTTTATTCCTGTTAAAAGGAGTGTTCTTCTCCACTGTCGCTACATGCTTGTTTAGTATGAGGATTGTGTATCAGTGACTTGATGACTCGGTTCCTTATATAGGAAACTTTTTTTTACTGACTGGCTTAATTAACTGAACTGTATAGGAATGTTTACTTTGTGATGGACCTTGAGACAATTCTTTTCGTGATTTGGCGTTATATAAATAAATAAAATTGAATTGAAAATATATATATATATAAACATCTCACAATACAACAGTTTTTGTGCATTTTAATCAATGCTGCCTTGATAAACTTCAGAAACTACATTCAAAAACAATCAAATTTGTACAATTTATACAGTTTGTACTGATGGTGTATATTAGGCTGTGTTTTCAATAAGGCAGAATGTGTTTAAAATGAGATGCGTCCTCTGGAGCTGGGGCGTACTGTGGTGCTGGGGTGTCCTGCGGTCCTGTGGCGTCCTCTGCACGCTTTGCACTGACATTTTAAGCACAGGGAAAGTTTAAAAAATGAGTTATAACAACAAAAATAAAGTCATTTGAGCAATTTTTAACACTAACACTTTGATATAAAAATTGAGTTGGTTCAACTAAATTTAGGTTCTAGAGGACAAAACAAATCATGTCGGTTGAACTGAACTAATTGAGTTAGTCCAGCTAAAAAAATTTTCATGAGAATTACTCGATAATGGCTTAGTTGGAATTACTTAAAGTTAAATGCAAAATGTTACAACATTTTTTTAAGTTGATTTTCTTTAGAGTGTGTCAGTTTGGTGTTAGGTGTTGGTTCGTCTGTTGTCACTCCCTCCTGTTGTCATTGTCAATGATGTTATTGTTTTTGTCTGTTCTTGTTGCTCCTGTTCTACCTGCATACCTGACCACGTTAAAGGATTCCACATCCCTGGATCTCAGAGCCTCACCCACCTGCACATGGATCCTCCACAAACCGTCACCATGCCACCTCAAGTCTTCCAACAATTTTACTTTTGGCTTTCAACTTAAATAACGTAAATAAACAACAAATAAGAATGTTTTCATTCTCTCTCTCTCTCTCTCTCTCTGCATCCCTCTAGAGTCAGATGTGTGGATGATGTAATTTTTTTCTTACCAGGACAGATGATATTGTGGCTATTCACAATGTTTTATGACAAGAAATCTAATAAAAATGCTTTGAAAACGAAGAACGATATGTGATATATTTGTTTGCTATATCCCACGAGTGAGAAGATGAGCTGCAGTAGCTGTCTCTATGCGTACACATAAAGGTGGAAGAAATAACTCGTTTGAAACAAATTTTAAAGGCATAAAAGTATTTTAAACCTGCTGATTATCTTGCTCCAAATCACGTGACCCTACGTGGTTGTTTTCGATTAGCATAGAATAAAACATCAAAAATAAATAATTTCTCAGACAATCTTTAAAATAAAATTTCATTCAGCTATTCACAACACATGTAAATTTATCTATTGTCTAAAAATATCTACAAACTAGTGTTATGACTATAAAATAAGATAATAAATAAATATTCACCCACAAAAAGGTGCAAAAAAACGTGTTTTTTTTTTGTTTGGGGGCTGTTCTGGTCCTATTCCTTCATCTATTTGTGAGAGAAGTGTGACACAATTACCAAATGGCATTTAGCTCCACGCGTCCAACACTCCCCTCCAGCAGCAAAGCCCAGAGCGCCACCCCTTCCTTGGCTTGTGCGTAAAAGGGGGGTTGGCACAAACAAAAGCACGTTGTAGGTGTCACTGGCAACCAGTCTGGAAGCAGACAGCGGAGTGAATGACCAGATATCTCAGCTTCTCACAGAAAACAGACGTGTTTTCAGGAATGGAATTATTTCGCTTTCGTTTCATCTGGATAAACGTCTGAGGTATGACTTATTCATTTATTTGTTGAATGGCAAAACTGGCGAACAAATGTCAGTATTAAAGCTTGTAAGCTAAAAAGGACTAACATCTTGTAAGAAATGAGATTTAAAGGTAAATGTTGGTCTTTTTTCTGTGCGTAAAAGAAAGAGTAAGCGCACTTTCCTTTGATATACCCAACATGAAAGATGATAATGAACACTATTTATTGGTTGCTTTGATATGCATGTCTCTGGGTTGACTCTCCCTCTGTGTGTGTGTGTGTGTGTGTGTGTGTGTGTGTGTGTGTGTGTGTGTGTGTGTGTGTGTGTGTGTGTGTGTGTGTGTGTGTGTGTGTGTGTGTGTGTGTGTGTTTCAGTGACCATGCCGTGCGTCCAGACCCAGTGCGGCTCGTCCCCGCAGGGCGCCAGCCCCGCGTCTCAGAGCGCCGGCGGAGAGCGCAGCTGCGACTTCCTCACCCCGGAGTTTGTCAAGTTCAGCATGGATCTAACGAACAGTGAAGTCTCCGCCGCCACGTCCGGACCCGTTTTTGCTCCTTTGTCGGACGGTTACAGCACCGGGTTCGACGTGAAGCCCCCGTGTCTCTTCCAGATCCAGGGAGAGCTACCGTGCGTAAAGGTGGAAGAGGCGTACAGGTGTCCGCGGTACCAACCGACGCACCCGTCGGACGAGCAGATCTCCTCTCAGAGTCCTGTGTACTATTACCGCCCCACTTCCCCGCACACATCCAACTTCCAGACTCCACCGGGACACATCTGGGAGGATTCAAGTTCTTTTTACGGTTTTCGACAGGACTATTTGGCTGCGGCGCACCGGAAAAACGCGCTCTCCAGGTTCTCTTTCATCTCCCTGAAACAAGCGCAACACGGAAGCCAGAGTTTGTCCACCTGCCAGATGCAGTTCGGCGGGTCCCTCCACGTGTCTATGAACCTGGACGGAGGAGGAGCGCACCAGCCGATGGACGACTCCCCGGTTCTGCCCTCCTCTGGCGTGCGAGGCAAGCATCCCGAGGTGGGCTTTCCCCGCCCTCTCCTCACCCACGGTCACCTCTTCATGGAGACCTCTCCGGTCGCCGGTAGAAGTCCGCTGAGCTCGGAGGGGCTGTGCGCGGTGTGCGGGGACAACGCAGCTTGCCAGCACTACGGAGTGCGCACCTGCGAGGGCTGCAAGGGCTTCTTCAAGGTGAAACACAGATTTTAGGGAAAACAAAGTGCGTCAAAAAAAATTTTTATCCACAAATCTGGCCAAACTGTTCCATAATTCAGCTTTAGAACCAGAATTCCCCAATCTCCAAACGTGATTGAACGTTTTACCCCAGAAGCACGTTCTCTTGACAGACGCGTTGGGCCAACTATTCCGCGTGAAAGTGGCCTCCAACGTGCCAAGAATAGAAAGTCCCCTTTATCTCAGGAGGATTCTCCCGGGGGTGATTTTCTAAATTATGAGTGACCACGACTCGGTGTTTACCCACGCTGCCCTGCCTGCCTGTTGAATGCCTCTCAGCGCCTTCACTGGGCCCACATGAGCTAAAAGCTGCTGCTAATGATCAAAGAAGCGAAATTTTAACTTTAATTTAAAATGCTTCAGGCACTAATGGAGCCATTAAAAATGATAAGGAGCGCTGCAGTACTTCCTTGCGTAAAATAGCAAGCCATTCATATATATATATATATATATATATATATATATATATATATATATATATATATATATATATATATATATATATATATATATATATGGCCCCTTTATTGGGTACACCTTGGTAGTACTGGGTTGGACCCACTTTTGCCTTCAGAACTGCCTTAATCCTTTGTGGCATTGATTCAACAAGGTTCTGGAAACATTCCTCAGACATTTTGGTCCATATTGACACGATAGCATCCCGCAGTTGCTGCAGATTTGTCGGTCATACATCCATGATGGGAATCTCCTGTTCCACCACAGCCCAAAGGTGCTCTGTTGGATTGAGATCTGGTGACTGTGGAGGCCGTTTGAGTACAGTGAACTCATTGTCATGTTCATGAAACCAGTTTGAGATGATTCCAGCTTTATGGCATGGAGCATTATCCTGCTGGAAGTAGCCATCAGAAGATGGGTACTCTGGTCATAAAGGGATGGACATGGCCAGCAACAATGCTCAGGTAGGCTGTGGCATTGTAACGATTACCAGTTGGTACTAAGGGGCCCAAAGTGTGCCAAGAAAATTTCCCCCACACCATTACACCACCAGCAGCACCAGCCTGAACCACTGATACAAGGCAGGATGGAGCCATGCTTTCATGACGTTGGTGCCAAATTCTGACCCGACCATCTGAATGTCGCAGCAGAAATCAAGATTCATCAGACCAGGCAAGATTTTGTTCCAATCTTCTATTGTTCAACTTTGGTGAACCAGTGTGAATTGTAGCTTCAGTTTCTTGTTCTTAGCCGACAGGAGTAGTGCCCAGTGTGGTCTTCTGCTGCTGGAGCCCATCTGCCTCAAGGTTCGACATGTTGTGTGATCAGAGATGCTTGGTAGGAACGAGTGGTTATCTGAGTTACTGTTGCCTTTCTATCAGCTCGAACCAGTCTGGCCATTCTCCTCTGACATCTGGCATCAACAAGGCATTTTCGCCCACAGAACTGCCGCTCAGTGGATGCTTTCCCTTTTCTAGACCATTCTCTGTAAACCCTAGAGATGCGTGAAAATCCCAGAAGATCAGCAGTTTCTCAAATACTCAGACCAGTCCATCTGGCACCAACAACCATGTCTCGTTCAAAGTCACATACATCACCTTTCCTCCCTGTTCTGAAGCTCGGTTTCAGCTGCAGCAAATCGTCTTGACCATGTCAACATGCCTAAATGCATTGAGTTGCCATCATGCGATTGGCTGATTAGTCATTTGTGTTAACGAGCATTTGGACAGGTGTACCCAATAATGTGGCCAGCGAGTGTGTATGTATGTATGTATATATATATATATATATATATATATATAGATATAGATATATATATATAGATATAGATATAGATATATAGATATATATAGATATATATGTGTTATATCAGAAATACTGTTAATTTAAAATGTCGTCAGTTTCATTTAATTGCACGATGGTCCAGCACACTTTAAAATTTTATTTGAACATAATTCTTTTAAGAAAGATATTTGATTGGCTGCAACAATTTTCACAAGAAAACAGAACAGTTAAAAGCAGGACTTGTGTTGACCGGACAGTTCCCGTATTTGACCGTTTATTTTGACGGAGAAAGAACAGAAAGAATTACCCCGACGCATGCAGACGAACTGACATTTTATTCGTTTTGCACATCGCAGATGTAGCTAAATCACTCAAGAAAAGATTCCCATCTGAACATCTGAGCTGGACACTGCTCAGCGCCGCTCGCTGTCAGCGCGTACGTAAAGTGCACAGCGAGCTGAAGATATGGAGAGGGGCTTGGTGCGCGTCGCAGAACCAGAGCGCATGCAGGAAGATTCCTCCGACTGAAGCGAGACTTGTCACTCGACTGTCTGCCGGGGCCTCAAACAACTCACCCCCTCCAGCTATGGCTCCCCACGATGTAGCTGTTGAAATGCCAAATGTTACAAAATCCAGCTGGTGTTGAATTGTAGCAGCTCGTATGGTAACGGATAAAATGTAGCTGCTAAATGTTGAAAAATGTAGCCATCTACATGTTCAACGTAGCATAAACGTAGTAATGCTAAATGTGTTCAAATGTAGCGACGTGTTAATTTTTTGTTTTTGCGTTGGCTTCCAATCGCGGACTCCTTAAATGAAACCAGGTGTTAAACTGGTTGACAAAAGATAAGAAGTCCAGTAGCGACTTGAATCCCGCGGCTGATGTAAATGTGCTGATTCTTAACAACGTTCTGTGGTTTAACAGTCTGCTCAAGCACGTCTTTGTCTTTTCTCCATCTGTTCAGCGCACAGTACAAAAGAATGCCAAGTATGTGTGTTTGGCAGCCAGGAGCTGCCCCGTGGACAAGCGCAGGAGGAACCGATGTCAGTACTGTCGCTACCAGAAATGCCTGGCGGTGGGGATGGTCAAAGAAGGTGAGCTCTGAAACCTGAATCTGTAAAGCTCATGTCGTTTTTGTCCAGTCCCAAACTCGGACTTGTGCTCCTCAGTGGTGAGGACAGACAGCCTAAAAGGTCGAAGGGGTCGTCTACCGTCCAAACCTCGAGCTCTCCCAAACTCGTTCCTCCATGGCAGCACCCTTCTGAGCGCCCTCGTCAGAGCACACGTTGAGTCCAACCCTCCAACGTCTCGCCTGGACTTCTCCAAAGTAAGAAGATCTGAATCACACCGGTGAAATCGTATTTCAGGTACAACTGTTGGCTTTTCTTCTGGTGAAAAATCTGCAGTTGAAAGACAGTCCAGGAAATCCACCAGGGGACGAAACTCAGCACGTCCGGCAGTTTTACGACCTCCTAACCAGGTCGATGGAGGTCATTCGGGGTTGGGCTCAGAGGATCCCAGGCTTTGCTTCCCTGCTTAAACACGACCAGGACCTCCTGTTCTACTCCGCTTTCCTGGAGCTGTTTGTCTTACGACTGTCGTACAGGTGAAGCTCTCACTGGAGCCCAGATTGTAGGAAGTTTAAAAACTTCACCTTTTTTCCTGATGCACCCCGTTGTTTCAGATCCAACCCGAGTGAAGGGAAGATGGTTTTCTGCGATGGCTCGGTGTGGCACCGGCTGCAGTGCCTACGGGGCTTTGGAGAGTGGATCGACAGCATTGTTGAGTTCTCGGCCAACCTGCAGAGGATGAGCCTGGATGTTCCCACCTTCTCCTGCATTTGCGCCCTCGCCTTGGTCACTGGTAGGGTGCTTCTCCCTGACAAACTCATATGACATTCAAAAACAAGAACTTTAATCAAGAACCCTCAAGACAAAATACAGAAACTCTTTAGTCATCAGTAAATAAAAAAGGAAAGAAAGATTTATTTTTATACAATATGTGTAAAAAAGTATTGCTTTACTGAAGTTAGAGTAAAAATGCTATAATAAAAGTAGCTTTTGGCTTTTGGCCAACAATAAAAATTTAGTTTAATCGAAGTCTGTTAAACTAAAACGAACCCTTCTGACACAAGGAGACATTATGATTCAAGTAATGATGTAAAAATAGCTGATTTGATTTTAAAAAGAAGATTAATTGAATAAAAACATCTTCAGAAAAATGAGGTCAAAACTATTAAAATTGTTTATTAGATCATTTCTAGAAGGAGAACTCGTTTTCCTAATTATATTCATATTTTTGATGCATTTGATGCAATCTATTTTTTTTCGAAATAGTAAAAAAAATGAATTATATATATATATATATATATACATATATATATATATATATATATATATATATATATATATATATATATATATATATATATATATATATATGAAATCTGGGGTTTGATTCAGAGAATAAAATCTGGCTCACAAAAAATTGCCCTAAAATGACCAAATCTTCTATTTCAGACTTTAGTTTAACACTCTTATTTGTAAATGTTCAGAGCGCCATGGGCTGAAGGAGCCAAAGCGGGTGGAGGAGCTTCAGAGCAACGTGGTCCGGTGTTTGAGGGATGGTTCAGAGGGAGGCGGTCCGAACCGCTGGTCCGGCCACCTGTCCAGGCTCCTGGAGAAGCTTCCAGAACTCAGAACTCTGTGCGTCCAAGGCCTGCAGAGGATCTTCTACCTGAAGCTGGAGGACCTGGTGCCGCCACCCGCAGTCATAGATAAGTTATTCCTGGACACGCTGCCCTTTTAGGGACACTTTCTGGGATGTTTGACTTCTTCTCATGCAGACGTGTCGGCGATTCCTGACAGACTGAGGTCGTTGCCGCGCATAAAAACAGCAAATGCATTAAAATTCTGAGTGAAAATCAAAGTAAAATTGTGACCAATTAAAATAATATTTTTGGTTTGTTAACAAGTTATAAATAATCACCATCCTACCTGCTGCAGATAGCTTTCTGAACAGTCTGGAGAAGAAGCCTTTACAACCTATAGGATTGATGGGCTAAAGGCTAGTTCCAGTCTTTAGTTATTAATGTAAACTTCCTCAGAGACGTAAGGACTTGCTCTATGGAAACGACATTTTGCTGCTAGAGGTGATGTTTATGCGTCTAAACGTCCTAACATCTATGCTGATCTAGAAAAGAGTTGTCTTTTATCAGATACTGCGGCTAACGACGAAAGGGTCTGTTAGGCAAGAATAAAAATGTTAAGCAATTGGGTTAAGCTTTTTATCCTACACTAGTGAAGACGCGGCTAAAGAAAGATGCATGACACCCAACAGGAAGTGTTTTCCATAATCAGGGATGCACATAAGTTGTGCACAAGTAAGCACGCACATCAAACATAGTAAATGTGTATTACTGTGTTTGCTATTATGTTCCATTTCATAACCGTGTTATGTCAGTGGTGGTGTTCCTGCCAGTTCCCCCTTTAGCGTGTGTTTTTGCAACTGCGCAACACTGCCCAAGAGGCATAAAAAGAGCACATGCCCGTTAGAAGCTCACTCCCAGCGCAATGTCCTTACAGGGTAAGTAGGGCCATCACGTTTAACCCTTGAAATAAAGCCTGAGCTATAAAATTATGTCAACTTAGCATTCAAACAAATGTTTCCTGTTTCTCTTTATTTCAGTATCATACTTGATTTTGTCCTTACATTTGTCCTTTAAAAAAGAAATCTGGATATTTTTCTCAGAGGGCACTATCTAGGTGGAAAAATGGTGACACTTTATTATAATTGTCTCTTTATTACCATTACTTAGTGCCTTTCAGTCCTAAAGCTGGTGAATCTCTAATTCTACAAACCTACGCTGTTTGGGAAGCTGTTTGGGGTTTGATGGGAACTATTTATAACTTTTAAACTGAAACAAACTATAGTCTGAAATATGAGACTTGAAGGGGATTAATGGTGGGAAATGAGAGAAAATCAGTTTGTTCCTATGAAAAATATTTTAATTTTTTCTAAGATATTTTTGAGCATCAGGCAGGCCCATCGACATAAAAATATTGGACAATGGGTTTCCAAAAGCTCCAATGACACATTTTTGAAGAGAAATGGGAGGTGGCCACCACCGCCATTTTGACCGTGTCACAGGTTCCGTCAAGCCCAGACAATTCCATAAAAGGGAAGAGAGGTGGAGCTGAGGGTGGGGCTGTAAGGCTGGGATCAACTGACGACACCCGGTCGAACTAGCTACAAGCTAACCTGAAGCTAACCCAAAGCTAACGCGGAGGTGGGAGCTAAGCTAACGGAGGTAGCAACCTAGCTACAACCGGAGTTAACTGTGCACACCACCAGAGCTTCTGAGTCAGAGATGCGCCGGGCTGACCGCTGGGTAAAACCGGGTGGAACACAGAGCTCTCCCGAGACCTCCACAAGCCGGTAGCCGCACAGCAGACAAGCGCCGCTGCGATCTGAGATGCGCAGAGCTGCCATTGGGGAGAACCGGGTGGAAAGGATTCCATCCCAGAGCTCCACAAGCCGGCAGCCCGCGCAGCAGACACAAGCCGCGATCAGACAGAGATGCACTGAGCTGCGGGGAGGAGAGAACCGGTGTCTGTACAAGATCTGCTCGGGTGCAAGATCGGCTCGGGGTCCGTCAACTGCCGATGACGTCAAAGTAGTTGATTGGCTGAATATGACCCTTACGGAATTACGTAATCACGTTGATCCAGGCAAATTTTTCTGTTGGAAAGATGGACAACTTTTGCAAAGAAATCCATCATTACCTCTCTGAAAATACACTTTTAGCATAGAGCTGCATGTATATTAGGGCTGAACGATTCATTTCATGTGCAATTAAATTGCGATGTGACAAAAGGAGATGTTCTAATCGCAAAGGCTGCAATTTGGCAGCGAGTGGTTAGCGCAATGCTAATATACATGGAAAAACCCATAGGAATGCTAATGCTAATATCACCGATTACATTCTTACAAATTATGAATTAGAAACGTGCCAAATGATTACATTTGGAGTCTAATAGAAAGTAAAACTACCATCAATCAAATAAGTACAGACAGGTATTTTAGTAAAGCCAGAAAACGTTTAACTCCAGAGTTTTGGCTAGCAGCTATGAGCGTACCTGAACTACGCATGGACAAGCCGTCAGAAACTCTAAACACAAAATACTTCAATAAACGGGACACACTTCTTTCCTGCAAATACAATTTCACAGGTATTGCTAATACCTATGATCCTTCAAGGGATGTGCTCAAAGAGGAGTTCAACATTATGAATAAAATAGTGTTTTATTTTACAAATACCATTATAAACACAAACTTACGTCTTAAGAAACATTATTTTAATAACAAAACTGCTAACTTCTTTCCACCACCATAGATGTGTTGTGTATTTTGTCCGAGTGGGTTTGCCATACTTTGACGTCATCGGCATTCGAAGGACCCCGAGCCGATCTTGCACCCGAGCAGATCCTGTACCGACACCGGCAGCCCACGCAGCAGACAGAAGCCGCGATCAGACAGAGATGTGCCGAGCTGCGGGGAGGGGAGAACCGGGTGGAAAACATCAGTCTCCCGAGAGCTCCACAAGCCGATAGTCGGAACCCAGCTTCACCAACATGTTCTATTTCAACCCATTTTCTAAAGTGCAGCATTATGTTAAATGCACTGGGTTTACCCTATTACATTTAAATTTCATGGTTAAACAGTACATGTTAAAATCTAAGCTCAGCTCGGCAGTGACCTAAAATACATACATAAATATAATTTTACTTACCGAAAAAAATGAAGTGGAGACTCCTTGGACGCTCTATTAGTGCAATTAATGCAACAGCAAGTCATTTTGTCCAACAAATAATATCCAAAACAGAACACACAAACACACAGACTCAAAATCCCGGAACAGTTTCCAGGCCAGACCGAGGCTCTACTGAGGCCTTTCCACGGAGCTAGCTCTGTGGTCACGTGGGTCTGATGCTCATTAATTATACAGAATTTTAGGCTTTTAATACACTTAAACAGAAGAGTGAGAAAAAAATCACCCCCCTCAGAGTTGTCATGTGTAAACTAGATCATTTAAACCAAAAACATGTGTTGGTACCAGGCTGTAAACATGTTTATTTCTGCTGTGAAATTGGTATTTTTAACATGGGAGTCAATGAGGATTTGCTCGCTTCCGACACCAGCCCCTAGTGGATGAGGGTGGAACTGCAATTTTTGTAACTTCCACGTTGGCCTCAATTTTTCACCCGCATTGTGGGGGCTTGGGCAGGTCATACCTTTCCACTATAGGTGAGTAAAACCACGTGATTCAGTCATTTTCAGGCTTGTGTGAAAACATTTTTGATACAAAATAAGTGTGTTTCTCTCTATGCTTTTATTTATCAGTAGTGTGAGTTTTGACCCAGTTTGTTTTTATTCATGTTTAATAAATTAATATGTTTGAAAAAATGATGATTGTGTTATGTTTCCTGAGATGTTCTTTTTAGATTTGAGGTTTAATTTGCTAAACAGTACATAAGATGAAAGTGATTATAAATATTGATGTCATTTGCTTTAGTATTTTATTAGCTCTGACTCGTCTCCACCAACATTCTTCTCGTGCAAAAGGTCACTGTGTGTGTTTAAAACATTCCAGTTAAAGCAGCAACACAGTGTTTGCACACTTGAAAAGGTTAAAGGTCATTGATGCATTTTATTTATGTTGTTTATCTTACTGCTGTTGGCGATGTGACATTTCTACTACCCTTTGGTCACAAGTGACATTAAAACATCCGTTTCTGCTTCGATCGGCAAACAACAAAAACAGAAGAAGTGGAACATTTAAGTAAGAGTGTAGTCTTCAAATTCAAAATCAGCACAGCCGGTTTACAGAATGCTCTTCTAAATGTATAAAAGTGGATTTAGGTGTTTTGAAAAATAAGAACAGGATGACGATCTTGTGAGAAATAGACCTGCAGCTGGATTTTCCACACAGTCCTGCGGTTTGTTGGGGGAGATACAAACAAATAAATAAGAACGTCTGATAAATGTCAGATTTATTCCAGAGATGATGGGGACTGATTTTAGTTGGGGGGTTGGTAGGCGGAGTCTGCAGATTACAGATATTCAAACTCAATTCAAATTCAAAGATACTTTATTAATCCCAGAGGGAAATTAGAGTTTCAGTAAACACAGTTCAGAGATCAGACATACATAGGCAAAGACGCATGAAAAGAATTGGTGACTGTGGTCATTCGCAACCCTGAGTCGCGCTACCTTAATAGAGATAAGAGGGTTACATGAGGATTGGTTCAGGTGGAGGGAAAAAGGCACTTCAGAGTTACCGTCCACAGGGAGGGCAGCTTTGCTCTGCAAAAAACACCTCAGACAGAAATGCAACCGACTTCAGACATTACACAACATAAGTGTCCACTAGGTGGGGAGGTGGGTTTGGGACTCTCCACACGTCAGTTCCTGCAGCTACGATAAGCAGCGCACGTCACCTCAGTGTGGACAGGGGAGGGAGGTCGTTGAGGTTTGGAGGGCACAGTGACTCCTGGAACAATTCGGCAGCCTTCACAGCCCGCAGTCCCGCCCAGGCTGGGATAGGAGACAGAGTTGCCATAGCGACGGCAGGATTCCACATTTCTTCTGAGGGGGAGTATTCGTTGCAGCCTCACAGGCTCAAGGGCACCAGATTCAGATTAGAAATTGTTTTGGGGCCAGACAGAGATAATTTCCTCTCTGTCTTAAAGTTCCGTTGGTCCTCAACCTCTCAAAATCCCAATAATGGCGTAAATTAATCTATCCCAATCCGTGCTGATTCGTCCACTTTCTCCTTGATGGCATCCATCGTTTGTGCCAACGCATGAATCTCAGCCAAAGTTCCAAGCTTACGATTCATCTCGACAATTATGCGAGTCTGTGAATTCACAGTGCGGTGTAATCCATTCCTGAGCTGGGGAGAGCGCCAATATTCCTCGACAGCTTGTTAATTTTCCGGTAAGCCAGGAAGCCTCCAAGGCCAAAGAGCAGGAAACCTGACACCAACACCAGGAATATCCACACGTCTTCAGAATCCTCTACAGACAGCTGAGAGAAACATATCAGGTTCCACTGTTCCAGGAGTCCATGATATGCTCAACTGGGTCTGTCCCAGAGGGGCAACCGGGAGCCCCTTCTCCCGTTCTCATCATTGAAAAAATTTGATCAATCGCCTTAAGTGACCAACTGACCAGATCATTTTTAGTAATTTCAGTTTCCAGAAAAAATGCTGAAGCAGCCGTGCACCCAAAGACAGGCAAAAAGCCTTGAGGATAGGATAGGGAGGAGAGGAGGAAAAAAGCGTCTGCACTCTCCAAGAGCCGGAAGAAGTGCAAATGTCAGGATTGTCTAATGAGTTTTGAAAGAACAGCATCTGGACTTCTTTGAGTTGCTTGAAGACGTTTCACCTCTCATCCGAGAGGCGTCTTCAGTTCTAAGGTCAAATGGTGGAGAGTCCCAGATTTAAACCCAGTAGGAGTTTCCCCCCGAGGAGGGAACAAAAGACCCCCTGATGATCTTCTACATAAACACATTGAGAGTGGGTGTGGTTCCTATTCAGCCAGAGTTTCGGGTGAGCTCATTGTGAAACCTGGCCCCACCCTATCATGTGAATTCCTGAGGTCAGGACTCTCCACCATTTGACCTTAGAACTGAAGAAGCCTCTCGGATGAGAGGTGAAACGTCTTCAAGCAACTCAAAGAAGTCCAGACGCTTTTCTTTCGAAGCTCATTAGACTACAATGACCTGGATGACTGAGAACCTTCACAGACAAATGTCAGGATTATGTACAGGTTCTTCTGATGCAGGAACACAGACAACAAAAAGAGCAAAGGATTATGGGTCTCCAGGCTCATGAAGGCCTAAACACATTAATGTGTCAAATAAATGCAAAGAGCAACATTCAAGCATAATCTTCTGGTGATTAATGGAGAGTGTGTCTATGTTAACTGAAATGTTATTTTGAAAATGTTTAAAAGAAAGGGGTGTCTCAGCTGGGTTTAACCAGTGATGTCACGGTCCCAAAGAAGATTGTCTGACTCACTGAATCACAAAATCTTGGGCTTTAGAAGTTTTAGCTAGATTAATTTGCACTGATAACCTCCGTTTACAAAGGGAATCGAACCAGCAACTGCTGGTTTTAAGGGCCGCAAAAGGCTAAAATGTTATGCATTAGCTGTAGCATGAGATTACACATAATGTCTTTTTTCCAAGATGTTATTTCAATGAAACATTTAGTATTGTTATTATTTCCTTCCCTCCCAAATCCATTTCTGCATATGGAGTCGAGTGTTTCAGGGTTTGTGATGGAGATCTCCACCCTGGAACACGTAAACGTAGATTATTCTAGAGCCTGGCCACCAGAAGCTGCTTGTTTTGAGGATCCTTAGGCCCTCAGGCTGCTTGGAGCAGCACAGCAACCTGGTGTTTTTCATCCGGAGGACGTATACCTCTTTCTGCAGACTTTGATCTCAGCAGTTGTCCAGCTTCTGTAGAGCTTTAACCGTTATCGCTGTCTGGCCAGAGACCACCAAGCATCAGGGTCAGATGATGGATTGATAGACAGGTTGCTGGTTATTCTCAACGTGTAATCTGAGATTAATAGAGCTTTCTCATCAGATGCTTTAATTAATCTAAATAAGGAAGTCTTACCTGTATTTTATAAAGATCATTATCATCTCCAAATTATCTAAAAGGGGCAGAGTTTTTTTTACCTGTTTCACTCAAATTCCATTGTTTTCTACAGAAAATGTCTGTTTATTTGAATTTTGTCCACGCTTTACTATATACTGCTACTAACTTACTACATACTGCTACTAACTTACTATATACTGCTACTAACTTACTACATACTGCTACTAACTTACTATATACTGCTACTAACTTACTATATACTGCTACTAACTTACTACATACTGCTACTAACTTACTATATACTGCTACTAACTTACTATATACTGCTACTAACTTACTATATACTGCTACTAACTTACTATATACTGCTACTAACTTACTATATACTGCTACTAACTTACTACATACTGCTACTAACTTACTACATACTGCTACTAACTTACTATATACTGCTACTAACTTACTACATACTGCTACTAACTTACTATATACTGCTACTAACTTACTATATACTGCTACTAACTTACTATATACTGCTACTAACTTACTACATACTGCTACTAACTTACTATATACTGCTACTAACTTACTATATACTGCTACTAGCTTACTATATACTGCTACTAACTTACTATATACTGCTACTAACTTACTATATACTGCTACTAACTTACTATATACTGCTACTAACTTACTATATACTGCTACTAACTCACTATATACTGCTACTAACTCACTATATACTGCTACTAACTCACTACTAACTTACTATATACTGCTACTAACTTACTATATACTGCTACTAACTTACTACATACTGCTACTAACTTACTACATAATGCTACTAACTTACTATATACTGCTACTAACTTACTATATACTGCTACTAACTTACTATATACTGCTACTAACTCACTATATACTGCTACTAACTTACTATATACTGCTACTAACTTACTACTAACTTACTATATACTGCTACTAACTTACTACTAACTTACTATATACTGCTACTAACTTACTATATACTGCTACTAACTTACTATATACTGCTACTAACTCACTATATACTGCTACTAACTTACTATATACTGCTACTAACTTACTACTAACTTACTATATACTGCTACTAACTTACTACTAACTTACTATATACTGCTACTAACTTACTATATACTGCTACTAACTCACTATATACTGCTACTAACTTACTATATACTGCTACTAACTTACTACTAACTTACTATATATTGCTACTAACTTACTACTAACTTACTATATACTGCTACTAACTTACTATATACTGCTACTAACTTACTATATACTGCTACTAACTTACTACATACTGCTACTAACTTACTATATACTGCTACTAACTTACTATATACTGCTACTAACTCACTATATACTGCTACTAACTTACTATATACTGCTACTAACTTACTACTAACTTACTATATACTGCTACTAACTTACTACTAACTTACTATATACTGCTACTAACTTACTATATACTGCTACTAACTTACTATATACTGCTACTAACTTATTATATACTGCTACTAACTTACTATATACTGCTACTAACTTACTATATACTGCTGCTAACTTACTATATACTGCTGCTAACTTCCTATATACTGCTGCTAACTTACTATATACTGCTGCTAACTTACTATATACTGCTACTAACTTACTATATACTGCTACTAACTTACTACATACTGCTACTAACTTACTACATACTGCTAGTAACTTACTACATACTGCTACTAACTTACTATATATTGCTACTAACTTACTACATACTGCTGCTAACTTACTATATACTGCTGCTAACTTACTATATACTGCTGCTAACTTACTATATACTGCTACTAACTTACTATATACTGCTACTAACTTACTATATACTGCTACTAACTTACTATATACTGCTACAAACTTACTATATACTGCTACAAACTTACTATATACTGCTACTAACTTACTACATACTGCAACTAACTTACTACATACTGCTACTAACTTACTATATACTGCTACTAACTTACTATATACTGCTACTAACTTACTATATACTGCTACTAACTTACTATATACTGCTGCTAACTTACTATATACTGCTGCTAACTTACTATATACTGCTGCTAACTTACTATATACTGCTGCTAACTTACTATATACTGCTGCTAACTTACTATATACTGCTGCTAACTTACTATATACTGCTGCTAACTTACTATATACTGCTGCTAACTTACTATATACTGCTGCTAACTTACTATATACTGCTACTAACTTACTATATACTGCTACTAACTTACTATATACTGCTACTAACTTACTATTTACTGCTACTAACTTACTATATACTGCTACTAACTTACTATATACTGCTACTAACTTACTATTTACTGCTACTAACTTACTATATACTGCTACTAACTTACTACATACTGCTACTAACTTACTACATACTGCTACTAACTTACTACATACTGCTACTAACTTACTATATACTGCTACTAACTTACTATATACTGCTACTAACTTACTATATACTGCTACTAACTTACTATATACTGCTACTAACATACTACATACTGCTACTAAAAGTCACAGAAAGTTATTCTCAGTTGAGCCACACATTTCTTATCCAGTGGTGGTACAGACTGTGACACAAACTCAATATTAGCAGGAGAATGTTAACAAGCTCTGTGGCTCTTTAGCCGTTCATAAAGCCACACATTAATGTCAGATTTTCGCAGTACAGATCTATTAAAATGACTCTTTGTGTAGGAGAAGCAATCAGTGGATTCCACTTGATGCCCACTTATCTTTCAACCTTCATGATAACTGGGAGGGATCAGTGCCCCATCGGGCTCTGCTGGGAATCCTTCTGGGATTCTGAATCCAACATTATTATTCCACTCCAACAAAACAAACAAATCAAGAACAAAGAGAAAATCCTGAGTGGTGAAATGATCCAACTGAGTGATGTTTGACTCACAATCAGGGGATTTATACTTTCTTCAGGTTTCTGCTGAGAACACTGGGTTTAGTTTGAATGCTTCTATGGTTCATGAAGCTTAATTAGCAGATATGTGTTTCTAAATCAAAGAATTAAACTTTGAAGAGGGTTAGGTCAACATGAACATCCCCTGGTGACATAAATGTCTGATTAAATGGATTTATTGGAACTAGAGCTCAGCAAACACTCACTCACGCTCACTGTTAGCTACCATTATTCTCTGTTAGCCTACTTTAGCCACTGTTGTGGCGCTTACACATTAGCATTGGTTAGATGCCTTGCAGTCCCTTCTGGGACCGGAATTTGGTTTCAAACACAGGTCAGATTTGCGTTTTCGGTTCAGCAGCGACTCTTTTTTCAGACCTTCTCTCCAGTGGTCAGACTGGGACCGAGGCAACACTGAATGGCCGGCTGAAATTACGCCAACTGCCTCTGATCTGTGAGAAGAATGATCCAGCGGGGGTGGGGGTGGGGTGGGGGTGGGGGGGTCCTGCATGCATGATTCATTTTCATTCTGGATGCTGTTGAGTAAACTTCTGTCTGTAGCACAGAGCTGCTGTTCCGGAGCTGCCGATCAGTGCGGGAACGGGAGAAGAGAATAGCTCTGTGTGTGTGTGTGTGTGTGTGTGTGTGTGTGTGTGTGTGTGTGTGTGTGTGTGTGTGTGTGTGTGTGTGTGTGTGTGTGTGTGTGTGTGTGTGTGTGTGTGTGTGTGTGTGTGTGTGTGTGTGTGTGTGTGTGTTTGTTTGTGGGACACACACAGCAAATTAATAAAATAGTGTGCTTCCGGGTCTCCAAAAGCAACACAGCTCAAATCCGCCTTTGTTTACCTTATTATGGAAGACACCGCAGATTTTCCCACATGTATTAAACGACTCCCACTACGGGCTCAGGAGTTTCCGCATTCCTGAGAAGTCCCTCAGATCTATATGTGAACACTACACCTCCCGTTCGAGACCAAACTCACGCCATCCAGCCTGACCAAACCCTGACCGTGCCGACGCTGATGTGTAAGCGCCATTAGCCTTCTTTAGTCAATGTTAGCCAACATTAACTTGTGTTAACCTCCTTTAGCCTTGGTTAGCCTCCATTAGCCATTAGCAAGATTAATAAAAAAAAATCTGTATTCGTCATTTGACTAACTCAGACTGAGAAAAAAAAAGGTCCATTCTGGTGCTTGTAGTTTTATAAATGGTGTCCAATAAATCTGAACACCCATTCTTTCAATTTTAGATGTTTATTATGAGCCTGGGATGGACTGGCTTTCTGCCCAGGGTGTACCCCGCCTGATTGCCCATTGACCGCTGGAGGTAGGCACCAGCCCCCCCCTCACCCCCCCACCCCCCACCCCCGCGACCCTACGTGGACACAGCGGGTTCAGACAATGGATGGATGGATGGATATTAATATGAGCTAATCTATAAAAATCTATGTTTTTAAAGTAAATTATAAAATAAAAAGATAAATCTGTGAGTATTTAATAATGCTTAGGCCCCCCACCCTCCACAGGGGGACCCAAGTTTTCTGTCAGGGTGGCACTGGCCCACCCTGGACCCCCTCTAGGACTATATGTTATGGCCACCAGCCTGGCCTCCTCAGGTGCAGGAGCCAGGATCACCCAGCCCCGGTGGTCGGCCAGACACCGCCCCTCCTCCTCCTCCTCTCCTCCAGGCTGCTGAGGAGCACAGCTGAGCTGAATCCCTCTGACAACCTACACCTGAAACACTGTAGAAATAAATAAACATGCACTTAACTCAATCCTTCGTTACCCACAATGCACCTGTCATGATTTTTGATCATCCAGATCATGAAAAGATCATAAATTTGCAGCAACTGAGTGTACTGAGATAAGTAAAAACTGTACATAAGACTAGGTGCTTTTGTTTTGTATTGGGGTTCAGATTTATTTTGAAATCTGAATGAATTCCTGCCAGTGCATACACATTTTAATTAGCAGGTGGATAAAATCTCTCAGACAGATTTATGAATCTTTCAGGGTGAAGAAAACAACTCCTGAAGCGGTTTTGTCTATTTCAGACCATGTGATTTTAGTGGAGTCCATTAAAAGTGGGAGAAGCTGTGGAAAGCAGAGAGAAAAGTAATCTGTGAGCCCTCCAACTTCACACAGAGCCCTCTGCTATCACTCCATCTCAAACCATCTCTCACATAAAAAACAAACAAAAAAAAACAAGATGACTGGAGGTTTTTGAAGGCTCAGGAGGACTTGGAGGTTTGTTTGAGGATTATCCGGAACGGCAACAGCCTGGTGAGATGAGAACTTCAGTAAAGCGTGATGGACAGGTGAAGTTCACAAAGACTTTTATGGTTTCTGAGTCTGCTGAAGTTATCTACGTTCTGGGATCCAGTCTGATTCCTGGAGCTAAAGTGGTAACATCTGGAGCTGAAGGAAACCTGAACTTTATTCTCACCTATAGGACACGGATTTTATTAAAACTCCCAGGAAGACTTCGTAGAAGGACCACCTAGAGCTGATCATCATGAAGATGTCCGCTGCAGCTGATCAACACGAGCAAACACAGAAATGGCTCATAATTTCACAGATGCTGAACTCTAGTTTTAACCTGATGGAAGCTGAGAGTCATCGTACCGGCTGGCTCATAAAAAGGCAGGAAGTCTGATCATTTTCCTGGACTTTATCAGGAACACACTGCTGCTCTGGACTCATCATCATAATTACAGCTCCTTTGCGTTTTGTTTTTTTACACAATTTTGCTATCATTGAGCCTTTTTGACCAGTGGCGGCTCCAGAAATGTTTTTCTGCAGGTGCTATGTAGGAGCTAGTCTTTTTCTTGAAGGTGCTATGAAGGAAGCGGTCGTGCGTACCTAGTGTTCTCTAAAACACCTTCAACACTAGCAGATACACGTGCGTGCACAAAACCTCAACAACACCTGAAGCAATCATTAATATACATCATGAACACATGAACAATCGCTGACTTTTCCATGAAATCATAAATTAGGCCTGAACGATTTTGGAAAATAATTTAATTGCGATTTTTTCTTCAATAATGCAATTACAATTTAATTCACAATAATTTTCTCAAGGGGCTTTTCTCATTTTTCAACTAATGGAAGCAAAAAAAAAGATCTATGTAACTTGTATGTTTTTGAGCGAAACTGCGGTAAAGATGGCCGTTTGCCCTCGTTATCAAGTGTACACCCAAGCCCCCCACGGTTTAGAAGCGGCGCTCATGCAGGCGTCTTTCTCTGTTCCGATGCTGCGACATGCAATATTTTTTATTTATTAAGTCTACAATTTGTTTTTACTTAGTAACGGATATGATTTAAAATGTAGCGAATTACAATTCTTTTTTAAAAAACATACTCAAGTAAAAGTAAAAGTACAGATTTTCTAAATAAATTCAAAAGTATAAATACTCAAAAAAGCTACTTAATTACAGTAACGTGAGTAAATGTAATTCGTTACTTTCCACCTCTGGCACCTGCTAGGGTGGAAAATATCAAAATATTGTAGGCAGAGCGCTCTCCTTCCTTCTGTTCTGCGTAAACCCGAACTGGCCACCTACTTGTGCATAATCAAATGTCTATAGGGGAAAAGATGGAATAGATATAGCCATGAGGTTCACTTTTGCCTCAGACCGACGTTTTGCTGTTTTATGGTGTGGCTGAGTCTGCGATCCGCTGCCACCATGGCTGCCACGCGGACTGGAATAACAAATGCTGCAGTAACAGGAGTTGTGGTCAGGTTCATGAGGAGTCACTGGCTGGAGCGGACCCGACTTTAATACGTCATCCCAAAGTAGAAGCTAATATCTTAATTTGACCTTGAATGAAAAATGTTGTAATAAAATCTCTTAAAAGGTTTTATCACGGAGGAGGCGTGCGCAGGCCAGAGTGATGAAGCTCGGCGCATTGTTATTATGAAGCTATAGGGCACATGCGGAGGACACACACACGCGCAAAAATATACTTGTTTTCAATTACATTTATTGGGCCCACTTACTTTTTCTTAGGCCCACCCACAAATGAGTTTCTGGCTATGCCAATGGTGACATATGACAGACTTCTCTGAGCTCCGTAGCCATTACACTTTTCACCTCGCGCACCCCCTAGCGGCAGCTTGCGCACCCCCTAGCGGCAGCTCGCGCACCCCCTAGCGGCAGCTTGCGCACCCCCTAGCGGCAGCTCGCGCACCCCCTAGCGGCAGCTTGCGCATCCCCGGGGGAATCCCTGTTCTATTGAAAGATAAGCACTGGCAATGTGCAGCGGACTCGGCATGCAGGAAAAGGATGAGAAAATAAACGGGGGCAGACACACCTCTGGTCAGCGCAACAATTATGCACAGCCAACATCGGTTAAACTAAAGCCTCCTCGGTAAACAGTATAGCACACAGAGCTTAGGCCAACATGTTTTAAAAGTTAAATCACGTAAAAACCCATCAAATAGGAAAAAGTACAACCAATTTTGGGTTTTATTTTCTTGGTACTGATCAAGTTAAGATAGGTACTGTGGACTCGGGGGGAGACAGGTTCACCTATAGCCTCCCCACCCTTCATCTCTGACCATCTGACCATGTAGATCAGTTTTAAGACTAGCTGGTCACTCTCTGTTCTGACGAGATAGTCATCCTCCTCTCATTCAGCTCTGTAGTAATGCCTCGGGCCTTTTGATAGAAAAACAGTGAGAGCTCCCGTTCCATCAGGAAGTTGTGGTAGATAGTGGCGAGGCGGGTGCACAGCCTCAGCTGAGCTCTCTTGTTGCCCAAATCCACGGCAGCAGCAAGAGCCAGCTGATAGTACCCAGCAGCATCAAACGGGTCCTGTGGAGACACCAACACAACTCATGATGGATCATTTCAGAGCAGCTGGTGGTGGACAGGGGTTTGTCTCATTACCTTCAGCTGGTAGAAGGTGATGTCCCCCAGAGTCTGGTACACTCTGACATAGAAAAGTGTTTCCTCATCAAACTGCAAAGGAGTTGGACACAGACTCAGCGTCTTCAGGTAGAAATATTCAGCCAGTTCGTACTGTTGCAGAGAGCGGTACAGAGACGCCAGGCGGCAGCAGGCCACTCTCTGGTTCAGATCATCACCTGCAGGAGAAAACACATCAGCATCATCTGTGTGGTCTAGAGTCCATGTTGTCTTTGTACAACAAAGTGTCAGCCATGAAGTGCTGATCATTTGGTAAAAGCCCACAAATCCTTCAAAATTGCTGATCATGGTGGAGGAGTAAGATGTGCAGGGGGGCTCTCAGCGTATTTTTTCACTTAAAAGTGTTTTTTTGGTTCAACTTTTACTGCAAAACCGAATGCCTAATGCTTTGTTGTGGAACCAGCAAGTTTTATTGACGTAGAGAGTTCTCAGAAATGGCAGCGAATCCTAAAAACAGCAGAAGTACTTGTGCTGCAGATTCTAAGCCTGGAACTTCTTCGAGCCGGAGCTGCAACCTCACCCGAGCTGACCCGTGCAAAACGGTTTTCTTTGCTGTTCCTGACGACTTCATCAATAAATTGTATGAACAGCGTGGATGCCAACTTAATGATTACTGAATGATTTTATAAACACTCATAATGTCTTAGAGACATTTCAGTCTGGCTTTAGGGTGAACCACAGCACAGAGACGACGGCCCTTTTGAAGATCTTAAATCTTTTTAGATGATTTATGATCAACGGAAGGTGACGGTGTTGGTTCTACTGGATCGAAGTGCTGCCTTCGATACAGTGGACCACACCATTCTTGTAACTCGTTTAAAAACAGATCGGCCTCTCTGGTGCTGTCCACAGATGGTTCACATCCTACCTCACAGACCGGACTTTTATGGTGAGTGGGCCTTCTCATCTCTCAGAACTGCTTTTACCATATGAACCCTCACGGCCTCTGCGCTCCTCTGGTAGGCGTCTGCTGGTCATCCCTAAAGTCAGGACACACACTCACAGCGAGGTGTCCTTCCAGTGTTACGGCCCTCGCCTCCGGAACGAGCTGTCAGAGAACCTCAGGGCCGCAGAGACTGTTCATGTAGTTAAGTCCAGGCTCAAGACCCACCTATTTAGGTTAGCTTTTATCTAATTATTTATTATAGTTTTACTTCTCGTTTTATATGATTATATTTTAGCAGTTTCATTATTTAATAATATAATTATTTTACTGTCTATATGATTTTATTTTTTTCTTAATTTTGTCATTTATATTAGCTCTTTTGTTTTCATATTTTTACTCATTTTAATCCAGTGTTTTCTCTGTAGGGGCCCTCTGCCCCAGGGGCCCTCTGCCCTAGGGGCGGCGGTCGACTGTTGCTATCTGGGCGCTCTACAGGTGGGGTTTAAGTGGAGGTGGGGGTCTATGCTCCCCCTCCTCTGAGCGCCCTGACTTAGTGTGGAAGACCTGATGCTACCGGGGCAGACGGCTCCTCTGATGGCGTTTCCTTGCCTTACCTTACTTGGCTCATCTGGACTCAGCAGAATATAAATTTTTACTTGTGTGTGTGTGTGTGTGTGTGTGTGTGTGTGTGTGTGTGTGTGTTTCAATGTTTTCAAACTGTTATGGGAATTTGGGGTAATTTTAATTCTCTAAAGGACGTAGAGTCGCACTTTGCTTGAAAAGCACATTTTAAATAAAATCTGATTAATTGATTGATTGATTGATTGATTGATTGATTGATTGATTGATTGATGCTGTCCTTCCAGGTCATGAAAGTCATACAAGATATTACATTTGGATCTTACAGCACCACTGCTTAATTTGTGATATATTTCTGTATTTGCTGTAAAGTTGATCACTTTCTGTATAGGAGACAACACTTTTTTTTCTTGCCAGATTTGGACCTTTCTGTCTTGATTAAATGATACATCTTTTTTCAGTGAAAATATTTTTTTCAGTACATTTAACATTATTTGGGAGGGCTGTAGCTTTTCATATAAGCTATTTCTAACACCATTTGATCAATTAGTTTTTCTCAATAGTTTACCACACACATTTTCTGGTACTTGAGACACAATGACCACAACGTACTGTCACATCCTGTCCTGTCTCCGCATTCTGTTCGGCCCTGTGTCCATGTTAATTGCTCCCACCTGCCTCTCGTCTCCCAATCACCCAAGGTCCCAGCTCCTGTATTTAAACCCTGTTAGTCCATTTTGTCTGGTTGGTTCATTGTTTCATTGTCGTGCGTGTTCCTGATTAAAATCCCTGTTTTAATGTTCCTGTCTGCCTGCCTGCCTCCTTCTTCACCCGCGTGTGGATCTTCACCTCTGTTTCACTCACCAGCACGCCTGAAAAAATGAACCAACCCGACAAAGGATCCAGAGGGGAGATTCTCCCCTGAGAGTGCTTGCTCCAATTCCTGACCTCCAACCACCGGCCGGCTTCTCCTCCTCCGGCGTCGCCTCGCCGCAGACGTCGCCGCCGAACTTCAGCCTCGGGGGTCCTCTCCACCCTCCCGGAGCCGGATGAAGATTTGGATGGGGAGGCGCAGATGGACCGCTCTTGCTATGTGGGCACCAGGCTGGCTGTGTGCTCCCCCGGAGTTGGCCCATGGCGTTGGGAAGGATGCCGGGCTCT
Organism: Nothobranchius furzeri; assembly: GCF_043380555.1. Lineage (NCBI taxonomy): Eukaryota > Metazoa > Chordata > Actinopteri > Cyprinodontiformes > Nothobranchiidae > Nothobranchius > Nothobranchius furzeri. The sequence continues at coordinate 86,389,970 of NC_091743.1, forward strand.
GCCATCACCCCTTGTCCCAGGACGGAGCCGCGAGCTCGCCGCTGCCCCGGCTCGGCGTGCTAGCTTGGACCCGCCCCCAGTCAGACCAGCAGTCGCGGCTCCGGTCCAATCAGCACCTCCGTCATCAGCAGGCGGAGGAACCACGCCTACAGCCCAGCTGACAGAGCTCGCCGGTCTCCAGGCGGAGCTTGGCCGGATCCGTCAGCTCGTCAGCCTCCAGGAGTCCCAGCTGGACACACTATCCTCCCTGAATCACCAGGAGAAGGTGTCGGTCCAGTCAGCAGCTCCCTCGTCTCCAGGCTAAAGGATCGAGCCCGTAGTCCACCCAGCAGAACTCACCGGTCTCCGAGCTGAGCTGGCCCAACTCCATCAGAGCCTCAGTCTCCAGGAGCTCCAGCTGGACACTCTATCCTCCCTGCTCTCCCAGTTTCCGGCGCCACCAGTTCAGTCCGCTCCAGTCCCAGCGGTGACCCTAGAGGCTCGTCCCCCAGGCCGGCCAGTCCAGAAGTCGGCAGCCCCTCCTGCAGCGGCTCCGCCTCCACTCCAGACGTCGACGGTTCCGGTCCAGAAGTCGGCGGATCCGGCCCAGAAGTCGGCGGTTCCGGCCCAGAAGTCGGCGGTTCAGAAGTCGGCGGTCCAGAAGCCAGCGGTCCAGGTCCAGAAGTCGGCGGCCCAGGTCCAGAAGTCGGCGGTCCAGGTCCAGAAGTCAACGCCTCTGGACCAGAAGTCGACAGGTGTCGACACCTCTTCCAGTCCTGTAGTCGACACCCATCAAGTCCTGTGGTCGACACCCCTTCCAGCCCTGAGGTCGACGCCCCTTCCAGTCCAGAGGTCGACGCTCTTTCCAGTCCAGAGGTCGACGCTCTTTCCAGTCCAGAGGTTGACACTCCCTCGTGTCCAGAGGTCGACGCTCCTTCGTGTCCAGAGGTCGACGCTCCCTCGTGTCCAGAGGTCGACGTTCCCTCGTGTCCAGAGGTCGACGTTCCCTCCAGTCAAGAGGTTGACGTCCCCTCCAGTCCAACGTCTCTGCCGTCTCCAGTCCAGTGGTCAACGCCATCTCCAGTCCAGTGGTCGACATCCCCTCCAGTCCAGAGGTCGAAGCCGTCTCCAGTCCAGTGGCCGACGCCGTCTCCAGTCCAGCGGCCGACGCCGTCTCCAGGTCAGCGGCCGACGCCGTCTCCAGGTCAGCGGCCGACGCCGTCTCCAGGTCAGCGGTCGACGCCGTCTCCAGTCCCGTGGTCGACAACGCTGTCTCCAGTCCAGTGGTCGACGCTGCCGTCTCCAGCCCAGAGGCCGACGACTCCGCCTCCAGTCCAGAAGTCAAGGACGTGTCCTCCGGCGTCTCTGCCTCCGGTCACCGCCAGTCCTGCCCTCACCAGACGCAGGCCCTCAAGAGCCCGTCGTGACCTCCTCCTCTGCCCAGAACAGATGGCCCAGAACAGCCCAGGTACTTTGTCATTTGGGACAACGTAAGTTTCCATAGGGCTGCTGTGGTTCGTAACTGGTTTACTGCCCACCCACACTCTTTAGTTGTTTTATCTCCCTCCATATTCTCCATTCCTCAATCCCATTGAGGAATTTTTTTTCTGCCTGGAGATGGAAGGTGTATGACTGACAGCCACAAACGCGTATACCTCTTCTCCAAGCTATGGAGGACGCATGTGGAGATATAGCAGCTGATTCTTTTCATGGCTGGAATTGCCATGCTAGGAGATATTTCCCCCGCTGCTTGGCCAGGGAAAACATTGCTTGTGATGTGGATGAGGCGCTGTGGCCAGACCGCAACAGAAGAGAGGATGCAGCATAGTTTTCTTTTTTACTGTAACTGTATACAGTAAATTCTTCTGTTGTATGTAGTTTATGTGTGCAACTTTGCAGAGGCGGCGTTACCATGAGGCAAAGGTAGGCGATTGCCTTGGGCCTCAAAAACTTTAAGGGCCCCATGATGAACACTTAACTAATATATTTAAGGTATTTTTCGCTCTGAAACGAGTGAACCCTGTCATTGTAAAAAGCATTGTAATGAATTGGCATGAGACTGCTTTCTGTGAAAGTGTTTTAGTGTCCCCCGTTGCCCAGCTACAATGGAGTATTCCATCCACAACGTGCTACGTATCAGCGGAGCTGCGGAAGCGAAGAATAGAAGAAGATGTTTGTTGTCTGAGAAGAAAATGAAGCGAAGTTATCCAAGTGGGTCTGAAAAACTTAAGAAGCAGGAAGAAAGCAAAAAGTTTGTGTCAACCCAGCCAAAGGTCACAGATTCTTTTTACGGTGCTACAGCAGAGGAACACCAATGAAAGTCGCAAATTTAATGCGGCAAATGAACAAGAAGCTGCCGCTAGCATTAGAGCTAGCAATGCTAACGCTTTTAGCGAAGCGGAGGAGTCTGTTGCTGGAAGCTCAAGTTGCGGTGATGCAGGAGGAGAAGAGAAAGAAACAAACAATCTACAAAGCTCAAGAAACAGGGAAAGGAGAGAAGCAAGATGATTAAAGGAGCAGAGGAGGATGAGAGAAAGAAACAAAGCATTCAAGGGCAAGAATTAGAAGAGAGAGAGAGAAGGAAAATAAAAGCAAAGGTAGAAAATGGTAACTTTGACATGGTTATGTAATTTTTTTCTGTATCTCCATATTTAACCTTTTTGTCTTATGTTTTATTGCTTCCTTTAGTGAAAGCAGACCAACTAAGGCACGAGATAGAGGTGTTTCACCAGAGAAAATGAAAACGAAGAGAATAAGTGGGTGGGCAATAAATCAATACAAACATGAATATCATTTTTGTACTAATCAAATGATTTCATGCTAAATATATTTGTTAAACACATTATTTTTTCCATTCAGATGCAGTTCCAGAGATTCTTGACATCAGTGCCATCCAAGACTGGACCAGTGAAGAAGTTATACAACCTTTTTGTAGTAAGAATTAAAAAAAAATCAGAACAACAGCTGTGGAGGGCCTCATGTCTTTGCTTGCGTTAGGCCCCCAAATTGCTAAATCCGCCCCTGCAACTTTGTGTTGGTTGGGAATGGGACATACATTGTGTGCAATGTTTTGCGGAAAAAGTAAAATAATTTTAACCATTTATTTGTGTGTTCAGAGTGTAAAAGCAATATTCTGAAATATTTTACAACACATGTATGTATATACTGTCTGTAGTAAGTGTAACACTGAACCAAAAAGGCTTAAGTCATGATGAATGAAGAAGTGTTTTCCATTCATCATAGTGTTTTACATTGAGCACATAAGTGTTCTGCTGGTTCTTATAAATGTCCATTCATATGATGGTTTGTGTGTCATTTGACAACAAAATCACATTGGGAGGAGAAACAACATTGTTTTGAATGTGAAGTTTCATTTAGCAGGTTAATTGAGGGGTTTTGCCCATTGTGTGTGTATTTTTGGATTTGTGTGTAGAGTTCTGAGAATATGAGGCATGCTTTCAGAAAATGTGTGTAAACAATTGAGAAACCGTAAAAGTCAGAAGAAGAAGAAAAGATCATTTCTATAGCGCCTCTCAAGATAAAAATCACGAGGCGCTTCACAAAAACAAAAAATGTAAAAATATAAAAAATAATTTAGAAAATGGTTAAAAATATATTTTAAATGAGCAAAAAATAGACAATTCCATCCATCCATCCATCCATCCATTTTCTGAACCCGTTTTGTCCATGCAGGGTCGCGGGGGGGCTGGTGCCTATCTCCAGCGGTCAACGGGCAATCAGGCGGGGTACACCATGGACAGACAGCCAGTCCATCGCAGGGCAACACAGAGACACACAGGACAAACCATCATCCACACACACACACACACCTAAGGACAATTTAGACAGACCAATCAACCTAACAGTCATGTTTTTGGACTGTGGGAGGAAGCCGGAGTAACAGGAGAGAACCCACGCATGCACAGGGAGAACATGCTAACTCCATGCAGAATGAACCCAGGCCGGGAAGCGAACCCAGGACCTTCTTGCTGCAAGGCAACAGCTCTAACCACTGCATAGCACAAAATAGACAATTGTGATTTAAAAAATGTTAAAGAAAGAGAGAGAGTGAATAGGAAAGAGGGAAATCAGTGGATCCTGAGAAAGGTGGAATAGGTGATGAGAGCAGAATAAAGAGAGAGAGGTGAAGAAGGTCATACAAAAGCCAGCTTGAACAAGTGAGTCTTCAGCTGCTTTTTAAAGGAGACCACTGAGTCCACTGATCTCAGGCTCAGGGGGAGAGAGGCCCAGAGTCTGGGGGCCACAGCAGCAAATGATCTGTCACCTTTGGTCTTTAGCCTGGTGCTGCACAACCAGTAGGCTTTGATCACTGGACCTCAGGGACCTGCTGGGGGTGTAGGGACTACGAAGATCACCAATGTAAGATGGTGCTTGTCCATGTAAAGCCCTATAGACCAGAACCAGGATCTTGAAATGAACCCTGAAGTTGACTGGCAGCCAGTGAAGCTGGAGGAGAAGCGGGGTGATGTGGGTGTGTTTGGAGGACTTGGTCAGAAGCCGAGCACAGGCGTTCTGAACCACCTGTAGACGGTTCAGGGAGGTTCTGCTCAGACACGTGAAAAGAGAGTTACAGGAGTCTAAGCGTGAGGAGATGAAGGTGTGGAGAACTGTCTCAAGTTCAGAGCGGGACAGAATGGGACTCAGCTTAGCAACGTTCCTGAGATGGAAGAAGGAAGAGCGAACAAGAGAACTGACATGAGAATCCAGGGTGAGAGCTGGGTCAAAGGTCACGCCAAGATTCCTGACGGAAGGTTTGGTGTGGGAAGCAAGCTGACCAAGAGAGTCTCTGACTTTGGGAACCAGCTTGTCTGGGGCACAGATGAGGATCTCAGTCTTATCTTCATTCAGCTGTAGAAAGCTCCCAGCCATCCAGGTTTTGATAGAGTCTAAGCAGGTGTGTAACAGCTGCAGCTTAGACATCTCATGGGGCTTGAAGGAGATGTACAGTTGGATGTCATCTGCATAAAGATGGTAGGAGATTCCTTTGAAGGAGCTCAGGATGTGCTGAAGAGGAAGCAGATAGAGGAGGAAGAGCAGAGGCCCCAGCACAGAACCTTGTGGGACACCATGGGTAAGGGAGGTGGTGGAGGACCTAAACTTGGAGACAGCCACAGAAAAGGAGCACTCAGAGAGATAAGAGGAGAACCACTCCAGAGCAGATCCTGATAGGCCGACCCAGTCTCTCAGCCTCTCCAGTAGCAGGTGATGGTCGACAGTGTCAAAGGCTGCAGTCAGGTCCAGCAGGACCAGAACAGAACAGTCCCCTGCATCAGGTCAATAGCAGGAGTTTCTACAACATACACAAGCTACAAGACTTTTGTCAGGAACTGTATATGCGTTTCCTGCAGAAAAGCAATATATGAATGAAGCCGCTTTAAATGTGTCACAACCTTCTTGTATTTTAAAGGACTATTAAGGGATTTAACATTCCAACTCACGCAGGCAACTGGGCATCCAGACCTCTGTCAGTGATCCCACTGGGGTCTTCTGCAATTCAGTCTTCATCACCCTCAGCTCCCTCTTAAATCTATCTCTGAATGTTTACCCGTGTTCGTCTCAGACTCTTCTTGATGAGATCTTGGACAGCTGGACAACTTCTAAGAAAGTTCTGAGCACATTTTGTACCCTGCTGAACACACACCATCAGTTTGTATGTTGTTTAAAAAGGCAAATGGGTGATGGATTGTCTGATCTGGTCTGGCACAAGATTCTGAGGAACCTTCTTAAATCCTTGATATGTGAGACACCATTGGTCCAAAGACAGATTGTCTGGGATTAAACCAGAACCTGGCATGCGAACGTCTCCTGCCACACTGTTCCACATGCTCTGGACATGGAGTTTTAATTTTGGTACGCTTTCAGCAATCTGTGGGGTGGCGGTGTGTCCATGCCCTTTGACTGCTTTGTTTGGAGTGATCACTGCGGATGCCTCTTTGGACACATGATAGCTTTTTTCTCTCTATTGGCCAAAAGACTCATATTGCCCAAACAGAAAGACCAGCTAACGCTTCCCATCATGTTAGCGCCAACAGTGGGAAACGGGATTACTACTCATGTCCCCCTGGAAAAGATTAGACGCTGTCTGAGAGGCTCAGGCAAAAAATACAATGTTGTATTGTCGCCATTTGTTTATATTTAGATATTTTACCTGTTGATATTTTTTGTGACAGTTTGTTTTATTTATTTTTTGCGGATTCGGTTTTATGTTTTTGTTTCTAAACCTGTTGTGTTTTATAAGTTGAATCCATCATGGCGGGGTGGGTTTTTTGTTTTCTGTTCAATTTAAAATGGTAAAATGAATAAAAAAGACTTTGTTCATTATACTGCAGAGGACAATCCACCAGAGGAGACAATTACATCAGGATCATGTCAGGACAGGACTCTTCTGGATCCGTGTCCAAGCTGGAGAGAAAGAAAATCCCTGAGCTAAAAGAGAGTTTGCTACGACTTGATTTCAGGAGCATTTTCTGTAAAAGTCACCAGTTAGTAAAGCTTCTTGCTACAGTGAGTCTGGCTTTTACTCAGACTCAAGTTTTTGTTGTCCATTAAATCAGAGCTGATGTAGAGGAGACACACCCAGATTGATGCTGATGTCCACCGCTGTCTGAGCAAACTTAGCTGCCTCTTCATACATCCCGAGCTGGAGCATCACCTGAGCCAGTTTATTACACAGCCTGAGCCTGCAGTGCACGTCCCCGCTCTTCACTGCTACAGGATGAGCACGGTCCTACAAATGGACAACACATTCCTGTTTCAGTGCATGAAGCTCACAAATTGACAGGCTGTTCTGCTCCTTACCCTGTAGAAGGTGATGGCTCTGTCAGAGTCCTGGCAGCTGTAGAAAAGATCTCCCGAAGCTTCTAGCAGCTTAAGAATAAAGCTGGTGTCTCCAGTGCTGAGAGCTACATCCTGAGCTGCCTAAAAACAACCAAAACACCTCCCGCGTAAGTATGATCATGTACATAATAGCTAATGTAGAATCTAGTGTGTTCAGGGGCGCATTATTGGGGATTAGAGTTAGTGTGGAACACAGGACCAGGTTCAACCTGCAGATCAACATTCAGACGACATTAACCTTTAAAGGCAAAACATTTTCTATGTGTATGTTAATGTTTATGTTCATGTATTTAGCAGACACTTTTGTCCAAAGCGACTTACAAGTGACAATCGGCATGTTGCCCTTGAGGCTAACAACAACAATAACAACAACAACATTGACATCAGTCATGGAGAGGAGGGAACAAGGAGTGGACAGTAGAGAGGGGGGATGGGTGCAGGGAAGGTGCTAGTTTAGCAGATGCTCTCTGAAGAGCAGGGTCTTCAGGAGTTTCTTGAAAATTGAAAAGGAAGCCCCTGTTCTGGCAGTGCTTGGAAGGTCATTCCACATTTGTGGAACGATGCATGAGAAGAGTCTGGATTGTCCTGAGCGTGGTGTAGGCACTGCTAGCCGACGATCCTGTGATGACCGGAGCGGCCGGGCCGAGACGTAAGCCTTTGCAAGAGGATTCAGGTAGATGGGAGCCGTACCGTCTCGGACTTTGTATGCTAGTGTTAGCAATTTGAATTTGATGCGTGCTGCTAGCGGTAGCCAGTGGAGCTCAATGAACAGAGGGGTGACGTGTGCTCTTTTTGGCTGATTGAAGCCCACATGCACCACTGCATTCTGGACCATTTGAAGAGGTCTCACAGTACAGGCTGGAAGACCAGTTAGAAGGTCATTGCAGTAATCGAGGCGGGAGATGACAGTAGATTGCACCAGGAGCTGGGTGGCATGTTGTGTTAGGTATGGTCTGATCTTTCGTATGTTATACAGCGCAAAGCGGCATGAACGAGCAACAGAGGCAACATGATCTTTAAAGGTCAGGTGTTCATCAATCACAACACCCAGATTTCGAACTGCCTTTGAAGGAGCCAGAGATAGGAAGTCATTTTGGATTGAGATATTGTGCTGTATGGATGGTTTTGCTGGGATGACAAGTAGTTCAGTTTTACCCCCAAATTCCACTACCTCCGCTCCGCTCCGATGCGAACGCCGGAGCAAAATCGGTCCCGTTGTAGTCAATCAGAGCAATTCCACTACTGCGGCCGTGCTCCGGCAGTGCGGCGCAGTGCACCGCCCTCTGTTCCGGCGTCCGGCAAAAATAGAATCGATCCTATCTTTGCCGGACGCCGGAGCACCTCCGCAGTAAATGGACAGAAATCACAACCGCCCAACAGGAAAAGGAGCAAGCACAACTTCCATTTTTCACAATAAATCGATAAACAAAAGGCGTTTTTTGTTTCATATGCACAGGTTTAACAACTTTTAACAACTATCAATGGCGGCTGAACTTTAAATGCACAAAAATAAGCCATAAATACAGTTTCTACTATCAAAGTAGTCACACTTTGTTGATCCAAACACTGCTGATCTCTCAACACAAATGATGGGCAGATTAAACAGTTCATTTCAATGCTTCTCCCACACAACGGGTGTTTGGATCTAACTTCCGCATTCATTGCTCGGACCGTATCGCAAGATCTCGAAAATCCCGCGCACGCTTGTTTGCCCACCTCAGGTCTCCGCACCAGAGCGGAGCCGATGTAGTGCGGGTACCAGTTAAAATTGAGTTCGGAAGCGTGCGGCTGCGGAAGGCGGGGGCGGAGCGGAGCGGAGGTAGTGGAATTTGGGGGTTAGGGAGGTTGAGTTGGAGATGGTGGAATTTCACCCATTTTGATATGTCAGAGAGACAGTTTGATATTCGTGCTGAGACAGTGTGGTCGTTCAGTGGAAATGACAGATAGAGCTGGGTGTCGTCTGCATAGCAGTGGTAGGAGAAGCCATGTGATTGAATGATCTCACCCTGGTGAGGTGGTGTATATGGCAAAGAGAAGAGGTCCTAGTACAGAGCCCTGGGGGAATCCTGTGGCAAGATGGTGCACGGTAGAGGATTGTCCAAGCCAAGATACACTGAATGATCATCCTGTGAGGTACGATTCAAACCAGGCATGTGCTTTCTCTGTTATGCCCATGCTGAGGGTGTGGACAAAAGGAAGCCATAGTTGACAGTGTCAAATGCAGCCGAGAAGTCGAGCAGGATAAGCACTGTGTAGTGTAGTACTAAAGTATTTATGTTATTATCTTGAACAGATGACACTAAGCCATGCAATTATTGTCACGTATCACTGTGAAGGATGTGGTGTCTCCCTTAAAAAATAAAGGCAGCCATGAGTGTGTGTGTTCCTCACAGCAGTGAGAAAGAGAGCTGCCACAGCTTCAGTCACAGGTGAGGCTTCCGTCTCAGCGTCCAGAATGATAATCAATCGAGCCCCTGCTGGTTGATTCTAACCGCCAATATGAGGCTCCCCCTAACGCCATTTTCCCACTGGAAGCATCAGCGGCGCAAAATGGCAGCCAAATGGTTTACTTGCAAATTTCAAAGTGGTCCTTTTCACACCGGGAGAGCCTTGGCAGCGGCTCAGCTTCCTCGCTGTGCTCTTCGCTGGACTCGCGAGATCACACAGTCCCTCAAGACTTCAGGTCATGGTTTGTTTATGCAATCTGCCATTAAACCAAAAAGAAAGAAAGCAGTTTTATATCGCTGTTTGATGTCGTGTATGATGTTGTTTCTCTCCACGGCCAGAATTAAAGCCATGAAAACACACCGCTGCACTTCTGGAACGATGCTGTGAGCAAATAAGCCGTTAGGCCACACGTAAGCTTCATATATATGAAATTGCATTGCTGCAGTACTTTTATTTTGAAATTTACCGGTGATTTTACACCGAAACCATGTGTGATTTCCTGTCTAGCCTATGTTAACTGCGGAAATTGACGCATCCCAGAAGCGGCACGTGGCAAAAATAGAACCCGATCCTATCTTCAGCGGCGTGGCGTGCCGCTTCTGGAACGCTTCGCTGCTGGTTTGAAACAGTCCCTAGATTATAAGGGATTCTAGTTGAAGCAGTGACGTTCCGCAACGCTGATGCTTTCAGTGTGAAACTGGGGTTACGGTAGGCGTGTTTTTGAGCAGGCCAATCAGTTGTAGTGGGTGTGTTGGCCCAGACCAGTCCTGAGTGAACCACCAGAGGATAAGGGCCAAAAAAACACCTGGCCGGATGGGGAAACGTACCAGCCCACCCGGGTATGAAAACAATATGCAGGCCGCGCCGATTCAGATGTGAAACCCCTATTTGTGGCGTTTGGTAATAGGCTGGAGGAATTGTGTCTCTAGGCTGATCAGGGCGCATCTTATGCCACTTACACACTAGCACCGGCTCTACTCCACTCCCCTCCACCCCAGCCTGGCTGTGTTCGTCCCACACTGCCTCAGGGATGTGGACGTGATTGTGAACGTGATCAGTGATGTCATGAGTGCATGGAGCATGTGGGTGGGGCAAGATAGCGCAGAGAAGTCGGCGGTGTCTCCATTATGAAACAAAAGTGGCCTGAGCTGTCTTGTTTTTAGAGACTCTCTGACTTTGATTTTGCATCCTGCTTTGCTGCGAGTGTGTGTGTGTGTGTGTGTGTGTGTGTGTGTGTGTGTGTGTGTGTGTGTGTGTGTGTGTGTAGGTGTGTGTGTGTGTGTGTGTGTGTGTGTGTGTGTGTGTGTGTGTGTGTGTGTGTGTGTGTGTGTGTGTGTGTGTGTGTGTGTGTGTGTGTGTGTGTGTGTGTGTGTGTGTGTGTGTGTGTGTGTGTGTGTGTGTAGGTGTGTGAGTGCGCGCGCTCCTCAAAGCAATGAGAGACAAAGAAAAATGGCTGTAGTCAGAGTTTTCACAAGACCAGACTGATATTGCCCTCATTGGCTGATTCTATCTGCCAATCAATGGCTCCACTTAATGGTAAGTGTGGTTTTGAGCCGGTCAGTCAGTCAGCAGTTGGACCAGTTCTGCTCCAGGCAGACCGCCACAAGAAGAAGGCTGAAAAGGCGTCCGGCTGCATGCAAGAAAATCCAAGGCTACCCAAATGAGGACACTCCAAATCTGTTCCAGGCAGAGTGGAGCTGATTCTAGTGTGTAAGTGCTATTAGAGTCCCACTGGAGGAGCTGGAGGAGCTGGAGGAGCTGGTTGAGACTGATGGACTGAGATCTGCTGGGGTTGCTGCCCTCGTGACCCAGAGCTGGATGAACTGTTGACTAGAGGGATGAGGAGGATGGAGAGAACCAGGTAGACTGACAAACTGGTTTCACACCTGAATATAGATGTCCACCAGCTCTGTTTGACCCAGTAAGTGGTAGATGTGTCCCGCTTTTAACCAGCCATAGGTCTCCTTCTCCTTGCAGCCCAGGTCGATAAAAATGCCCAGACTGCGTTTGGTGTAGTCCAGAGCTGTCCGGTAGGCCCTAAAAATATTCAGACACATTTATCAGGCAATGCTTTTTCTTCTTTTTGTCTAATGATCATCATAAGAATAAAACAGTCAGAGCTAAAGTAGGGCTGGTGCATGCTCATGATGATGACAAGTAGAAGGGCTACCAACTTTATGCTGCTGAAGGTTCTCAGTTCTCCAGGTCGTGGTAACCCAAAGGGGGTCGATTGACGCTGGACTTCTTTGGGTTTCGCTAGTATCGCTTTCGTTTTTACTGTTTGCTTTTCATTAACGTGGTTTTAGCTAAATATCCATGTGTTGTTTGGTGATGTAGTATTTCTCTCTCTCTCTCTCTCTCTCTCTCTCGCTCTCTCTCTCTCTCAAAGGTCCAGGAAGGGGTTCCTTGTGTCTTTGTTAACTCTCTTTCTTCTTGTTCATCCTTTCCCTTTCACTTCAGTCTCTGTGTAATTTGGGATTAAAACTAATCTAAAAGCGGTTCTAAAGGTTTTTATGTCAGGCGAGGCTTTGGAGGTGAAACTGTAATGCTCAGCCTGTGACGGACAATCTGTCAGGCTTGTTTTTTCACTCAGAGAACAATTCTGGTTGTTTCAGTGCCAAAAAGGACACAGAACTACAAAAATGTTATGAACAAATGTTTCAAACTCTGCTACACTGTTGGAAAGCCCTGTGTCACATGGACCTGCTGGTGAGGAAATCCTCCGATGGGCAGGAGGAGCCGATCTGTACTCTCTAATGATGTAGCCACAGCTTCTGGAAGCTCAGATCCATCCGGATGAAAACATCACGTCCTGAAACTGGTCCTTCTATCCACTCTGCAGCATCTACTGCTCAGCACTAATGGTGAGAGGTCCTTTAATAACTTCTATGTTCACCATGATGCCACTTTGACTAAACGAATCCTCCATCTGCTGTGGGGATAGCTTTTGACTACCTTGGCATCTTGCTACACACATCATCAAGCCACAGAGCGGGTCAAAGCCGAACTAGTTTTGCTTTCAAGTAATAGAGATTGTATTTGTGTTTGTATGTTTTGCTAATGACAACTGGTTCTCGAGCATTTTATCTTGTAACATGACAACTGAGAAAATAGTGACAGAGACACACGAGGGTCCGGTCCTACTGATGAAAAATAACCAAGAGAGTTAAATACCTTCACAGCATGCTAGCTACTCCAGTATATTCTAAGCCAGGTATGGTGGTATTAGTGGTGCATGTATTGTTTACTCTTTAATCAGTTATTTGTCTAATAAATGTTATTAATAAACCTATGGACTTTACTGTTGTCCCTGCGTGTTGATTTGTTCTGGGCGGTCCAGTTCCTCTCACAGATCAAACCCCCACAGATTACTGTCAGTGATGATTCTGCATTGACCTCAGTGGAGAGTTTTCTCTGTGTTGGTCCTGTGATGGACTGGATTCAGAATCAGGGGTCTTAAACTCTGCTTCTCGAAGGGAGCAATCCAGTATGTTTTAGTTGTTTCCCTGCTTAAACACATCTTATTTTGATCAGTATGTGATCACCAGGCTGAGCAGGTGATTCAACCACCAAATCAAGTGTGTCGGAGCACAGAAACAACTAAAACATGTTGGATTGCAGCTCTTGATAACCAACCAGAGTGAGACCCCTGGTTTAAGGGCTTTATACCAGCTGACTTGCTGAGAGTGAATTAATAAGACGTATCTCATGCAGGAAAAAACGTGCAGGTGTTATTTCTGATTTACATCCCACGAGGATTAAAGCAATAAAACAAATGAAAGCACCCCAACGGATTTAAAGTTAGTTTGGTGAAGTCTTCATACTCATCATTTAATTTAACTCAAAGGATAAATTCAAAACTAAAATGTGAAATTTACTTTGAGATCTTTAACATTTTATAATATCAAACATTGAATGAGAAGCATGCTGAAAAGATCAGGAATCTGTCCTGCTCAGAACACTCATGTCTTTTAGCTGAAATCCAGATGCCCACACAAACACCTGCATGTGCCCAGACCGAGGTAGAGCTGGCTGACAGCCTCCAGAGCCCCCGCCTCCTGCGCTCTGTCTCTGCTCTGTCTCAGGATATGTGCCTGGTGCTTGCCGTAGATGATGCACCGGGCCAGATCTGGACTCTCGCGTCCATAAAGACTGCACAGATGTCTTGTTGCACTGAGCTGGCCTGGAGCAAAGACACACACACACACACACACACACACACACACACACACACCATACATTAGGGTTGTTCAAAAATAATCTAATGACACATCTTTTACATAGCAGCCACATATTACATGTGAAACTCTTCAGCTACTACTCTCTCTCTCTCTCTCAGGATGCTAAAATAGGATAGATCTGAGGTAAAGTTTTAGAGATATTTTTGTTTATTTGGTAAAACTTGTGAAGTAAAAATGTGCCCCCTGTGGTAATAGCATGTAGCAAATTAACAAATGACTAAAACAAAAACAATAATCTTCACCCAAGGCTCGCTTTTCTCACTGGAAGATTTTTATAAATGTTTTATCACTCTAACTTATATGGAAGCCCATTCCCGCCACTCAAATAAAAAAAATTATTATCTCATAATTATGAGATAAATTCTGCTAGCCGCCCTCCGCGGACTTCCGTTTTTGCACTTCCGTATTTTTCAACCTGCAGCACACAACTTCGTTCGCGCTGAGTGGTCAGAATGGCTATTTGTACGCGTTAGCTGCAAGACCTCCCAAGAGTAATGGTTAACGATGTACACCGAATCTTTCTTGCCTCGTCCGAAATGTCAAAATCAAGTATGGACAAAGCTTGTATTGTACGTGCCCAGCTACATATACAGCTATGAAGATAAGCTAACAAACTTCTGCTCTGAGTTACTAAAGATGCTACATGCTAGCTCTCCACTAGCCTAAGTTAACACAACAAGGAAACGTTGTTGGAGTGATAAGTTAAGGTCATAATAATGAGATAGTATCTCATTATTATGAGATAGCCAAGTCATAATTATGAGATAACATTTTTTTTATCTGAGTGGCGGGAAAGGGCTTCCATAAACTTAAATATAGAGAAAAATAAATGTATATTTTTAAATAAGACGCACATCTTACGTCTCACGTCACGCTTTGGGAGAATGAGATTCAACTGCTGTTGGAGACAAAATAAACTCGGCACTTCCCCTGTTACTAACTAAAGTAGTTGTCCTTTTGCACAATGTTTAAAATGTAAGCATGAGTGGTGGGAAGCTGTGTGATGCTAGCGATCTAAAATGTTTGTTTTTCTGTCTACTTTTGTTTAAACAATTATTGCGCACTTTATGTAGATCCTATAAACTTTGTTCACTTCTCAAGCATCACTGTGTGTGTCTCTGTGACGAAGTGGTATGGATGATTTCCCATTCGCCCCTGTAATTTATTTCTGTAGCCTGCTGGCACTGTGATGGGGGATATTTTAACTAGACTGAAATATGAATATTGCACTGGTGTGGATGCAGTTACCATTTGGGATTTCATGTTTGCTTTGTATCCAGAGCAGGTTGTGAGGGGAGGGCCCACCCAGGGCCCACCCAGTACTACCTCCCTGGATCATCCTATGATTGGCTGCTTCATTTGGACAAACCAAAGGAAGTGGGATTTGTTTCTTTGGTTTTAGTGTGAAAAAGTTGCTTGTATTGTAGAAACAGTTTTGTCTTTTGTTTATGTTAACATTTAGGTACATTTATGTGGATGTTTATTTCCTTTTGGATTTAATGTTGGAGCACCAATGATTGGGGCTTATTGTTTGCAGGTGTGATTTTCTGGGGTATTTAAAGGAAGCCAGGTGGAGGCTTGAGGAGGGTTTTTTGTGTGTGATTCGTAAAGGAAAGCAGTGAAATAAATGCCTGAGAAACATTTTGGCTCTCAAGGAAAAATGTCAATGTGCTGCAGTTTGCCTCTACTTCTTTCAACTTGAAGACCTTCTGGCTGCTCTCCATTCTCACAGTCTGCTATATAACAAATTTAACTGAAATTTTTTATTGTTATGATCAACAATTTAGTTAAGGAAAGTCACAAAGAGTAACAAAGCTGCCCAGACCTTCACATCCCACTGTATGCATGAATGTTTGTACATGACAACGATTGACTTACAGTCTAACAGGTTGGCCCTCATAGCCAGCAGCAGAGCCCACTCATAGCATCCTTTTCCATAATCCAGGTTCCCCTGCTCGACAAAGTGCAGTCCCAACTTGAGCAGCACAGAGATGAACATTTCTTCATGACTTTCTCCTTTGAGCTCTGAGAAGAGCTGCACAGCCTTGACTAAGTAGCTCTGCGCTAACCCTTTAGCTCCAGCCTTGAGACACAGCAAGCCTTTTGTGGAGACGAAGAGCCAAAGAGTCATCCTTTAAATTTGTGAGTGAAGCGTGTCATGATGGGGGACTTTAAATCTTACCAAGGTTGGCTTGAACCACAGCCCAGTTTAAAAAATCCTCAGCCTCCTGGCAAAAGTTAGCAGCAGCTTGGTAGCTCTCTGCTGCCCTCCGCTGGTCCCCCATGCTCTGAAGAGTCACACCACGCATGTTGAGAACCACCCCTTTATGTTAAACAAAACAAATTATCTAAGATT
The DNA here is from genome assembly GCF_043380555.1 of Nothobranchius furzeri. Classification (NCBI taxonomy): domain Eukaryota; kingdom Metazoa; phylum Chordata; class Actinopteri; order Cyprinodontiformes; family Nothobranchiidae; genus Nothobranchius; species Nothobranchius furzeri. The sequence continues at coordinate 86,405,852 of NC_091743.1, forward strand.
TATTTACATGAGACGATGTTTGATGTTATTAAACCCTTTGGTGTGATACGCAGTAAATAACATCTGATGGTATCATACATGCAAACTCAGCAAGGCCAGTTCAAGTCCTGTAAAAACTGGTCCACTGACCTGTTTTCTGTACTAGCCTGGGTCTAGTTCTATATAGTTCTGGGGTGTCATTTATAAAACATTGCGTAGAATCCTTACTAAAACCGTACTTAAGCTCAGCAAAAAAAAGTACTTACGCCAAGCAGGCTTGTGACCTATAAAACACGGAGTACGCACAGCTTCACGCAATCTCCGCTTTACAAATCAGAAACGACCTAGAAACGTTTTCGGGTGTTTCTGGATCACGTCCCGCCCTCAACACGCCCACTTTCTGCCATAAACGGTCAATGCAAAGTGCCTTCTGGATCTCATGCATATACGTAAGCCGGCTTGATCTCCTTTGTTAAGTAGCCAGGGCGCATGATCAGTGGGTCACAGCGACAGGACGCTTACACTGTCACTGACCCATGATGTTCTGTCTCAATCTGCCCCCTGCTGACATTCTGTATTCCTTATCCTACGCTTCAGGGTGTGTGTGTGTGTGTGTGTGTGTGTGTGTGTGTGTGTGTGTGTGTGTGTGTGTGTGTGTGTGTGTGTGTGTGTGTGTGTGTGTGTGTGTGTGTGTGTGTGTGTGTGTGTGTGTGTGTGTGTGTGTGTGTGTGTGTGTGTGTGTGTGTGTGTGTGTGTGTTGGGCAGGGGGGTGGGGGTGGTATAAGTGATAATGCTGCAGGATTTCACATTTGTATCCTTCTCAGCAGCAGCACTGCAGGTGCTCTCCATAATAATAATAATAATAATGCATTGAACTTATATAGCGCTTTTCTAGACACCCAAAGACGCTTTCACACACTCTCACATTCACACACTGCTAGTGATGGTAAGCTACTTGTAGCCACAGCCACCCTGGGGAGGTCTGACAGAGGCGAGGCTGCCATTTGGCGCAGTCGGCCCCTCTGACCACCACGTCTCCATGTCTCTCCATGTCCAAAATGTGTGTAAGCCAGGTCCTTAGTCAACTTAAAGTTGCGCACATTTTTCTGCTACGTTTTGAAGCGGTAAACGGTAAATGGCCTGTATTTGATATAGCGCCTTCTAGAGTCCTGGAACCCCCCAAGGCGCTTTACAACACAGCCAGTCATTCACCCATTCACACACACATTCACACACTGGTGGGGATGAGCTACAAGGTAGCCACAGCTGCCCTGGGGCGCACTGACAGAGGCGTGGCTGCCGAGCACTGGCGCCACCTGTCCCTCTGACCACCACCAGCAGACAACTTGGGTTAAGTGTCTTGTCCAAGGACACAATGACGGCGACAGACTGAGCGGGGATCAAACCTGCAACCTTCCGATTACGGGGCAAGCACTTAAAGAGCAAGTCACTCCAAATCAACATTTTTTTGCTGATAAACTATATAAATGAGTGTCTGATCGTGCCGCAGACACGTGTAGTCAATAATTCGGCACTTTAGTGCATCTTAGTTAAAATTTAAATGTTCTGCCCAAAACTGTCAGCGATGCACCGTCGTCAGGTAAAAACTCAGCACTGCATTTGAATTTAAATCTGCCGTCGCTATTGGCTAAGAGGTACGCTATGATGTTAGATGGTACATCATGATGTCACAATGTCGTGAGTGTGTGTATTTGTTAGCGGCTCCACCCTCTCGGTCTGCTAGGCAACAGCAATTGTTGCATTTTTTCAAACAGGAAGTGGGAGTTGAGTAAGAATCTGGTAGGGGGTGACTTTGTCTTTAACTCCTGTGCCACCGTCACCCATTTCTTGCCTATTTCTTTTATAAATCCCAAAGTTTGCGTGGAACGTTGCTTACACAGTTTTCCGACCCCCTTCTGTGCGTAAGCAAGCTTGATAAATGAGGCCCCGGGTCATCTAGGGGCTCCATCACTGATCAGAACCAGAACCATGACTTTTAAAAACCTACTCACCTTCCTGATGGGATGTGTTGTGTTCAGGCAAGGAGGCTACGACTGAGTCCAATATGTCCAAGGCAATGGTTGGCTGATTGTTTTCAAGATTAAGCCATGCCAACCAAATCAGGCCAGAGTTGAGCTCAACAGCTGAAAGGTGGAGCAGCTCCAAGTGTGTGTTGTTGTTGATGAAGGAATTCATACACTTGATGGCACATTTGACCATTTTGTACTTGTAAAACAGCTGGCTGAGACAAAATGTAAGCTGGTAGCTCAAAGATTGGTAATGAGTTACTCCTGCTTCTGAAACCTTGGTAAAACTTAGGCCTCGGTATAAATATGGAGCCACCTGAGGCAAAATGTCCCGCTCTGTGGATCCATGATGGTGGAAATTGTCCAGAACCAATACCATACAACCAAGGCAGTCAGAGAGGGTAACAAAGGGCTGCAGAGAGGCTACCTTGGCTGAACTGGCACTGAGGAGGGGACGGTGGAGTTTGCTGTAAAGTCCTCCTAAGGTCAAGTACACCTGACTAGGAACCAGGCTCCATGGTTGTTGAGCCTCATTAAAAGCAACAAGTAGTCTTTCGAGATAAGGGACTACCTGATTCTCCTCCCCACTTGTCAAATGGTGCTTCACTAAGAGATAGCACGCCCTGGCCTCTGCCTGTTTGTTCTGAGAGAGAATCGCTTTTCTCATCATGTATGCAAGGACACAGTTGTCCTCAAAACCTTTCAGGCAGTCTGGGAGAGCCAGCAGTAGGGCAACAAGTCTTTCTGACACAGCAAAGAAACTCTCCTTGTTCCTCTGGAAAGCATGCATGTCAGCAAGGTGGAAATAGATGCTAGCTAATAACCTGAGGTCTGTAAAGCTCTCTGGTGGAACACAGAGGGCCTCCTCAAAGAATGCCTGAGCCTGGCTGAACTTTGATCTCCCAGAGCAGAATTTACCCAACAAAAGGCATAGACGAGTCTGTGTCCAGAAGAGGCGTTTCTTCTTAGATGCTTCTCTGGCAGCACATAGATACGAAATCAGCCCGTCTTCGTCAGCATGACCTTCAAAGATGACGGACGAGAGCTGTTCAGAACTCATTTCATACAGGACACCAAACTCTTCTTTGAAGTCTCGTCCGTCCAAAATGGCGAAAAGTGGAACAAAGTCCTGTGTGCTTTGGATTCCCTCTGCAGGAGGGTGAACTGTGAAACGGATGGGGCTGGGGTATTTACAGTCCTTTTGGGTCTCACTCGTGTTGATGGTGTGATCTGGAGATGAAAATTTAATAGGTGCAAGAAGTGTCTGGATGTTTTCCCTCAGTTCGGTCTGGTGAGTTTCATCCTCACAAAGAGGAGCAGCTGAAAAATAAAACAGACATTGCACTCATAGGGAGATGCTCAGATTAGTGTACACCAACCCTGCAATGGGATTGGAACCCGCGGGTTTCACCAGACCCAACGCAAATTTTAAGAAAGAGGGTGGTTTAGACGTTACAGTGGGCAGCTAAGAAAAAAAAACTGTGGGCCCTGACCAGTGTTGGGAACGTTACTTTAAAAAAATAATTAGTTATAGTTACTGATTACTTTGTCAAAAAAGTAACTGAGTTACAAGATTGTAAAAGTAACTAATTTCCAAGAAAAATAACTACTTGGTTACTTTTTTCATTAAAGCATGCAAGAATTACTACAATAGTGAAATATTAATGACTAATGACTGGAACTTAATAAAATGTATGTCTAAATGTTTTTTTATAAACCTGAATAAATAAATAAGTACTTAACAGGAGGAACTACTAACAGGAGCATTACACTAATCTAGACTATTAAAAGGTCACTGTGTGATATTTAACAAGACCCCAATCAGTCAAAATTTATAATTGCAAATAGAAACACCTGTAAAGGTTCCAGAGCCTTTAGATGGTCTCTCAGTCTAGTTAAATTACAGAAATGAATGTAATTTTGCACAGTATTCTAATTTTTCCAGCTTCACATAATTATTAGTAGCATTTCTGTTGCTGCTAATCTAGTAATGGTTAAATAAATATATAAATTCCTTTAAAATGACACTAGAAGAGGCACAAGCCTGATGGAGGACTTAAATGTACTAATGTGGGTCAGACCCAAACATAGAAGAGCTGAAGCTGGGTGGTAAACACACACAGGTAGTTCTAATAACACCTGAGCTCCATGCCGTCTGAGACTGATGCATCAGTGTTACAGCGGGACTAAAGACATGATCAGAAACAGGTTACAGCTGGATGATCTAGGAAGGTAGAAGATCAGGACGTCTGAGCGGTGAACAGGTGAGCGGACCTTCGGGACGTCCCGCTGTCACGCCAAGAAGGGCACGGCTGCAGATTCACACCTGCAGCCGTAGATATTCATCACGTCTTCCTCGTTCTCCACGGGCCGTGATGCGCTTGAATGAAAACATCTGCCTCTTTAGCTCCTGATCAGCTGATGACAGCTTCAACACATCGCGCTGCTTAACGCACGCATTTCCTTATCAGTAACAGAAACAACGTTTTGATAAAAGAAGACGGTAATTAATTAGTTTGCTCGTTACTGAAAAAAAAATTTTTTAGTTATTTTAAACGGCGTTATTACCATCACTGCTCTGTTGGGTCTACAGCAGGCAGCGACTGAGACACTGGGGGGTCTCCGCCCACCCGGCCAATCATCATCGTGTTTGTAAGCGCGTTACCGACACCTCTCTCTCCCTGGCTGCAGCTGAAGTGTGGCGGTCAGAAAGCCTCACGCTGCTGCTCAACGTTCGACAAGCACATAGTAACGCACAACCTTCCGTCCCCAGTAACGGTAACGGCGTTGCAACAGTGGGAAAAGTAATTAATTAGATTATTCCGTTACCTAAAAAAGAACGCCGTTAGTAACGCCGTTATTCTTAAACGGCGTTACTCCCAACACTGGCCGTGACTGTGCCAGAAGATGGTGTACCTGAGGTAGCTAACAAATGAAGGCTGGAGAATGTGAAACTGAAGAAAAGAAAGCTACTTTAGATGTATGGAAACAACAAAAGTAAGCCATGACCAGCCAGACTAATTGAAAAGTGTGTATAATCCTTACTTTGATTTAAGTATAGAGAGGCGGGGGCGGGCAGGTTTGGACGCAAAAATTGTGGGAGCGGGCAGTAATGGTCAGAAATTTGACAGGAGCGGGATTTAAAAATAGTCCTGCATATGGCTCTAGTGCATGGTGAATACATACCTGATGGTTTTGCTCCATTGTTGTGGGAGGGGATAATATCTGAAATTTGACCAAAAAAATCAAGTAAAATTAAAAAAAAAAACAGTCAATTCTAAATACTAATTAAAAACCCAAATCAATGCACTATTACACTGGAGAAACTCTAACTTCTGGCACATTTCACATATTATTTGGTTAATTGACTATATAACTGACTATAATTACAGAATAGGTAGTTTAGAAACAGCAAAACTTTTGTTAATTGTTAAATGTTGAGATATCCTGTCGAAGACGTGTGGATATTTGGCCTGATGATCACTGGATTTCTCCTGATTGGAGTGGGAGGATATCTGGTTTTCTGGAAATTTGGGAAGACGGGAGCGATTGGAGGGCGACCCGCACCCACGGAAAGCACCGTCCGTGTGGAGACTTCTCAGACTGGGACGTTACTCGAGGTGAATCGTAAGCTGGACAATGTTCTAGCTGCGTTACCGGTATTAGTGCGCAAAATGGATGTCATCTCAGAGGGAGTCACCGGACGGAATGGACAGGTTTAAAAACCAAAATTGGCTTCAATGAAGGACTGGAATGATGAGTTTAAAGACTGAAGGCAGAGAGGAAAAGTATCTCAGCGTGACCCAAACAAATTCTTGTTATCTGAATCTGACGCCTTGGTAGCCTTGAGCTGCAAGCAACTAAAACCCCCACGAAGGAATGCAAACAGATGCTGTGAAAAACCCAACCTACCCCACCCCCACCCCCCGCCTTCGGATCAGTGGACTTCAGCCTGGTGAGGTCGTCAGCTGTAGGAGTCAATGTGCTCTTCGCTTCTCCCAAGATCTCCCTTCCACCTGTGACTGTACAGTAGATGAGCGCCTTAGATAGCTGCTATCGCTGGATCCCAGCCCTCCCCTGCCTTCCTACTGGAGTCTCATGTTGTGACTGTTGATGTTTGTGCTTATATGTTTGAGGTGTTTTTTTGCATAGCAAAGCTACGCCCTGTCGGGAGTAACTCTGGAATGCCTTTTTTTCCTTTCCCCAATTTATCCTCATGTAATCCCCTTTTCATCTAAATGAAATGAGCGCCGTTCATGGCTGCTCTTGTGGTCTGCCTGTATCTGTTTTGTCTACATGTGTGTGTGTGTAACCTTGGTCAGGCTGTGCTGCGGAGTCAAATTCCTATGCTTCGGGACGCTGGAGCAATGGCAATAAAGCTTTTCTGATTCTGTTGTTTAAGTCGGAATAAAAATTAAAAGAGGAAAAAACTCTCCCTCTCCCTTTCTCCCAATCAGGGCAAGATGGGAAGGCTATGCCCTCCTTAGGAAGAGAAAATGTAGCATCCATCCAGTGGACCAGAACCATAGTAATTTAAAAATGTAAGTTTCTTTTTTCTTTTGACTTAAATGAAAATAATAAGCTGCAGGTCTATGAAACACAAACAGTCTCTTGTGCCAAAATGTGTTTCTTCCTGAGGAGGGTTTTGCTTAGAAGTGACTTTGTTCTTCATCTGTTAAGTCCTGCAGATCACTCTGAGGAGCTGACAGCAGAAAGAATCAATGATATACTGGGGCTTGCACTCTGCAATTTTTGCCTGTTAGTGTTTTCCGCTAGTTACGAAAGACACCTGAAGTAAAGAAGATAAGGTATTTTTTCTGCTGTAGCCTCCTGTCTGCCTAACCTTATTGGAGCCGGGTCTCCCACACACATTACAGAATGCCATCTATCCTAAAAAAGCCATGAAAAATGTATAAAGTGTAATGCTTGAAAACAGAATTATAATGAAACTATTTAGATGAATGGTATTATTTATATTTTTTATACACAACAAGTAAAAGAAGATGAGAAAAAACCTGCACCAATCCTTACCCAGTTTGTAGTTGAGACCAGCATCATTTTCAAAAGTCTTCTTTAAAGATTCGATTGACTCTTTTATGATACTTTGATCTTGTGGACAGGCGAACTTTCCTTCCTCACCATCCAATAAAATATCTGCTGAGCTAAAAAGAATAAAGATGCAAAACTTAGAAATCCAACTAGTGAATACTTAGATTTCCTGAAGAAGCTAAATAACAATAAACTCACTTGAGAGTTTCAACAAATGGTTTGACCAAACTTGTCTTTATAAGTCCCACTTGTCCTGTTTTTTCCATCATTCCTGTAAACCAATCAAAGCAAGACACCAGAAACCCCACTATGAGGATGTGATCACCAGGGGCCAAAGTCAGCTCATCAGGGCCTTCAGCGTTGTACTCCTCTGTGGCGAGACAAAGTCCACTGGCTGAAGAGACAAGGACACAAAATGAGTCCAAACACTCTGCATAGTTTGCAGAGAATTACAAAATTAATAATATAGGGGGTACAGAAAGTATTCGGACCCCATGATTTTTCACTCATTGTTATATTGCAGTCGTTTGCTAAAATCAACTACATGTATTTTTCCTCATTAAAGGGACTTTACGGACTTTTGAATTTTTATGCTCGTGATTGCCCCCGCAGGCCAAAAGCGTAACGGCAGCTTCAATAGTAGGCTCGTGCACACTCCTTAATGAAAATAACAGCTGAGACAGTCCCGTGTGAGTGAGTGAGTGTGTGTGTGCATGTGTGTGTGTGTGTGTGTGTGTGTGTGTGTGTGTGTGTGTGTGTGTGTGTGTGTGTGTGTGTGTGTGTGTGTGTGTGTGTGTGTGTGTGTGTGTGTGTGTGTGTGTGTGTGTGTGTGTGTGTGTGTGTGTGTGTGACCCGGAGGACAGACGACAGGAGAACGTGCAGCTAATTAATGAAATAATTTGGTTCTGTACCTTTCTCTTCAGCACAGCCGACAAAGGTTTATGATGGGTCAGTCCTCCTGCATGCTCAGATCATTCCCTTCCCTTGCTTGAAAAATTTGTTCCAAAATGAAAGTTGAACCCACATCTTTTTTATCTGTGAATTCAATGCCGTATGGGGAGTCTCAAATAAAAATTTGGGCAACTTACTGTAAAAAAAATATACCATTAATGTAAAAAATAAAATCTAAATAAACTATGTTCACATCCAGAATCAAACCCTGGTTCTTCTGCACGAGAGTCCGACGTCTTACTAGATGAGCTAAAGCACCAGTGGCATCTTTTGTATCTGTAACATTTATATTCTTGATTACAGCTGAAACAACTTTCAAAGAACGGTTCGGAGCGAAAATGGCTATTTTGTTGCTAATTTGCAAGAAATATCTAGAAGAAAGTAGCTAAGGGTCCTCAGAAATGTAGCTAGGTTCATCACTAGGCGTTAGGAACAACGACAAAGTCGCTGAGTTGGCACTGCCACTCTCTCTGCTGCTAAAGCTACAGATAGCAAATGCTACGGGCGATGCCTGAGCATGAACGTGCATGAAGCAGCCTGCTCGACTCGAGCATCTCTCTTTTTCTGTGATTTTACAGAAAAACAGGCAATCACAGTAAAAATGAGCTCCAGGGGGAGAAGAGCCTTGGTGAGAGAGGTCAAGAAGAACCCAAAGATCACTGTAGGGATGCAGTCAGGAGGTGGTATGTGTAATTTTTGAGAAGGACCTGTATTTACTATTTTAAACACAATTGTGCATTGCATTTATGTATTTAAGATACTTTTTAACCAGGACAGATTTGTTCGTCATTCTCCTCCACCTCTTCATGGCTACCTTCAAACCCACCTTTTCTACACTTTCCTTCCACAAATGAAGTGTGCAGTTCATCTTGTCATGGTCTGCGTCTCCCCTCGTGTGTCTCCTGGTGTTCTCCATCCCTCTCTAGGTTCTCCTTTTGTGTCTCCTAGCGCCCTCATGTGTCCTTGTTCTGCGTCTTCCTCATGTGTCTCCTGGTGTTCCCCATTTGCCCCCAGATCTTCAGCTCTCTAGGTTTCCCACCTCAGGCATCCCCCTCCCAGGTCCTGTGCTCCCTTGGCCCCCTTTTAGTTACGCCCCTGTAGTTTTTCTTTCTGTAGTGTTTTCCTCTAGTTTCAGCTTCCCCCTTAGAATATTAGTTATGTTTGCTGCCCTTCAGGTCTTTAGGTTTTATTCTCAGGTCATTTTCCTTAGTTACAGCAGTTCATGTTATTAGTCTCTCTAGTGTGTTTTTTCCCATCGGTGTTTGAGGTTTTTTTCCCCCTCCTTAGATTATTAGTTATGTTCCTGCTCTTCTTGTCTTTAGTTTTTATTCTTAGGTCATGTTTGTTTCCTCCCTAATTAGTAACTCAGTTCACCTGGTCTCTCTCTCCCCACACACCTGCAGGTCATCTCCCTCTCATCCTCCCCAGTGTATAAAGCCCTGTCTGTGTCTCAAAGTGTTGTCGGTCCATTGTTTGGTGTCAGCGTTGTTTGTGCCTCGTCTCTAGGTTTTGTGCTCTATGTGAGCTTTCGTTCTCCTGGTGTTCAGGACTTTGGTTTTTGGCTTCCTGCCCTTTTTGGATTTTTTGGTTCCTCGTCCTAATAAAAAGGATTTTACTTTTAAACCGCTCCTGCATCGTGTCATCTGGTGTTTTCTGCATCTTGGGTCCTAACCTCCTCCTAACCCTCAACGTGACACATCTTTGTACTCCATCAGTGAGGGGTTGTATAAACGCTCATATAATTTCACTTATTCCGTAAGACATTTTCCAATCTTTTCCTTGTCTTCTGCACTTGTATAAGAATGGAGGTCCTAATGGGGAATTTAAAGGAAGTACCTGCTGATCAATCACAGGCCTCCCATAGCTTTTAACACACTTTTCTTGGGAACATCTTTATCTCTGTCTTTGTGGGCCTGCCACAGAGCGCTTGCATCCACAGATGATGGTGTTGTGTGTCTCAGAGTCCCTGCTGATGGAAAAGTAGCCTTTAATCTGACCCCTCCCCTATGGTTCTTAGGTACCTTGGCGCCAGAGTTATGGGGGTATCATAACGTTCTTCCACCACTTGAGAGGCCTGCAGAACTAAAATACTAACGCAAACATACAGTTCAAATTTGGAAGAAAACAACTCACCAAACTCTAGAGGGAAATGACAGGCAGGCTTTCCACTACCAATTAAAAGACTTTCTGCAGATGATGTGAGAAACCATCTGAGGAGACATGAGGTTGTGAGATTATAGGACGAGATCAGATATCTCCCTCCCAAGGACTGAGACAATTATTTTGATGCGACTTGTGTGTGGATGTGACTTACTGGTGGAAAGGGATGACGGGCTCTAGAGCAGGTTTAGGTGAAGTACCTCTGGCTCCATCGGTGAGGGAACGGACAGTCCAATCAGAGCCTAGGAAAGGTGGCTCAAACTGGGCTAAATCTCCCTGCTCTAGATAAAGGTCTTCTCCGGATGTAGAGCTGTCAAATATTTGGTTGGCACTGCAACGTCCAAAAAATGAACCTGAGGAACACAGAATGTTTTCATAAGAGGTCCTTGTAAGACTTTATTACTGAACTTTCAATGATTCAATGACACTTTTCCTGTAAGTGTCTTGGGGAGCTGGCGTCTAACTCAAACAGTCAGTAGGTGAGAAAAAGAGCTAGTGTGGACAGGTCTCCAGTCCATCACAGGGACACCCAGAGACAAACACTCACTCACATCTAGAGATTATTTACACATGCTTGTTTTCGGTCTGTGGCAAGAAAGTAGAGTATCGGGGGAAAACCCACAAATGCACGGGGAGAACATGCTAACTCCACGCAGAGAGGCTGCAGCTGGGATTTGAACAAGCAACCTCCTTGCTACTAATCACCATGGTATCCTCACAGGTGAGCTAGAAGAAGCAGCTAGCTACAAAGAAGTAGGTCTGAAGATGTTTGGTTAAGCTGTTTGAATGACCTGGTCTCAGGTAGGCAACAGAGGACAGATGGCTGACATCCTGGATGCAGGATAGATGATGGATGGATGGTGCTGGGATGAATGTCAGATAAATGATGCATGAACACATAAGAGTCTAACATCTGAGTTGATTATTTTTGGTTAATATTTAACTGACGGTAAATGGCCTGTATTTGATGTAGCACCTTATATAGTCCTGGAACCCCCCCCCCCCCAAGGCACTTTACAACCCAATCATTCACATGCTGGTGGTGATGAGCTACATCGTAGCCACAGCTGCCCTGGGGCGCACTGACAGAGGTGAGTCTGCTGAGCACTGGCGCCACTGGTCCCTCCGACCACCACCAGCAGGCAAGGGGGGGTTAAGTGTCTTGCTCAAGGGCACAACAACAGCGACAGACTGAGCGGGGCTCGAACCTGCAACCTTCTGACTACGGGGCGAGCCCTTAACTCCTGTGCCACCGAAACTAGATATTTGATTGTGAGAAGAAATATGAATCAGGAGTATAGAATCATTGAGTTTTACACCAACATTAGCTTCATCTTGGTTGAAATAAGCTGATTGACTTCTCTCCTTTTCTGTCTCCACTGTGTCGGCCGAATGTTTGAACGCAGAAGGAAAACCACTAGACTTCACCACTGACCTTCTTGCATGAGGATTCCTTTGTAGATAAGGTTCAAGGTTTCCTCCTGAATACAGACCTCCACAGTGATCTCGTCCTCTACAGAGCTGAGCCAAACTGTTGGGTCTAACAAAAGGTTGCCAATACAGTGACCTAAGATACCTGAAGGGCAGAATTAGCAGAGAGCATATTGGTCCAACGAATCTGTGGTTGATCCACTGAGATGAAATAAACACAGGTAAAAAAAAAAAAAAAAACTGAAAGGAGCATCTATCAATAGATGAATAAGAAGTAGACGTATAATGATAAGGTTTTAGTTGTGAGGAGTTTGGCCAGAAGAAGAGAAAGGCCTTTCAGGACAGGACAGGTAGAGCTTATGTAGAATGCAACAGGAATCACAAACAGCTGATTTTTACATCCATACAGTTGTAAATATGAATGTGACTTATAGCCCTTTTCTACTAGTACCTACTCAGTCAGCACGGCTCGACTCGGCTCTACACAGCTCCAAGGCTTTTCCATTTGTACTTGGCTGCTGTCCCTCCTTTAAAACCAACTCCAATGTGGTTCCAAGCGTACCACATTGGACCAAAAATGTCATGTAAGAAGATTGTCGGTCACAGATATGCTAGGGGAAGGAGTCTGGTTGCTTCAGAGTCATCCACCTCGCTGTCTGCAGCCTTGTATTGGCATTTAACGTTACTATCATTGTCATGGTCTGCGTCTGCGTCTTTCCCCATGTGTCTCCTGATGTTCTCCGTCCCTCTCTAGATTCCCCTTTTGTGTCTCATAGCGCCCTCATGTGTCCTTTGTCTGCGTCTCATTTATGTGTCTTCTGTTTGTAGCCCTTCAGGTCATCCCCAGCCCCTCCAGCTGTAGCTCCAGCCTTTTTGTCGCCAGCTCCCTCCTGGTTTTCTTCATGTTCTCTTGGTCTCCCCACCATATTTCTATAGGTGTATTATTTCAGTTTTGTGTGTGTGTATGTCCTTCTCAGCTGGGTGTGTGTGTGTGCGTGCGTGCGTGCGTGCGTGCGTGCGTGTGTGTGTGTGTGTGTGTGTGTGTGTGTGTGTGTGTGTGTGTGTGTGTGTGTGTGTGTGTGTGTGTGTGTGTGTGTGTGTGTGTGTGTGTTTGTGTGTCCTTCCCCAGTCAGGTCCGGTGTCCTCCCCTGCTCCTTCCTGCTCCTCCTCCCTGATTAGTTATTGCCTTCACCTGGTTCTCTCCCCACACACCTGCAGCTCATCTGCCTCCCATTATGCCCCAGTCTATAAAGCCCTGTCTGTTTCTCATTGTCTTGTCGGTCCATTGTTTGTAATTCTGTCGGTCTCGTCTCTCTTGGATTATTAGGTTTTTTTTTTTTGTCTTCTCGAGATCTCTAAGGTTTTTGGATTTCCAGATCATTATCTGGTTTTTGGATTTTGGCTCCCAGCCCTGGATTCACTTTGTTTTTGGCTCACCTTTAAATAAAGGATTTTACTTAATCTTCATCCCTGCCTCGTGTCATCCTGGGTACTGCATTTTGGGACCTACCAACTCTGCAACGTGACAATCATGTTGCATTGTGTTTGTGGTGAGTACAGAACACCTTGCATTACTTTTTTAACGTGGGCCATCCTGCTATGACTAGCCTACCCTCACGTTTCTCAATTAGAAAACCACCTAAACCGTGTAGGGTCGAGCTGAGTTGAGCCACCCTGATTAGGTGCTAGTGGGAAAGGAACATTACTGAAGAAAATGGATTATTTAAAGTGCTCCATACCTAATTTGTAATAAGTGGTGAATTTCCATATTTCCTCGAATGTTTTGAATGTCACAAAAATGGTTTTTGCTTCACTGTCAACAGAGACAAGGTGAGTGCACAGTTCCTATAAAAAAGGTTTCAGAAAAGTTTCAATCATTTTCCTCAACAGCAAAAAATCTTCACTGCAAAATATTATTGCTGTGGTTTGGGCTTTATTGTTTTTAGATTTATTTGTTCTGTGAATCAGATGCTGGGACAGAAAAGCTAACGTTAGCAACCAAAACAACTTGAAAAGTGGCAAAAGTTAAAGGGACATTATGGAAGTTTGACAGCCAAAACATGTATAGAAATAATAAATGTCTTCTTCATACATTCTCCTGCAATGCCCTGGTCCTGTAGAATGAGCCCTGGCATTTTTACTGTGATTGCCTGTTTTTCTGTAAAATCACAGAAAAAGAGAGATGCTCGGGTCGAGCAGGCTGCTTCATGCGCGTTCACGCTCAGGCATAGCCCGTAGCATTTGCTATCAGTAAATTTAGCAGCAGAGAGGCAGTGCCACTTTGTCGCTGTTCCTAACGCCTAGTGACAAAGCTAGCTACATTCCTGAGGACCCTTAAGCTTGGTTTAAGCTTGACGCGTCCACGAGGTCCGCACGGCTCCGCGCGGCGAAATTGTGTCATTTTAACAACCACGCCCCTCCACCGCGCCTCCGCACGGCCCAAAATTTCCGCATCGCTCACCTAGGAAATTTTCTAACCAAGCGGACGGTCGGACGCGGAAAAACATGGCGGACTGGCAAGAATGGCAGAGGTTCATAAATACAGACATTTGTAAGATTCAGCTCTCAAAGATCACCGTGATCAACATGTTGTTAGTAATTCTCGGAGAGAAATGGCTCGCACTGTCGGAAAAGACGAGGACGCTGTTAAAAAATGCTGGAATGCCATGTTGTAAACAACAGTAATTTTTACTTCTACTACGGTTTAATGTTGGATGCATGCCATAGAGCTCCATGCTGCCCCCTACAGTTTGGGAGAATATTGGCTCACCGCAGAGACAAGCCGCATGAACCATAAACGCTGCAAGTTGTGAAGCACGTTCCATCCGCGAGCCGCATCACCAAGCGGAAAGTAAATGCGTCACACATAAACCAAACTTTAGCTACTTTCTGTAGAACTTTCTTCTAGATATTTCCTGCAAATTAGCAACAAAATAGCCATTTTCGCTCCAAACCGTTCTGTGAACTTTGTTTCAGCTGTCATCAAGGATGTAAATGTTACAGATACAAAGGATGTCACTGGCATTTTAGCTCACCTAGTAAGACGTTGGACTCAGTAGACCTAAGTTTGATTCTGGGTGTGAACATAGTTTATTTGGAGTTTCTTTTTACATTAATGGTATATTTTTTTACAGTAAGATGCCCAAATTTTTATTTGAGACTCGCCAAAGGGCATTGAATTCACAGATAAAAAAGATGTGGGTTCAACTTTCATTTTGGAACAATTTTTCAAGCAATGGAAGGGAATGATCTGAGCATGCAGGAGGACTGACCCATCTTAAACCTTTGTCTGCTGTGCTGAAGAGAAAGGTACAGAACCAAATTAGGACATCCTGGGTCTGCCCAAATTAATTAATTAGCTGCTCGTTCTCCTGTCCTCTGTCCCCCCCCCTCCCCCCCACCCACACACACACAGACAAGGGACTGTCTCAGCTGTTATTTCATTAAGGAGTGTGCACGTACAGCATGCGCGCCTCGTGCACGAGCCTACTATTGAAGCTGCTGTTACGCTTTTGGCCTGAGGGGGCAATCGCGAGCATAAAAATTCAAAACTCCATTAAGTCCCTTTAACTCTCAGGTCATCTGGGCCATTGCTTTAACTACCACAGCAATTCTTTAAAAAGCTAATGTTCAAGATACTGAATGTGTGTGTGTGTGTGTGTGTGTGTGTGTGTGTGTGTGTGTGTGTGTGTGTGTGTGTGTGTGTGTGTGTGTGTGTGTGTGTGTGTGTGTGTGTGTGTGTGTGTGTGTTTCACCATAAAAAGCTCGTTGATTTCAGCGTTTTCATACTGCAGAAGGCGTAATTTCCCTTTGAACTTTTCCTGTAACTCTTCATCAGCAGGAAGATGAGAGGGACCTTTGACTATTGTCAGTTGCACAGGAAGAACTGAACACAAAACAGGACAGGAGCATTTTAACAATGACAACAATGACTTTTAAACTCTTTTTTTGCATGTTTTATTTTAGACTCACGTAATACAAAAACCAGCTCGTGCTGCAGCACGTGTGCCAGCTTAGGAGTCTTTAAAAGGTGCGTCCTTAGGATTCATTTGCTAATGCTGTAAAGTGTACCATGCAATAAGCACTACTTCAAAATAAATCATTTCATAGCTCACAGGGTACATAAAGAGGTTCTTATGTGATGTCGGGGGTCACTTGGAAGTCTTTACTCAGTGTCGACTGAGCTGAGCTGCAGAATGCCCTGTTGAGTGAAACAAAGCTGTTTGTACACCGTAAAGATAAACTCATATCACGTACAGCTTTAACAGAAAGAAAAGATAAATACAGGCCAGAAAGTTTAAAACCTCCTGCTGATTCTGAGGATTTAAAGTTTCATTCAGAAGCTGTTGGTTAGATGGATTTGTTAACTAGTCTTGCTTCATCTTTGTCTAATGAACCAGGTTAGGGTTGCTGGGACAGCAGGCCCAACAAAGAAGCCAAGACTATCTTCTCCCTTCCACCAGCTTCTTTGGTGGGACCCCACTACGTTTCAGTTCAGCCTGTCCCTCCAGGACATCCTGGGTCTGCCCAAGGGTCTCCTCCTGGAATGACGAGACTACTGCACTAATAGACTATTCCAAATTCATCTTGCTTGTCCATGACCCCATCTCTAATGCTGAGCCCAGTCACCCTGCAGGTGAAAGTCATTTACCTACCTGTTACCTGTTACTACCTGTGTGCTCATGGTAATAGTTTGGGGTTTAACGTAGATTGACCAGTAATTTACCAGCGCAAGTTAAGATGTTCCACTACTGTGGCGATCTCTGCCCAGAGATTGTTCATATATCTATTTGTTGGTCTCCCAACTGGTTCCAGACTGTAATACGCGTCATGAGACCAAGGAGCTCTTTAAAGTACTCCTTCCACCATTCTTCAGCCTGCAGACTCCCGTAACCTCTGGTGTCCACTGGAGGGTTGAAAGGTTACCGCAGATTTCTCACTGTTACTCACAGTTTGTCATGGCCGCCTCAGCCACTCAAGAATATCAAAGCAGAATGTAACAATAGCAAAGACATCTATGTGGCATCCTCTCCTGCGAACTGATCCAACTCACCACCAGGTGGCGTGCAGCTGACAACATTGCATGACTGAAGTAGATGGGAGCCATATTATTCAAGATAAAGTGTGCTAACATCAGTGACTTGACTTTTATTTAGGAGGTTAAAGGCAGCCGAGGTAGCTCAATAAAGAGAGGGGTGATGTGTGCTCGTTTAGGCTGGCTGAAGACCAGCTGCACTGCCGAGTTCTGGACCATGTGTAGAGGTTGGAGAGAAGGACATTGCAGTCAAGCTGGGAGATGACCAAAGACCACCAGGAGTTACCAACCATAGATAAAAACATTTTAAATTGGTTGCTTTACTTTTAAACTTGAAATTTACCCCCAAAGTAGCTGCCAGCTTCTGATTCTCCATCCTTTTGAAAATACTGCTGTGTATTCTGGGTAATTTTTTTTACCAAGGCTAGGCTTCAAGACATCTCCCATGTATCCTTCCTCAGCTAGCTAACGGCTAACAAACGGAGAACACATGCCTCGGTAGAATATGAACATTGGAACACGTTTTGGCGGTTCCAAAAGTATCTCCCAGGCAACCGGGACAGGGCCAAGACATCAAGGCGAGGTTCCTTGGCATTGAGAAACACCCTCAGACCCGCTCCATGTATTTTAGAACAGATTTTTATGGTTAAATGTTATGAAACTGCCTAAATTTTTCATCAACTGGGCATCTTTTAATTTCTTTACAATAACATTCCTATGGATATTAATGGTAAAAAAAACTAGACTTTGTCACTTTAAAGGTCCACTGGTCATTGAGTACCACACCCAAATGTCGAGCTACAGCTAATTAGGGATGTAAGAAAATGTTGATTATGGCAATATATCGTGATATTTTCCCCAGCGATATTATATCGATATTCAAAAGCTGTGTATCGAAAATATCGATACCACAATATATTGTGATATTTTCCCCAGCGATATTATATCGATATTTAAAAGCTGTGTATCAAAAATATCGATATCACAATATATCATGATATATTTTCTTGCAAAAATGTATTGATATTCAAAAGTCGTGTATCTAATTTTTGGAAGAATTTACATGGAAACATTTGTGTATTTTCTTTTCTTGAGGTGCAATTCAAACGCCAACCACTAGGTGGCAGCAGTGTGTAATGGGTTTTGTTTCTACCATTGAAATGTAAATCCCTCTGTTATGGTTAAACATGTTAAGTATCGGTTTGGACAGTTTATTGAATTTTCCTATAATAGATTTAGTCTAAAAAAATCACCAATATCGTCTGACTGAATGTATCGCAATATATTGTGATGTATTGTATCGTCTCCCCTGTATTGTAATACGTATTGTATCGCCAGAATTTCACCAATACACATCCCTACAGCTAATGAAGCGAGGCATAGGGAATCGACTTGGATGAAAATATTGTGGTCTTCATATTTAACATCACTAAAATGTAATGTTTGACTTGGATTGTAACACACATCCTTTAAAACCTGAGACAGACCAAAGGGCAGCAAGCAGTGGAGGCTCAGAGTTTAATCAGTGACAACAGAGGAAATGATGGGTTCAGGAAACATCTTCTGTTATTCTCCATCTTGGTCATGCCGCTCATACTGTCCTACAATCAGAGCTGGTAATTACACAGATATATGAAAACATTTACAATAATGTTTAACTAACCCAAAACTGTGTGTTTTGTTGACCGTTGGCTTGTTGTGACCTTAAAGAGGCTGTGAGATCCAATCCGAGCAACCTCTGAGGATTTCCACAACTTTCTGTATAATTATGTTTTGTGCTCTGACTTTCTCGTTACAGATGAATATTTAAAGGCGTCACTAACCTTTAACAGGTCAGGAAAGTTGTGTCTAGTTTTGGTTAATCATTTATAATAACATCAGCTGTCTGTCAGCAGGTTATTTCTAATGGCCACCAGACCAGAACGGAAAGTCCACTTTACAATTAGAGCTGATACATGATCCTCCTCCATGTGACTGCTGTTCCAGAAGAGTTCATTCCGATGCTCTTACATTGTCCCCTGGGGTGGATTTAATCTATGGCCTTAAAGAGCAAGTCACCCCCAAATAAACTTTTTTTTGCTGATAAACTAAATAACCGAGTGTCTAATCGTGCTGCAGACACGTGTCGTCAATAATTTGGCACTTCAGTGCATCTTAGTTAAAATTTCAATTTTCTGCCTAAAACTGTCAGTGTTGTGCCGTTGTCAGGTAAAAACTCTGCACTGTATTTTAATTTAAATCTGCCACCGCTATTGGCTAAGAGGTATGCTATGATGTAAACTGGTACATTATGATGTCACAATGCTGTCGTGAGCCTGTGTGTGTGTGTTTATTTGTTAGCGGCTCCGCCCTCTCGGTCTGCCAGGCAATGTCATTTGTTGCATTTTTCAAACATGAAGTGGGAGTGGAGTTAGACTCTGGTAGGGGGTGACTTGCTCTTTAGTAAAATTGCATTTAGAAAATAAAGTTCAGCTAAGGAGCCAGCAGGATTTCCACATCTCTTCTAAACTCTGGAGTGAAAGGAAAAGAAAGGTAATACCTGGAGAGAAACGTTCTTCACACGAGGACAGCGTTCCCTTTGGACAGGAAGCATCTGTAGACACACTTGCAGCTGTTTCAAATAAAAACAAAAACACACAAAAATTCACACAGAGCGATTAATAACAGTACAAAACAAACCAGCTGTGTCCACATGCACAAGCCGCACACACACATACACACACGCACACACACGCACAAACATACACACACGTACGCACACGCACGCACACACACATACACGTACACACATACACACGCGCGCGCGCACACACACACATACGCACATACACGCATACACACAAACACACACGCACGCACACACACACATATGCACACACGCACGCACACATGCACACACACGGGCACGCGCACACACACATGCACACACATACACACACACGCACACACACACGCATACACACAAACACACACGCACACACACACATATGCACACACACGCACGCACACATGCACACACATGCACACACATACACATACGGGCGCGCGCACACACACACACATCATGTTGAGGAATGTCCCACGAATGCCTGAGATGAATTTCAGGTACTTCATCACTAACGCTCAGTGAGGTGATGTTAACCAGACTCCTCTGGATTCGCTGCCAGGGTTAAGAAGTGACCAGATTAAACATCACAAAGAAAACGGAAGGACAGCTCAACGTGTGGAAAACACAACAAGACCTGTCTGGATCTGGTACTTGGTGTAAAAACAACAACAAACACAACCAGGAAATCAAACTATCTGAAATGTTGTCATTCAAACTGTTTAAAGGATCGAATACATAAAAATAGAAGTTCAGACAAAAAAAACTGTTTTTCCAATAATAACCGGATAAATAATGAAACAACAAACACCTAAACACATCCGGTGTGATGAGACTGGATAGATATGCATTACCCATTATGCTTTTCGGTCACCCGTCTGTGGCGATGGCCCGCACGACTCTGTCCGGTACCGGTAATCAGCGGTCCGACCTGGCTGGCTGTGCTCCGTTGAGCTGTGAACTTTTTACATGACGGAAAACTGACTTCCTCCTGCAGAAATAAAAGCGCAGCTTTTTCCGGAGTTCATTTCAAAATAAGTTTCAAAAGAAAAAAAATTGCTGCTTAGCTTGGATTTTATGGTGACGAGTTCTGCTCTTGTTTGTTTGTTTGTTTGTTTAATTTGACAGGGTCAAGTTTCAGCCACAGTGCAGCTTAAGCTCTGTTAAACTCTATTAGATTAATAGTTCAAAAGCATCCGATTGTTTCTTTTGTGCTTTTTGCTTTCATAGTTCCCACATTTTACCCTCCCTTTTATTCTGTCATTCGTCCCTTAAGTCTTCGGCAGATGTTTAATTTGATCTGTTTCCTCATATTTAACTTGGGTGGCCTGTTCCAAATGAATGCAACCTGTGTAACTGTAATGGATTTTCCCTGTAGCTCAATAAACTACATTAGCCATTATGTTAAAAACCTAGAACTTCTTCTGCAGTAGTGGACACACACACACACACACACACACACACACACGAGTGAGAGAGATAATTTTCAGTGCTTTTTGCATGTAAGCCTTTAGCTCACCCTGCAGTCAGTTTGTCTTTGAAATGTTGTTTAAATCCTCACTAAAGCCCGTTTTTGGCGGATCTCTCCAGCAGCTTCCTGTCAGCACGTTTGTGTCTGATCCAGAACTTCCTCTGAACTTCACCAGGAACACACTCAGCAACTCTGCTGTTGTGACTCTAACAAACACCGGACTTTGTTCAGGGCTGCAGCCAAACTTTTCATTACCTCTGTATGAATGTGTTTAAGAGTCCATTAAGATGGACTGAGGAAGTGAGCGTGTCAATATTCATGTTTCTTGGCAGTTTTCATGTGATGCTGTGAATGTTTACATGGTTCTGTGTTATGATGATGATAAAGTCCCACCAGTCAGGGGTCCTCCAGGCCCAGTTAACCCCGGACAGAGTTTTATTTTATTTTTATTATCATTAAATGCTTATTACAGTTTCTCATGAGGCAACAACACATAATGGAAACATACAAGGCATCCTTAGAAACAATAAAAGAAAAACAAATAAGAAACTTAAAAAGAGGCACTTATATCACAAAGTAAAAACATTGTTACAAGATTAAACATTTTTCTGCAGCAGGGTGCTTAGCTGCTGTGATAACCAGTCAAAGCTAACTAGCTTTGGTGCTTATAGTGACACCTGCTGGTGGAATAATGCCACAATAGCCACGGCGCTGTATTACTGCTAAAAAATTCTATATTTTCACGCGTTTTGTGGGTTATTATAACAATAAAGTGTGGGTGTTGAATCCGGGGCTTTATCACGGAGACATAGCCGCTCTAGTCTGATTAAAAGCTGCAGTTTGGAAACTCTCTACATCTCCCAGCTGGATAAGGAGCGTTAATGCCGAGAGCATAGACTGTACAGAGGCGCGAACTATCGCGAGAAGGGTGGGACAAAAGAGCTTGTTGTGCGATTAGTGTAAGACGTCACATCCGGCTTCATCTGCTCCACCTCCGGTGTTTCATCTCGGGTCACCGAGTAGCTCTCAGCTAGCAGCTAGCTAGCCGAACCCGCTCCAGCATCATCTATGAGTCGGAAAAGAAGCCGATTTAGTTTTGAAACCAGATCTGACTTCCACAGAGGACTAATGGAATTCCCGGGATCAGCGGTTCGAGCAGACGATGATTTCTTGGACTTGGAAACCGAAGATGAGCTCCTCTGTTCGGTCAGTGACATCACGGAGCACTTGGGCAGAAACATCACGGTGATCCTGGAGACAGCGCTGTCTGAGATCCGCAAAATGGTCAGCATTCGGATCCGCGTGCTGAAGATGGAGCTCCGAGACAAAACACGGGAGATAGAAGTGCTAAAAGCCAGACTAGACCGAGACCAAAGGGACGCTAAAGACCCGAGCCCCAGCCCAGCCACCGAAGAGCCTTCTGCGGAGGCTGGCTGCAAGAAACACGACTTTAGCTGCGGAGCCAAACACAGCAGCGCCGACCCCAGGAAAAGCAGAAATGTGGTTCCTGGCGTGAAGAAAGAGAACATAGACGCGATCTGCGACTATCTGATGAAAGATAAAAACTCTAAAGGTTGTGTAGAAACTGACGGAGAACAGGTTAGCCTCGATGTGGGTCACAAAGACGAGCCAGACGAATCAGAACCGCACTCTCTCTCCCTGTGGTCGGACAGTGGGGTGGCTGGTTCCGGGCCTGGGCACACGGACCCGGACGGAACCCCCGAGGACATTTTCGGAATGATTCCTTCTGGTAGCAAAAGAATGTATGACTACGAGTGGATGGTTCCGTATTCGTCAGAGCTGAAGGGTAATGAGTGAGTGAGGAGTGCGTGAGTGAGTGAGAGAGAGAGACAGACAACTCCACCATGACCGGTGTGAGACTCAATGATCATGTCTGTTGTGTTGTGTGTTAGTCCTTAAAGAGCCTAAAGGTGAAGACCCTCATACCAGTGATCTGGAGGAGGAGGAGGATGGAGATGAAGATGAGCTGTGCACCAAGGAGGAGGGAGACTTGCAGGAGACCCAGGGGTTGCTGTCCCACCACCAGCCCTCTGAGTTCCCTACTGAACCGCAGAGCTCTCCGGAGGAGGGACGAAGCTCCCTGGAGGACGGGACAGACAAGGCTATGGGGGGTAAGGATCCATCTGCACACAGGGTGTGAAACTAGGGATGCAACGATACCACTTTTCCCCAAACCGATACGATACCAATACTTGAATCTGAATATTCGCCGATACCGATTACCGATACATATACTTCTACCACACAAAAAATGCAATGATTTGGAACACAGATTTTATTCTCTGCTTTCAACAGGAAAAGACTGTGAGGTAGATAAAAAGTAAAATATATGAATAAAAATCATCACAAAACTAAAATATTAGGTGAACAGAAATGACGAGTTACAGTGAAGCCATTTTCAGCACCTCCAAATCTGAGACCATGGTTCTCGCCCGGAAAAGGGTGGCTTGCCAACTCCGGGTCGGGGGAGAGGTCCTACCTCAAGTGGAGGAGTTTAAGTATCTCGGGGTCTTGTTCACGGGTGAGGGTAGGAGGGATCGGGAGATCGACAGGCGGATTGGTTCGGCGTCTGCAGTGATGCGGACGCTGAGCCGATCTGTCGTGGTGAAGAGGGAGCTGAGCCAGAAAGCCAGGCTCTCGATTTACCGGTCGATCTACGTCCCAGTCCTCACCTATGGTCATGAGCTTTGGGTAATGACCGAAAGAACGAGATCGCGGATACAAGCGGCCGAAATGAGTTTCCTCCGTAGGGTGGCCGGGCTCAGCCTTAGAGATAGGGTGAGGAGCTCGGACATTCGGGAGGGACTCGGAGTAGAACCGCTGCTCCTCCGGATCGAAAGGAGTCAGATGAGGTGGTTTGGGCATCTGGTCAGGATGCCTCCTGGACGCCTCCCTGGGGAGGTGTTTCGGGCATGCCCTGCCGGCAGGAGGCCCCCGGGTCGACCCAGGACACGTTGGAGAGGTTACATCTCCAATCTGATCCGGGAACGCCTTGGGGTCCTGCCGGAGGAGCTGGTGGAGGTGGCCGGGGAGAGGACGGTCTGGAGCTCCCTAGTTGGGATGCTGCCCCCGCGACCCGGACCCGGATAAGCGGAGGAAGACGACGACCATTTTCAAGCAACTGCATTGTATCGGTTAACTTTTACCGATACCCGTATCGTATCGGTGCATCCCTATGTGAAACACTGTAGATGTTTTGTTATTTCAAATAAAACGTCTAGATTCTGATCTAATGCAAGACTCCAGAGATAATTCACTGCCTGTGTGTGTAACCGCCGGCGGTTACTAACCAATAATCTGTCACGAAAGAAGAGCTTTGCTCAACAGCGATTTGCTGAGCTGCCATCTTTTACTTGTTTAAAGGTTTCGCTCCAACAGTCGTCCGCACTGTCGGCGATATCTGTTGCTAAAACCCATCAACAGAAATCTCTCCTTTTCACTGGGAATTAAAACGAACTATTTCAGTTAAATCCAAACTACAACATCTTTGTGTCGTACGATCGGAGATGCACTGATCTGTTTCTGAACTTATCACTAGGTTTCTCGTTTCAGGCCAGCAGTTTCCCAGCCACACCTACATCTGCTCACTGTGTGGAACCTTCTGCCCTGACTCCTTGTTCCTGGAGGAGCACATCAAACTGATACACTCAGATGTCGATAGTATCCAAGCTCTGAAGAGCCTGCAGGATATCAGGACTGAGCCCACACAGGCGGCAAGGGGGCCCAACGAGGACGACCTTGGATCGGGCTCTCCTGCCGGCAGTGGCCAGAAGAAGGAGTTAAAAGTGGAGGGTGGATATGAATGTGCGGACTGTGGCCGCCATTTTAACTATCTAGGCAACCTTCGGCAGCACCAGCGCATTCACACCGGAGAGAAGCCTTTCATATGTCCCGAGTGTGGGGAGAGATTCCGCCATGCTGCCCGTTTGAAGAGCCACAGGCTGGTGCACAGCGGCGCCCAGAGCCCGTTTCCCTGCCCACAGTGTGGAAAGGGCTTCTCTGTGCTGTCGGGTCTCAAGAGACACCAGCGGGTGCACACCGGTGAAAGCCCATACGCGTGCCCCCAGTGTGGCCGGCGCTTTAAAGAGCTGGGAAACATGTACACCCACCAGAGGATCCACAGTGGGGCTACGCCTTACTGCTGCCAACAGTGTGGACGCAGCTTCCGCCATCTTGGCACGTACAAGAGCCACCGCTGCATGCCGGTGCTGTAACCTCTCCACGACAGCTGCTACCACCACACCTACACACACACTACCCTCCGTTCACGCGTGCTGACTGTGTTTGTGGTACCGCTGAAGGATCTGCGTCGGCCAGGCCGCCGTGACCCTGGCGGCTTCAGACTGAGGACAGCTGGACTTGGATGTTTTTGCTCTATTTAAGACATTTCAGCGCTGAATTCAAGAGGTTTCACCATTCAGACAGATTAACAGCGTTTTAACTTGAGCGAGGGCCTAGCTGTTACAAGCTAGTTACCGGGTGACGCCCTCTGCCCTCCCGGCCGAGGCTTGCCAAGGCTCCTGGTCCACATGTGACCCCTGATGGTGAAACCGGAGAGGGAGGAGCAGCTCTGACTCCTCAGATCAGACGCAAAATTACTTCTGAGAAGTCCAATTTTACGTTTCTGTCCCAGTAGAAAACTAAGCTGAACCAAGCAGGAACCATTTTCAACATGTTGGAAAAAACGACTAAAGATATTAATGTGAATATAAATGTATTATCCCACAGAGGGCTGACGGTGTACATAATGTCAGTAAATGTTTATCAGCTGGTGGCTACCCAGCATTCGAGCTAGCTAGAGGTGTTGCGCTCAACATCGGACCCCCTGTGCAAAGCCGTAGCAGTCTGTCACGTGGTGGTTGTGTTGCTGCTGGTGCACAAAACATCTGCTCATCAGGTAACAGCTGCGTTAGTTATTCAGAAGCACCGCCCTTTCATGCATCTCAGAGACCAACATATTCAAACTCTAGGTGGCCTCCAGGGTTTATGGCTGACCTTGGGGCTCCCAGGGCCTCTTGGCTTTTTGATACCTGCGAGCAGGTGAAGGTATTCAGCAGACCTTCAAATGTCACGCCCACGTCTAAAAGTTGGGTTCATCGTCACGTTTCCTTGTGAAATATCAAAAGTCGGTTAAAAAATAAGATATAAAATTGGAGTTGCTAAAGTAACGTTCTTAAAAAGTGCCGTGGCTGAGTTTTTGGTATGTTGCTAGGAACAACGGAAGAACCTGTAAAACGTTCTAGTCTGCCTTCCTGTGTTCTGGTGGACCTCTGGTTGGTTTTATTTTTTGGAACAAAGAATAAAAAGTGATTTCTGTTGAAAGCTCAGCCTGCTGCTGCTGTCGGACGGCCCTTTTGTTAGCTACCTTAATGATTCTCCGTTTCACTAAATACAAACACTAGCTTTTCATGTGTGCCCTCTAAGTGGAGTTCACATTTGCCCAGTGTGCAGTGTGGGTTGCACCAGTTTCCTGCAGTAGATCAATAGCTTTCACAACAGGTTAACTAGACTCTAACTCGAGTCTGTCGTGACATGGTGACTTGGTCTGATGTAGCCTCTCATCTGGACACCGGCTCCCTTTGACCCTGAGAGGGATGGATGCCTCTAAATGAACTTTTTATGACAATTACAGAGAAAGATGTGAATTAACGACTCACTTTCAACACCTTAAAGCATCGGCGCTGGTGTCCTGCAGAATGAACTGGTAGAAGTGCAACCAGACCACCCGAATGGAAAACCAAACAGTCATTTATTAAAAGCAAAGTTGTGTAAGGGTTGATGAGATTAATGCCCGTGGATGCTGTCGGACAGGAACTAAGTAAGGATTTAATTCCAGATTCTTTGGTTTCTTAATTTCTTTTTGATCTAAAGTTCTACAAAGTTCCAGTCAGAGCCATGAGCTCAGCTGTTCTCGAACATAACCACAAGGAGCCCAAGTCCCCTTCCCCTCCGGTCGGCTCATGGGTCCCTGGAAGATCGAAAAAATGAATGCAAGTCAGCGGCGCTAAAAGCTATTTTCTAATCTTTGTCTTACGCCCGGGTCACACTTATGTTGTTCTTCAACTAAAATGAAAAGTACTGATTGTAAATAAAGTATTGAGATGGCGCCAGTCACGTACTTAGAAATGTATCAGCTTGTAAAAATTCGTAATTAGCATGTCGGCACATCGCAATCTCCCCTGCCCTAGCGTAGCTGCTACTTGGCACATGGCATCACTTTGGTGATGTGCATTTGCAGTCCTGGACGTATTTTCACACACAACCTATAATAACTTTAGTCCCCATTCAGAAATAAGCTTCTTCTTAGCATCAGAATGCGTCTTTAAAATTCACTGGCGCCATATGTGAAATCCATAGAGCACAACAAACGGGATTAAGAATGAGTGTTTTTGGCCCGTTGACTTGCAGATATTTCTTCATTCTTGCGGGGACCCGTGGTCTGGATGTAGATGGATGTGACTTATAGGCTCCCTGTAGTCCAACTGCTTTTCACTAAACAGTACAGGTAGTCCGTGAAAAGGAAACAAGACCTACTATTCTGATTACTTACAACTGGTCAACACTGTTTTCTGCTGAGTACTGAGAACAAGCCCATCTATCAATGTGACTAAAGGGTTCCTTTGTTATTTTTTGGGGGGGCTACCTGATTGAGGTTCCTGCTGTTCCAGGCTGAGGGTTGGAGGTCCTTAGAGCAACCAGCCTAGAGCAGACAACAGCAAAGTCCTGGCTGTCTAGATCTGCGTGCATCCACCTGTTTAACGCGGTGCAACTTCTGCTTTTGACATATAATCACTGACCAGTCTAAAGACACTAAGCTTTGGCTTTCTGTAAATAAATTAACAGATATCCCACTG
Organism: Nothobranchius furzeri; assembly: GCF_043380555.1. Classification (NCBI taxonomy): domain Eukaryota; kingdom Metazoa; phylum Chordata; class Actinopteri; order Cyprinodontiformes; family Nothobranchiidae; genus Nothobranchius; species Nothobranchius furzeri. Next base: position 86,433,435 of record NC_091743.1, read on the forward strand.
GTGTCATGCTTCATCTGTGCACAAAACACATGTTGGGTTTAAAGTTAAAGTCCCATTAGTCATCATCACACACTAGTGAGTTTACATATCTGCATCTGACCCATCCCTGTGGGGAGCAGTGGCTGCGCTCAGGAACTTTAAGAACTCTACTCTGAAATAGTCACAAAACAGTAATGTCTCAGTCGTGAAAAGGAATGGTTACATTAAAATAGATGTCATTCTCAGCTGGCTGGCAGGTGCTCAGTTTCTATTCCTCTGAGAAAAACTAAAGCGGTGCATAGTTACTCTTTACACTCTTGACAGTTTGTGAGGTTGCCAAATCTGCAGCGAGAGAACGCTGCACGCATTTGTAATTTGACCCCAGAAGGCAAAAAGCTCCAGAGTTATTAAAAGAACTGAAGCCAGTAAACTGAAGCAACCTATTAGTTATTTCTTGTAGCTCTAAGAGGCAATGGCATCTTTCTGTTTTACTCTAAAATTAAGTGAAGCCGACTAGAGGCTAACATTAAGCTAACAACGCTAACGATGAATTAGAAGCTAATAGTCCACTTTAAAAATATCTTTAACAACTTTTTCAATTACTAACTCGACTCAAGCTTTATTTATATAGCAGCTTACAGACACAGGTAAAAACAACACATAAAACCAACTAAAAATGATTAAAACCAAATAAAAACATTAAAAATCAGACTAAAAGAGCAGCACAGTCAATCACTCCATAGATTTGAAATCCGGTTCATAACAATGAGTCCAGCTTTGATTAAAAAACTTACAGAAGAGGACTGCCCAAGCCCCCACAATGCGGGTCAAAAATTGAAGCAAACCCGCAAATGAAATAATTTGCAGTTCCACCCTCATCCACTGGGGGCTGGTGTCAGAAGCGAGCAAATCCTCATTGACTCCCATGTTAAAAATACCAATTTCACAGCAGAAATAAACATGTTTACAACCTGGTACCAAAACATGTTTTAGGTTTAAATGATCTAGTTTACACTCATGACAACTCTGAGGGGGGTGAATTTTTTTTATCACTCTTCTGTTTAAGTGTATTAAAAGCCTAAAATTCTGTATAATTAATGAGCATCAGACCCACGTGACCACAGAGCTAGCTCCGGGGAAATGCCTCAGTAGAGCCTCGGTCTGGCCTGGAAACTGTTCCGGCATTTTGAGTCTCTGTGTTTGTGTATTCTTTTTTGGATATTTTTTGTGCAATTGTTGGACAAAATGACTTGCTGTGGCATTAATTGCACTAATAGAGCGTCCAAGGAGTCTCCACTTCATTTTTTTCGGTAAGTAAAATTATATTTATGTATTTTAGGTCACTGCCGAGCTGAGCTTAGATTTTAACATGTACTGTTTAACCATGAAATTTAAATGTAATAGGGTAAAACCCAGTGCATTTAACATAATGCTGCACGTTAGAAAATGGGTTGAAATATAACATGTTGGTGAAGCTGGGTTCCGACTATCGGCTTGTGGAGCTCTCGGGAGACCGGTGTTTTCCACCCGGTTCTCCCCTCCCCGCAGCTCGGCGCATCTCTGTCTGATCGCGGCTTCTGTCTGCTGCGCGGGCTGCCGGCTTGTGGAGCTCTGGGATGGAAATCTTTCCACCCGGTTCTCCCCAGCGGCAGCTCTGCGCATCTCAGGTCGCAGCGGCGCTTGTCTGCTGTGCAGCTGCCGGCTTGTGGAGCTCTCCGAGACCTCTGTGTTCCACCCGGTTTCATCCAGCGGTCAGCCCGGCGTATCTCTGACTCAGAAGCTCTGGTGTTGTGCACAGTTAACTCCGGTTGTAGCTAGGTTGCTACCTCCATTAGCTTAGCTCCCACGTCCGCGTTAGCTTTGGGTTAGCTTCAGGTTAGCTTGTAGCTAGTTCGACCGGGTGTCGTCAGTTGATCCCAGCCTTACAGCCACACCCTCAGCTCCACCTCTCTTCTCTTTTGTGGAATTGTCTGGGCTCGACGGAACCTGTGACACGATCAAAATGGCGGTGGTGGCCGCCTCCCATTTCTCCTCAAAAACGTGTTAATGGAGCCTTTGGAAACCCATTGTCCAATATTTATATGTCGATGGGACTGCCAAATGAGAAGTTGGCTCATGGGTGCCCAGAAGAACGAACAAATGAAAGCAAGTCAACAGGGCTAAAAACGCTATTTTCGAACCCGCTTTGCCTCACGCCCTGGATCACACATATGTTGTACTGCAAATGAAAACTAATGATGGGTGTTTCGACCACGCCTGTCACAGACATTGAGATTTATCAGCTTGTAAAAGTTCATAATTAGCATGACTACATCGGCACGTCGTATATGTGACATCATCACATAATCTCCTCCCCCTAGCGTAGCTGCTACTCACCACATGACCAGATTGATGGTGGTTCTTTCCTCCTGAAGGAAGGATTTGAAGTTTGCTGAACTTGCAGACATTTTCCCTGTTTTTCTCCGTGTCTGGTTCGATGACGTCACTTTTGTGAACCGTGTTTGTAGTCCTGGGGCCTCATTTATCAAACGTACTTACTCACCGTGCATATTTCGTGCGTCGGAGACGCCACCGCATGTTTCTTAAATCAGTCTTTTGACTGTTCGTACACTCATTCTAAATTTCGGTCATAGGAGGGAAAATAGGACAGTTTCTAGGAACACTTGATAAATGAGGCCCCAGGACTTATTTTCTCACAAAACCTAAAATAATGTTTCCCCCTGTTCAAAAAAATAAGCACGGCTATGATGCAGGTCCGGAAGCTGGTGGTTAGGCAGGCTGGAAAGCGGGCAGGACGACAGGTGGGCGGCGGAGAGCAAGGAGACCAGGGGGACGGTGAGCGACGTGATGTTGGACTAACAACTCCAGACGGTGGTGGGTAATTCCTGAGAACAGACGAACAGGAACATTCAGGACTCGGTAGATCAGGGCAGACTGGAACGGGCAGACGAGATTAAAACTGAACAACAAACTAGAACTGCGACTGGCTAGTGTTAACCCAAGATGCGAGTATCAACCGGCACTGGAGTTGTGTCACACCACTCCTTAAGTACCCCTGGCCAGGGGTGGACTGGGACCAAAATTCGGCCCTGACATTTTTTCGAATCATCGGCCCTCCCCTTTGTGTGGGGGTGGGGGGTGTTGCCACCCGCCAAATCGTCTCTAGGCCTAATGTGAGATCTAATATGGACTGGGACTGTTAAATTACAAGCAGGGCCAGACCGCTGCGACCGGGAGCCCTGGCCTTCCAGATCAGCTCATTTTCCACGGGCGGAGATCAGCGGGACATTAGCTGCATGCTAACGCTGCAAAACAACACCTATGTCATCGCTCTACCGCGTTTTTCCTTGCTAAAAACGCCAGGAAAAACTCTGTTAGCTTTGGGTTACCATGTAGCTAATGTTCTGCAGATCACCAACTGTGGAGTAGTGACGGCCCAAGCTGGGCAAGCAGCCCACTTGGCTAAGCGGCCCACCGGGACCGTGCCAGAATGCCAGATAGGCCAGTCCACCCGTGCCCCTGGCCCTCTGATCAGGGAGATCAGGAACAGTTGGCTCTCCGACACACCCACCTGTTAACACAGAACTGGGACAACTGCAGTGTATTAAGTGAAATCAGTAGTGAGCAGGGCAGACGTGACACTAAGAAACTTTTGCCGAAGTGGTCAGGTCCATACCTGATAACTGAAAAACTCTCTCCGGTCGTGTATCAGCTCAAGATCACCGAAGGAAACAAAGATCCCGTCTATAAGTGGGTCCACAGGAACCAGATCAAATTGCACAAGGGTTCCACTAATTTGGATGACATTACAACCCATAACTCTGACGACCAAAATCGAATCGACTCAAAAGGGGCGTGAATTTTCCGTCCACTCTCGCTCAGTTCTCTGTTTCAAGTCTCACAAGTTCTGTTGGGTGCGTGTGTGTGCGTGGATGGAATTCATTCATGTCTAAACGTAACGTACAGACTTGGCTGACTCTTTTGTGGTCATGCTGTGGGTTTTCTATGGTTATATGACTGAGTTCATAGCAGTTAACAGTGAGTAACTCCACTGACTGTTATGTTTGCTTCTGAAAATAATGTCAACTTCTATCAATACTTGAATGGGTCTCCTTTTACCTGGATGACAACTAATCTGGTTAGGGTTAGGGTAACTGTCAGAAATGTCTGTGCTTAGAGGCTGTTGATGTTCTGACTCCAGCCTTGTCTCCTTATGAACTTCCTCCAGGTTCCTGAATGGATTTATCTAGACCAGGGATTCCCAAAGTGTGGTGCGCGCACCCCCGGGGGTGCGCGAGCTGCCGCTAGGGGGTGCGCGAGATGAAAAGTGTAATGGCTGCGGAGCTCAGAGAAGTCTGTCAGGTGTCACCATTAGCGTTGCCAGAAAACTCATTTGTGGGTGGGCCTAAGAACAAGTAAGTGGGCACAATAAATGTAATTGAAAACAAGTATATTTTACTTGTGTGTGTGTGTGTGTGTCCTCCACATGTGCCCTAACTTCATAATAACAATGCGCCGAGCTTCAGCACTCTGGCCTGCGCACGCCGATATGTTCCGTATTTTATCATTTTTAATGGTGTTGGAGAAATCTGAAGGTGGTGAGTCATTCTGGCAGATTGTAATTAACACCTGTCTCATGCAGGTGTTCTGACACTGTAAACCTCACACGCGCTGAAGATCTGAAGTTTAGAGTGCGTCTGTCAGAGGTCAGACGCGTTCCAGCGGAACCACGGCTCACGGGTGCACAAGTGAGCACATCTGGGCTGGGCAGAAGTAATTTTACAACATTGGTTTAAATAGCGCCAATAGCAAGACACAGTGACTTAAACGCTGCAAGTTGTGAAGCGCGTTCCATCCGCGAGCCGCATCACCAAGCGGAAAGTGAACGCGTCAAGCATAAACCAAGCTTCGTGGAGCTGTGCCGCGCGCGCACACACACACTCACACACACACAGATTCAATAAGCGCACGCTGCGCAAACTGCAGCGCGCCGTCAGACTGAAGGCAGAAATGAGCCGCTGCCTCCTCCGTGATAAAAACTTTTAAGAGGTTTTATAACATTTTTCATTCCAGGTCAAATTAAGATATTAGCTTCTATTTTGGGATGACGTATTAAAGTCGGGTCCGCTCCAGCCAGTGACTCCGAACCTGCAGCATTTGTTATTCCAGTCCGCGTGGCAGCGGATCACAGATTCAGCCCCATGAAACAGCAATAAGTCGGTCTGAGGCAAAAGTGAACCTCATGGCTAAAGCTTTTTCCTTGTCCCCTATAGACATTTGATTACGCACAAGTAGGTGATCAGCTCAGGTTTACGCAGAACAGAAGGAAGGAGAGCGCTCTGGCCGCACAGGTTAAACGTTCCTACTTTAAGAAAACCGTTAAATAGCATTGTTTATGTGCTACCTGGGCACTCTAAATATTTATTTAAAACTAAATCAAAGGAAATTGTAATGGTATCGAATGTTTATTAATTACTATTTAAAAAATGAAAGTGATGGGGAAAAAGGTCGATCATATTTTTTAACCCTGTCTGTTTAGCTTGCCGTCTGATAGATATATATATATATATATATATATATATATATATATAGCCATGCCGTAATGGGGGGGGGGGATGCGTCGACATGGTCGGGACATAGAAGGGGGTGCGCGGCTAAATAAGGTTGAGAACCACTGATCTAGACCATGGTTCTCCCTCGAGGACATGTTCTTTCTACTGAACTTCCTCAGCACTTGCTTGGATACATCCTTCTTAACAACCAGCTCCTTTATCAAAAGACCTTTTGTTGCTTTGTGCTGCTTGTGGACGGTGTCCTTGAATATCTTCTGAACTGAACATGTGACCCATTGGCTGTCTGTGCTGACCCAGACTTAGACCAGTTAGATGGAGTTAATTGGCAGATTGTTCATTTATTTCTAAGCATTTGTAAAACATCTACATATCACAATTCATTTTGTTGCGTTTGAAAAAATTAAGTACTTATTGTCTTTCCCTCTCCTTTACATGTAATTTTCAAGAAAAGACGATAATACATGAACAAAGACACAAAACAACAAAAGAAAGAACTTGTTTTTAGTCGACAAAAGCAAATCCAGAAAGAACTTAATATATTCTGTTTTTCAAAAATAACAATTTATTTCTTTTTTGCCTCTTGGCCAGGACACCCTTGTAAAAGAGGTTCTTAACCTCAATGGGTCTCTATCCTGGTTAAATAAAGGTAAGATGAATTTATTTTTAATAAAACGTGTCAATAATTTCTTTATGGTCTCCCCAACAAACTCTTTCATAAACTGCAACTGGTCCAGAATTCAGCAGCCCGTATTATCACCAGAACCCCTTCCTTTCACCACATCACCCCGGTTCTCCAGCAGCTTCACTGGCTCCCAGTTAAATTCAGGTCCATCTTCAAAATTCTCCTCCATACCTTCAAAGCCATCCATAACCTCTCTCCTCCATATATCTCAGACCTTATAAGTATTAACACCCCTTCCCAGTCTCTCAGATCTTCTTCTTCCATCCATCTTGCTGTTCCCTCTGCCCGTCTCACTACCATGGGGAGCAGAGCTTTCAGCCGCTCTGCTCCCCGTCTCTGGAACTCACTCCCCCCAGACATCAGGAACATCGACAGTTTTACCCTTTTCAAAACCAAACTCAAAACACACATGTTTAAATCTGCCTATGACCTCTGATCTTATTGAACTGTTTCTCTCTTTGTTTTTTCTTCTTTGCGTTTTATTGTGGTTTTATTGCTGTTTTAATGTATTTTCAGTCAAGTGACCTTGGGTGTTCTGAAAGGCACTTTTAAATAAAATGTATTATTATTAATTTCTAGGAGAGACATCGCTGTTACCATCCTAATTTAAACTGCTCTTCTTCGTGTATTTAGAATTATCACTATTTACCTGTTTCTCCTTTGTTTCCGTTCATCCTGTGCTGAGATGCACATATTTAGAGTTTTGACAAAATTTGAGTTTATTGTTCAAATGTCAGTTTTTCAGAAAGTAACACATATTTTTAAAACCTTTTACGGCCGTGCAACCATTGATTCAACATCCTTATTGGCATCTTGTCATGCCTTAAACTCCTTCACCAACAGGGTGCACTACTCAGCTGGATTCATGTGTGACCCACAGAGTCAGACAGGAACCACAGGGGGGCAGTGTAGTACTGTTTGCAGACACCTCCTCCTGAGAGGAGGGGAGGATTGGCCAGTTTGACCCACATGATGTTATCTCCTGTGTTCTTCAGGCCACCATCGGTGTCTAAAGTAATCGACTACGTTACTGAAAAGGCAGAATCAGTCCTGAGATGCTGTTGTCGTCCTGCACCAAAATTATTTTATACAGTGTTCAGTTAAGGCCCACTTTCATTTTCAGTGAAGTTTATTTTTCATTTTATTTATTTTTGAAGATTTAATTTCAGAAATAATGTTGATTTTGGATTATTTTTGTTTAGTTCAAGAGATGAGTAACGTGTGGCTGTTTGTCCACATTTCACTCCAGGGTTTGAAGGACTCCTACCTCTGACCAAAACACTCCTGAGCTGGAGGGCCAGAGGTCATGCCCAGCTGTTTGACATGTCACTAACCCAGTTCTCTGTTCACTTCAGAGAACAATCTACTCACCCTCGCTGATTATGGATTAGCCACAATCTGAAACCTCCACAACACCGAAACTGACCACCTCCGTGTATCAGCAGGGACCTGAGATCCACCGCTGTGAAATATTACACTTGTTAATATTATAGACAAACATTTTGGGAAATTCTGGTCACCAGACCTCATTAACATAACATTCTACCTAATTTCAGTAAAGATAAGGAGAAATCATGAATGGATCCAAACTGAAAAAGTGGGAAAGACAATTTCCCAAAATCTTGGAAAACCTTTTTAACAGTAGAATAGAAAACTTCTGGTTTTTATATACAATACTAAACCATACATAGTTGGCATGGATTCCAGGCAAAGGGGACAACATCACTTACAAAAGCGGAAGCAACGGGAATAAAGGAAAATAAGCTATGAGAATATTCTGAGACTTTAAGAAAGCATTTGACTCTATAACTAACCTGTACCTTCTTTGGGTTCTACAACCCCCCAAGGCACTTCACAACACAATCAGTCATTCATCCATTCACACTCTGGTGGTGATGAGCTACAACGTAGCCACAGCTGTCCTGGGGCTCACTGACTAAGGCAAGGCCTACCAAACACTGGCGCCACCAGGCCCGCCGACCACCACCAGCAGGCAAGATGGGTTAAGTGTCTTGCTCAAGGACACAACAGCATTCTCATCGGAGCCGGGATTGAACCAACAACCTTCCGATTACTGGACAACCCACTGTACCTCCTGAGCTACTGCTGTCACAACAGACCACTCAGTGCTTATCAACAAGCTGCAACAGTGTGTGGCATCATGGGAGTGGCTGAGTTACCAGTTATGTATCCATAACTTGCATGTGGTGTCCCCAAGGGATGAGCACTCGGTCCTGCAATGTTTAAAGGAGCAATAGAATGGGGTTTATTTAAAATTGGAAACTGATCTTTGAGATCTCATAATGTATAAAAAATGTTGCAAATTAAAATGCGCCAGCCTTGATGAATGGCCAAAATAAAAGACACATTAAGGCTCATTATAAAAAGATGTGTTTTCCCTGCCCTCTCCACTAGGACATGAATGACTGCATGCTGACACAGTGCACACTGGAAGAGTCTCAGGCCCTGTCCACACGTAGCCGGGGATCTGCCAAAACGTAGATATTTTTCTACGTTTTGGCCTGTCATCCACACAAAAACGGAGTTCTTTCACACGAAAACGGATCTTTTTAAAAACTCCGGCCAAAGTGAAGATCTGCGTTTTCTCCGTTTTGGGTGTCTGCGTGTGGACAGACAAAACCGGAGTTTTAAGGTCCGCAACGTCACTTTCCGCGACAAAAAAATGCTGACATCACATGTGCGACGAGATCACTAAATCCCTCAGATTTTGCCACAATCCTCGCCTAACTCATCACATCCCTCGAGTTTAAGCCACCTGCCATTAAACCCAAAAGAAGGAGATGTTGTTAGATATCGCTTTTTGATGTCATTTATGATGTGATTGCTCTCCACTGCCAGGATTAAAGCCATGAAAAACACACTGCTGTACTTCTCGAACCATGCCGGGAGTCAACAAGCCGTTAGGTCGCATGTGTGAATCGTGTGTGATTTTCTGTCTAGCCCTATGTTAACTGTGGAAATTGACACGTCCCAGAAGTGGCTCGCAGCAGTCACTTGGAACCAGGCCCCCACAATGCGGCTTTAAAATTGAGTCAAACCCGGAAGTAAGACAAATTGCAGTTCCACCCTCATCCACTGGGGGCTGGTGTCAGAAGCGAGCAAATCCTCATTGACTCCCATGTTAAAAATACCAATTTCACAGCAGAAATAAACATGTTTACAACCTGGTACCAAAACATGTTTTTGGTTTAAATGATCTAGTTTACACTCATGACAACTCTGAGGGGGGTGAATTTTTTTCTCACTCTCCTGTTTAAGTGTATTAAAAGCCTAAAATTCTGTATAATTAATGAGCATCAGACCCACGTGACCACAGAGCTAGCTCCGTGGAAAGGCCTCAGTAGAGCCTTGGTCTGGCTTGGAAACTGCTCCGGGATTTTGAGTCTCTGTGTTTGTGTATTTTTTTTTGGGATATTTTTTGTGCAATTGTCGGACAAAATGACTTGCAGTGGCATTAATTGCACTAATAGAGCGTCCAAGGAGTCTCCACTTCATTTTTTTCAGTAAGTAAAATTATATTTATGTATTTTAGGTCACTGCCGAGCTGAGCTTAGATTTTAACATGTACTGTTTAACCATGAAATGTAAATGTAATAGGGTAAAACCCAGTGCATTTAACATAATGCTGCACTTTAGAAAATGGGTAGAAATATAACATGTTGGTGGAGCTGGGTTCCAACTATCGGCTTGTGGAGCTCTCGGGAGACCGATGTTTTCCACCCGGAATGCCGGCTGTTTCTCCCCGCAGCTCGGTCCATCTCTGTCTGATCGCGGCTCCTGTTAGCTGCGCGGCTGCCATCTTGTGGAGGTCTCGGGAGACCTCTGTGTTCCACCCGGTTTTACCCAGCGGTCAGCCCGGCGTATCTCTGACTCAGAAGCTCTGGTGTTGTGCACAGTTAACTCTGGTTGTAGCTAGGTTGCTACCTCCGTTAGCTTAGCTCCCACTTCCGCACTAGCTTTGGGTTAGCTTCAGGTTAGCTTGTAGCTAGTTCGACCGGGTGTCGTCAGTCGATCCCAGCCTTACAGCCCCACCCTCAGCTCCTCCTCTCTTCCCTTTTTAGGAATTTTCTGGGCTTGACGGAACCTGAGACACGGTCAAAATGGCGGTGGGGGCCACCTCCCATTTGGGCTCAAAAACGTGTTATTGGAGGCTATGGAAAGTAGATGTCCATAATATTAATGTCGATGCTTGGAACATGTAGATGACAGGAGTGGCTATTATGTGATGTGTTATCTCAGGCTTGCTCGGAACAGAAGTTTTCTGTTGCCTCTTTTGAAGCCGTTTTCAGATTGGCATTCTGGAATATGTGTGGACAATTCAGTCTGGTTTTTAACCAGAACTGTGTTTACTGACACACCACTTTTGTACCTGAACTTGTCCTTTCGGCTGCCTTCATACAGCAGGGAAAAGTTCCAGATGTCTGAGGGGGAGGGGGTGGGAAGGCTGTACCTGGATAGTGCGTAAACATAGTGTGGCGGGCGTACATGCGTCATTTACCCAAACAAAGCCATTCAGTCAAACATGGCCGACGAAGAGATAGAATTCCTTTCACTGATCGGACTTGTGTTAAGCATAATTCTGCACACAGGAAGACGCATAAGAGACCTGGATGATGAAGCTCAATGGTTAAAAGAATCACGGAAGCGGTGTGAAGCACTCCGTCACGTGTCTAGACGGTACCGTAGGAGGCGAGCTGCCGTGGTTCGCCGCATGCTACAGGAGCGAGCTATCTAGGTGCGCACAGCGTCCCCTGGTCCCCTCCTTCTCCCTGTCCGGAACTCGACCTCACCAGTCTGAAGCAGCCACCCTTTCTGTGACAAGTCCGGTCCTGTTACTAGGGGCGTCGTCCGGTTTAATTACGGAAAAGGTTATCCGAATGTTTGTATTCAGACACAAAAGTCTCAAGGACAGAGTCCTGAACATTTTCATTTTTCATGTCCTGTCTGAAGGGGGCTTTACATTTCTAATAGCGTGTTCTAGCTAAAATAGATTGTGACGTAATGTCACAATGCACCGTGGGATATAGCCCTAGACGGAAAAGTTCAGCTTGCATGAGTGCCTATAGGTCTGAGTCACTCTGATTGTCTAAAGTTGTAGTTTTGTTGCCGAAATATGTTCAAACGGGAAGGAACTAAGAACAGCAGTTGGAGGTGGTGCCAATCAGCCTCTTGATACCCAGATCTGATGTCAAGGGTGACGTTTTTTATAGCCGGGTCAGCCGGGTATGGTAATTGGCAATATGAAACAGCTGGAAAGGGAAACGGGTCAAGCAGTGTTTCTGTGGAAGAGCAGATTTTCACCGTATGGAGCAGATCAAGGGGAAACGTGCGATAATGATGAGCGGTTACTAGCAACGCTCTCAGATGTAGAGTTGTCTGTGAGGCAGCGGTGTAAACGAAGAGGTCCAGCTGCACGTTTCGGCCAAACAGCATCCCAACGTGGACTGGAAAGGCTTTTGACCAGAGGTATATAAAATTAGTGACACAAATAATAACTGAAGAGTAAAACAGAGAACTTAGAGAAAATGTTACTTGAACACTGTGAGTCATGAGTAAATGTTTGAGCGTAAACGTTTGTTCTTTGTTTTTATCAATGTCCAAGCTCGCTGTACGTATTTTTCAATGGACAAGCGTGATTTGTTTGTTCATGCAGGTGAAGGTTCTCAGTCGTCATGGTAATCCAAAGTGTTTGAATGAAGGCAACTGGACTTCTTTGGTTTCTTGAAGACGTTTCGCTTCAGGCTTATAAATTGCATGTCTATTGTTGCTTAACGAGCAGAAACTACTTATGGATGGGGAGGAGGGGTGTTCATAAGCTTGGCCCTCCCATATTCCAGTCAGAATTGACAAAACATTCTCCCTCTCCTGATAATAACTTTTTGCTTTCCTTGACGTTGGATGTGCTACTACTAGTTTACCCGTTTAATTATAGATCCACTAGGATAAATACAATAAAGTTTATCTTTCACCAAATAGAATATTTACTAAGAAATCACAATGTAACCATAGACACATTGCTGTGTGTGTGTGTGTGTGTGTGTGTGTGTGTGTGTGTGTGTGTGTGTGTGTGTGTGTGTGTGTGTGTGTGTGTGTGTGTGCGTGCATGTGTGTGCTCTGCATTCTCATTCCCCAGTGAGTCGTGGTGGATGGCTGCTTATACTGAGTCAGGATTCTCTGGAGGTTTCTTCCTGTTAAAAGGGAGTTTTCCTCTCCACTGTCGCTTTATGCTTGCTTAGTATGAGGATTGCTTGATGCAATTTGCTGGGTTCCTTATATAGGAAACATTATTTCTGATTGGCTTAATGAACTGACCTGAATTGGAATGTTTATTATGTGAAGTGCCTTGAGACGACTCTTGTCGTGATTTGGCGCTTTATAAATAAACTTGACTTGAATTGAATAAAAAAGCTCTTCAGATGAGAAATGAAACATCTTCAAGAAACCAAAGAAGTCCAATTGCCTTCATTTGAACGCCTTTCAGATGTGTTTGTCTAGCACCCAGCAGTAACTGAGCGGCAACATCAGCTGTAGAATACACTAGAAAGCAGGTCACACACAGCTTTCACTCACTCAAGCTGTCTTTATTCCACAGCAACAGGGAAATGTTGCTTTCCATTCTGCTGCCTCTTCAAAGCAACATGACAGCAGCTTATATTATATATGGAGGCTGGGGTGGGTTTTATGCCAAGTCAGTGTTGCTGTAGTTGCACTTAGATAATAGGCCTTGCTCAGCAGCACTCAGCCGACTCACCACCATTAGAGATTAGCCTGAGAGAGCTGCTGGATGCGGACCAGACCATCTGGACAGCTGAGACATAAAAATATCAACTGCTGGTTTAATGGAAGAACTTATGATTTATTTTACCAAACCAGATCATTTACTATGTCTGTGTTAAAATAAAACCTTATCTTACTAACTGCATTTACAAACCAACACCCTGTGACTGTGAAGCAGGCTGTAATTTTCAGGCATTTATTTATTGGGTTTAATGGAAGTTAACTTCTGCCCTGTTGGAGAGCTGGATTTCATTTGGTTCAGGAACAAGAACGGTGAGGTGACCTCAAAGTCCCACAGACTAAAGGTCCAGACCTGGATAGACCCAGAGAAGCACAGAATATAAAATGATGCTGAAATAGTTTGTAGAAATGTTACAAGTTGCATTTATGTCACCTTAAATGGGAGACATGGTCACCTGCCTACTCATGATTCCTCTTCTGTGGTAAAACGTCCTTCTTTCAAACTATTTCCCAAATCAGAAGGTGAGGAGCCAGGTATCATTCTCTCCTCCATCATTCCTTGGTTTAGAGATTAAAGAACAGCGTGTAATACAGTCTGTGATGGAGGTGTGTGTGTGTGTGTGTGTGTGTGTGTGTGTGTGTGTGTGTGTGTGCACTATTATCATTATTAAAATTTTCCAAAATTACGTCTAGGAAATTGAGAATAGTCCTGAAAAGCCATAATCTTCTGTGGAGCATTGGGATTATTTGTGGTATTTATGGGTGAGTACACTGCCTCCCCCCTTAAAGCTGCTTTCTGGAGTTTCCCCTTTCAGGAATGACGTATGATTTGTCAGAAATCCGTAAAAGTGATTATCTCATCATTGTACTGTGATATAATCATCAACATATACGGGACAATGTGTTTCCATAGGCTCCAATAATGAGTTTTTAAGCCAAAATGGGAGGTGGCCACCACCGTCATTTTGACAGTGTCACAGGTTCCGTCAAGCCCAGACAATTCCACAAAAGGGAAGAGAGGAGGAGCTGAGGGTGGGGCTGTAAGGCTGGGATCAAATGACGACACCCATCGAACTGAAGCGATGTAGCTACAAGCTAACACAAAGCTAACGCGGAGGTGGGAGCTAAGCTAACGGAGGTAGCTACCTAGCTACAACCGGAGTTAACTGTGCACAACACCAGAGCTTCTGAGTCAGAGATACGCCGGGCTGACCGCTGGGTAAAACCGGGTGGAACGGAGAGGTCTCCCGAGAGCTCCACAAGCCGGCAGCCGCGCAGCAGACAAGCGCCGCTGCGATCTGAGATGCGCCCAGCTGCCGCTGAGAGGAGGGGACCATGCCGATAGTGGGAACCCAGCTCCACCAACATGTTATATTTCAACCCATTTTCTAAAGTGCAGCATTATGTTAAATACACTGGGTTTTACCCTATTACATTTAAATTTCATGGTTAAACAGTACATGTTAAAATCTACGCTCAGCTCGGCAGTGACCTAAAATACATAAATATAATTTTACTTACCGAAAAAAATGAAGTGGAGACTCCTTGGACGCTCTATTAGTGCAATTAATGCCACAGCAAGTCATTTTATCCAACAATTGCACAAATAATATCCAAAAAAGAACACACAAACGCTACAAGTAATGGTCTAAGTTGAGAGACTCAAAATCGCGAAATAGTTTTAAGGCGAGGCCGAGGTTCAGGCTGAGGCCTTTCCATGGAGCTAGCTCTGTGGTCACGTGGGTCTGATGCTCATTAATTATACAGAATTTTAGGCTTTTAATACACTTAAACAGAAGAGTGAGAAAAAATTCACCCCCCTCAGAGTTGTCATGAGTGTAAACTAGATCATTTAAACCAAAAACATGTTTTGGTACCAGGCTGTAAACATGTTTATTTCTGCTGTGAAATTGGTATTTTTAACATGGGAGTCAAAGAGGATTTGCTCGCTTCTGACACCAGCCCCTAGTGGATGAGGGTGGAACTGCAATTTTATTTCACTCCTGTATTGACTTCATTTTCAGACCCAATAGAACTAACCAATAGCGTTAGATTACCGCTTACTTGCTTCATATTTAAGGAAGCACCTCTGCTGATGCAGAGTTGATTAACTTTTCACAGACAAGTGAGTCTTTAAAATATAAATAAATGAGAACACAAAATGACATGAGAATAGTACTCGTAAAACGTGTTTTAGCTGTTTGTCGGTTACAGCAGCACATTTAGAAACTAGAAGCGAGAAGTCGCCATCTTGTAAAAACTAAGCAATAGACTTTTTGTGTGATATGCTTGTCAGCCAGTAGATGGTGCCATCGGATAAGAGAAACACTCCGGAAAGAGACGTGGTGAAACGAAGATTTCTGACCTTTACTTGCAGTTTAACCTTCCCCTCACCCCCATCCTAAGCTTAACCCATTTGCACATGCAAAACTTTGCTTCTTGTTGTCTCGTTCCTCTCAAACACGGAGAACGGGACATTTAGAAGGAGAAACTGGGATAAGGTTAGGATGGGGGAGAGGGTTGCACCTTTCGGTTCCGCTGCAGCTTCTCCCGTTATGAATTTTAGTTTTGCTGATGGGAGCACACCAGTAGGAGCTGTTGGGTTTGGTTCTGCTGCAGCGTACTGACCCAGTAACCAACCCAAGTCCAGAAGCAGAACCACACGGACGAACCATTGATGAACGTGTGAAAATGTGACCATTTCCACTTAAATTCAATAAACACGAACAGGTTAAAGTGAACTAATGTGTTTGCAGTGAAAATGGTGAAAACCTGCCTCCTAAATACAAACCTCGTGTTCGGGTATAATGACACTGATCCGAACCACGTGTTTGCTCCTGTTGAGAACCGATAAACGGAACCATTTGTTTTATGTGAAGAGAACCTCCACTGAGGTCTGCCGATCCAACGCGTTCCTCCATTTCAGCAGGGACAAATCAGCTGAAGAAGGTTCAGAGCTGATGGATTGTTGTAACTGAACAGTGTGTGCAGTTTTGAGGCAGAGTGTATTGATCGTGTGATAAACAACCTGCAGCTCTGCAGTGCCTCTTTAATTCCCTGAGAGCTGTTTATTATGCTGAGTTAGACTCTGTAACTGAGATGGAGACAGGGCTGCAGATGAAGAGGAAGATTAAGTAAACGGCTGCAGATTCCAGTGTGTGATGCTCGTCCTACTGAAGGCGGGAGAATCACACGTGTGTGTGTGAGGCACCTGTTGCATGTTGTTGTCATGATTCCTCCAGACGGGAAGAGGACATTCAGGAGGGAAGGACTGGGAGGGTGGACCAGATCCATTTGTTTCCTCTCCTTGTTGCCTTGCAGGTGCTGCACAAACGGTCTGTTTCATAACGGACCTGGAGTAAAAACTGAGGAGCTTTTTGTTCAACGGATAATTTTGCTGCTGTAACAACACTTGTTAGTAATGAGTCCGATGCCATTGGAAGCTGTTTACTTCCTCTCAAACTGAGCTACATTTGTAGGAACATGAATGATTTTGTGGTGATTCTGCCAGGAGAGACAGACCTTAGTGGAGGTGCAGCACCGTGCCCATTCAAAACAGCTGAGCCTATGAAGGACAGCCGTGGCATGTCCCAAGCAGAATCCAGCTTGGCTGAGAGGACTGAGAGGAGTCGGGAACCCCATGCGTTAAAATTCTAGCGTGCTGTGAGTGTTTTCTCATTCCCGAGCACACCTGCTGGTGTTTATATCTTCACCGATTCCTGAGATTTGCTGCAGAATTAGAAACTTTCTTGGGTAGTTTCCAGCCTTTTGACCCCAGCCCTTCCACAGTTGTCCTCTGCACCACTTGTGTCTTCAGATCTCAACCTGCCCACCTGCTCTAGCCACCCTCTCCATCCTCAGACTCACCCCCAGGGGCGGATTAAGGACTGAAGAACATCCGGGGCTTAACACGCGCACGCACGCACGCACACGCACACACGTGACACGCACACACACGCACAGTCAACGTCATACATGTCTTGTACCACATAATTTTTAATCTGAAGCTACATATTAAGCTTTTTCAGGGCAGAGTATTGTTCCTGTTAGTGTTTAGTGTGAGATGATAGTAAATATTCTCGTCCTTTCTCCATCAACTTTACCTGATAAGCTAACTTTAGGCAAACCAGCAGCACAACAAATATTTTCAAAGAAGACTCACAAACCTGAGTCAACACCAGTCTCATCAAAGCTGGGGTTCTGTCGTTGTACTTTTGGTCTAAAAAACGTCCTTATGGCCATCTTCACTCATGCGTTTCAGGCAGAGAGTGTAGAAGAAGCCGGCTGCTGAAGGGCTTCTTCTTCAGTGGTGGAGGCTCAGGCAGGCTGTATACAAACTACTGCTAGCTGCTCCCTCTCTGTTGGACTTTGGTACTGCATGTTACTTCCGCGATTTAGATCCGGGGCTTTTCATGAAACATCCGGAGCTTCAGCCCAAGTAGCCGGGCCTAACGCCGCCCCTGCTCACCCCCTCATCAATCTCCACCACCTCAGGTCCGTAAGCTAACCACCGAGTCTGCTACTTCTCCGGTTCATATTGGACCCTGTCCCAGTCCTCCGACCTGGGACGTAATTTTGGGGGGGGACGGGTGGGACATGTCCCCCCCACTTTTTCAAAAGGCAGTTTCGGTCCCCTTCACTTTTTTCCGTCAAAAAACAATGTTACGCTCCATTAAATGGATTTGGTTGAGCACTAGGACCGAAACGGAAACCGGTTTCCTATTAGACCCACCCAAAAGCTAATCTATTGGCTCTGCTGATACTTGCTAACGTATTATTGGCTGTTGCTGCTGTCACTCCAAGTAGTAAACAGAACGTGCTCACGTTGTTTTGCTAGTTTGGAGCCGCTAGGGAACACCGGTACTGAGTCACATCGTCAACTAGACGCTGTGTAATATCAGAGCTCAGCTCAGCTTCCATTACACAACATTTGAATAAGTGTTCATTTGTGAGTGTTTGGTAGTTATGCACAGCCAGGCGGCAGCATGTCAAGAAACAAAAGTGGATATAAGAGACTCCTTTCAAAGTCAAAACGTAAGTTGGAACATGTGACAGACCTGCATTAAGCTCAGACTCACCTCCTCCTTCACAAACATACTCAAAACTAACTTTTACAAACTAATCTCCTCCACATAACTGACTCCTCAGACACAATTTATTCGTATTATTATAATTATTATTTTTTTATTATTACTATTATCATCATAATTATTATTACTAGTAGTAGTAGAAGTGTAACTTCAAAACTTTTATCATTTAACTTTATTGTAAACTTATCTATTGCAATGCATATTTTCACATTAAAAAGCTCTGAAAAATGAACAGTATCATCGTCAACAGATTTTTTTAAGCTTAATGTCAAAGATGTACACTTTTCATTAGATTTATCTTATTTTTTCCATTTATTTTTTGTGTGTTGAAATGCAACAACTGTTTAAACACTTTTAAGGGAAAAAACATATTTAATATGTTTTTATACACTCAAATTGGTAATGAATAATTTACACATTATATTAATAATAATTGTGAATCATACTAGAACCATCCTGTAAATATTTCTGTTTGTTCCATTCCAAAATCTCCCACTGTTTATAGTTCATGCATCTTTTTTTCAGGTGACCGACAGAGATGCAGGAGGAGAGACAGGTGAAGGTACAGCAGGAGAGGCTGTAGGAGATGGAGGACGAGAGCCTGGAGGAGATGGAGCAGAGGCTGGAGGCTCACAGGTGAGGTTGAAATAATGAAGATACGATAGACATAAAATTGATCATTGTGACAAATGTTAGGGTGATGATCATGTGTAAAACATTAGTTCAGCATGTCCTCTAACACAGCAAATGAAATAACGGCCAGATCTCAGGAGGGACCGTTTATGTATAAATACTTTTTATACTTTTGACTAGGCCTGGGAAAGTAACAAATTTTGCTGGATGATATTTTGTCCAAAAAAATTGTTGATGATAAACAATATCATTGTCAACATTATCTAGACCAAAATAACCACTAATATAATGTTAATATGTCATAATAATGCAAGTACACCCTTTAAAATGCAACAAATAAACCTTCATTTAACATTGAAATGTCCAGAACCAGAACTTCTAAATGAATAAAAATAACAAACAAAAATTAAATAAAAAAAAGAATCTCACTCCCTGTTAGAAAATGTTGCACCAAAAACAATAAAAAAAGACCCAAAACAATAAATACAATGGCCTATCCATTGTCAACAGCCAAAACTGCACTTCAATAATGATAATAAATATTAATGATAATAGAGTTGTACATTTTTTAACTTTGATATATATATATATATATATATATATATATATATATATATATATATATATATATATTGAGGATGGAAAAATTATTGAGATGGGCATGTGACGTGTCAAAGGGTCTTTACATAACACCCCCACCCCAAATCCGCACAAGCCGGGTGTGTCCCCCCCACTTCTGAAATCAAAATTTCGTCCCTGCCTCCGACTAACAGTGATCTCTCCATCCAGACGCCACGTGAAGCTCTACAGCAAGAGTCATATTATCTGATTATTGTAAATAAATCGGCTTACCTTTATTGCTTGTGTGCTTTGGTTGATTCTGCACGTGGGTCAGAATGACCTCCTAACTTGACACGGTTTTCCAAGAGTATCATAAAATAATCATACGTGCATCACGGGAACACACTCCTCACCAAGAGTACAACAAAGACACACAGACCCAAACAGGAGTGTGTACAACTTCAGCAGACACGGGCAAACCTCTAGACACCCGTTTAAAAATACTGAACTCTTTAAGTAAACGGCTGCAGATTCTAGAGTGTGATGCTCGTCCTACGGAAGACAGAAGTATCACATATGCGATTCCTTCAGAGAAGAAAGCCAATAAGCCTGCATTCATCACAGAAGCAGAAGTTACAGTGGAGAAAGTTTTCCACAGGTACGGCTAAAGAGGAGAATCTGGACCAAAAGGTAAATGATCTGTCATGAATCTGAGCCGCGGTGTTTGCTTTGGTCTTTTTGAAGAGCTGCTGAGACACTAAAATCATTGAGTCTGTAATAAAAGCAGTGAGGTCTTTATTAAGGGGAGTTGATGCAGGTTAAAACACTAGGAACCATACTAAGGGGCTATTTTCAGTTGACTCCTTGTCTGATCTGCCCCATAAACTGAAGAATAGACCCAAAACACAGCAGATGACAGAGAACAAACAGGAGACAGAGGGTTGTTAAAGTAGAAAGACAAGGACAGTCCTCCTGAGAATCTGTAAGAAAAAATGATGATGAATACAAATATTTAGAAAAATGATGGAATAAACTTCTCGTTGAGTCTGGTGGAAATGTGGAAAAATTCGTCCTCGTCATCGTCGTCTTCCTCCGCTTATCTGGGTCCGGGTCGCGGGGGCAGCATCCCAACTAGGGAGCTCCAGACCGTCCTCTCCCCGGCCACTTCCACCAGCTCCTCCGGCAGGACCCCAAAGCGTTCCCGGACCAGATTGGAGATGTAACCTCTCCAACGTGTCCTGGGTCGACCCGGGGGCCTCCTGCCGGCAGGACATGCCCGAAACACCTCCCCAGGGAGGCGTCCAGGAGGCATCCTGACCAGATGCCCAAACCACCTCAACTGACTCCTTTCGATCCGGAGGAGCAGCGGTTCTACTCCGAGTCCCTCCCGAATGTCCGAGCTCCTCACCCTATCTCTAAGGCTGAGCCCCGCCACCCTACGGAGGAAACTCATTTCGGCCGCTTGTATCCGCGATCTCGTTCTTTCGGTCATTACCCAAAGCTCATGACCATAGGTGAGGGTTGGGACGTAGATCGACCGGTAAATTCCTCAAGGAATAAACTGAGGAGTCATCAGTGAACTAACCATATGGGAGCTACAAGACAGGAGAAAACGCGCCGAGCAGCAACTAAAAGGACGGACTAGAACAAAAGGCGTCAGAGTTCAGTTTAAGTTATTGACTTTTGTATTTAAAGCACTCAACGACCTGGCACCTCCCTATCTCTCTGACCTGCTCACTCCATATGTGCCCATGCGCACGTTGAGGTCGGCTGACCTTTTGCTGCTGTGTACGCCGCGGATGCGATACAAATCGCGGGGTGAACGAGCATTTGTGCACGCTGCCCCAAAGCTGTGGAACTCGTTGCCCACTGGAGTTCGGCAGGCTCCATCACTGGCGGTTTTGAAATCTCGTTTAAAGACCCACTTTTACGATTTGGCTTTTAGACAGTGACTCGTTTTAGTGTTTTATTGTGTCATTGTTTTAATGTGTTCTTAGGATTCATCATGTTTTATCTGCTTTTGACTGGTATTTTTATCTTTTGTTTTAGCCCGTGCAGCACTGTGGGCAGCTCCCTTGCTGCGTTTTAAACGTGCCATATAATGGGCCATTCCCATCTGTACCGGGTCGGCCCGGGCCGGGTAGCGTAGGTTGTTTACATATCTGGGTGGCCTGGTATTTTTCCGGGCCAACCAAGGCTCATTCTCAGCCCTCTTCTCGAGGGGGTCTGCTTCAGGCCGACCAGGGCCAACACACCCACTGCTGACAGCAAATTCACACCTTCCATTAGAGCAAGCCTCTGATTGGTGGGTAGAATCAGCCCACATGGGCTTAAGACAAGGATGTGTGGAATCAACCGGGCCAGGCTTGGGCCGACTGGGGCTACCCGGCCCGGGCCGACCTGGTACAGATGGGAATGGCCCATAAATAAACTATGGTATGGTAGGGTAAACTGACCGGGAGATAAGAAGGCCCATCCTCTCAGATGTTGTGTCTCCATGCAAATTCAGCCCTTTTGGGACTTTGCTAAGATGCCAACATACTGCGACTGCTCCCTTCCAGCTGTTAGCAAACTGGTTTCAGACATGGAGCAGGTCTCCTGTGTGTTTCACATCAAACTCAAGCTATGAGCAACAGGGAAAAGGGGTCAGGGGCTTTGTGAAGCTGCTCGTATTAGCCAGTTCCTAAAACCAATATCTGACAGAAAACTGGATTTTTATTTTCGTCATCTTACACAAAGTGCATGTGTCTGGTTTCTTTGAGCTTCTTTTTACCTTCTTAAACTACTGCACATTCTGAAGGTGGTGAGTTGAATAAACCAAGTAAAAACCAGAAAGTCTAGCTGTTTCACGGGGCACCTGGAGAGATAACTGACCCCACCGTGGTCAAATCCTCTAGAAAGCCAATGAGATCAGGTGTGCTGTGGTGTCCGCAGACTCACTTCCAAACAAATGAGATCACCACCAACATGCTGCTCAGTGAAAAGCCACCTGATTAGGAGCCCCCTGCTGATCTAGATCATATCGGTGACGATGAGCAGCAGATTGTGAGGCAGCTGCTGCAGGAAGAATACCAAGCCTTTGGTTTAGATAACAGGGAATTTGGATGCATCCCCAGTTTAGGAATGCACTTACCAATCCATGATGCAACACCTGTTAGGAAAACTTGTGTATCAATGCCAAAACCACAGCACCCAAGTGTCAGAGAAAAGTCCTCCTGGCTGGTTGCTGTCAGCTCTCCTCAGATGAAGATTAGTATTTCATTTCAAATGGATTTAGTTCTTACCCTAACTGTCACCAATCGTTTTTTTAAGAAGCATTTCTAAACATTCATTCACACAACCAAAGCATCTCTTAAAGGAACTGTAACAGTGCTACAGACTCACAAAAACCCCATTATGGACCACGGCAACATTTAGAAATATTTTAGATACTTACTGGGGTTTTCCCGTCCCTGGGCTGCCACCAGGTTTACCCCAGTAAACGAGAGGATAGCCTCGCTCCGGTCCTGACTGTTGTCTGTGCTTCTGCACCAAACTACGTTTCAGACTACCCACCTGGGAGGGGGGGGGGGGGGGGCATGCTCTGAATCTGTGCGGTGTTTTGTTATTGGACTTCTGTGATCGTCATGGATTGTCCATAATGAACACCATGTCTCCGGCCTTTAAGGAACACCTGGGATTAGCCCAGACCACAAGGGATATTTCACTGTAAAAAACAAGTGTTATGTAAATATAATTTAATATGCATAGTCTACATATATATCTACACTACCGGTCAAAGGTTTTAGAACGTCCCAATTGTTCCAGTTATTTATTGCACTTTAATAGCTTGAAATGGTACAAAGTTAAGTGGTAAACTGCCAGAGGTTAAAAAAAAGGTAAGGTTACTCAAAACTGAAAAATAATGTACATCAGGCCTCCTCCCGGTTGGACGTGCCCAGAAAACCTCACCAGGGTGGCGTTCAGGAGGCATCCTAATGAGATGCCTGAGCCACCTCAACTGGCTCCTCTCGATGAGGAGGAGCAGCGGGTCTACTCCGAGCCCCTCCCGGATGACCGAGCTTCTCACCCTATCTCTAAGGGAGAGCCCAGCCACTCTGCAGATTAAACTCATTTCGGCCACTTGTATCCGCGATCTCGTTCTTTCTGTCACTACCCAAAGCTCATGACCATAGGTGAGGATAGGAATGTAGATTGACCGGTAAATCCAGAGCTTTGCCTTCCAGCTCAGCTCTCTCTTCACCACAACAGATCAGTACTGCAGATGCAGCACCAATCCACCTATCGATCTCACGCTCCATCTTCCTCTCACTCGTGAACAAGACCCCGAGATACTTAAACTCCTCCACTTGGGGCAGGACCTCATCCCTGACCCGGAGGAGGCATTCTACCCTTTTCCGAATCAAGACCATGGTCTCAGATTTAGAGGAGCTGATTCTCATCCCAGCCGCTTCACACTCAGCTGCGAGCCGCTCCAGCGAAAGCTGAAGATCACGTTCTGATGAAGCCAACAGGACCACATCATCTGCAAAAAGCAGAGACCTGATCCACAGGCCACCAAAACGGATGCCCTCCACACCTTGGCTGTGCCTAGAAATCCTGTCCATAAAGGTTATGAACAGAATCTGTGACAAAGGGCAGCCTTGGCGGAGTCCAACTCTCACTGGGAATGAGCCCGACTTACTGCCAGCAATGCGGACCAAGCTCTGACACCGGTCATACAGGGACCTAACAGCTCGTAGAGGGCCTGGTACCCCATACTCCCAGAGTACCCCCCACAGGGCCCCCCGAGGGACGCGGTCAAACGCCTTCTCCAAATCCACAAAACACATGTAGACTGGTTGGGCAAATTCCCATGCACCCTCCAGGACCCCCCTAAGGGTATAGAGCTGGTCCAGTGTTCCACGGCCAGGACGAAAACCACAGTGCTCCTCCTGTATGTTTGCATATCAAATCTGCCATATATTGACATATGCCCTGAACAAGTAAAATAAATTATCTATATTTTGAGGTTAAATCTGTTGTTTTTTAGACATAATCTTAATATTCATGGTAACAGTAATAATAACAAATATATTATTGAATATGTTTTCCAGTTTTAAACTAAGATTCTCCGGGAAATGGGGGAGGACAGTTATCGTGCCAACCAATCTCACCATCAGTGATGATGATGAACAGGAGGTAGATGACATTGAGGCAGATCCTCAAATATAAAATATTCTAAAATAATATAATGATTTACATTTGGTCAGAAATGATACCTATTGTTTAATGGCCTTTAAAAATATTCTACAGTAATGTGTTTTTATAAAACTAGAATGTTTAATAATTGTGATATAGTCTGTATTATTCAACAGTGATGTAATGTTCTTAAATGAGCTAAATTATTCTAACGTGTCTTACAATCATCTGTATTATTCATAATAATGTTTATTGAACTTGTTTGTGTTATTTTATCACGAGATTTCTTTCACCAGAACAGGGCCAACGTCCATATTTGATCACTTTGTTTTCTCTGATTTTCTGTATGAAAAAAAAAATATTTTTGAAAATTTTACCAACAGAAATACGCTTTAGTTATTTACCACAATAACACCCTGGGGTTGAAATTTTAACTAACTACTTCAGTGAGTGCCCTGTAAAGGGTTTAAGGTCAACTTTACTCATATGCATTTGCAGTGGTCTTTATTAGGCGTGGATGCTGTGGAAGGGGCAGCTGTTTGAGGATGTAAAATTCAGCTGGAGGAGAAAGTAACTTCAGATGACAGAACTTGGTGTCTTATTTCCTGATATTTTGGCATCTCACCTTGGATCGGCTAACAGCAACGTGACTCTACCACTGACTCCAATTGCTTTAAAAAGTTGATGTTTTATTCCCACAAAGAACAGCTAGTCTTTATTACTAGAGGTTCTCTGCTGTTTCCTAGATGCTAAACCAGCAACCGCCTTCTTCGTCGTAAGTTAAGATGGGTGAGTCCACGTGACAGTGTGACGTAAATGGCCTGTATTTGACATAGCACCTTCTAGAGTCCTGTTGTTTCTAATAGAATTAATTTTACTTGTAAAAAATCCCATGAAGTCATTGCTGCTGAGGGCTAAGGGAATAGATGGCTGAGAGCTATGATTCCGCGTAAGTTTAGCAACTGTACTGAAAAGAAATTTAGGATTATGCTTATTCTCCTCAATTAATGCTGAAAAATAAGCAGTTCTAGTTTGTTGAAGCTTATTTTTATAAAGCACAAGACTATTTTTCCAGGACAGGTAGGCCTCCTCATGGTACGTAGAGCGCCATGTTCTCTCCAATTTCCTAGAGTTTTGTTTTAAGGCTCGTAGATGAGAGTTAAACCAGGGAGCCAACTTCCTGTCCCTAATTACCTTCTTTTTTAAAGGGGCAACATCATCTAATACCACACGTAAAGAGGAAGTAACATGATGAACTAAGGCATCAATTTGTGAGGGGCTAGAACTGAAAATTTTGCCTTCTGCTACATGCCTCTGAGATGCTGAGGACAGTAAAGATGGAACAGTTGATTTAAAAGACGCAACTGCGTTGTCAGATAGAGACCGACTATAATGAAATTTTTTTTCATGTCTCGAGAACTCAGTTATAAAAAACTCAAAGGTTATCAGAAAGTGGTCCGAGAGGACTGGATTATGTGGAAAGATTGTTATTTCCTCACACTCAATACCATAAGTCAGAACAAGGTCCAATGTATGATGGCAGGAGTGGGTGGAGCTATGTATTCTTTGAGTAAAACCAATTGAGTCTAAGATATTACTAAAGGCTACATTGAGGCTATCATTTTCAATGTCCACATGAATGTTAAAATCCCCCACTACAATGACTTTATCAGTATTTAGCACCAAATAAGATAAAAAATCAGAGATCTGATCCAAAAACTCAGAGTAAGGGCCTGGTGGACGATATAAAACTACAAACAAGAGTGGTTTTACAGTTTTGCAATCTGGATTAGGAAAACTAAGAATAAGATGTTCAAACGAACTGTAACTATTAATCTGTAAGGGACTGATTAATAAGTCCGAATGAAAAATGGTTGCCACTCCTCCTCCTCGCCCTGTACTTCGAGCAATATGATGATTTAAATAATTTGAAGGAGTCGACTCGTTTAAGCTAACATAGTCCTCTTGCTGCAGCCAGGATTCTGTGAGAGAGAGCAAAGAGATCTGATTATCACAAATCAACTCATTAACTAACAAAGTCTTAGAAAAAATGGATCTAATGTTCAGCAACCCACATTTAATTTTTCTAGTTTTCTGCTCAGTTGAATTTGTTCTAATATTTATGAGATTTCCATGATTTGCTTTATTAAGCCTGATATTTAATCTGTGTGATTTTGGCCGTGGGCAGGACAATGTCTCTATGGGATAGTGGGTGAGTAACAGTACAGAAGCTGCAGAGGGGTGGGTTAAACTACGACTCTGCTTCCTGGTCTGGAATGTTCTGTTGTGTTTTCATAATTATGTTTCAAAGACTTACTTGTCCGTGAAAAATTCATCCATTCTGCATCAGCCGAGGTGCTTCTAGTGTAACACTATTGGTTAGTTCGAGTCAGCGCTCAGCTTCCTATTGCACGGAGCTCTACGGGGCAGGGGGTGTGCTTAGCTTAAAAAATATGACGTGCTGCTTACACTATATCACAGTACATGATAAAACAATCACTTTTACGGATTTCTGAAAAATCATACATAATTTCTGAAAGGGGAAATCTTCAGACTGCTGCTTTAAGCACAGCACTTCAGTCAATCAATCAATCAAACTTTATAAAGTGCTTTTCATACAGAAAATGTAACTCAAAGTGCGTTACAGATTAAAAAGACCCCATATATCCCACAAGTGTCATTGACAATTAACCCCTGCCAACCCAGTGACACTCGCACACGCGCACACACATACCCACATGCACACACAACACACTTGAGAACATAAGTACACACTGGGCACAGTACAAACCTCGTGACATTCAAAACGACAGAAGGGTTACACTGGGTGAGAATCAGGATTAGGACTAGTTCACTGCGTATGTTGATCACAAACCTTTGGTTTTTGCAATGTCCTAAACAACAGAACCGTGGTCAGCAGCGATATTGCGCTGCTATTTCAGAGTTCATGACAGACATCCTGCACGTGGCAAGCATTCCAACACTGTGGCAGGCTGCCTTACACGCATGTTGACTGGTTTTATTCAGCATCGACTTTTCAGCTATGGCAGTTGACCAGCACACCAACGCTGACATTCAGGCACTCCAGACTACATCTACGGGTTTGAAGCTAGGTGAGAGCCAGATGCAAGATGGCCAGCCAGCCTTGATCTGAGATTTCTCCACAGGTCACCCCCGCCCCCTGGTCCTGGCTTTGTGGCAATGCTGCGTTTTTGACTCCCTGCATTCACTGTCCCACCCAGGGGTTAATGCCTCAGTAAAGTTGGTTGGGTCCAAGTTTGTGTGGCCTGGTTTGCGCAAGTTTGTTCAGGAATGCATAACATGCCAATGTGCCAAGGTCCACTATCACACTAGGGGGCACCATTTAAACCTTTCCCCATTCATTAAAAATTGAAGTCCCGAGGTTGCCACGCACACTAGCATGGTGAAAATTGAGTCCCTGGTTCTGCAGTTGGGCCAACGGACCTTCCGTTTTGGTCCCGGGGTAGATTCACCATGGGTTGCCCCACTTATTTGTCCCTCGGGATTTAGCAAGTTAAGGTTTTGTTTTCATTTGCCATGATGTCCAACAAACACCCCTGCAACCAATTTATGACGGTCATTTTACCCCGTCGAAGAATTCATGATCCAGCTCTGTCTCCGTTTTGTTTATTTTCTGACATGCGGACGGGGGGCTGCCATCTTGGGGTCATGTGAGTGGAGAATGCTCTTTGATTGGCCACTAGAATATTTCAGCTCAGCCAGCAGCTCACGTAGTGCGCACACAGTGAGTTTCTACCCCCTGTGAGGCAGAAAATATCAAACCGGTCAGATATGCACCTCGGCGCCTCATGAGGCGGAAAACTCATGGGCCATTCCCATCTGTACTGGGTCGGCCCGGGCCGGGTAGCCCCAGTCGGCCCCAGCCTGGCCCGGTTGATTCCACACATCCTTGCCTTAAGACCATGTGGGCTGATTCTACCCACCAATCAGAGGCTTGCTCTAATGGAAGGTGTGAATTTGCTGTCAGCAGTGGGTGTGTTGGCCCTGGTCGGCCTGAAGCAGACCCCCTCGAGAAGAGGGCTGAGAATGAGCCTTGGTTGGCCCGGAAAAATACCAGGCCACCCAGATATGTCAACAACCTACGCTACCCGGCCCGGGCCGGCCCGGTACAGATGGGAATGGCCCATCAGTGAAAATCAGGCGCACACATTCGAGGCCGTTTGCTCAGCAGTTTGCTCTCGTGTGTGGCAGGCTTTAGGGGCTGTTCTGAGTGTTCTGGGAGGGGGGTGGCAGACCACCAGGAGGCTCCACTCACACCCGGAAGACAGGATGTGACATATGTGGGAGGAGACATGATTTGGGTTCCTTTTGTGTGTGGTGATGCGTAGCGCCAATTCCCTTGGAGTGAAAAAAGAATGTGATCAGACCCAACCTGTGTTGTACCTGTGTTCCTCCAAAAGCCTATGATTTTACAGTGCACTTCTGGAAATGCACACTGATACCAGATTATAGTTTGTATTTTTCCAGGGACGCAATTTGTTGTCACCCTTGTTCAAAATGACTAGCTATAAATATAATATAAACTTCCATGATTTAAGTAACTTTTGTCATTGCCTCATGCTGAAAATCTGTCTTTTTGAGTATTTAACAGCTTATAAATAACAAGAAACAAGATGTTTATATATTCTACAAATGCAACCTTGTAAAAAAAAAAAGTAAAATACTTGACTTCAGTGTTTTTGCTGGTTGGCGGCACCTCCCAATATGGCGGACCCACTGCAGTGGGCAGAGATTTGGCACCGAGATTCACACAATTTCTCGCGATGAAATACGGTATTTTGATGCTCAGAGGCGGTATTTATTAGGAGTAGTCTCCCCCTACTGTCCCAGCACTGCGGTTCGGCCCAGCTGATGTGTGATGAATGCATTGCTGCTGGAAGGAGGTGATATCGACATTTCGTTTTACAGTCCGCCTGAGACGTCTCTCTTTAGGGAAACAGTCAGCCATTGGTCCGCTAGCTGCTGACCAGGGTCCGAGCAGGCAGAGGGAAGACCCGCAGCGGGTAGTGCGGTCGGTTCGCTCCGCTACAGAAGCCGGGTAAGTCCGGAACAATTTCATTATTCATCTCTTATGATGTTATAACATGTCTGACAGTTTCATTTGCAACATTGCAGTTAAATGAGCAGCAACAATACAAAAATCTGAGAAAACACGTTTATTTCCTCCTGTTTTTTTTTTAAGTTCTGGCTAAATACGGCTGGTCTCGCGCGTGACTAGTTTGGAACCAGCTCTGATTTCTCAGTACATCAGTGCTCACTGGTTCGGCCATTCCTTCGACTTCACAGAACCAGAACCGGGTCCGGCTGTTAGCGACGTGCGCATCACTGTCGGACTGGATGTGGTAAACAAGGCTCGCGAAACGTGGGTCGGTACCGTCTCCGAACCGCAGCCTGCTGTGCTGCTGCTGTGTTGCTGTGAGGAGAAGCTGCAGCTGGAGGAGACAGGTGCAGAACCGGTCCTGCAGGACCGGGCCCATGTGCTCACCAGCAGTGTTGGAGTGCAGGTTCTGGGCTGCAGACAACACCTGATCCGGGTAGCTCTTCTGGTCTGACCTGTGCTTCCTGCTCCTGGTTTTAGCTGAAGGATCCAGTTCTAGTAGGTGTTCCACTGCTGGTTTACTCCTCCAGTCTTATCTCAGGACAGGAGCTGGGTTTTCTCTGCTGCTGTAATATTAATGCTGCTGCTTCACTGGGCTGGTGAGTTCAGGAAGACGGAGTCACAGTAATAAACCCAGTATCCCACAGCGTCTGACTGGTGGCAACTAATGTGGGGGACAATAAAACATATGAGTTGGTTTGTGTGGCTCTAGTTTAATGTGGGACCTGTGGTGAGTTTGTAAACAGATGCAGCAGTTCAGCTCCTCCCAAACATGTTTCACTCGTCTGACTTACAGAAACCAAACTGAGGCGTTGCAGGTGTTCTAAATCCGCCACGAGCATTTGGGGTGCTTCTTCGTTAACTTCTGCTGGATTCCTGTTTTAGTCATTACTCCACACAAGCGAATAGTTTTATGTGTTTTCAACCTAAAACATTTTATCCCGTTGGGGGTGGGGGGTGCCACCGTGGACATCTGGATGCTATGCTGGCAGTGGTTGCCAGCTGCCATCCATCACTGATCAAGGATAAATCACCGGCTCCTGCCTCCAACTTCGTTTTCAGTGTTTTGAATGTTATCAGTCGGAAAACTCTAGATGCACCTGTTCAGGCGAGAGAGCATAAATGAAGCATTTAAATTAGGGCTGCACAATATATTGAAAAATTATCGTCATCGCGATAACAGGACGTGCGACAGGCCCATCGCAAAACACGGCAAAAATGGCAATAAATGTTTGGTTCAAACATTTTCATCCGTGTCATACATCAACTTTTTGTAAACCAGCTGTTTTTTACGCGGAAGTATTATTTGACCAATCAAATGTAGTCCTTTTGATATGCGGCCAATCAGATGGGTCCGTTCACGTAACACGCCCGCCCCCTACGTAGACGCTTAGGATGGAAAGCAACACCCGAACTGAGTTAGCGGCGCTGTTCCCTTGTTCGTCATGCTGGCTCAGATTAACGAACACACTTTGTGCTGAGGTTTCTGGAATCAGCGCTGCTTTCAAACGTGAACGCGAGTCCGCTCGGTGTCGTTAATCATTTTTACCGGGCTGACTCCGACACGTGCCGGTGAACCAACCCACCTTCATGTCGCTAGTGTTAGCCCCAGGCTCCGGTTAGCTTCCAGCTAAAAGGCTACAGCACTCTCCTCCCAGTCCCACCCTGCTAAAGAGGGCCTGGAAAAGTTCCCCCACACATCAAAGTGATTTTTCATTTATGAGCTTTTATAACCTTGTTAATCAGGATAGTTGATTTGCTGCTGCACTTAAACTGTCAGTCAGAAGCTCTGCTAGCCGGTTGTCTTAGAGGAGCTAGTTCAATGTGTTAGCTTGTTATCAGAATCATAGTTGCAGTTTCATCATCTGAGCTGCTTTTTAAGATCTAGGTAAACTTGTTCAATTTGGGGTTAAAAACAAACGTTTTCACATATTTTCCATGTAGTTTTTTTTGCCAGTTCCTCTTCTGAAAGGTAGACAATTGTTTTTCTCTTTCCCTCAAAAAATCCTAATATTCTCCTAGTTTGGCCCAGCACAGTTCACTTCCCAATTACAGCAACAGCCTTATATCATAACCACATAAGTGGAGAAAATGCTCAGTAGCAATGAGAGAATTTGCTGTTGCATTTAAGTGATGTTAACTATTATTTAACATTTAAACTTATTTTCTGATTTTTTTATTTATTCAAAAACCCTGGTCAGGGATGTTTTTCTGTATTTGGAGCATCAGAAAAAGTTTTATGGTGGAGGTGATGTTTAAAAGTCACTGAGAAACTGCGTGCATGCAGTTTGTTGTTTTGCTGCTAATACAGTAGCAGGTGCAGCTGCATGTTTTTGCAATAAAAATGTTATTTTGTAATGGAGTTCATGCATTAGTTTTTGTTTGCTTTGACCCCAGAGCAGATGTCACACGCCAGACGACATCAACACTGCATACTTTAGTATTTGTTCATTTATCGTGAGTAATATCGATATCGCAGTATTAAGCACTGTTATCGAATATCGCAGGTTTTCCTAATATCGTGCAGCTCTAATTAAAATTTTAATGGGCCTCCATAGAAACGCATCCAGTGTACATGTACCATGTGCACTTCAAGCTGGGCTGAGCCTCATGACGCTGAAGCAGAAGTAGACCACAAACCAACATGTGTGTGCTGGTTGGAGGGGGGTTGTCCTGGCATGGAAGAACATGCCACATTTGACACCAATGAGTTCTATTTCTAGAGCGGGTCTGTGATGTTTAAAAGCACACAGAGGGATGAATGTCACCTTCGCTTGTTGCCGTTCTAAAGCTGCCGAAGCCTCACATCGGAACATACCATCTCCCCACTCACAGGGAGAACCTTCATCTGTTATTTACTCTGTTAGACAACTGGCCGTTGTGGTCTAATCCAGATGTATTAATCCTGCTCAGTCACTGGAATGAAGACTTCATGTCAGAGCTAAGGAAACCTTTTCCATGACTATAGTCTGGCAGTTTGTTCAGGTCATGTTATCATCTAAGGATCACAAAACATAACTTTCTCCCAGTATTTACTTCTGTTAGATTGCTGCCCGCCTACACACACACACACACACACACAATGTAGAGACACATTTTAGTTTTTGGTTTATTTGTTTATATATATATATATATGTGTGTGTGTGTGTGTGTGTGTGTGTGTGTGTGTGTGTGTGTTAGGGCTGGGCAATAAATCGAAAATTTATCATTATCAAAATTTCTGACTCTTATCGAGATTATTTTTCCCATGTCTATAAATTTGATAATAATAAAGGAAAAGATGTGTGTAGGTTGGCAACGTTCGTGTCCCTTTAAGAAGCTGTACCACCTTGACTCACGTGAAAATGTGACAGCGTAATACACGTGACAGCCCCATCTAGTGCACAACTTTTGTTTCCGCGCACACCTGTAGTTATCGTCCATTTATCGTTATCGAGGTGAAATCCTCAATATGTCGGGATATTGATTTTAGGCCATATCGCCCAGCCCTAGTGTGTGTATATGTATATGTACAGTTTATATATTGTCTAGGGATGTGTATTGGTGAAATTCTGGCAATACAATACGTATTACGATACAGGGGAGACGATACAATATATCACGATATGTTGCGATACATTCAGTCAGATGATATTGGCGATTTTTTAGACTAAATTTATTATAGGAAAATTCAATAAACAGTCCAAACTGATACTTAACATGTTTAACCATAACAGAGGGATTTACATTTGAATGGTGGAAACAAAACCCATTACACACTGCTGCCAACTAGTGGTCGGCGTTTGAATTGCACCACAAGAAAAGAAATTACACAAATGTTTCCATGTAAATTCTTCCAAAAATTAGATACACGACTTTTGATTATCGATACATTTTTGCAAGAAAAATATCACGATATATTGCGATATCGATATTTTCGATACACAGCTTTTGAATATCGATATAATATCGCTGGGGAAAATATCACAATATTTTGCCATAATCGACATTTTCTTACATCCCTAATATTGTCCCTAAGACTTCCTGCTTAACTACAGAATTGGGACCTCATTTATAAAACTTTGCAAATAATCCTTACTAAAACTCTATTTAAGCTCAGCTAAAAGTTTTTTTACCCACACAAATACATTTTCCAACCTATAAAACACTGGTTGAGCACATATGCACACAATTCCCACTTTATAAATTACATTCTTCATAGAAATGAGCTCAGGTGTTTGTGACTTATAGGCCCAGTGAAGAAATTCCAGATGTAAGCATAACATTAAACTAGAAAGTTCCTGAATAAGTTGAAAAAGGAATTTGCCTGCTGGCACAAGCTATAGAGGTTGTTGGGGTGAAAAACCCAAAATAATGATATTTGGTTGTAGGGCTGGGCGATATGGCCTCAAATCTATATTGCGATATAATCTAAAGCATGTGCGGTAACGATATATATTGCGATATATTTTATCCTCTATTTATATATGTCAAAATGACATGCTTTTAAATATCCTCATGTGGCAAATATATGCCACTTTAGGCCTCCTCCTCCGCCCACTCCATGCTTGCAGTCACTGCCATTCTGTTGTCCCAATGTCTGCAAGGTGCACATCTTAGTGAAGTCATGTGTTATCGCGGTATTGCGATATAGCCAAAAACTATCATTACCCAATTTTATATCGTTTCTACCTTATATCGTTTATATTGCCCACCCCTATTTGGTTGACGTGAAGGTCAAAAAACCTAAATCAGAAGGCCTACGATCTAATCAATAAATTAATTACACGCATCTTTCATTGATAATTTAGCTAATTTAGAGTGGCACACATTTTTAGCTAATAATTTTACCATGGTAAATCGAAACACTCAAAACAAATAATAGCACACCTCCCACAGCCGAGGCGCTCGTTTTGTTGTGTACTTTGTGGGGGGACATGCTGCCCTTTGAGCCACATTAACGTCCGCAATAAAATAATAGAGAACAAGTCCTCCAGCGAAGAACAGTAAGGTCCCTGCTTGCAGCAGTAGCAGGTCCCTTAATTAAAACATCTAACCTAACCCAGAGTAGACTTATGCAGGAAATGACATGTATGGTTTATCATATCAAACAAATATCTGCCCACCCGTAGACAAACTCTGCTGGAACCAGCCGAGAGCTGCAGGCGCTCTGGTGCTCGGTTAGGAGCAGATAGGTCTCTGTGGCTAATACAGCTGTTAGTTTATAGTGGGGCTGGGCAATGAATAGAAAATGTATCCTTCTAGAAATTTCTGATTCCAACCGATATCTTTTTCTCATGTCAGTGAATTTGATTTTAAAAAACAATGCGTGTGTGTGTGTGTGTGCGTGGGTGTGTGTGCGCGTGCTTGTGTGTGTGTGTGAGACATTTACCTACGACAACAAAATCCTCAGCAGACTTTGTTCAAGTCCTAAAAGTGTGCTGCTCCTTTAGTCAGCATTAGGGCTGCACAATATATCGAAAAATTTTCGTCATCGCGATAACAGGACGTGCAAAAAGCCCATCGCAAAGCACGTCACAAACGGTGATAAATGTTTGGTTCAAACATTTCCATCCCTGTCATTCATCAGCTTTTCGTAAACCAGCTCTGTTTTTTATGCGGAAGTATTATTTGACCAATCAAATGTAGCCCCTCTGATATGCGGCCAATCAGATGGGTCCGTTCACGTAATACGCCCACCCCTACGTAGACCCTTACCCATCGACATAAATATACGCCCTTACCCCAAAATTCCACTATCTCCGCTCCGCCCCCGCTTTCCGCTGCCGCTCGCTTCCCTTGTTCGTCATGCTGGCTCAGATTAACGAACGAACTTTGTGCTGAGGTTTCTGGAATCAGCGCTGCTTTCAAACGTGAACGTGAGTCCGCTCGGTGTCGTTAAGCAGCTGATAATAACCGGGCTGACTCCGACACGTGCCGGTGAACCAACCCACCGTTAGCCCCAGGCTCCGGTTAGCTTCCAGCTAAACGGCTACAGCAGCACTCTCCTCCCAGTCCCACCCTGCTAAAAAGGGCCTGGAAAAGTTCCCCCACACATCAAAGTGATTTTTCCTTTATGAGCTTTAATAACCTTGTTAATCAGGATAGTTGATTTGCTGCTGCACATAAACTGTCAGTCAGAAGCTCTGCTAGCCGGTTATCTTAAGAGGAGCTAGTTCAATGTGTTAGCTTGTTATCAGAATCATAGTTGCAGTTTCATCATCTGAGCTGCTTTTTAAGATCTAGGTAAACTTGTTCAATTTGGGGTTAAAAACAAACGTTTTCACATATTTTCCATGTAGTTTTTTGCCAGTTCCTCTTCTGAAAGGTAGACAATTGTTTTTCTCTTTCCCTCAGAAAATCTTAATATTCTCCTAGTTTGGCCCAGCACAGTTCACTTCCCAATTACAGCAACAGCCTTCTATCATAACCACATAAGTGGAGAAAATGTTCAGTAGCTATGAGAGAATTTGCTGTTGCATTTAAGTGATGTTAACTATTATTTAACATTTAAACTTATTTTCTGATTTTATTTATTTATTCAAAAACCCTGGTAAGAGATGTTTTTCTGTATTTGGAGCATCAGAAAAAGTTTTATGGTGGTGGTGATGTTTTAAAGTCACTGAGAAACTGCATGCTTGCAGTTTGTTGTTTTGCTGCTAATACAGTAGCAGGTGCAGCTGCTAATACAGTAGCAGGTGCAGCTGCTAATACAGTAGCAGGTGCAGCTGCTAATACAGTAGCAGGTGCAGCTGCTAATACAGTAGCAGGTGCGGCTGCTAATACAGTAGCAGGTGCAGCTGCTAATACAGTAGCAGGTGCGGCTGCTAATACAGTAGCAGGTGCAGCTGCTAATACAGTAGCAGGTGCAGCTGCTAATACAGTAGCAGGTGCAGCTGCTAATACAGTAGCAGGTGCAGCTGCTAATACAGTAGCAGGTGCAGCTGCTAATACAGTAGCAGGTGCAGCTGCTAATACAGTAGCAGGTGCAGCTGCATATTTTTGCAATAAAAATGTTATGTTGTAATGGAATTCATGCATTAGTTTTTGTTTGCTTTGAACCCAGAGCAGACGTCACACGCCAGACGACATCAACACTGCATACTTTAGTATTTGTTCATTTATCGCGAGTAATATCGATATCGCAATATTAAGCACTGTTATCGAATATCGCAGGTTTTCCTAATATCGTGCAGCCCTAGTCAGCATCAACCCACGACTGAACTCAGACTAAGATCAGGTGAGCAGAACTACTCTGGATGAAGTATCGTGTAAAAACCTGACCAGGAAGTCATGATTTCATCAGGAATGTGTCCTCAACCCCAAGAACAACAGGATTTATCAGCTGGTCGCTTGATGCCACACTCTTTAAGGTTGGGGTGGTGGACACTAGCTGCCTGCGACTCAGTTTGTTTAGGTGTACTTTTGTGCTTGGTCACGTAAAACTGACATAAGAACCTGCCTTCCGAAAGGCCAAGAGGGGAACGTTAGAAGGCTCTGATCATGTGACTGAATGAGATTTTGAAGGATTACCAGGGAAAGGTAGCCTTGTACACTCTCAGATGGCCCCTACCATGTAGGATACACAGCTGCTTCCTATCCCTCACAGCTGATCCCGTTACCCTGACAACCATACATTACCAAACATAAACAGCAGCCTGATGGGTGGAGGACAACTGTCTCCGGCCATTGTTGTTCATTTACCCACACTCCACTACGTTCATACTTTGAAATCTGTTCTTTCCAGTGACCCCTCCAGTTTGGGATGGTTGAGCCCGGCTTGATGGTTTCTTCCTTGAGGTCCACATAGCAGGGGTGAGGTGGTGCTCACTCCTCCCAAAAAATGAAAATAAAATTAAATAAACAGCAAGTGGGGTCCATTGGACCCAGTTAGGAATGTGGGGGAGTAAAGGATTATATATGTGGTACCATAATTGTTCTTTGTGAAAGTAGGAGGTAGTTAAATCATCATTATTTCTACACATTATTGTACAACTCACTTCCAGAGGGTCATGAAGGGTCAATAAACTAATCAACGAGCTGGCAACCAGAATCAGCGGTGGTGCTGTACATCGTTTTATCGTTTTTCTTCATATCTCAGCTGCTCCAAGAACAGTGTTTTTCTTCTGGCTAGACATGTCTGAGGTTGTTCCTGAGATCTGTTAGAGCCACGCTTCCAGTTTGGGGGTCACAGGTCAGAGTGATCCAGGAACTGACCTGTATTGGAATATTTACCATGTGAAGTGCTTTGAGACGACTTGTCGTGATTTGGCGCTATATAAATAAATTTGAATTGAACTGAATTGAATTGAACCACTGATGGACTTTTACAACTCTTGCTGTAATAATCAGGATTCAAATAGCTCTCTAAAAAGTTGCTGCCCGGTGTGATTTGTTCAGACTCAGATCAGAACAAATGTCACCTTTATTATATCGACATAACAAAACAAATCTGATTGTAATTTGGGCCCATAATGCAAGGCAGCTTTATTTATACAGCATTTCACACACAGAGGCAATTCAGCTTTCCCTTATTAGCAAGAACATTAAAATTAACGTGACAGAAAATACAATTAACATTTTTTTAAAGAAACTAAGTTAAAGTGAAAGGGTGAGCAGTTACAGCGCAGAAGGTGCAGAATAAGAGCATTTATTCAAAAACTGATGAAAACATGAAGGTTTTCAACTTTGATTTAAACATTTCTAGAGTTGGGGCACATCTGAGGTCATGAGAAAGCTGATTCCATCTGTGAGCAGCAGCTAAAAGCAAATTCACCCTGTTTGGTTCTGATCCGGTTCCACCAGCTGACTGCTTCCTAAGGACCTCAGAGCCCTGCTGGGAGTAGATACCTGAAGGAGATCTGACATGTATTTTGGTCCCATGCCATTGAGTGATTTATAAACTAGTAGAAGTACTCTGAAATGGATTCTGTAGTTTACTGGTAACCAGTGTAGAGATTTAAGAACAGGAGTGGTGTGCTCGGTTCTGTTGGTTCTTGTTAAGACTCTAGCAGCAGCGTTCAGAATAAGCTGCAATTGCTTCACAGCTTTTTTGGGAAGACCAGTTAAAAGACCATTGCAGTAATCCAGCCTGCTGTAGATGGAACACATGAATGAGCTTCTCTAGGTCCTGTCTGGACATGAGATCTCTGAGTCGTGTTATTTGATGCAGATGATAAAATGCTTATTTAGTTATAGCCTTAATGTGACCAGTGAAGCTCGGGTCTGAATCAGTTATGACACCAAGATTTCTAACCTGGCCCTTTGTCTTTAGTTCTCTGAAGCCAAGCTGAGCAGGAGCCTCCATCCTATCCTTCTGATTTCCAAAGACAATAACTTCAGTCTTGTTTTTGTTTAACTGGAGGAAGTTTGACTGCATCCAGTCGTTTACTTGCTCCAAACACTGACAGAGTGAGTCTAGAGAACCGGCCACTGGGTGATAGGGCTAGGTAGATCTGGGTGTCATCAGCATAACTATGATTGGTAATGTTGTTATTGTGTATGACTTGACCCAGGGGGAGCATGTAGAGATTGAAGAGCAGTGGTCCAAGAATTGAGCCTTTGGGGACCCCACATGTCATGGTAATCAGCTTTGATTTGTGATCACCAATAGAACCAACATAACCCCTGTCTTCAAGATAAGATCAGAACCAACTATGGACTGTGCCTGAAAGTCCCACCCAGGTTATGAACCTATCAAGAAGGATGTTGTGGTCCTCGGTATCAAAGGCTGCAGTGAGATGGAGCATCATCAGGACAGATGTTTTGTCTGAATACATATTTAGACAAGGGCTGCAACAACGAATCAATAAAATCGATAAAAATCGATTATTAAAAGCGTTGGCAACGAATTGCGTCATCGATTCTTTGTGTCGCACAACTCTTCCAAAAGCCCCTTAAAAATTTCCCCATGTAATTCGATTAATCGATTAATCGTGCCGAGACCCCATCCGATTAATCGATTATCCAAATAATCGTTTGTTGCAGCCCTAATTTAGATGAATATCATTCAATTAGTCAGTGCGGTCTCTGTGCTGTGGTGTTGTCTGAAGCCTGACTGGAAACTGTCTAGCAGGTTGTTTGTCTCTAAAAAAGTTGTTCAGCTGGATCATAGCAGCTTTTTCAATCATGTTCCCAATAACAGGGAGATTAGAGATGGGTCTGTAGTCATGCATGCATGACGAGCAGCAGGTTTAAATAAGGACATAAGGAATGATCCGTGATCTGCTCTTTTCATGTAGAGGATTGACGCTATGCTATCAGACCATGAGCTGATTTATAACTGAAATGATTCTAAAAAATGACATTTACACCAACTAGTCACTGGATAAGCTGAACTGCTGAATGGTGCTACATAGCGTAATGGAAAAAAACCATAAAACAGCCATGAAATATGAACTGTGGCAGAGTACGTGACTGTATGACTGATGTGAGCTATTTTTGCTTTGTGTCTGCAGCATGTATAAAGAGTCAGCTGATTCCTTTTGGACTCCACAAATCAAATTTCATTAGAAACAATCCACAAACAGCAGTTTGTAAATGTAGGAAGGCATCTGACGACTGGAGAATGTTTAAACTGCTGCAGCAGCACAACACAGTCTGCCTCCACATGCAGGGTGTCTACTTAGCCTGGAGGAGAGTGCAAAAGGTGATGTCACACATAGAAAAGGTGGAATAGGAGAATTTTATGTGATGAAAAGAGAAGGCCCGAGGGGTGAGTAGAGTGAGGGTCCGAGCTCTGGAGAGGAGAAAGTGTGTTACTTCTTAAATTAGAAGAAGGAATTTGTATATGAAGTTCACAGGAGGATTAGTTTCACTGGGGTAAGGACAACTGGTGTGGCAAACACTGGATGTGAGACTGGAACGTCTACAAAAGGAGGGTTTACCCAGACATGGAGTCGTGAAAATTAACCCCTGTGATCTCATGTTTGGAGTAAAAATAAATGATGTCATTCAGACATGGTTACACAGGGTTTGCCCCAGAAAACCTGCTGTGTTTTACATAACACAGCAAAACTGTGTTATGTAAAAAAAAGTTGTAAGTAAGTTTAAAATTATGAATAGAATGTGGTGTAATGAGCCATTTATTAACAATTTGTCTTACAGAAAAGCACAATTTTAAAATATGGTACACACACACACACACACACACACACACTCACACACACACACTAAAATATTTAATTAAATTCTGTTCATCCCAAAACTAGCCACCGCTGGTCGCAAACAAGATTATATATTATTACTCTGTTGAAATGTTTAAAAAAAATTAATGTGAATTTTTGCTAATCAAAACATTTCCGACCAGAGACGGTCACTCTTCTCTGAAATGTTAAAGTTTATTTTATTTTGGTAAGTTAAGAGAGGAAGCTCGTATTTTTATGGTTGTTATTATGACTGTGGCTGTGCACCACCCGGCTTCCGCTAAAAGATACTAATGAAAAAACAAGAACATAGCAGGTAAACTATGAAATCATCAATGTAGTCATGGGTTTTACCAGGAAGTACACATTGCAATACAGCTGTCAGTTGTATCCGAAGCACACTGAAGCTAGCGGTGCAGAAGCATCTCTGACATCATGGATGGACCACTGGTTCAGATTGGTAAATTTCTCCATTACTAGTGCCAACAGCCGTGGTAACTCGCTCTGACGCTGCCTCTTCATCCGGCTCGGTCGGCTCAGTGGAGATGCACTCTCCTTGGCCTGGGGGTGAGCAAGTGGACTACAGTTCTCCCCTGACCTTGGAAGAAGAAAGTGTCTAAAGTTTTTGACCCTTTCTCTGCAACATGTCACGTAGCCTAAAAGTTGTAAATGGAGTGTAGACAGATGGAGGTTTTGGGCATTCAGATAATGGAAAATCTTAGCCTGGCCTGCCAGACTCATCCTCTGGTTAATTCTGCACAGACAAAGAGTCTGGTAACTCACAGGCAGAGAGGCACATGAGGGGCGGGACTAGCCAGCTCAAAAATAACCAGTCAGAAAAAAGACGGAAATGCCGACTGTACCGCTCGACGCTTTAGTTTTTCAGCTGTAGTCAAAAATGGCGTCTGGCGACAGCACAAACGTCTTTCTTTAGCAGAAAGGCTTTTAGTGCTTCTACTTGTTGTTTTAAAGACATTCGAGTCATTTAGAACAGAGGAAAGAGCCGCAGCGAACTCCGCTTCAGTCGCCATGTTTATAACTAACTCGGCGTTGTCGTGTGTGACGTACGCTACTCAGCGCTGATTGGCTCGGTTGGTCTTCTCAGGGGGTGGGGCTATTTGAATAGGAGAGTTCCCAGACTCTTTCTCTGTGCAGAATTAAACAGGTCAAGGTCACATTTATTTCTAAAGCACACTTATTATTGCTTCCGCAACCCAAAGTGCTGTACAACACAGAAGATAAAATCGCAAACAAGTATAACTAAAAACCATAAAACCATAAAAATCAGCAAATTAGGATAAAAACAACATTACATCACACAATTATAGAAAGAATGACAATGACAAAAAAAATCATGCTACATAACAGCCAGGTTGAATAAATGAGTTTTAAGCAAGGACTTAAAGACATCCAGACTTTGTGAGGTCCTGATCTGCAGAGGAAGACTGTTCCAGAGTGTTGGACCGGCCACAGAAAATGCCCTATCTCCTCTCGTCTTTAGGCGAGCCTTTGGAACTGATAATAAAAACTGTGAGCCCAACCACAGAGGAGGAGTCTGGCAGGCCAGGCTAGGAAAATACAACTGACCTCTCACCCTGTTCACATACTGATAATAATGTCTATTCAACACCAGATGCAGTTAAAGTGGGACTTGCAGGTCAAAGACCTGTTTCCATTTTAAATGTTAATTTGGTGCGTTAATAAATGATTTAAATAAATAAACAAGTGACGCTTGGCCTGGTGGGGGGCCCTGGTGGAAAACCTGGTTACACCATTAGGATCCAAGTAGGAAATGTGTGATGTCCTAAAGCACCTAATTATGAACACCATGTATAAAGCTGTGGAATACCATTTGATCAGTACAGTTGCAGTGGTCTCTGCCTTCTAAGTCACACAATTTGTTTCAGGAACTAGAAACATCAGAGGAGAGCTTCAGACGACAGGGTTTGAAATCTTATCCTGATTTTTGGACATCTGGCCTCGGACTGGCTAACAGCTACATGACTACCATTGCAGGGTTTCCCCAGCGCTTTAGGGGCTCGACACACGGGAGGTGACAAACGACCGCAATCAGCGAAATTCCTCGCTGTCGCTTTTATTACCTGACACACGGGAGGCGACCCGCAGCAGCGGCCAGCGGCAAAGCCGTCTACGCGTTCTGTTCCATGGCAAAATTGAAACTTCCGTTGTTTTGTTTGGCTGTGTCAGGTTGGAGGGAATTAAGGTTATTTAAGCGGTTCAGAGTTAATAAAGCGGTAGATATGATGTTTCACAAGGTGCTGCTAGAGTTATGTGAAATCTTACTTCTGATTTTACTACATAAAACATAATAATAATCAACTCTCCTCCATGTTTGCTCGGAGATGTACGGAGCATCCTGTCCGCTCATTGGTCAGTGAATGAAA
Source organism: Nothobranchius furzeri (assembly GCF_043380555.1). Taxonomy (NCBI): domain Eukaryota; kingdom Metazoa; phylum Chordata; class Actinopteri; order Cyprinodontiformes; family Nothobranchiidae; genus Nothobranchius; species Nothobranchius furzeri. The sequence goes on from NC_091743.1 coordinate 86,476,561, forward strand.
CCTCCGTTGATTGGTCCTCGTCCGAGCGACAGCGATGAAAAGTTGAAAATATTTCAACTTTCTAGGTTCGCGTCGCTGGGTCGCCTGTGCACGACACGCACACGAGCGCAAAATTTCACACGCACGTCTTTCGCGTTTCGCTTAGTAGGAGGGAGACCCGCGATTATCGCTTTGTCGCGCATGTCTCATTGAAAATGAATGGAGGAGAGGCGATGTCGCCTCCCGTGTGCAGAGCCCAATCTGAAGCCTTTCACTATACTGCAGTACGGTGAAAGACAAATAAATAGACGGGTATATCAGAAAGCAAGAGTATAGACAGCATCAATGCAGAGAATGGTGTAAAAAACAAATAAAAAATCAGTAAAAACGGGAATCCACACTATCATTCACTTCCTCACACACAATCCTAGTAGCCAATAGATAAAAGAAAACTACCCAGCCAATCAAAAACACCTACATTAAACAGAAATGATAAGATCGCCATGACACGCTCTTCATTAGCCCAACCTGTGGAAATGTGACACCACGGCACTACAGTCCACCCAGATAAGCGCAGGCATTAACACAGCTAATATTTACCAGAGACAACCATTCCATGTCCTGGAGTAAGCTCAGAAGCAACCTATTTGTCTATTGGCTGGAGCTGTCTGTCAGGTGGTCGTCATGACAACGGATGTGGTTGAGCAAGTGTGGAATGGAAGGATAGAGAACTGAAGCGTTTATTATTTTCTTTGGTGATACGACTGGTGTAACACATTAAATTTAGCCTGCAAGTCAAAATGATTGGCAATAAAAAAAAGTCTAGCAACCCCTGACACCCCCCCCCCCCCCCCCCCCAGAACAAAGACACCACATGCGGATGACTTGTTGATGCCACAACTCTCATCTCTGCTCGGTAGGGTGACGGTGGCACAGAAGTTAGATGCTTGCCCCGTAATCGGAAGGTTGCAGGTTCGACCCCCGCTCAGTTTGCCACTGTCATTGTGTCCTTGGGCAAGACACTTAACCCACCTTTCCTGCTGGTGGTGGTCAGAGGGACTGATGGTGCCTGTGCTCAGTAGCCTCTCCTCTGTCAGAGCGCCCCAGGGCAGCTGTGTCCACATCGAAGCTCATCCCCACCAGCGTGTGAATGGCCGAGTGACTGATTGTGTTGTAAAGCGCCTTGGGGGGTTCCAGGACTCTAGAAGGCACAATATCAAATGCAGGCCATTTACCATTTGCTAAACTAACAACAGCCTTCCCCGTCAAGATGGCTGAGTCCATGAATGCTAAGTGACAGTGTGACGTAGACCTGTCAGGATTTTCTAACCCTAGAGTTTCCCTGTCTATTTTCTATTAGAGGCTAATGCAGGAGATAGGTGTAGGAGACTTTTCATGTTCAGCCTGCATGAAAAACCCAGAGTGAGCGATTACAATCATTAAAAACATTTTCTGATTCTGATTACTGAACAACCCGCTCTACCTCCTTAGCTACTGCTTGAAATGAGAATGAATGAATGCAAGAGGATGACAAATAACTCAAAAGATCTCTGAAAAATGTGTCTCCCTCACTTCTGAGATGATGGTTATGCTTTTGGGTGATCTCTGACCTTCTTGACTGTATCAACTCCAGACTGTGTCAGTTTCCAGATAAACACGTCTAGTGTATTATCCCCATCGTGCTTCCACGCAGCAGCAGTTGGAAGAAGGCTGCAGCTGATTGGAGAGCCTCGTGGTGTTTGTGTAATACTGAATTCACATCCCATTGTTTCCCTTGATCTAATATATGGCTGGACCTTCCACCTGCCTTGGTTCCATCATGGCAGTTAAACTGTCTTTGTAGTAACCCCTTACATCACACCCACTTGGCACCAAGCTGACATGATTAGTCTGGGTGAAAACAGCACACTGAACAAAAATATGAACACAGCACTTTTGTTTTTGCTCCCATTCAAGTCTAAGGCACACCTGGACATTATTCATGCTGTCATCAGCCCCTTGAAATGCCACACCTGTGAGGTGGGATGGATTATCTTGGTAAAGGAGAAGTGCTCACTAACACACTAACATGGGTCTTTAGCGTATGTAGACACATTTTCAGATGTTTGAGTTCAGCTCATGAAAAATGGGAGCAAAAACAAGTGTTGTGTTTACATTATTTTAAGGTGTGCACTGAAGTGGCCGCAGGTGCGCGTGCGCTGTCAAAATAAACAATGCGCACCTGAAAAAAAGCTGCAGCACGCATTTGCGCACCTAAGATTTTGTAGCGGAAGGAAGACATTTCTGGAGCATTTTAAAGATGTCCAAGAAGCAAGCAATTAAGTAATTATTTTGGTGTTCCTCCGCCTCCCAAAAACGTCAGACTGAGTCGGAACCGCAAAAGAAAATAGTTTTTGTGAAGAAGTGGCTGCAGGAGGTCAGCTGGCTTCAAACAAACGATGAACGCACAGAGATGTGGTGCACATTATGCTGTGAAAATCCCTCCCTGGCAGACAAAAACAGCACCTTTTACATAGGCACTGAAAACTTCAATCATCCAGCGTTTGATAAACATTCTAACAGCAGAGAACATCAGAAAGTTGTCCTCTGCTGTGTGTGAACTGGAAGAAGCCGGTCAGGATAGTGAGGAGGATGATGATGAAAGTCTGTAGAAATAAAAACTGCATTTATGCCATTTAAAAAACTTCAGTGCTCTCGTCGTCATCTTCCTCCGCTTATCCGGGTCCGGGTCGCGGGGGCAGCATCCCAACTAGGGAGCTCCAGACCGTCCTCTCCCCGGCCACCTCCACCAGCTCCTCTGGTAGGACCCCAAAGCATTCCCGGACCAGATTGGAGCTGTAACCTCTCCAACGTGTCCTGGGTCGACCCGGGTGCCTCGTTCCGGCAGGACATGCCTGAAACACCTCCCCAGGGAGGCGTCCAGGAGGCATCCTGACCAGATGCCCAAACCACCTCAACTGACTCCTTTCGATCCGGAGGAGCAGCGGTTCTACTCCGAGTCCCTCCCAAATGTCCGAGCTCCTCACCCTATCTCTAAGGTTGAGCCCGGCCACCCTACGGAGGAAACTCATTTCGGCCGCTTGTATCCGCGATCTCGTTCTTTCGGTCATTACCCAAAGCTCATGACCATAGGTGAGGATTGGGACGTAGATCGACCGGTAAATCGAGAGCCTGGCTTTCTGGCTCAGCTCCCTCTTCACCACGACAGATCGGCCCAGCGTCCGCATCACTGCAGACGCTGAACTAATCTGCCTGTCGATTTCCCGATCCCTCCTACCCTCACTCGTGAACTAGACCCCGAGATACTTAAACTCCTCCACTTGAAGTAGGACTTCTCCCCTGACCCGGAGTTGGCAAGCCACCCTTTTCCGGTCGAGAACCATGGTCTCAGATTTGGAGGTGCTGATCCTCATCCCAGCCGCTTCACACTCGGCCGCAAACCTACCCAGCAAGAGTTGAAGGTCAGAGCTGGATGAAGCTAGGAGAACCACATCATCCGCAAAAAGCAGAGACGAGATTCTCCTGCCACCAAACTCGACAGACTCCACACCACGGCTGCACCTAGAAATTCTGTCCATAAAGGTAATGAACAGAACCGGTGACAAAGGGCAGCCCTGGCGGAGTCCAACCCTCACCGGGAACAGGTCCGACTTACTACCGGCTATGCAGACCAATCTCACGCTCCTCTGGTAAAGGGACTGAATGGCCCTTAAGAGAAAGCCACCCACCCCATACTCCTGGAGCATCCCCCACAGGGTGCCCCTGGGGACTCGGTCATAAGCCTTCTCCAAATCCACAAAACACATGTGGATTGGTTGGGCAAACTCCCATGCCCCCTCCATCACCCTTGCAAGGGTATAGAGCTGGTCCACAGTTCCACGGCCAGGACGAAAACCACATTGCTCCTCCTCTATCTGAGATTCAACTATCGATCGGACCCTCCTCTCCAGTACCTTGGAGTAGACCTTTCCAGGGAGGCTGAGCAGGTCACCCTTCTTAAAGATGGGGACCACCACCCCAGTCTGCCACTCCACAGGAACTGCTCCCGATGACCACGCAATGTTGCAGAGATGTGTCAACCACTACAGCCCTACAACATCCATAGCCTTGAGGTTCCCTGGACGAATCTCATCCGCCCCCGGGGCTCCGCCGCTGTGTAGTTGTTTGACTAACTCAGCAACTTCTGCCCCCGAGATCGGACAGTCCATCCCCAGGTCTCCTGGCTCTGGTTCCTCCCCGGAATGCGCATAGTTGGGATTGAGGAGCTCTTCACAGTATTCCTTCCACCGTCCGACTATAGTCCCAGTTAACATCAGCAGCTCCCCATCCCCACTGTAAACAGTGTAAGCGAGTTGCTGCCTTCCTCTCCTGAGGCGCCGGACAGTTTGCCAGAACCTCTTTGGAGCCGATCGATAGTCTTTCTCCATGGCCTCACCAAACTCCTCCCACGCCCGAGATTTTGCCTCAGCAACTGCCACTGCGGCACCCCGCTTGGCTATCCGGTACCTGTCTGCTGCCTCCGGAGACCCACAGACCAGCCACGCCCTGCAGGCCTCCTTCTTCAGCCTGACAGCTCCCCGAACCTCTGGTGTCCACTAGCGGGTACGGGGGTTGCCACCACGACTGGCACTGGCCACCTTGAGACTACAGCTAGCAACAGCCGCCTCAACAATCGCAGAGTGGAACAAGGCCCACTCGGAGTCAATGTCCCCCACTGCTCTCGGGACGCGGTCAAAGCTCTGCCGAAGGTGGGAGTTGAAGACCATCTTGACAGGTTCTTCTGCCAGACATTCCCAGCAGACCCTCACTATGCGTTTGGGTCTGCCAGGTCTACGCGGCATCTGCCATCTGATCCAACTCACCACCAGGTGGTGATCAGTTGACAGCTCCGCTCCTCTCTTCACTCGGGTGTCCAAAACATACGGCCACAGGTCAGATGATACGACTACAAAGTCTATCATCGACCTGCGACCTAGGCTGCCCTGGTACCAAGTGTACCGATGGGCATCCTTATGTTCGAACATGGTGTTCGTTGTGGCCAGACTGCGGCTTCCACAGAAGTCCAATAATGAAACACCACTCGAGTTCAGATCAGGCAGGCCATTCCTCCCAATCACACCCCTCCAGGTCAAGCTGTCATTGCCCACGTGAGCATTGAAGTCCCCCAGCAGGACAATGGAGTCCCCTGATGGAGCACTATCTAGCACTCGTCCCAGGGACTCCAGAAAGGGTGGGTACTCTGAACTGATATTTGGCCCATAAGCACAAGCAACTGTCAGGACCCGTTACCCAACCCGAAGGAGCAGGGAATCTACCCTCTCTTCCTCCGTGGTGAACCCCAACACGCAGGCAGAGAGTCTTGGGGCTAACAAAAAGCAAACCCCAGCCCTCTGCCTCTCACCCGGAGCAACTCCAGCAAAGGAGAGTGTCCAACCCCTCTCGAGCCAATGCTATGTGTCAAGGTGAGTCAGACTATATCTAGCCGATACCGCTCAACCTCTGCCACAAGCTCCTACTCCTTCCCCGCCAGCGAGGTGACATTCCATGTCCCAAAAAACAGTTTCCTTGTCCGGGGATCGGACCGCCAAGGCTCCCGCCTCAGTCTGCCACCCGATCCACATTGCACCGGACCCTTCATGTTCCTCCTGCGGGTGGTGGGTCCACAGTTGGATGAGCCCATGTATCCGGTTCGGGCTGGGCCCGGCCAGGCCCCGTGGGCGAAAGCCCGGCCACCAGGCGCTCGCTCACGGGCCCCAACCCCAGGCTTGGCTCCAGGGTGGGACCCCGGTAACCCGCCGGGCCGGGTACTCCGACTTTTTGAATTTACATTCATGAAAGATCCTTTGAACCGTTCTTTGTCTCACCCTTCACCTAAGACCAATTTGTAATGGGAGACCCTACCAGGGGCACAAAGTGCCCCCGACAACATAGCTCCTAGGATCATTAAGGCACTCAACTCCTCCACCACGATAAGGTGACGGTTCAAGGAGGAGCTTCAGTGCTCTGAAATAGTAATTTTTTAAGTGCTTTAAAATTTATTTGATTTGATTTTTGTTATCACAAAAGCAGCTGTTTACACATTGTGTTTTACAGTCAGACAATTCAGTCATGTTATTTGAAAATTAGAAGGTTTAAGTTAAGCTGGCTATATGTACCTGTTGTACTTGTTGTTTTCAGTCAAAATTAAAATATGTTGCATCATCAACGCATTACTCTGTTTTGTTCCTATTGTGAGTTGGGTTAAGAATTAAGTGCGTTAAAAAATGTGAGGACCAAGCAACAGCCATAGGCTCTCCCCTGAGTACCAACCCAAAAATATTATGTGCACCCCGTTAATGTTTCATTAGTGCAGAAGTCTGCATTACACCTCTGTTGTATAAAAACAGAGGGAGCGGTCCAATAAAGAAAGAGCTTAAAATCAGGATCAGGATCTTATTAAAGCCCACGATGTCCTGTTGAACTGAGAAAGGATTAAATGTTTATGAAGTGTTTAAAGTTAAACAGTATAATAAAACGACTTTGAGCTAAAACAGGAACAATTAAATCATAAAACACAGAAAGAAGAAAAACAACAATGAAAAAAAGATTAAAAACAAAAGAAAATGTCTGCATCTCTGACAACTGGAACAACAGGTGATGAGCAATATCAGTATTACACAACCAATAATCAATAGGCTCTCCCTCTCTCTCTCGCTCGCCCCTCTCACAGAAACACTAACATCATTTAAAGCTTTTAATCGCTGTGATGCAGACAAGCTGCACATAGCCTCCAACACACAGCACAAGCTCTCTGGAGAATACCGGCATGTTGTTTTACAGCTCAGTCATGTGGCGTCTCACACAAACACAATACCTACGACCACAGTACAAATATCCAGTGTCACAGACATCCTGAGGAATCGCTCTAGCTGACCGCAAACCAAGATCCACCACGCCAAATCCCTCAGTCCAATATAACCCACTGTCCCTAGGGATGCAGCATATTACCTTCAGCTCACCAGATACACAGCATCAGGCTCAAAAATGAGACTAGATTTTAATCATATTCAAATAAAGTTAAATATAAAATACATGCAGGAGAAAAGCAATGGTGGAGGTTTGACCACAAACTCAGATGATCAGTGTCTGTCCTTTAAAATGGTGCTTCAGTTACGCATGGCCTTCTAAATGCTGATTAAAGCGGTGGCCTTTTAACTAAACTTTACACAAACATAATAAATATCCATTAAAACACTAATCTAATCTCTCTTGACTGTCTTTTTCTCATGCAGCTGAAAAGACTAGCTTTAGGACAGAGGAAGCAGCTGGAGACAGAGATGCTAAAAGACTGAGCTAACAGGTGTGCTTCACCAGACTAGCCACCTCTGTCAGAAACAGTGGCATGCTTTAATAGTGTGAGACGTCTTACACCACATGTTCCTATTCATTAGACATCCTGATCCACTGAAGGACTCCTCTATGATGGACTGCAGCTGCCATGTTTCTGAAATACTGACCAGTAGCCCCAGCAACAACAATCCAAAGCAACTGGACTCAACTACAACTGAAAGGTGCAGAATTTCAAAGGTTATGAACTATATTGGGACAACAATATCATCCCATCAGCTTAACACAGGTGTGGTCTCTAGTGTGAATGAATGTTTGAGAGTTGTTTACAGAGGGGAATACGCTTTGGTGCTCCTGTTTTAGGGGGTAGAAGTTTGTCTGAGGAGTGGGGGTGGAAAACAGCAGGATTACGAGTCTTACTCATAAGATTCGTGGCATCTAGCATCTGACTGGCTAACAGCAACACAACTCTTCCACTGTCTTTGTTGACGGAACTGAAAGTAAAACATTTTCTTGGCTAAAAATGCAATATTGACTCACACCCACACACGCATGCATGCACACACACACGCACGCTCACACGCACATACACACACGCATGCACACACACACGTACACACATGCACACGCACGTACACACATGCACACACACAATTCAATTCAAGTTTATTTATATAGCGCCAAATCACGACAAGAGTCATCTCAAGGCACTTCACATAATAAACATTCAAATACAGGTCAGTTCATTAAGCCAATCAGATAAACGTTTCCTATATAAGGAACCCAGTAAATTGCTTTACAGCAATCCTCATACTAAGCAAGCATGCAGCGACAGTGGAGAGGAAAACTCCCTTTTAACAGGAAGAAACATCCAGAGGATCCTGGCTCTGTATAAGCAGCCATCCTCCACGACTCACTGGGGATGGAGAAGACATAGCACACACACACACGCACGCACACACGCACGCACACACACACACACACACAAAGTAATGTTTCTGTGGTTACACTGTGATTTCTTAGTAAATATTCTATTTGGTGAGAGGTAAACTTTATTGTATTTATCCTAGTGAATCTGTTATTAAATGGGTAAACACATTCAATGTCAAGGAAAGTAAAGTGTTATTATCAGGAGAGGGAGAATGATTAAATGGTTAGCAACAGTGTTCAAGACAATGGCCCCCTCCATGAGGCTACCACAGCTCAGCAGAACATCATTGTAGCTTCTTCTGGGAAGAAAAACACTTAGAGAGAAAATAAAGTTAACAGCTGAAATAGCAGGAAATAATACAGTTAAAGAGCAGATTGTAGAAGAAAGCAGTAGAGTGTGGAAAGTGGTCAGTGTATCCTCCAGCAGTCTAAGCCTATAGCAGCATAACTACAGAGATAACTCTGGATAATCTATCCTATTTAGATGGAGGCATGTTGGAGGCAGGGCAAGGGAGAGTCGTCTTTACCGACTGTACACTCCACCTCCCTCTACTCCCCCACTTGTCCCGATCTAGGCTAACATCAGATTGTAACCATAGGCCCTAGCAAATAAAAATGTTTTAAGCCTAGTCTTAAAAGTAGACAAGGTGTCAGCCTCACGGACTAAAACTGGGAGTTGATTCCACAAGAAAGGAGCCTGATAACTAAAAGATCTGCCTCCCATCCTAATTTTAGATATTCTGGGAACCACCAGTAAACCTGCAGTCTGAGAGTGAAGTGCTTGGTTAGGAACGTATGGAACAATCAGGTCACTGATGTATGAAGGAGCTTGATTATTAAGAGTTTTATATGTGAGAAGAAGGATCTTAAAATCTATTCTGAATTTAACAGGTAGCCTATGTAGGGAAGCTAAGACAGATATGATCTCTCTTTTTAATTCTCATCAGAACTCTAGCTGCAGCATTTTGGACAAACTGAAGACCTGTAACTACATTCTTTGGACTTTCTGAGAGTAGTTAATTACAGTAATCCAGTCTTGATGTAATAAATGCATGAACTAGTTTTTCAGCATCACTCCTGGATAGGATGCTTCTAATCTTAGCAATATTCCGAAGGTAGAAAAAGAAAATCCTACAAGCCTGTTTAACGTGGGATTTGAATGACATGTCCTGGTCAAAGATAACACCAAGGTTCCTTACTTTGTTCTCGGAGATTAATTTAATTCCATTCAGGTCAGGCGATTGACTAAGCAATTTCCTTTTCTCAATTTCAGGTCCAAAGATGAGAACTTCAGTCTTGTCTTGATTTAAAAGCAAAAAGTTTTGAGTCATCCAATATTTTATGTCATCAAGACAAGCCTGTAATCTATCTAACCGATTAGGTTCATCAGGGTTAATGGATAAATATAACTGAGTATCGTCAGCATAACAGTGAAAGTTTATCCCATGCCGTCTAATGATTTTACCAATTGGGAGCATATATATAGTAAAAAGAATTGGTCCAAGCACGGAACCCTGTGGTACTCCACAAGTAACCCTGGAGTATGAAGACGATTTGTCAGGTACATTTACAAAATGAAATCTGTCAGACAGGTAAGATTTAAACCAGCCTAACGCTGTTCCTTTGATCCCTACAACATGTTCAAGTCTTTCTAAAAGAACATTGTGATCAACTGTGTCAAAGGCAGCACTGAGATCTAACAAGACTAGAACAGACACAAGATTCTTATCTGAGGCCATGAGAATATCATTTGTAACTTTCACTAATGCAGTTTCAGTGCTGTGATACTCTCTAAAACCAGACTGAAATTCCTCAAACATAGCATTAGTGTTTAAATGCTCACATACTTGGATGGCCACTATTTTCTCCAGGACTCCAGCAACCTTAAAATCCTGTGGTTCTTATCCATTTACTAAGGACAGATTGATCATATCTAGAATGGGGGCAGTAACCAAAGGAAATGCTTCTTTAAATAATTTGGTTGGGATTGGATCCAAAATGCAAGTTGAAGGTTTAGATGAAGCTAATATTTTTGATAACTCTGAAAGCTCAACTGGATCAAAACGGTTCAAGCACAGATGAGGTTCTACAGTCACCTCTGATGCTGTCTCACTTACTGAGGAAGAAGAAATCGCATTAGGGAGGATGCTAAAGATTTTGTTTCTAATAGAATTAATTTTACTTGTGAAAAATCCCATAAAGTCATTACTGCTGAGGGCTAAGGGAATAGATGGACCAGAGCTATGATTCTGTGTAAGTTTGGCAACTGTACTGAAAATAAATTTTGGATTATTCTTATTCTCTTCAATAAGCGATGAAAAATAAGCAGTTCTAGCTTGTCGAAGCTTATTTTTATAAAGCACAAGACTATTTTTCCAGGATTAGTAGGACTCCTCCTGGTGTGTCGAGCGCCATGTTCTCTTCAATTTTCTAGAGTTTTGTTTTAAGGCTTGTAAATGAGAATTAAACCAGGGATCCAACTTCCTGTCCCTAATTACCTTCTTTTTTAAAGAGGCAACATCATCTAATGCCACATTTAAGGAGGAATTAACATGATGAACTATAGCATCAATTTGTGAATGGCTAGAAATAAAAATATTGCCCTCTGCTACATGCCTCTGAGATGCTGAGGACAGTAAAGATGGAACAGTTGATTTAAAAGATGCAACTGCGTTGTCAGATAGAGACCGACTATAGTGAAATTTACTTTCATGTCTCGAGAACTCAAAACTCAAAGGTTATCAAAAAGTGGTCCGAGAGGACTGGATTATGTGGAAATATCGTTATTTCATTACACTCTATGCCATAAGTCAGCACAAGGTCTAATGTATGATGGCAGGAGTGGGTGGAGCTATGTATTCTTTGAGTAAAACCAATTGAGTCTAAGATATTACTAAAGGCTACATTGAGGCTATCATTTTCAATGTCCACATGAATATTAAAATCCCCCACTACAATGACCTTATCAGTATTTAGCACCAAATCAGATAAAAACTCAGAGATCTGATCCAAAAACTCAGAGTAAGGTCCTGGTGGACGATATAAAACTACAAACAAGAGTGATTTTACAGTTTTGCAATCTGGATTAGGAAAACTAAGAATAAGATGTTCGAACGAACTGTAGCTATTAATTGGTAAGGGATTGATTCATAGGTCTGAATGATAAATGGTTGCTACTCCTCCTCCTCGCCCTGTACTTCGAGCAATGTGATGATTTAAATAATTTGAAGGAGTCGACTCGTTTAAGCTAACATAGTCCTCTTGCTGCAGCCAGGATTCTGTGAGAGAGAGCAAAGAAATCTGATTATCACAAATCAAGTCTTTGACCAACAAAGTCCTAGAAAAAATAGACCTAATGTTCAACAACCCACATTTAATTTTTCTAGTTTTCTGCTCGGTTGAATTTGTTCTAATATTTATGAGATTTCCATGATTTGCTTTATTATGCCTGACATTTAATCTGTGTGATTTTGGCCGTGGGCAGGACTCCGTCTCAATGGGCTAGACACGCACGCACGCACACACACACACACACACACACACATATGCACATGCATGCACACACAGGCACACACACACACACACATGCAGGCACACATGCACATTCACACACGCATACGCATGCACACGCACTCACATACATGCATGCACACATGCACACACACGCACATGCATGCACACATGCACACACACACATATATGTGCGCACACACACACACACATGCATGCACACACACGCATGCATGCACGCATGCATGCACGCAAACACACGCAGACACACACACACACACACACACACAGTGTACAGAAGTGAAGACATTTTTAAAAAGCAGGAAATACCGGTCATACACCAAAAATAAGTCAGTTTGATGATTCTGTCGTCTTGAACGAACGATGTTTATGTTTGTGTTATTTACATGGACATATAAGGAGCCTCGCTGCAGAGAGGAACAAAGTGTGATTCAACTTGTCTGATGGATCTGAAACCATGGTACTGGAGCTGAGGTGTCTCTGTGACTGACTCGGGATGGAGAGTTATAAAAACTGCCCTACTTACACAATCTTTGAAGTTTGTTCTTCGTTGACCAGAAATAGGATTCTAAAGAGCTCTAGATCTTCCATCTGGTTCCTGCACCCACTCAGTCCCGGTCTGATAAGTTATGGGAAATCTGCAAATATCCAGTTGGAAACATTCAGTTGATTAGTGGAAAGTTTTGGTGAGAATGTCGTGTCGTGTGATTTAACTGTGATGCATTAATGCATTCATTCGTCTCAGTCTGTTCATTATGTACCCTGATTTTATTCTCTTCCTGCCCTGCCAACTCCTCCCTTTTCTCCTCACTAAGGACATGTTTACAGGTGTAGTCTGGTTTGTCTAGTCTGGGTCAGTCGATGACTTGTGTAGCATTCTCCTGCTAAAAGTCTTTTCATACAGAAAACTCCGAAGAACATGAAATGTGTCGCCACAACCCAGATTAGAACTTTCAATATGCTGATTGGTCAGCTTGTCTGGGGGCGGGGCCACAGAGGTGAATACAGAGGAAGATGGTTCTGTGACACACACACACACCCTGAGCTGGTTATCAACCATTTGAACTCTTCAGTGTTTATTAGTTACAGCTGGTAAAACAAGGCATCTGTCCGAACACAGGTCAGGTAACGGCTCACGTTGCCTTATTTTCAGCTAGCTAGGAGTTACTGATACGGGTATTCTCTCTACCACATTTCAGATAGCAGCACAAACCTGGCTACAGAAGTGTATTTGGCTCAGACATGCATCATTGTTACTGGTCTTTACTCCAGAATCATAGCTATGGGGATAAATGTACGGTGTAATGCGTGAACAAGGAAAGCCTATAAACTGGCCCCAGATCACCACAACGTCACTGATGACTCCTAGACTCACTCCTTCCTATCTGAATTTTTCTTGCCTCTCTGATTCTCCTCTCCATCCCTCTAGTAATCACATTACTCTGTTTGCCTCTCTATCTGCTGTAGATCTGAAGTAGAGCAGACCTGCCCTTGCTGTTGAGAGGGAATCACGACCACAGCTACAGCCACTCCAACGGCTCTTACCTCCACCATGCAGCCCTCGACTCTTCTCTTTTTCTCAGCGATTTTCGTCCTGTCCTTTATCCCAAACTGCGCATCTCAGAGTGAGACGGACATTGTAAACACACAAAATGGTCGGGTTCGAGGCATTCACATTCCAGTCCCAGGACAAAACTACGTCACTGCGTTCTTGGGGATCCCTTTTGGTGAGGCGCCTGTAGGAAAACGTCGTTTTCGTCCTGCTGAGCCAAAGCGTCCATGGTCTGGGGTGTTTGAGGCCAATGCCTACCCTAAAGCCTGCTACCAGTTTGTGGACACATCGTTTCCTGGCTTCCAGGGCAGTGAGATGTGGAATCCTAACAGAGAGATGAGTGAGGACTGCCTGTACCTTAATGTCTGGGTGCCTTCTTCTCCAAGACCCCACAACCTCACAGTCATGGTGTGGATCTATGGTGGAGGTAGGAAGTCACTACTTACTCTTAAAAATAAACTGTGTCCAACAATTAATCTTGTCATCTCTTAAACACAAAAACAGTTTATAACGTTTTAAATTTGGAGCTGTGATTCATCAGGGTTCACACACAAACAATGCTACATCATGCAGCCTTCTAGCATGCACTTAGAAACAGGAGCTGAGCTAGTCTCAAGAAGTCATGTGTCAGATGGTTGTACAGAAGAGCCAACTGGTGACATGGCTGAGCAGCTGAGGAATCAAGATGCATAGTCTATAAGTACATTCCAACGTGTTAGTGACAATGTGAGTTACTATTAGGTTCAACCACAGGAGTCCCACTGCTGACACCAGTTACAACGAACGGGAGGATTTTTGTAAATAAAATGTTACATAGAGACATTAAGCCACTTTGACTGTAAAGACTCTGACACTAGTCAGTGACTCGATGCAACCTGCTGGGTTCCTAACTTTTTACTGATTGGCCTAATGACCTGACCTGTATTGGAATGTTTACTGTGTGAAGGTCCTTGAGACGACTTGTCATGATTTGGCGCTTTATAAATAAACTTGAATTGAACTGAATTTTCTTCACAGACCATAATTACACTAATGAGGACATTTGTGGGCAGACAGTTTGTCTAAACAAGGTTTGACTCATTACTCACGCAAATAGATGTTTGCCTGTCAACCATGGACGTAATTTTCACTTTAGAAGTGAGGGGGGGCACGGGGGGGGGGGGGTCTTTACAGTATGCTCTAATGGGAAACAGGCTTCAACACATACGGTTGCTTTCCTCTTGGTCCTAGAGCTCAACCAGTGTCTATTTAATATAGCGTAATATTGTTTTTGGATGGTAAAAAGTGCAGGGGTCAAAACTTGACTTTGGAAAGAGTGGGGGGGGGGACATGCCCCCCCATCCCCCCAAAAAAATTTACGTCCATGCTGTCAACAGTCTGCTTTATAAACTAAAACATTGATTGTTGAACACCGCCACTAATACAAGTTGCACAGAACCAGGACCTTTAACCACAGCTTATAACCAAAAGGCCAACAGGGTTCATAAATGATGTTTCAAACAGTGTTTATGAAATCAGCCAAACCCAGCTCTAAGTGGGGTCCTGGTCCTCTTTAACTACATAACTGGTGAAGCTGCCAATCAGCTCATGTTCTTCCTGCCAGTCAGATTTTTTCACACGGATGTGGATGAGTGTGTCTTAAATGAATCAGAGTACAAGTGAAACTGATGCTAAGATTTCAAACTTGATGCTATAAAAATGATAATAATAGATTTTATTTCTAACACACCTTACATTTCAATGAAATCTCAAAGTGCTATGTGATGCTCACTTAATCTTTAATCCTGATGAAAGCCTTTCGTCTGTTTCATCAGATTGAAGCTGTGTGTGAATTTATCAATCTGAGACCGATGCTGGACCCTGATTTAACGGCTGTATGTCAGACACTAAAAACTGTGTTAGCAGTGGAAGCTGTGTGGTGGTACATAGTCAAACATTTTATGTAGTGTTGCAGCTTCAGGATCGATCCAGAAAGCTGCAGACCTTTTACCACGAAGGTTGGGCAGAGGCAGGACTGAAATGCTCCTCCAGCTAAGCCGCAACCTTAAAAGTAACAATTTTACTGTGAAAGGCTCAAATCAGTCTAGTGTCTCAATCATATTGGATGGAAGGAAACATTGAAAACGATTTCCTTCTCAGCCAGCTGGGTGGTCACGAGGTTTTCTGCTTTTTTAGATGGATGGATAGATGGATGGATGGATGGATGGATGGATGGATGGATGGATGGATGCATGGATGGATGGATGCATGGATGGATGCATGGATGGATGGATGGATGGATGAATGGATGCATGGATGGATGCATGGATGGATGGATGGATGCATGGATGGATGGATGGATGGATGCATGGATGGATGCATGGATGGATGGATGGATGGATGGATGGATGGATGGATGGATGCATGGATGGATGGATGGATGGATGAATGGATGGATGGATGCATGGTTGGATGCATGGTTGGATGCATGGTTGGATGCATGGATGGATGGTTGGATGCATGGATGGATGCATGGATGGATGCATGGATGGATGCATGGTTGGATGCATGGATGGATGGATGCATGCATGGATGGATGGATGGATGCATGGATGGATGGATGGATGCATGGATGGATGGATGGATGCATGGATGGATGGATGGATGGATGCATGGATGGATGGACTTTATTAATCCCAGGCTAGGATAATCCAGTGTAGCAGCAGCATGACACACAGTTAAACAGTTAAACAGTTAAAAAACAATAGCAACATAAAAAAGGGTGGGGCAAATAAATATAAAACATGAAGAACATAGTGACTGTGACTGTATATTATGAACCAGGTTTAGTTGTTGCTGTGGTACAATGTGATGGCATATGGTAGGAAAGACTTCCTGTATCTTTCCCTTCGACAGCGGAGCTGCAGCAGCCTGAGTGAGAAGGTGTTCCTCTGTCTGGTGGCTTAAGAAGCCAAAGAGAGACGTCGTCATTGGTCCAATCCCAGTTCTTACATTGCACCCTAACATCTTCAACAAAGTGCACTTGAGGAAGTGTACCGTAAGGCTTTGAGTGCGTAGTACTGAAAATTGCTGAATTGGGACAGTGAGCATTGCATCATTGACTGTTTGTGCTACTTAAAAAAAATCTTCATTAACAACTTTCAAACAAAAAAATATAAAAAAAAAATTTCAGAAGGGTACATTGCTCCGCCTTCTCAAAATTCTCATGTTGCAGTGGATTATGGGTAAAACAAAAAAAATGCTAATCAAGGGTGCATAGGAGGCCCTTCACAATCGAGACCCTCTCCTACGCTCTTGTACCCCTGGACAGGAATAAAGGGCACAAGGGTGGAAGTGCGAGTATTGGGACTGGGCCATAGTCTACAATCTGTTCTGCCTCTTTATTTCCTGATTCCATAGCCAATTATATGTGAGCCCACAAGGTTGCCAGTTCTGTACCACAAAATGCTGACACTTGGAACTGGACACTGGTCAGTGTTTCCAGCCAGTCAGTACAAGGAGCTGCTCAATAATTATTTCAAGCAGTTTTAAGAAGCCATGGCATCTTTTTGTTTGACTCTTATATCAGGTAAAGAGGCTAATATTGAGCTAACATTGAGCTAACAATGTTAATGGTGAATTAGAAACAAATAGCTGGCTCTAAAAACATCTACTTTTTCAACTACCAACAACTCAATATTCCAGTGAAGTGTATTTATCTACTTATCAACTTACTGTGTATGACTCGTTTTTGCTTGTCATCTAGAATTTTGTGGCGCCGATCAGTAACTGGCAACCAGCATGGCTGAGCAAAACCTTTTTGTTTTAATACATGGACTGCAGTACCCAAATTTGACCACATGATGTCAGTCTTTCTTTATGCACTTTCAAATGTAGAAACAATGAAGGCTTAACTTTGTGCATTACATCGTTTGGAAGACAGTCACTTTAAGATGACGTGGTTTTTAACACTTCCAGGGTTCTATAGCGGTTCATCTTCTCTGGATGTGTACGATGGTCGCTATCTGGCTCACACTGAGACTGTGATTGTGGTCTCTATGAACTATCGGATTGGCGCCTTTGGCTTCCTGGCTCTGCACGGCTCGTCTGAGGCTCCTGGAAATGTGGGTCTCTTGGACCAAAGGATGGCTCTGCAGTGGGTGCAAGACAACATCCATTTCTTTGGTGGAAATCCCAAACAGGTCTTTTACTCTCATTTTTAATTGTCTTGTCTTTGTTAAAGTCAGACTTTTTAACATTAAGAGCTCTGTGTTGTGTTTTGTCTGTGAAACAGGTGACCATCTTTGGTGAGAGTGCGGGTGGAGCTTCAGTAGGATTCCACCTTTTGTCTCCAGGCAGCAGACCTTTGTTTACCAGGGCCATCCTGCAGAGCGGGGTGCCCAACTGCCCCTGGGCCTCAGTCAGCCCTGCTGAAGCCAGAAGACGGGCCACTCTTTTAGCCAAGCTGGTTGGTTGTAATGGAGGCAATGACACAGAACTGGTGGACTGTCTGCGTAGTAAAAGTCCACAAGAACTAATTGACCAAGAATGGCTGGTAATTACGCTTTGTCACTCAGCCTTTTAGAGACAGGCTTGAGCCAAATACATCTACATTTATTTATTGTCTAATGTTTATAAACAACTATATAGTAATCACTTTTATTTTATATGTAATTCTGTAACAATAGTAAAGAAGTCAGATGGGCCCTTGCCAACTGTATAGGACTGAATATGGCAGGTTTCTGATGAAGGCACTAATCCTGATACTCACTTTAACACCAGAAGTGGTTTGACAATGATTTGTGGCGATTGTTTATAAGGTTTTTAAATGGGTAATGTGAGAAGTCAGCACATAGAAATCTCCAGTGGTTTGGGTTAGGGCCCATGTTGTGTACTCGGGTACCAAAGCATCATCTGTTAGTCAACAGCTTTCTGCCCCTGAAAGGTGTCCGGTCATGTTGTTGCTTCCCAGTCTGTCTGTTAAAAAAGCTTCTGAGCCACTGGACAAATCATAGTTAAACTCTCAGAAAGAAATTGTTGCATGAACGTCTAATAAAACTGTTTAGAGTCAACCTCATTCAAGATGGCTGCCACAGCTAATTACCATATCTTTTACTGAGTCCGTTTCATAGTTATTTGATGTTTATACAGCTGAAAGTCATTAGTGTGTGTGTGTGCATGTGTGCGTGCGTGCGTGTGTGTGTGTGGCCAGGGTTCAGCAGTGGACGGTGTAGTAATGGATGTTTTTCATGTTCATTAAGATCAACACATCTGTTTTGTTTTCTGATCCTGATCAGGTTCTGCCATGGTCCTCTCTCTTCCGCTTTTCCTTTGTACCTGTTGTGGATGGGGAGGTTCTGCCTGACACTCCTGAGGCCATGATTAACTCAGGCAATTATAAAGACACCCAGATTCTTCTTGGGGTCAACCAGGATGAGGGCTCGTACTTCCTGCTGTACGGAGCACCAGGATTCAGCAAGGATAATGAAAGTCTCATATCCAAAGAAGACTTTCTGGAAGGTGAACTTCACACAAAAGGATTCTGTAGTATCAGTTCTGTGGTATTAGTTCTGTGGTATTAGTTCTGTGGTATTAGTTCTGTGGTATTAGTTCTGTAGTATTAGTTCTGTGGTATTAGTTCTGTGGTATTAGTTCTGTAGTATTAGTTCTGTGGTATTAGTTCTGTGGTATTAGTTCTGTAGTATTAGTTCTGTAGTATTAGTTCTGTGGTATTAGTTCTGTAGTATTAGTTCTGTGGTATTAGTTCTGTGGTATTACTACTGTGGTATTAGTTCTGTGGTATTAGTTCTGTGGTATTACTACTGTGGTATTAGTTCTGTGGTATTAGTTCTGTAGTATTAGTTCTGTGGTATTAGTTCTGTGGAAATACTATTGTAGTATTAGTTCTGTGGTATTAGTTCTGTGGTATTAGTTCTGTGGTATTAGTTCTGTAGTATTAGTTCTGTGGTATTAGTTCTGTGGAAATACTATTGTAGTATTAGTGCTGTGGTATTAGTTCTGTAGTATTAGTTCTGTGGTATTACTACTATGTTATTAGTACTGTAGTATTAGTTCTGTGGTATTAGTACTTTGGTATTACTACTATGGTATTAGTTCTGTGGTATTACCACTGTAGTATTAGTTCTGTGGTATTACTACTATGTTATTAGTTCTGTAGTATTAGTTCTGTGGTATTACTACTATGTTATTAGTACTGTGGTATTAGTTATGTGGTATTACTACTATGTTATTAGTTCTGTGGTATTACTATTATGTTATTAGTTCTGTGATATTAGTTCTGTAGTATTCCTACTGTAGTATTAGTTCTGTGGTATTAGTTCTGTTGTATAAGTACTGTGGCATTAGTTCTGTGGTATTACCACTGTAGTATTAGTTCTGTAGTATTAGTTCTGTGATATTACTACTGTGGTATTAGTTCTGTAGTATTAGTTC
Organism: Nothobranchius furzeri; assembly: GCF_043380555.1. Taxonomy (NCBI): domain Eukaryota; kingdom Metazoa; phylum Chordata; class Actinopteri; order Cyprinodontiformes; family Nothobranchiidae; genus Nothobranchius; species Nothobranchius furzeri. The sequence goes on from NC_091743.1 coordinate 86,496,311, forward strand.
TGTGGTATTCGTTCTGTGGTATTACCACTGTAGTATTAGTTCTGTGGTATTAGTTCTGTGATATTACTACTGTAGTATTAGTTCTGTGGTGTTAGTACTTTGGTATTACTAGTGTGGTATTAGTTCTGTGGTATTCGTTCTGTGGTATTAGTACTTTGGTATTACTACTGTGGTATTAGTTATGTGGTATTAGTTCTGTGGTATTAGTACTTTGGTATTACTACTGTGGTATTAGCTCTGTGGTATTAGTTATGTGGTATTAGTTCTGTGGTATTCGTTCTGTGGTATTAGTACTTTGGTATTACTACTGTGGTATTAGTTCTGTAGTATTAGTTCTGTGGTATTAGTTCTGTGATATTACTACTGTAGTATTAGTTATGTGGTATTAGTTCTGTGGTATTAGTGCTTTGGTATCACTACTGTGGTATTAGTTCTGTGGTATTAGTACTTTAGTATTACTACTGTGGTATTAGTTATGTGGTATTCGTTCTGTGGTATTACCACTGTAGTATTAGTTCTGTGGTATTAGTTCTGTGATATTACTACTGTAGTATTAGTTCTGTGGTATTAGTACTTTGGTATTACTACTGTGGTATTAGTTCTGTGGTATTCGTTCTGTGGCATTAGTTCTGTGATATTACTACTGTAGTATTAGTTCTGTGGTATTAGTACTTTGGTATTACTACTGTGGTATTAGTTCTGTGGTATTGGTTCTGTTGTACCTAGCCTTTGGATTACTTTGATTCCTCCAGGTGTGAAGATGAGCGTACCACATGCTAATGAAATTGGCCTGGAGGCTGTTGTGTTGCAGTACACGGACTGGATGGACGAGAACAACGGGTTGAAAAACCGTGACGCCATGGACGACATTGTGGGTGACCACAACGTGATCTGCCCACTGGCCCACTTTGCTCGCACTTACTCTCAGCACCACGCCTTAAAGGCCATGGGAGGATCTGGGTTTGGGCTGATGAACAATGCAGGAAACTCACAAGGTGAGAGGGAGCGGGTATTATTCTACAGCCCCCTAAGGCGCTTCACAACACAATCTGTCATCCACACGCTGGTGATGATGTAGCCTTAGACGCCCTGGGGCGCACTGGTGGAGACAAGGCTGCCTGACACAGGCGCCAACAGTCCCTCTGACCACCACCAGCAGGCGAGGTGTCTTGCTTGAGGACACAGCGTCAGCATTCTCTACCGAGAGCTGGGCTCTAACCTTCAACCATCAGATTACTGGACAACCCGCTGTGCCTCCTGAGCTACTGCTGTCCCATATTCTAATGATCAATGTCTGACTCGATGTGGTCACGTGACTTTGTGTCCATTGGCAACATGCCCGTTCAAGCCGACCTCTTCTACTTTGTTCTTTCAGATAGATATTTGAATGTACTACAAACATGTCAGTCATGTGTGATTAAAATACAACTGAGTGTAGAAGTACTTTATTTGTTCTGAACCTTTGTTCCGTTGGTCCCGAAGGAGGAGTCTACCTGTACCTTTTTGATCACCGGGCCTCTAACCTAGCTTGGCCAGAGTGGATGGGTGTGATCCACGGCTACGAGATAGAGTTTGTGTTTGGACTGCCCCTGGAGAGGAGATTTAACTACACCTTTGAGGAGGAGAGACTCAGTCGGCGTATGATGAAGTACTGGGCTAACTTCGCACGAACGGGGTGAGAACCTTCTGCTTTAACTCCTAATGAACATCAGCTAGTGTAAAACTGAGGAATTCAAAATATTTTGCTGAAGACATCTGATTGGTTAGAGATTGTGTAATTACTACAAAGCTAACATCCACCAGACCTCTCCAGTTCAGAGACAGAGCTGATGGTTTTAAATAAGGATGTCACAATGACGTGTTTATCTCCGAGTCAGTTGAGTATCTGCTGATAATAAGTCCCAATCAATACTGCTACAATGCACGAAATGTAAAGAGAAAGGGAGAACACATCAACAATTCAATTCAAGTTTATTTATATAGCGCCAAATCACAACAAGAGTTGTCTCAAGGCACTTCACACGGTAAACATTCCAATCCAGGTCATTAAGCCAATCAGAAAAAAGTTTCCTATGTAAGGAACCCAGCAAATTGCACGACACCAGTCAGTGACTTTACAGCGATCCTCATACTAAGCAAGCATTTAGCGACAGTGGAGAGGAAAACTCCCTTTTAACAGGAAGAAACCTCCAGAGGATCCTGGCTCAGTATAAGCAGCCATCCTAGTGAATCTATAATTAAACGGGTAAACTAGTAGTAGCACATTCAATGTCAAGGAAAGTTTAATGTTATTGTCAGGAGAGGGAGAAAGCTTAAATGCTTAGCAAGTTGTCCTTAACATTTTTCAAGTATCGGAGTATTGATAAGAAACACGTTAACATGACGAACATATTTCAAACTAGCCTCATCGCTCTTAATTCACAGCATTTGCCTCCTCAGCACATGGCTGTAATGAGCAATGTGTTTTACCGTAAGAGGGCAGGCACGTCACGGCTGACAGGCTTTTCCCTACACATCACCTGTAGAGCTGCGTGTGCAAAGTAGCGACAAGAAGGTAGCTCATACTGCAGCTCCAGGAGACGTCCACAGATCATCCAGGGTGATAAATCCTGATATTTTAACTATGACATTTTTACTGTCTGTAGGCAAGTTCTCTTTCCTTTTTAGCACATCTGTCAGTTAAGGTTGGCTCTGTGTTTCTGTCTAGGCGGCTTGAGTGAACTGGGAGTTTTGAACCGGGTGTTTTAAGGTAGCATACTAGGAATAAATGGAGACAGGTGATTAGCAGTGGTGATGCCTGAGGGGAAAAGCAAAAGGGAAAGAAGTTTGTTTTCAAGACGGAGTATCAGATTCCACTCGCTCCTTGATGGATGCCATCAAGAAGCGAGTGGACGAATCAGCACGGATTGGGATAGATTTATTTACGCCATTATTGGGATTTTGAGAGGTTGAGGACCAACAGAACTTTACGACAGAGAGGAAATTATCTCTGTCTGGCCCCAAAACAATTTCTAATCTGAATCTGGTGCCCTAGAGCAGAGGTGTCAAACTCATTTTAGCTCAGGGGCCACATTGAGGGAAATCTAGTCCTAAGTGGGCCAGACCGATAATTAAAAAAAAACTTCAGATTGTTTTCTTTGTTTTAATACAATCAATATAAAACAAGGCTGGAGCCTGAGGACAGTGTAGTACAAGTACAACACCTGAAGTTGAAAATTTGAAAAAAATAAAAAAAAATCAACAAGTAAAAAAAACTTTCCTTAGTGATTCAAAGAGCTTACAGATCACATGGCAAGATCAGTTTCATGCAGCACTTAAAAGTATATTTGACTCATTTTACTTTACATCTTTTAGCTTTCACCAGCACATCAATATCAGAAGTCACATCCTGAGTGGCGGCCAACTTCAGGATGGGATTCATACTCATTACAGAGAAAACTTGCTCACAATGATAAGTTTATTTTCACTCTACATTGTAAAGTATGAAAATAAAGTTTACACAACCATCTCGCGGGCTGGACTTAAATTGCTTGCGGGCCGGATTCGGCCCGCGGGCCGCATATTTGACACCCCTGCCCTAGAGCCTGTGAGGCTGCAACGAATACTCCCCCTCAGAAGAAATGTGGAATGCTGCCGCCGCTATGGCAACTCTGTCTCCCTATCCCAGCCTGGGCGGGACTGCGGGCTGTGAAGGCCTCCGAATCGTTCCAGGAGTCACTGTGCCCTCTAAACCCAATGACCTCCCTCCCCTGTCCAGACTGAGGTGACGCGCGCTGCTTATCATGGCTGCAGGCACTGATGTGAGGAGAGTCCCGAACCTACCTCCCCACCTGGTGGACACTTATGTTGTGTGATGTCTGAAGTCTGTTGCATTTCTGTCTGAGGTGTTTTTTGCAGAGCAAAGCTGCCCCCCCCCCCCCCCCCTGTGGAGGGTAACTCTGAAGTGCCTTTTTCCCCTCCACCTGAACCAATCCTCATGTAACCCTCTGATCTCTATTAAGGTAGCGCGACTCAGGGTTGTGAATGACCACAGTCACCAATTCTTGTCATGTGTCTTGCCCATGTATGTCTGATCTCTGAATTGTGTGTACTGAAACTCTAATTTCCCTCTGGGATTAATAAAGTATCTTTGAATTTGAATTAAATTTGAATTCAATTGAACTGAGTCCCACCAGTCTTCCCTGTGGGGGGGGGGGGGGGGTACTCTGGTAATATGGGGAACATAGCCACTAGATACGGACTTTTTGGTCTCTGTACAATCAGTGTCAGAGCCTGGTCCGCATTGCTGCAGTAAGTCGGGCTCGTTCCCAGTGAGAGTTGGACTTCTCCAAGGCTGCTCTTTGGCACCAATTCTGTTCATAACTTTTTTGGACAGGATTTCTAGGCACAGCCAAAGTGTTGAAGGGATCAATTTAGTGGCCTGAGGATCGGGTCTCTGCTTTTTGCAGATGGTGTGGTCCTGTTGGCTTCATCAGAATATGATCTCCAGCTCTCACTGAAGTGGTTTTCAACCGAGTGTGAAGCAGCTGGGATGAGAATCAGCTCCTCTAAATCTGAGACCATGGTCTTTGTTAGGGAATTTATCAACAACCCAGTACCTGCAGCCAAGAGAAAAATAGACAAATAAACCAGACAAGTCTCCAAATTGTAATGAGGGGCAAAAGCTGGGAGCGACTGCCCCGAGCTTCAGCTCTCAGGGTTTATTTATAACATGAGATAAGAAAAGAACAGAAGGTGTGTGTGTGTAAAAATGAACGTGTGTGTATCAGGGTATCTGCAGGTCCTTAAAAAGTCTTAAATTTGCTTTTCCAAATTTAAGGCCTTAAAAATCCTTAACAATGACAAATAATCCTTAAATACAGTTTCCAAAGGTCTTAAATGACCAAAGACCCAATAAACAAAATTATTTTATTTCTATAAAATTTTCATGAATTTCTAGTCTATGATATTGGCGTAAACGGAACCGTACACGTTCGGTTGGTTGTGAAAGGGGGCTATTTTTAGATGAGCACATTAGCTAGAGGGAGCTTGCGCCATGGGGAAGTGCAACATTAATGGTAACCGGATGGCTAATCCCACGTTTGCGACATGGTTAGCACCGGTTCCAGGCAATAGCTGGAAATTATAGCTTAAATTTAATTAAAAAAAATAGCTTAAATTTGGTCAAAGTGGCCTTAAAAAGGTCTTAAAAAGTCTTAAATTTGGCACCCTTAAACCTGCAGATACCCTGGTGTATGTGAATGGCCACAGGAATGTGTCAATCAATCAATCAAAGCTTTATTTATAAAGCGCCTTCCGCAACCCTGTCAGGAAGCCCAAAGCGCTGAACATGGTACAGTTGTAGGTAAATATATTGAATAAATCAACAATAAAAGCAATTCAAATTACAAAATACAAATTACAAAATAGAAATTACAAGATAGATGAAACATTCTGGTACAGGAAAAATGTGTGAAACACATTTGGATTGAGTGGATGGATTGAGTGAACCAATGAAAACTGTGAAATAAATTCAACATAAAAGAGGGCCAAAATCAAACATGTTCTGGAAACGCCAAGCGGAGGAGGTGTGGGTGTATCTGAACAAAATGGGAATATATTCAGGCATAGAGTAATACATAATACATTCAGTTAATTGAATCAATGATCAAGAAATAATAAACATAAAATTTCCATAACAGTCTTGAATCGTAAAAGGGTAGAATGCCTTCTGAAAGTCAGGGATGAGGTCCTGCCTCAAGTGGAGGAGTTTAAGTATTACGAGTTCTTGTTTACGAGTGAGGGAAAGATGGATCAGAGGATCGATGCAGATTGGTGATGTCTCTGCAGACATGTGGGTGTTGTACCAGTCTTTCATGGTGAAGAGGGAGCTGAGCCGAAAGGGAAACCTCTCAGTTTACTGATGGATCTAAGTTCTTACTACCTATGGTCACAGTTTTTAGGTAGTGACTGAAGAATGAGATTGCGGAAACAAGCAGCCGAAATTATTATTTTTTCCGTAGGGTGGCTGGGCTCTCGCTCGGTCATCCGAGAGGGGCTTGGAGTAGATCTACTGCTTTTCCATATCGACGGGAGTCAGTTGAGGTGTCTCGGGCATCTGGTTAGGATGCCTGGACGTCTCCCTGGTGAGGTTTTCCGGGCACGTCCAACTGGGAGAACACCAAAAGGAAGACCAAGGACACCCTGGAGGGACTGTGTTTCTCAGGTGGTTGGGGAGAGGGAAGTCTACACTTCTCTGCTTAGGCTACTGCCCACGCGACCCGACCTTGGATAAGCAGAAGAGAATGGATGGATGAACTGATAAATGTGTAGCAGTCTCAGATTACAAGGAATAAAGAGAACGGGAGAGAGCCTCTACGGGTGCAGTTATTTGAATTGCAGTTTTTCATCTGTCTCTGACGGACTGGAATTCAAACGTCTGCACCCGTCAAGGCTGTCTCCCGTTCCAAAACTGGGACTGCTGCAGTGAAAACTTGCTCCGCTTCCTGGGGGCTGCAATATCATCGTACCGAATAGGGATGCACCGATCCACGTTTTTTCACGTCCGATCCGATTTCGATACCTGAATTTAGATATCTGCAGATACCGATATTATTCCGATACTAGAGGTCTACTTGCTTTAATATCATTATGATTATTATTATCTTATGGTTTATTTTATGTGGCTATAATAAACTCTTCTCCACACTCAAGTATATGTACTTGAGAAATCCCTACAACTAAGAGCCCAACAGCACCATGTCCCAAAAGGTAACTTGAGATGAGGTCAGAAAACAGCAAAATGTCCATCCTGAAAAAAAAAATATATGCAACTGTTATGTTTCAAATGAATACTTATTAAATTTCTAGGCAGGGTTACTAGATACTAGTGCAATATACACAATCAAAGAAACAACCCCTGTCATAAACTAAATTGCCCAGATACCAATCACCACTATCCAATAACACCCCTAGTTAAAAAGTACTCATGCTCTCTCGGGTGGTGTTTTTTCAAATGTTTGATCAAATTATTCATGTTGAAAGTTGCGACGGAGGTTCCACCTCTCGGAACAACAGCTTTGTAAACATTGCACGTTGTTGTTTTGCTTTTCGGCGTTTCGAGTGTAAAATATTTCCACACTGCGAACTTGGTGTGTTTAAAAGTTTGGCGCTGCTCATGCTAACCCGCTACCTGTAAACTGCAGTGTGAATGGACTTCCTGAAACGAGGTGCGTAGCCAATTGTAGTAGAGCCCTTCTAGCCAATCAGAGGTGCGAAAGACGGGATCATCCCTGGACATCCTACGATTCCAAATAACGCGCCCGAGATCACTTAGGATCCCAAAAGACATTCAATTCAATTCAGAGATACTTTATTAATCCCAGAGGGAAATTAGAGTTTCAGTACACACAATTCAGAGATCAGACATACATGGGCAAGACACATGACAAGAATTGGTGACTGTGGTCATTCGCAACCCTGAGTCACGCTACCTTAATAGAGATCAGAGGGTTACATGAGGAATTGATTCGGGAGGAGGGAAAAAAGGCACTTCATAGCTACTCTCCCACCAGGAGGGCAGCTTTGCTCTGCAAAAAAAAAAAAAAAACACCTCAGGCAGATAAGCAACAGACTTCAGACGACACAACATAGATACTCTGATGGGGGGGGGGGGGGGTCCTGTTTCCCCAGCAAGAGCAGCCATGTACGGCGCTCAGCCACTGTAGCCACAGGTGGGAGGGAGTTCTTGGGAGAAGCGCAGAGCACATTGACTCCTGCAGGTTGATGACCTCGCCAGGCTGAGGATGAGTGGATGGGGGATGGATGGATGGATGGATGGATGGATGGATGGATGGATGAGTGGGTGGATGGATGGATGGACGGATGGATGGATGAGTGGGTGGATGGATGAATGGATGGGTGGATGGATGAGTGGATGGATGGATGAGTGGGTGGATGGATGGATGAGTGGGTGGATGGATGGATGGATGAGTGGGTGGATGGATGGATGAGTGGGTGGATGGGTGGATGGATGGATGGATGGATGGATGAGTGGGTGGGTGGGTGGGTGGATGGATGAGTGGATGGGTGGATGGATGGATGGATGAGTGTGTGTGTGTGTGGGTGGATGGATGGATGGATGGATGGGTGGATGGATGGATGGATGGATGGATGGATGAGTGGGTGGGTGGATGGATGGATGGATGGGTGGATGGATGGATGGATGGATGAGTGGGTGGGTGGATGGATGGATGAGTGGGTGGGTGGATGGATGAATGAGTGGGTGGATGGATGGATGAGTGGGTGGGTGGATGGATGAGTGGGTGGGTGGATGGATGGATGAGTGGGTGGGTGGGTGGATGGATGGATGAGTGGGTGGGTGGATGGATGAGTGGGTGGGTGGGTGGATGGATGGATGAGTGGGTGGGTGGGTGGATGGATGTGTGTGGGTGGGTGGATGGATGGATGGATGGATGGATGAGTGGGTGGATGGATGGATGGATGAGTGGGTGGGTGGATGGATGAATGGATGGGTGGATGGATGGATGGATGAGTGGGTGGGTGGATGGATGGATGAGTGGGTGGGTGGATGGATGGATGGATGAGTGGGTGGGTGGATGGATGGATGAGTGGGTGGGTGGATGGATGAATGAGTGGGTGGATGGATGGATGAGTGGGTGGATGGATGGATGAGTGGGTGGGTGGATGGATGAGTGGGTGGGTGGGTGGATGGATGGATGAGTGGGTGGGTGGGTGGGTGGATGTGTGTGGGTGGGTGGATGGATGGATGAGTGGGTGGATGGATGGGTGGATGGATTGATGAGTGGGTGGGTGGATGGATGGGTGGATGGATGGATGAGTGGGTGGGTGGGTGGATGGATGGGTGGATGGATGGATGAGTGGGTGGGTGGGTGGATGGATGTGTGTGGGTGGGTGGATGGATGAGTGGGTGGATGGATGGGTGGATGGATGGATGAGTGGATGGGTGAATGGATGGGTGGATGGATGGATGAGTGGGTGGGTGGGTGGATGGATGGATGAGTGGATGGGTGGATGGATGGATGAGTGTGTGGGTGGATGGATGGATGGATGGATGAGTGGGTGGGTGGGTGGATGGATGGATGAGTGGATGGGTGGATGGATGGATGAGTGTGTGGGTGGATGGATGGATGGATGAGTGGGTGGGTGGGTGGATGGATGAATGAGTGGGTGGGTGGATAGATGAGTGGGTGGGTGGATAGATGAGTGGGTGGGTGGGTGGATGGATGGATGAGTGGGTGGGTGGATAGATGAGTGGGTGGATGGGTGGGTGGATGGATGGATGAGTGGGTGGGTGGATGGATGGATGGATGAGTGGGTGGATGGATGGATGGATGAGTGGGTGGGTGGATGGATGGATGAGTGGGTGGATGGATGAATGGAGGAACTTGTTTAAATGAAAACTAAACCATTTGAAGGTATCTACCCCAGGATGAATGTAAATGACATGCTTGTTATTTTATGAGCTTAGATCTTTTCCACCTGATTTGGGTCATTTGAAAGTCACGTGAGTGGATTAAAGGACTTTCACTTCTGAGTCTGCATCTTTAAAATGGTTCTTTAATTCGTCTGGGCCTTAAACAGACTTTTTATGTTTGACTAAGCTGCTGTAGTCAGGTTGGGCCACTTTGGGCCAACTAATCAAGTCACTCAGGCGGCCGAAGTTGGGCTCCAACAACAGAGAGGGCGGAAAACTGTGTGTCTAGCGAGTCACATGGCTTATCTGAGACTCGTCCCACTAGTAAGTGTGTGTGGGGGGGTGCCTCACTATCGACCGGCACTACCTTCAGGATGGACATACTCCTGGTCTCGATGTTTCTGACGACCCATTAATCCCACCCATGTTTATGTGATGTTGTTTTCTTCTTGCTGCGGTCAGAGGTCCTGATGTTTTATGACTTTCGACTTCCTGAAACAAACAAACTGTTTATCTGCTGGTGAGATTTCTTGTTGTGTTTTGAACTCCAGCAGGTGAAGCTAAAGCTGCAGACGCACAACACGTGACGCATGCACATCCTGATGTCTCTTGTGTCTTTCCTCTGTCTCACTCTGCTTCCTGCCAGAAACCCTAATGACTGGGTGGTAGACAAAGGGAAGCGCTGGCCTGTGTTCACCGCCAGTGAGCAGAAGCATGTGGGGCTGAACACTGATCCACTTAAGATTCACAAAGGTTTACGCAATCAGATGTGTGCCTTCTGGAACCGCTTCCTGCCCCGCCTCCTCAACATCACAGGTACACGCCACCTCCAAACTACTCTGGACTGCTTTGATGCCTTTTAGCCAGGACCTCCAGCAGCTGGGCGGACGATCAGCACCTCCCTAACCAGGAAAGGTTGGACAGCTCACTCTGATTTGGGAATGAGCTTCCGCTCCAGGTGGAGGAGTTAAACGTATCTCAGCCATCTGCAGAGTGGGGGGTCGTTATTGACTTGATTCTTCATTCTAGTTTCTAATCTTCTAAGGGGCCTGGTGGTAGTGCGTCTACCCTGGGATTGGGAGATCAGGGTTCAAATCCCAATTCCTCAAATCATACCGAAGACTTTAAAAATGGGACCCAATGCTTCCCTGCTTGTCACTCAAATTTAAGGGGTTGGATCAGGGGGCTAAACCACCAAATAGTTCCTAAGTGCAGCTGCTGCTCCCCTCCTGGGGATGGGTGAACTTCACCAGTGTATGATGATGACTAGTTGGACTTTAATCTGCTGGTTCCCTCATTTAGGGCCAATTATTCCTAATATGTATAAACGAAATACAATTTAAACCAGAAATGAGGATTTTTTTTTATCTGAGGGCACCATCTAGAGTCAGAAAAGTGTATAACACCTTATGCCGTTTCCCCCATGTCCCCAAACAACACCCTCGTTCATGAGCGAGCGCCTGTAGCCGGCCAACAGAGCAGTTATTATTCTCACCGCCTGCTGTCCGTGAGACAGGTCCCTAACTCGTGCGTCCGATGCTCACACACACTCTGTGATTGACATCCGTACATAAGAGGATGTCCAACGCAGTTGGCTAACGCTGAGAGTCAAGTCAGATGTGGGACACTTGGGGGCGGGGCTTAGCAAAGACAAAGACATTGCCTACGTTATATAACAGTCTCACCTGTAGTTAAGACTACCACTTTTGTGGATTTCGAAAAATCCAACATAATCCCTGGTGGGTGGGTGGGGGGTGGGGGTGGGGGGGGGCATTAACATGAATCCAGACCTGGTCTGTCTTTGACTGGTTGAAGCAGTCAGATGATGATGTTCTCACCTCTCAGAGGGGTCAGGGTAGGGCTGGGCGATATGGCAAAAATAGAATATCACGATTTTTCCAATATTTTATCACGATTTCGATTTTATCACGATTTTTTATCCATGAATAGCATAACTTCAATTGCGTATTAAAGAAGAGAAACATTGAATAAATAAACATTTATTCATATTAGGGATAATCAGCACAGTGCTAACACACTTATATTTTAAACTCACACCAGAGATGATAAAAGCCCTGAGAGAAACAATTACAAAAATCAGTTTTTCTCGTTTTTCAAGTAACTTAACATAAATTAAAATCGTAAACATATTTAAAGTGCAAACATGTCAATTGCAAACGTATTGTGCAAACATTAACTTGTTCAAAATACTATGTAGCTCCCAGTTGCTCATGTAGTGGATAGTTAAGCTCAAATACGGCTCTGATGTGCGGCTGGACCAGAGATCTCTTGTGGTAGCAAAAAACTGTGCATTCTGAATATTTTCTGCAACAAGTCTCTAAATAAAGTAAAATTTTCCAGTGCAGGGTGGAGACAACCCATAGAAGCACTGCTTTGATCTCATTTCAGAGAAAAATAGAACTGGTTAGATGCACCTAATAAATAAAATTACTAACAAACTCAGGAATCTTTCTTTGCTTCACTGTTCTGGTGCTGAAAATATCACTAATGCAGATCAAAGGAGATACACAGATGAATGCACCTCTTATTATTTGGAGACTACATTTACTGCAGCTGGCAGAGGCAGAGATTGTTTCTATTGATACACGAATTTACAGAATCATTTTAAATGTTAATAGGGGAAGACTGCAGGAGGGAGCGGTAAAATACAGGGGGTCCCTAACAAAAACAAGAAACTACGAGTCTGATGAAACCCGCTGGTTTTCCATCAGGCAGTCACGGGGCAGCTCCAACGGCCCAGTAACCGAGCTCAGTCCGGCTCGGCAGCCGAGGCGACGTCGTGCTCTGCTTAAGAAGAGGTGTTATTTTCCTGCTTCAGAAGAAGCGTCCAACGTGTTTTTACGCTTTCTCCGAAACATGTCACGTCGCTAAGTTGTTAGCGCCGCGCGCTAAGGAAACCCTGCGTTCCTCTTCGGAACGAAAACCTCGTTGTCGCTCAGCCGCGGCGAAGCCATGTTTGTTCTCACACAGGTGAAAACAAGCGGGGCACTAATATATTACTATGACTCACTCTGATTGGTTAAGGGTCAAACAAAGGCGTGTCATTCGCCTGAGGTAAGTTCCCTTTTCATTCAGAGGCAGAAATTCAACAGCAGAGCTGTGAATCGTGATAAAACTGTCTCTCAAAAATGACAGACCGTCAGATGTGTAGATCGTAAAACGGTCTAAAATCGTCATATCGCCCAGCCCTTGGTCAGGGTAATTCTGACGGTCTTCTGACCCTCACGGTTTCTCCATGTTCTCCGTCACTCAGGTAACATAGACGAGGCGGAGCGTCAGTGGAAGGTGGAGTTCCACCGCTGGTCCTCCTACATGATGCACTGGAAGAGTCAGTTTGACCACTACAGCAAGCAGGAGCGCTGCACCGACCTCTAAGATCCAGAGCAAAGGCAACCGAGTCCTGAGACAACATCTGCTGGTCATTTCCCTCCATGAAGTCTGACTCAACACACACGTTCCAGCACTGCTCCTATTTATTTCTATTTATTATTTATATTATTTATTAAAATGTTATGGTTTCACCAGTGTGTGCGTGCATGTGTGTGTGTGCTGCTGGTTGATTCGTTTTGTTGTTCGGTTTTCTGAGGACTCAAACATATCAGGTTTTCTTTAGACTCACATTATTTTCGTTCTGGATGTCTTTATAGGGCCACTGATCTGTGTGTGTGTGTGTGTGTGTGTGTGTGTGTGTGTGTGTGTGTGTGTGTGTGTGTGTGTGTGTGTCCTTGGATGCATGTTATTATGGCGCGGTATGGGGGCCAAAATTAAGACTACTGTCCAGCAGCAGGAGGATATATAAATTCTGAAGCAAACTACCGACCTGATTGATGATAAGCTGGCGCCGGTAACTGAGAGGCTGGCGCTGCTTACTGAGGAATAGCACCTTTACCGGCGTTACTACTAGATATGCTAGGGACTAGCAGCCCTCGGCTGGTCATTGACTGGTTCACACACTCCCTCTATTAGCATGGATAGGGTAGCGTTAGCCTGGACGGGCTGGTGTTAGCATTGGAGAGGCTAGACATTAGCATGCCTAGGCTGGCCACTAGCTGGATTTCCTACCCCCTTGACGGACCATTAGCATGAATAGGCTGACAATAGCATTGGAGAGGCTAACCATTAGCGTGCCTAGGCTGGCCACTAGCTGATAGTGACTCTCCGAGACATGCTAATGGCTAGCCTCTCCTGTGCTAATGCCAGCCTATCCATGCTTAAGGTCCGTCAAGGGGGTAGGAAATCCAGCTAGTGGCATGCCTAGGCACGCTAATGGCTAGCCTCTCCAATGCTAACACCAGCCCGTCCAGGCTAACGTTACCCTATCCATGCTAATAGACAGCAGAGGGAGTATGTGAACCAGTCAGTGACCAGCCGAGGCCTGCTAGTCCCTAGCATATCTATTAGTGACGACAGTAAAGGTGCTATTCCTCAGTAAGCAGCGCCAGCCTCTCAGTTACCGGTGCCAGCTTATCATTAATCAGATCAGTAGTTTGCTTCAGAATTTATATATCCTCCTGCTGCTGGGCAGTAGTCTTAATTTTGGCCCCCATACTGCGCTATATGTTATTACATGTTAATAACGTGTGTGATGTGAGGCAGCATTTTGTTCATTCCATTCCCTTCATTTGCCTTCCTCGTCTGTCCCTCCCTCCTCAGCGTGTATTTATTGTTCTACCTCTTTTATTCCGTCCTCTCTCTCCTCTCCGTTCTCCTGATTTCAAGCATGTCTCTTTCTCCATCCCCTCCTGTGCAGCCTCTGTTGTCCACCTCTTTCATTGCTCTTTAATCCTCTCTGTTCCACTCCAGCAGTCGTCTTTTCCGTCCAGTCTCTCTTTCCTCCTTAATTTCTCTTCTCCTACCTCATCTCCCCTTTGCCTTTATAGTCCGCCTTCATCCCTTCTTCCTTCCAACTCCTCTGACTTTCCCTCATCATTGTGTTTATCTCTTCTTCCATCCTTGTCCTTCTCCTCCCCCCTCCCTCCCCCGTCTCCTATGTCCTCCTGGTTTCTTGTTAGTCTAATGGAGGCAGAGTAATTCATTCAGCAGCAGGATAATTCGACAGAGTGCTGCCTCAGCCTCTGGCCAGCCAGCACTAACGATTGATGGAAAAATGAAGAGAAATGTGGAGTGGAGGAAGGGGAGGAGAGGAGATGCAAAGATGTGATGGAGAGATGAAAAAGAGAGGAAACCGTTACGTAAACTATGAATGTTCACAAGGCAACAAACAATCAATGTAGTCAGTCCATTTTTATTGATATCACGTTTAAAATAATCCTATAAACACCACCCTTTAGAGCAGAGATAACAAGCCACTATCCAACATGTTTTAGTTGTTTCCCTGCTCCAACACACCTGACTCGCTGCCTGAATGACCTGTTCAGCAGCTCACAAAGCTCTGCAAAAGCCTGTTAATCAGCTGCTGATTAATTACAGGTGTGTTGGAGCAGAGAACCCTACCCCACACACACACACACCACCAGGTCCAGGACCGTTTGGGTTGATTATTTCTGTGAACTCCTAGTGGAAGGATTTTAGCGCCCCCTGGTGGCCACAGCAACCTCTTCAGTACTGGATCTAAGATCTAGTAAATAGAAACCAAACACATCACACACAGGTGTGCTTCATCACCACCAGGGTTGTTAAAGTGACCTCACACCCCGTTAGTTTTAATAAATACGTTCTGATAAAGTTCAAGTCAGGCAGCAGCAGCCTGGTTTAGTCCAGGTCGGCGTGAACCCGGCGGGTCAGACCACGAGTCCTTCATTCTGACAGCAGCAGAATCAGTCAACCAGATCAGTGATGAGTAAGACCGGGTTAAAGGCTTCCTACTTCCTGTGTGTGTGTGTGTGTGTGTGTGTGTGTGTGTGTGTGTGTGTGTGTGTGTGTGTGTGTGTGTGTGTGTGTGTGTGTGTAAAACATGGATCTGAACAGGGCTGCAGCTTGTGTGTCGTAGAGAAGAGATGCATGTGTGATTGGCAGTTATCCAGCTCATCCAATAGAAACCCTGCTTCGGCACCGCCCGTAAATCCCTGTGCATGTCTGGAAGCTCGCTCTCCTCAGATACTCTCGCCAAACTCGGACTGTTATTTTCTGAAACGTTTGTACTGTTGAACAGAATAATCTATCAATAACACATATATCTGATGTTAGCTATGTTTGATGTTGGCAATAACGTGAATATACCAGTTAAATAATATATTTGATATTTAATTGCGGTGAAGCTATAGTTTAATGAACAGCGGTGAGGATTGATAAGTCGTGTTTTAAAGCAATATGACTCTAGTAGAAACTGAAGTGCCATAAAGAGTTTTTCTTGTGTTTGTGTCGGTCCTCTGCCTGCGTGGTGTTTGTTCTCGTCTCCACTGAAGGCTTCTGTAGCTCCATCGTGTGTCGCTGTGATGCAACAGCAATAAAGACGACCTGCTGCATCCGTCCACCTTGTCTTTACTGAGTCTGTGTGCAACTCTCACATTTCACTACACTAAATCATCATTTGGACACACATTAGTTATGTCTGTGGTGACTGATGATGTCTCCATGCTAGTGGGGACATGTGTCGCCCTTCAGAGTCATCTTTCACATTCCCAGGGATTTACCCGGCTGGAGGTTGGTAAACTGCTACTTCCCTCTGACGCTGGAACGGACGGGATTCAGTTCCGCTTCAAACCAACAATGACCGTGGTGAAATGTGAGCAAGACAGTTAAGGTGGCAAAGGTCTACATCAGGTACCAGGATGTTCTGAGATAGGCTAGTGGAACAAGACACCATACATTTAGTTTTAAAGTCAGTCTAGTTTAATTTGTTAGTAATAAAATTCTTAACTTTTAAGCTTGACTCTCTCTTCTGTTGTCTCTGAGTGAATACGAAGCGGTTATCTAATCCCAGCAATAAAAAGATCCAATCTTCTGGTTTAAATAACTCACAGATCTGTAAGGTGGATTTCATATTTCCTATGGAATCCTACGCCTTATGGCTTATTAAATAACACATAATCTAATTCATTACACTGGTAAAGGTTAAGGTTCTAATAGCTGGTGTACTTCACTGCTGTATTTATTTGCTCTTGTTTAGTAAGCCATGGAGATAGAGTCTGGATTCGCTCCAGCAAGGAAGAACAAGCAGACCAGAGCCAGTATCTCACTGGACTGCAACCATGGGGGACTGGTTTTGGGTGGAACGACTAACACTTTGTGACAAACCTTTGGGACATTAAACAAAACCAACTTATCAGCTTCTGTGTGTATTTGTCTCCAACTCCTCCCAAAGTAGACTCATGGTTCTTCACTTTCTAACTGACCGGGGCTCCAGAAGAGCTCCAGGTGCATCATTAACAAACTGACAAGAAATTTGCCTCGTGAATGTTTCACGCATGTTCAAAAAATCCAGCGAGGTCCTGAGACTCGTGAAAAAAATCTCCCTGGAATGTCTTTTGTGGAACATCAGCAACGGTCACAGCTCAGAGGTCCCAACAACAAGCGCTTATCCATACGACCCCGTCACCGAGATTCCAAATAAGAGCTCTGGTTTTGTCATTCAGCTGTGTCGGTAACCTTCGGTTTCGATGGGTTGTGAAACCTCCGATTGTCTTTCTGATTGATCTGGTCCTCGACGCCTCCCCCGCTTGGATCTTCTGCTTTACCCATCATCCTCAGGGGCATCAGGACCCCATCGTGCTGTTGGGAGGGGGTGTTCACGACTTGGCAGCAGCGGGCTCCCACTTTGTCTTTGGTCAGGAAGTACAGAAGAGCGTTAAGCCATGCGTTGAATGAAGCCAAGGGCCTTGTAATTTTGTAACACATTGACACCGTCATTATGGTCTGGCAGGGGACTCTCTTGGTCACTTTCAACAGAAGGAAGATGGTTCTTGTCACGTGGAAGGGAAAGAAACACAGGGCAAAGAGCAGGGTGATTGTGATGATGGTCTTAATGGATTTCCGCCTGCGACTGGCATATGGAGAGCGAGCACCAAAGAACACAGATGTCTCTTCATCCTTCCCCACCGTCCTCAACAGTCCATTACTTCCCCTTCCAGTTAGGACTGAGACATTCCTGCCTCTTGTCTTCAATTCCTCATTGCCTGCATTTCTTTGACCTGCGCGGGATGATGGTTGGGAATGCAAAGTCCTAAATATGGTCAGAACGACATGAGAGTAACACCAACCAATTATGGAGAAGGGTATAAAAAAGCCCAATAAATGCAGTGTAATTCCATATGGTACATAATCCAAAAATTCCTTATCAATGGCATCATCCCAACAGTTCTGGTACTCCTCACTGAGCTGTCCCAAATCCCTGTAGCTGCCATTGCTGCTTCCTGAGGCTATGTCATGGCTTGTGTTCTCAGCAGTTGGGCTTCTGTTGCTCCTCAGGCCTGCTAACCTGGTAACATGACCGGTCTGAGCAAACCGAAAAATAGGGCAGGTCAAAGCAAACACCACAATCCAGACCAGGACACAGGTGCACTTGACAGCTTTCTTGGTCTCCAAGGTGATTACTTTCATGGGGTGGCAGATACCAAGATATCTGTGGACTGAGATGCAAGTGAGGAAGAAGATGGAGCAGTAGAGGTTGAAGTAGAAAAGAAAGCGGACCAGGCGGCACATGAAGTCCCCAAAAACCCAGCGATCACGCATTATGTAACTGGCCACAAGAAAGGGCAAGGACAGGCCATACATGAAGTCGGTGGAAGCCAGGTTGACCATGTAGATCAGGGAGGCGTTCCAGCGCTTGGTCTGCCGGAAGGAGCGGTACAGAACCACAGCGTTCAGGGTGATGCTAAAAATGAACGTAAACGAGTAACAGAGTGGGAGGAAGATGTACTTGTAGGACTCATCAATGTTGCAGGAGGACGTTGGAGGAGAAGAGGAGGGGGTAAAGGAGCTAAGAGTGTGATGGAGTATGGCTCCTGTAACATTTGGAGGATTTCTGCGTTTGAACAGCATGCTGAGGCTTGGAGTTGTTTCCACCACAGGCGAGCCTGAACAGGGCAGCAGCTTATGGGGTTCCAGCAGGATTAGGTTCTGCCACCTTCACCAATGTTGCCTCGACTTCAGTCGACATTGTCCATTGATGCTTTCACCTGGAAACAAACACACAGGGTTATTGCTAGAGACGCTGTTTAATCTGCAGGAAGGCATATTGCACCAGGGGTACATGCACCGGAGGAATTCTGACTAACCATCCGGAGGGGGGGGGGGGGGGGGGTCATCAACTTGCTCCTACTGTTTAAAGTGTAAGGAGCTGCAAAAGTCACCTGGGCATGGATGGTGGAAAAATACTTTGAGGAACTCCTAAATTCCAGTGAAACGTATTCCTATTTTTTCCTGGGCAGAGCTGGAGCTGGGGGGGGGGGGGGGGGCCTAGGGTTGGTTCCATCAAACTGGCACAGAAATCTCTGAGGCAGTCCAACATCTACGTCTTCAGTGTTGATTAAGCTCATCCCGGGTACCTCATGGATGTTGTAGGGCTGTCTTGGCTGGCGTGGACATCAGGGGTGGAGCCTGTTGAGGGGCAGGCTGGGTTGGTGGCCCCCATTATCAAAAGGGGGGCACAGTGTGTTCTGGGTATAGGGATCACTCTCCTCAACATCCATGGTCATCAATTCTGTTTAACCTTTTACGGAAATAATTACTAGTTCCAGCCAACAGGGACAAATATCTGTCTGTCTTTGACCCGTCTGACCTGCTCCTGCTGCTGATCCTGGTGTTTGTTTGACTTCCTGCTGATTCAGTCCCTTTTCACTTCATTAAGTCAGCAATCAGTAACCACACCTCCTCAGGTGCAGGCCTGGGTTCAGACCCATAGAGCAAATATCACTAGCTGTGTGTGTGTGTGCGTGTGCGTGTGTGTGTGTGTGTGTGTGTGTGTGTAACATTTCTCCTAAACTCTTGGTGAAACCCAGGACCTGGTTGAACCTCATCCAAGATGGCGGCTACAGCTCATCAGCGAACACAACAATGGTTTATAAATGTAGCGATAGAGGCTGAGAGTCCCTTCCAGTGAAAACAGTGTTACTATTTTTAGGCCAAAGTCTCCATCCTTTCTCCTAAACCTTGGTTTGGGGTCCTCTGAGTAATGATGCAGGTAGAACTGCAGGCAGGTCTCGGGTCAGCAGTGTGTTAAATCAGCCACCCACAGAGGCACGTTCTACCTCTGACAGCAGGTCTAATGTTCCTCTCCACTGGTTTCCAGCTAACTTGGCGTTCTCCAGCTGAGGGACGGAGTGAATCCTGCCCTAAGCCTCCTGGAGCTGCTGGATGAAGGAAACCCTCTCACCTACTGTGGAGGCCCTGGACAGCTCCTTCAGCGGCAGATGAAATCCTCCACGAAGGAAAACTGCTGCTTCATCCCATACAACTCTAGTCTGGCAGCACATCAGTGCATTCATGCTAAACATTTTGTGCAGTTTTGTTTTTTAAAAACTCACTTTTTCATTTTATTCATCCTATTCACCCTCTGTATGATTATTAATCTATTCATTCATTCATTCATTCAAACCGTCTGATTCCTGACCTTCTTCATTCAGGAGAAACATCTCACAGCTGTGGGTGAGAGCTACCAAGCATTGGCGGTTTTAAACAGGGGCCCACAGGGGCCTGGGCCCCTCTAGAACCAGCCCTGGCCCGTTATGGTCCCTGTGCTGAAGAGATTGGATTTTTTTTTCCCGCACTGCCTCGGAGACGGGAACTAATGCGCTGCAGCGTTTCACACGGAGCCTTTAGAGCGCAGCACACTCTGTGGGCAGAATTGTTTTCCCGGTGGATTTTTTAATAAAAGATTAAAAATAGTTTAAATGGGACCAGAAAAATTCTTGAGGATGACTAACGGAAAAACGCTAAAGCCCCCTTCAGACAGGCCATGAAAAACGGAAATGTTCCGGACTCTGTCCGTCAGACCTTTGTGTCTGAATACAAACATCCGGATAACGTGCTCCGGAATTTTACCGGACGAAGCCCCTAGTAACCGGTCCGGACTTGTTACGGACAGGGTGGCTGCTTCAGACTGGTGAGGTAAAGTTCCGGACAAGGGGGAGGGGGAGGAGGAGGGGACCGGGGGACGCTGTGCGCACCTAGATAGCCCGCTGCTGTAGCATGCGGCGAACCACGGCAGCTCGCCTCCTACGGTACCGTCTAGACGCGCAACGGAGCGCTTCACACCGCTTCAGTGATTCCTTTAACCATTGAGCTTCATCATCCAGGTCTCTTATGCGTCTTCGTGTGCGCAGAGTTATGCTTAAGCGCCTCGTGATTTTTATCTTGAGAGGCGCTATAGAAATGATATTTTCTTCTTCTTCTTCTTAACATAAGTCCGATCCTACACCCCACCCCACCCCCCGCCGCCGTCAGACATCTGGAACTTTTCCCTGCTGTGTGAACGCAGCCGAAAGGACAAGTTCCGGTACAAAAGTGGTGTGTCTGAAAACTACAGTTCCGGTTAAAAACCGGATTGAATTGTCCGCAAATGTTCCAGAATGTCTGTCTGAAAAGGGCTCAAGAGACGAAGGTAAGCAATACAGTTTATTTTCCTGACATCAATGAATTTCCTTTGGCAAAATTGTGCACAAGCACAAAATTAGTCATATGGCGACAACAAAAAATAATTTTGATATTGCCCTAATTTTTCCCTTTTTTTCTTGCGTCCCCATGAAAAAACACTGGCCCCACTGTGGCCCCCTGGAAAATTTGGCCTAGAACCGCCCCTGCTACCACGGTCAACGTCTCTTCACTCAGATGAGGAAGCCAGCTCCCTTCATCAGATCTGCGTCTGACTAGATGACCACCCAACGGTTCACCTTGTTCTTAGATGTTAAGAGCAAATCAAGTCCCTGTCTTCTGGGGTAGACCTCCCACATGTTGATCCAGTTTCACTGAATCCCGCAGACCCTGTTGACCTACAGGTGATACATGTCTCTACAGAGGGATTCAGGTTAAACCAACCCACTGAAGCGCACACACACACACACACACACACACACACACACACACACACACACACACACACACACAGCTTGATTTATGCATTGGTTTCTGCTCAACTAAACAACTTCACTCAAAATTAGAAACCAGCTCTTTTTACTGCTTTGGTGAATATTCTGAAACTAAAATGGCCGACTGGGCTCTCCGCCAGACTCATAAATACCTGCATCACTACAATCTGCTGTGAAAAACACGACTTACCAGCGCCAGAGACGACTCGACTCCAAACAAGTCCTGGTTCGAGAACTCCGGGCCAGAACAGAATTCCTGAAGCTTGAGAGAGCCGATCATCAGCTCCACCGCTCATTCACACAGTCAGCAAACAGCAGCCGGATCATTCAGTCTGTTGGACACTTTGGCTTCACCTCATGGGCAGTCTGAGCCGTTTCCATGGCGACCCAGTCCCTCCCGCTGCACCTCAGCGCGTGTCATCCTCAACTCTCAGCTGACCGGCCCAGGTCAGGCCCACTAAATCTCTCCGAGTCACACCAAACGCTGATGGTAGTTTTCCCAGATTAAAAATCCGAGTGTTTTATTTCATGATTGCTTCACAAATATTGAAAGAAAAAAACAAAAAGAACAAACCCAAAACTCAAAAACACAACAGTTGTAAACAATAACGCAGATCTGCAGGACGGTAAATCTGGCGAGGAGGAATGTCTTCAGTAAAAATGTTTCAGACGGACCTGCCTACCATGTTTGTAGTTCGGGTAGTAAACTACAGAGTGGGGGGTTAGCTAACGTTGCTAGCTGTTATCACTCTGCTTGCTAAAAGTTGACCTGGGACTGATTGTGATGGTTGACAAGTGACGCTCAGCTGGAGGCGGTGGGAGGACTGGAAACCTCACAGGGACATCAGATCCTGCACCTCCAACAGCATAGCATCCTGCTCCGTCCTCAGCTGGTCTCGAACGTGGAGGCGTCTCACCAGCTCAGAGCTCCGCTCTGACAGACACATGACAGAAGAAGGCGTAGCTTAAAGCGCTTAACAGGCTGATGCTGGAGCAGCTCCTCACTAATCCCAACAACGGGTCTCTGGTAAAACATCTCATTGTCTTAGTAAACAATAAAAGGAGACTTCGTTAAAGCAGGCAGGGCTTCACAGAGAGATCTGAGCCAAGCATAAAGTAATGGAGTACCTTGGACGTCCTTGCTGAGGGAGGAACAAAGAGCTTTCAGGTCCTTCACACTGGACTTCTGTAAGTCGCACCGCTCCAGATGTTTCCTCTGGACTAGCAGCTCTGTATCAGCAGCAGTCTGAGGACAGCAGGGGGATGGTTTTACAAACCCGCCTTATCCCTCACTACTCCAAACAACTAGCTAGCACCAGTTCCTAAATCAGACTTCTCTCAGGACCAGATGGTAGGGCTTCCCCTATGAATGTGGATGGTCCTGAACCTGAAACTAAAGACATGTCCCTGGTTAACGCTGCACACAACCCTCCCTGCTCCATCTTAAACTATGCTAAATAAACCTGATGGATTTGAATCCCAACAGAGAATCCACCTCCTGTGACCTACGACCTCTAACTACTGATCACGAGGTTGCTAGGACACACGTAACAGCTGAGAAACACACACGTCTGCAGTAAAAACACTAAACTGTTAAAAGCATAAAGGACTGTTGTGGACAGCAGGGACATGTTCACAAGGTGCTCGGATTTATTTGTAGTGTGTGTGTGTGTGTGTGTGTGTGTGTGTGTGCACACGTGTGTGTGTGCATGTGTGTGTACGTGTGTATGTGTGCACTAACTGGGCTTCCTGTCTGTTGTAGGGAACACAGATCAAACATTTGTCAGGAGAACCCAGCTGGTCTAATCTAAGACAGTCTGATGTGTTCATCTTCCTGTCAGGGTACTGGTCTGTGAGGTTAGGGTACTGGTCTGTGAGGTTAGGGTACTGGTCTGTGAGGTTAGGGTACTGGTCTGTGAGGTTAGGGTACTGGTCTGTGAGATCAGGGTACTGGTCTGTGAGGTTAGGGTACTGGTCTGTGAGAATCAGGGTACTGGTCTGTGAGATCAGGGTACTGGTCTGTGAGATCAGGGTACTGGTCTGTGAGGTTCAGGGTACTGGTCTGTGAGGTTAGGGTACTGGTCTGTGAGGTTAGGGTACTGGTCTGTGAGGTTAGGGTACTGGTCTGTGAGATCAGGGTACTGGTCTGTGAGATCAGGGTACTGGTCTGTGAGATCAGGGTACTGGTCTGTGAGGTTAGGGTACTGGTCTGTGAGATCAGGGTACTGGTCTGTGAGATCAGGGTACTGGTCTGTGAGATCAGGGTACTGGTCTGTGAGGTTAGGGTACTGGTCTGTGAGGTTAGGGTACTGGTCTGTGAGGATCAGGGTACTGGTCTGTGAGAATCAGGGTACTGGTCTGTGAGATCAGTGTACTGGTCTGTGAGGTTAGGGTACTGGTCTGTGAGAATCAGGGTACTGGTCTGTGAGATCAGGGTACTGGTCTGAGAGGTTAGGGTACTGGTCTGAGGTTCAGGGTACTGGTCTGTGAGGTTAGGGTACTGGTCTGTGAGGTTAGGGTACTGGTCTGTGAGGTTAGGGTACTGGTCTGTGAGGTCAGGGTACTGGTCTGTGAGATCAGGGTACTGGTCTGTGAGGTTAGGGTACTGGTCTGTGAGGTTAGGGTACTGGTCTGTGAGATCAGGGTACTGGTCTGTGAGGTTCAGGGTACTGGTCTGTGAGGTTCAGGGTACTGGTCTGTGAGGTTCAGGGTACTGGTCTGTGAGGTTAGGGTACAGGTCTGTGAGATCAGGGTACTGGTCTGTGAGATCAGGGTACTGGTCTGTGACATCAGGGTACTGGTCTGTGACATCAGGGTACTCGTCTGTGACATCAGGGTACTGGTCTGTGAGGTTAGGGTACTGGTCTGTGAGGTTAGGGTACTGGTCTGTGAGATCAGGGTACTGGTCTGTGAGATCAGGGTACTGGTCTGAGAGGTTAGGGTACTGGTCTGTGAGGTTAGGGTACTGGTCTGTGAGGATCAGGGTACTGGTCTGTGAGAATCAGGGTACTGGTCTGTGAGATCAGTGTACTGGTCTGTGAGGTTAGGGTACTGGTCTGTGAGAATCAGGGTACTGGTCTGTGAGATCAGGGTACTGGTCTGTGAGATCAGGGTACTGGTCTGAGAGGTTAGGGTACTGGTCTGAGGTTCAGGGTACTGGTCTGTGAGGTTAGGGTACTGGTCTGAGGTTCAGGGTACTGGTCTGAGGTTCAGGGTACTGGTCTGTGAGGTTAGGGTACTGGTCTGTGAGGTTAGGGTACTGGTCTGTGAGGTTAGGGTACTGGTCTGTGAGGTTAGGGTACTGGTCTGTGAGAATCAGGGTACTGGTCTGTGAGATCAGTGTACTGGTCTGTGAGGTTAGGGTACTGGTCTGTGAGGTTAGGGTACTGGTCTGTGAGAATCAGGGTACTGGTCTGTGAGATCAGGGTACTGGTCTGAGAGGTTAGGGTACTGGTCTGAGGTTCAGGGTACTGGTCTGTGAGGTTAGGGTACTGGTCTGTGAGATCAGGGTACTGGTCTGTGAGATCAGGGTACTGGTCTGAGAGGTTAGGGTACTGGTCTGTGAGGTTAGGGTACTGGTCTGTGAGGATCAGGGTACTGGTCTGTGAGAATCAGGGTACTGGTCTGTGAGAATCAGGGTACTGGTCTGTGAGGTTAGGGTACTGGTCTGTGAGGTTAGGGTACTGGTCTGTGAGATCAGGGTACTGGTCTGTGAGATTAGGGTACTGGTCTGTGACATCAGGGTACTGGTCTGTGAGATTAGGGTACTGGTCTGTGAGGTTAGGGTACTGGTCTGTGAGGTTAGGGTACTGGTCTGTGAGATCAGGGTACTGGTCTGTGACATCAGGGTACTGGTCTGTGAGATTAGGGTACTGGTCTGTGAGGTTAGGGTACTGGTCTGTGAGATCAGGGTACTAGTCTGTGAGCTCAGGGTACTGGTCTGAGAGGTTAGGGTACTGGTCTGTGAGGTTAGGGTACTGGTCTGTGAGGATCAGAGTACTGGTCTGTGAGAATCAGGGTACTGGTCTGTGAGATCAGTGTACTGATCTGTGAGGTTAGGGTACTGGTCTGTGAGGTTAGGGTACTGGTCTGTGAGATCAGGGTACTGGTCTGTGAGATTAGGGTACTGGTCTGTGAGGTTAGGGTACTGGTCTGTGAGATCAGGGTACTGGTCTGTGAGATCAGGGTACTGGTCTGAGAGGTTAGGGTACTGGTCTGTGAGGTTAGGGTACTGGTCTGTGAGGATCAGGGTACTGGTCTGTGAGAATCAGGGTACTGGTCTGTGAGATCAGTGTACTGGTCTGTGAGGTTAGGGTACTGGTCTGTGAGGTTAGGGTACTGGTCTGTGAGATCAGGGTACTGGTCTGTGACATCAGGGTACTGGTCTGTGAGATTAGGGTACTGGTCTGTGAGGTTAGGGTACTGGTCTGTGAGGTTAGGGTACTGGTCTGTGAGGTTAGGGTACTGGTCTGTGAGGTTAGGGTACTGGTCTGTGAGATCAGGGTACTGGTCTGTGAGATCAGGGTACTGGTCTGTGACATCAGGGTACTGGTCTGTGAGATTAGGGTACTGGTCTGTGAGGTTAGGGTACTGGTCTGTGAGATCAGGGTACTAGTCTGTGAGATCAGGGTACTGGTCTGAGAGGTTAGGGTACTGGTCTGTGAGGTTAGGGTACTGGTCTGTGAGGATCAGGGTACTGGTCTGTGAGATCAGTGTACTGGTCTGTGAGGTTAGGGTACTGGTCTGTGAGAATCAGGGTACTGGTCTGTGAGATCAGGGTACTGGTCTGAGAGGTTAGGGTACTGGTCTGAGGTTCAGGGTACTGGTCTGTGAGATCAGGGTACTGGTCTGAGAGGTTAGGGTACTGGTCTGAGGTTCAGGGTACTGGTCTGAGGTTCAGGGTACTGGTCTGTGAGGTTAGGGTACTGGTCTGTGAGGTTAGGGTACTGGTCTGTGAGGTTAGGGTACTGGTCTGTGAGGTTAGGGTACTGGTCTGAGAGGATCAGGGTACTGGTCTGTGAGATCAGTGTACTGGTCTGTGAGGTTAGGGTACTGGTCTGTGAGGTTAGGGTACTGGTCTGTGAGAATCAGGGTACTGGTCTGTGAGATCAGGGTACTGGTCTGAGAGGTTAGGGTACTGGTCTGAGGTTCAGGGTACTGGTCTGTGAGGTTAGGGTACTGGTCTGAGGTTCAGGGTACTGGTCTGAGGTTCAGGGTACTGGTCTGTGAGGTTAGGGTACTGGTCTGTGAGGTTAGGGTACTGGTCTGTGAGGTTAGGGTACTGGTCTGTGAGGATCAGGGTACTGGTCTGTGAGAATCAGGGTACTGGTCTGTGAGATCAGTGTACTGGTCTGTGAGGTTAGGGTACTGGTCTGTGAGAATCAGGGTACTGGTCTGTGAGATCAGGGTACTGGTCTGAGAGGTTAGGGTACTGGTCTGAGGTTCAGGGTACTGGTCTGTGAGGTTAGGGTACTGGTCTGTGAGATCAGGGTACTGGTCTGTGAGATCAGGGTACTGGTCTGTGACATCAGGGTACTGGTCTGTGAGATTAGGGTACTGGTCTGTGAGGTTAGGGTACTGGTCTGTGAGATCAGGGTACTAGTCTGTGAGATCAGGGTACTGGTCTGAGAGGTTAGGGTACTGGTCTGTGAGGTTAGGGTACTGGTCTGTGAGGATCAGGGTACTGGTCTGTGAGATCAGTGTACTGGTCTGTGAGGTTAGGGTACTGGTCTGTGAGAATCAGGGTACTGGTCTGTGAGATCAGGGTACTGGTCTGAGAGGTTAGGGTACTGGTCTGAGGTTCAGGGTACTGGTCTGTGAGATCAGGGTACTGGTCTGAGAGGTTAGGGTACTGGTCTGAGGTTCAGGGTACTGGTCTGAGGTTCAGGGTACTGGTCTGTGAGGTTAGGGAACTGGTCTGTGAGGTTAGGGTACTGGTCTGTGAGGTTAGGGTACTGGTCTGTGAGGTTAGGGTACTGGTCTGTGAGGTTAGGGTACTGGTCTGAGAGGATCAGGGTACTGGTCTGTGAGATCAGTGTACTGGTCTGTGAGGTTAGGGTACTGGTCTGTGAGGTTAGGGTACTGGTCTGTGAGAATCAGGGTACTGGTCTGTGAGATCAGGGTACTGGTCTGAGAGGTTAGGGTACTGGTCTGAGGTTCAGGGTACTGGTCTGTGAGGTTAGGGTACTGGTCTGAGGTTCAGGGTACTGGTCTGAGGTTCAGGGTACTGGTCTGTGAGGTTAGGGTACTGGTCTGTGAGGTTAGGGTACTGGTCTGTGAGGTTAGGGTACTGGTCTGTGAGGATCAGGGTACTGGTCTGTGAGAATCAGGGTACTGGTCTGTGAGATCAGTGTACTGGTCTGTGAGGTTAGGGTACTGGTCTGTGAGAATCAGGGTACTGGTCTGTGAGATCAGGGTACTGGTCTGAGAGGTTAGGGTACTGGTCTGAGGTTCAGGGTACTGGTCTGTGAGGTTAGGGTACTGGTCTGAGGTTCAGGGTACTGGTCTGTGAGGTTAGGGTACTAGTCTGTGAGGTTAGGGTACTGGTCTGTGAGGTTAGGGTACTGGTCTGAGAGGTTAGGGTACTGGTCTGGGGTTCAAGGTACTGGTCTGTGAGGTTAGGGTATTGGTCTGTGAGGTTAGGGTACTGGTCTGTGAGGTTAGGGTACTGGTCTGTGAGGTTAGGGTACTGGTCTGAGAGGTTAGGGTACTGGTCTGAGGTTCAGGGTACTGGTCTGTGAGGTTAGGGTACTGGTCTGTGAGGTTAGGGTACTGGTCTGTGAGGTTAGGGTACTGGTCTGTGAGGTTCAGGATACTGGTCTGTGAGGTTCAGGGTACTGGTCTGTGAGGTTCAGGGTACTGGTCTGTGAGGTTCAGGGTACTGGTCTGTGAGGTTAGGGTACTGGTCTGTGAGGTTAGGGTACTGGTCTGTGAGGTTCAGGGTACTGGTCTGTGAGGTTAGGGTACTGGTCTGTGAGGTTCAGGGTACTGGTCTGTGAAGATCAGGGTACTGGTCTGTGAGGTTCAGGGTACTGGTCTGTGAGATTAGGGTACTGTTCTGTGAGGTTCAGGGTACTGGTCTGTGAGGTTAGGGTACTGGTCTGTGAGGTTAGGGTACTGGTCTGTGAGGTTAGGGTACTGGTCTGTGAGGTTAGGGTACTGGTCTGTGAGGTTAGGGTACTGGTCTGTGAGGTTAGGGTACTGGTCTGTGAGAATCAGGGTACTGGTCTGTGAGATCAGGGTACTGGTCTGTGAGATCAGGGTACTGGTCTGTGAGATCAGGGTACTGGTCTGTGAGATCAGGGTACTGGTCTGTGAGATCAGGGTACTGGTCTGAGAGGTTAGGGTACTGGTCTGAGGTTCAGGGTACTGGTCTGTGAGGTTAGGGTACTGGTCTGAGGTTCAGGGTACTGGTCTGTGAGGTTAGGGTACTGGTCTGTGAGGTTAGGGTACTGGTCTGAGAGGTTAGGGTACTGGTCTGAGAGGTTAGGGTACTGGTCTGTGAGGTTCAGAGTACTGGTCTGTGAGGTTAGGGTACTGGTCTGTGAGGTTCAGGGTACTGGTCTGTGAGGTTCAGGGTACTGGTCTGTGAAGATCAGGGTACTGGTCTGTGAGGTTCAGGGTACTGGTCTGTGAGGTTAGGGTACTGGTCTGTGAGGTTAGGGTACTGGTCTGTGAGGATCAGGGTACTGGTCTCTGAGGATCAGGGTACTGGTCTGGGTTAGGGTCTTACTGGGGTTTTGTGATCTGTCCTCAGACGTTCTCTGAGCTTTCTCAGAGCGCTCCTGAAGCTTCTGGACTTTGAAGTCTCTGGCTTGGCAGCATGCTGGGTGTTGTCATGGATACGATCCATTCCTTTCTGTCAGAGACGAGCAGAATGGGAAATGAGCAGCGACTTTAACCAACATCCCACATCTAAATAGTTACCCAGGAGCTGCAGGCATCTCCTTTCTTTTCCTCTTCGTCTTCCTCTTCACTCTCACTGTTGTTGATGAAGCAGAGCTGCAGGTTCATCTGCGTCTGTAGGCTGGGACACAGTTCAGATCATCAGTGTGTGGTCCAGCACCAGGGCTCACCCCAGTAGAGTCATCCTCCTGTCCTCTAGCTACGGAGGCCTGATTACAACATGGCGGTGTCCGACACCTCTAAGCCTCTTCTGTTAGGCTTTATGAAACATTTAGTTCAGAATGAAAAAACGTGGAGTTAAAAGCCCCTCAAATGAAAAGTCTCAAACACACAAAGTAGCTTTACAAAATAAAAGATCAAGAATAAACAAATTAAATTTACTATCTGACTACATTAGCTCCTCGTTTTAAAAACATATTTTTACATATTAGTTTTGTTAGTACACACACACACACACACACACACACACACACACACACACACACACTACTCCTGTGATAATCTAATAGTACCGGCTGGTGAGCGCTAGCACGTGGCTGTTGCAGGCATCGCTGCCATCCTCCCAGCTCTCTGCTCTGGTCCTCTTGTCCTCCGTCCAGCTCAGCGGGGTTCTGACCCGCTCTCCAAGGGCACCAGCCTGGAGAACAGAGTAGCCTTGAGGTTCAGCCTGCTGGGGTCAGTGATGGTAGAAAACCAGGTTAACGTTCTGAACAGCCTAAAGGTTTATGTGACACCCCGACCCAATGGAAGCTGCATCAAGATGGTTTGTTTGCATTTGGATGGATTCTTGAAGAAAGTTAGCCACTGTGATGTCATCGAGTGTCTGATCTGGGTCTGCTTCCAGGCTTAATGTTCCTCTTACTTGACTCGGCTGAGAGGCTGCTGGGTGGGTCTTGTTTCTCCTCATATGACATGGTAGACCTGCTGGTGAAGACCAAATCAGGCTCTTGGGTCCATGGATCTACCATAACTGTGGTCCAAATGGACTACCACACATTCTGGACTTTTCTGCTTCCTGTTCAGGTCTGAAAGGTTCCTTCAACAGATGTTTCAGCTCCTTCTGCAGATGGTCTTCAGGATCAGGGCTCATAGCAGACCAATTCAGATCTGTTTAACGTTTGGTTCTGATCCATTCTTGTTGTTTTTAGCCGTGTGTTGATGTTCATCATCCAGCTGGAGGACATCCTGAAGCTTTCTGACCCTGAGCACATCTGGATCCAGAAGGTCTTGAGATTTTATTGGACCCTGAAAAGACTGAAGACTCTGTGGCCCAGTCTAGACCAGAACCAAGCCTCTTCCATGTCCCACAGCAGGTCCAGTGTTCTTAGAGCTGATGTGAGTCATCAAACAGCTCCAGCTGTGTCTCTTTGGTCCAGAGTAGGGTTGTCACGGTAACCGGTGTAGCGGTAAACCAGTTGACAATAATAAGAACCGTCTTGTTTTTTAAAACATACATTATCTCGGTGGGTTTACCGTGGCTGCGGTGTAGGCGCGGTGACCCTTACCAGCCACCGTATCATCTGCTGAAGTTGCCGGCGGCACATGCGCACTTTGTTGTTTACAACCAAAACTTTCTTTAAGCTAAAGCTGAAATAATGGCCAACGGAGGAGACGGCAGCGCTCAGGACATTTATTATCCCTCAAAGAAGACAAAGTGGGAAGTACGGGCATATTTTGGATATTTGAAGAATGCCGAGGGACAGCTGATAGAAGACGGCTATCCTGTTTGCAGCACGTGCGGAAAAAGTGTCTGTGAAAGGCAGCAACGCTTCAAATCTCATGACACATCTGCGTGACCATCACCCACAACTCTACAGTCAACGCAAGGCAAGCTAACGTTAGCGTTTTAGCTAAAATGCGTGATCCGAGGATTTGGGTTGAGGGAGAATGCAACGAGTCGCTATATAAAGCAGCCGCAGCGCCGCTACCTGCATATAAACCGTGTCGCGGACACCGCCATGTTGAAATGACGCTATGCATTACGGGGCTCCCAGGGGCAGATAAGAGTTGGTCTCTCTCCGAGAATAATTATGAATTTAACAACGATTACTGCCTGATGACATTTTCCCAAATCTGCAAAGCTCACTGGAAGGACACAAACCGAGGATGATATTTACCCAAGTATGGGTAAAAAAGTATCTGATTAGAAGGCTACTTGAGTACTGAGTATCACCTGATCTAATATTTTTAAAATGATGACATCACACCGACAAAAAATAAGAAGTTATGGGCAAATATTGGTATTTTAAAGACTAAAGGGGAAACATGTAAACAAATAAACAACATAATTAAAAATAACACATTTTAGGCAAAATTTAGACACAAACTGAGGACAATATTTTCCTGACATACAGGGTTTATTTAATTGTCTGAAAAGGTAACACATAAAAAAAAAATACCGCGATAATACCGAAAACCGTGGTAATGTTGGTCACAATAAGCGTGAGGTTACATTTTCACACCGTGACAACCCTAGTTCAGAGGACAACCTCCCAGGAGCGATCAGCTCGTCAACAAGTTCTCTGGTGGGTTCCAGCCTGGTTTTAGAATTTGACTTCAACAGATTTGGAGGATGTGATCTGACACTGGAACACCTTTACCTTTCATTTCTAGAGGTGGACTCTTTGGTTTTCCACCAGTTGACCTCTTGTCCGGCAAGGTCGGCAACGGTCCCGTGGTCCTGGAATGTCCCACCAATCTGTGAGTTCTGGACAATCCCAGAACAGCTGGTGTTCTCTAGAACCCCCCCTATGATACGTGTCACCAACACCCCCCGGCTCTGGTCCTGTCCTGCCTGGGATCGGGTCACTCTAGACTCTAAGTTGCAATAATATTATTTATAAAATATAAGAGAGCATTAATGAGTTCAGTTTGACCTCTGACCTTTGCCTTCTTCTCCTCTTCCTGCTTCTCCAGCTCAGCGATGTGCAGGCTCAGAGCCTCCCAGTGCATGATGGGAAGGCCCAGATTGTCCTTGTCACAGCCTTCCTGCCAGACCAGAATGTCCCTCTCAGTGTTTCCATCCTCCTCCTCTTCATCATCACTCTTCGTGTCGTCTTCTGCCTCGTTACTCTCCTTCTCCTCCCTCTGCTGTTCCTTCTCTCCCTCCATCTGAAACAGGAAACGCATCACGCGGTTTACAAACAACAAGAACATAAATGTGACCCTTTGAGCTCGTGTTGCAGGTGTGCTATCCTCAGAGTGGACCCGCCCAATCTGAGCTGAGATGCATCAGGATGTTTCAGAAACTGAGATGTTTGTTCTTCTATGTTGAGTTCTGTGGTGCGTCCGACTCTTCTTAGTTCAGCTGGTGCTTCAGAGGCACAAAGAGGAACTATTCTAGAGTAATCCTTAAATAAACACGAGTATAAATGCTCAGAAAACCCAGAATCCAACTGGCAGAAGCTGGTTAAGGGTAAACGCTGGTGACTACGGTGTTAATGCCAGTGCACTCTGGTGTGTGTCGTAACAGAATGACTTAATAATAAATGACGTCATAACTCTGGGAGCCCTCTGACGGAGCTCTGTGGTACGCCACTGTCCCCGTACGTCACTGCTTCGGGTTGGGTTGTCCCTGAGAGCTGCAGCAGCGATCTGAGGCCACCGCTGGCCTCTAGAGTCGACCTTTGTGAAGCTGAGCTACTTCATGGTGCTACGGAGGGAGGAGGTTGACACAACAGTGACCTTTGAACTGGAATAGCTCAGAGTTAAACTCAACTTCATGCATGATAAACACATTTTTTTAATCCATATCATTGCATTTGCGATTCAAATGGTAGCAG
Source organism: Nothobranchius furzeri (assembly GCF_043380555.1). NCBI lineage: Eukaryota > Metazoa > Chordata > Actinopteri > Cyprinodontiformes > Nothobranchiidae > Nothobranchius > Nothobranchius furzeri. The sequence continues at coordinate 86,529,439 of NC_091743.1, forward strand.
ACGTGTCTTATTTATGCTCGTGGGGGCACCAGGGTGGCGACCCTGTTCTAGAGGACTAGCTTAAGGACTCACGGAGAAGTCGCCGCTGCTCCCAGCGGACCTAACGGCCGAAGTTACGTGATGAGCCAAGTTAGCTCCGCTGCGACTCTTTCATCTGGAAGTTTTGACTCTTTAGTCCCAAAACCAGTCGCGGTTCTGTTCAGAAGAACCGTTCAGCTGTCGGTCCGAACTCTCATCTGCTTCGTTTTATCTCTTCGGCGGTTGAGGACTTGGACGCCGAGCCTCGTCCCAACGCAGGAGAAAACAGGGAAAACTTTGAGGAATTCCTAAGGAGAAACTTTTGGCGCCGGAAGTTTCATGCAAAGGACTTCCGGTTTCTGCCTTCAAAATAAAACTACGGTCAGTCAAACCCAGCGTTTTGTCTTGTTTCGCATCATGAACACTGCCTGTAGTAAAGCGCGTAGTAATTAATTTTGTTTTGTTTATTGTTGACTTGTGCTCTTTAGAGAAAATGCCTGTGCTGACCCCTGCTCTTTCGTCCAAACACCTTTTTCCTTGAAAGAAGGAGTATTTGCGCCCTCTGCTGGCCACAAATAGGTAGCACAACACCGGTTTTTCAGAGGAGAAGATGGGGAGTGGCTGGTACTGCCACAGACATAGCATAGTGAACTAGACCAAATTCTTGCTTTGCAAAGTTAAATAATACATTTATTTAGTCTGGCTTGCCAGGCTAACAGACATATGTATGCCTACTATAGTAGTACAGACATATATATGTCTAAGTGTACTATACTATAGTAGTACAGACATATTATGTCTATGTGTACTATACTATAGTAATACAGACATATATATGTCTATGTGTACTATACTATAGTAGTACAGACATATATATGTCTATGTGTACTATACTATAGTAGTACAGACATATATATGTCTATGTGTACTATACTATAGTAATACAGACATATATATGTCTATGTGTACTATACTATAGTAGTACAGACATATATATATGTCTATGTGTCCTATACTATAGTAGTACAGACATATATATGTCTATGTGTACTATACTATAGTAGTACAGACATATATATGTCTATGTGTACTATACTATAGTAGTACAGACATATATATGTCTATGTGTACTATACTATAGTAGTACAGACATATATATGTCTATGTGTACTATACTATAGTAGTACAGACATATATATGTCTATGTGTACTATACTATAGTAATACAGACATATATATGTCTATGTGTACTATACTATAGTAGTACAGACATATATATATGTCTATGTGTACTATACTATAGTAGTACAGACATATATATGTCTATGTGTACTATACTATAGTAGTACAGACATATATATGTCTATGTGTACTATACTATAGTAGTACAGACATATATATGTCTATGTGTACTATACTATAGTAATACAGACATATATATGTCTATGTGTACTCTACTATAGTAGTACAGACATATATACGTCTATGTGTACTACACTATAGTAGTACAGACATATATATGTCTATGTGTACTACCATAGACAGACATATACATGTCTGTGGGTACTAGCACAGACAGACATACCGGTATACATGTCTGTGGGTACTACACTTTTGTACTTTTTAGCCATTTAGAAGAAAATACTTTAGCCTCCTTATATTAATGAAGCTTTAAAATAATCTTAATCTTTATTTTTGTCCTTTTTGGAATAATAATATTAAGTACTAGAATAAGAAGAAGGAACTGGATGCATAAAGTTAAAAGTCTTACGTTGTAGAAACACTTCCTAACGTGTTTTATTGCCTTGGAAGAATGGGGAATTTGCACCCTCTGCTGGCAAGAAAACCAAACAACAATGGTTTCCAACAGTATTTAGAAAAGAAGATGGGGAGTTGCTGTCCTCCCTCGTCTGAAAGTAGGTACTACATTTTTGTTCAAATAGACAATTTTAGAGAATATTTAGTTCCTTATCTTACTTAATAAAGCTTAAAAATGATTGTCTGTTTTGTAGCTAGCTGCTAATAGCTCTAGCTGTAGCTTGTTGATTTAATCTTGTTGAACACGGATAATTAAGTCTAATGTTAATTACTGAGTTTTAGTAGATAAGTAGTTTGTATAAGTGAAGATGTTCTGGCGTTCCCATTTTTTAGACTAACTAACGCTCATTTTAAGTGGTATGGTTTATTTTGAAGGACTACAGGAAGTGCTCATAGACATTTTGCTAAACCGATTTATGCTAATACATTCACCAAAAACAATAGTAAGTGAGAGACAACAGTGTTTGGACCTATGGGTCTAACCAGTTCAGTTTGGGAAACTGGAGTGGCTCCAGATGTGGCTCAGCTGGATCAGGAGGATTCTCTCCTCCAGGTCTCATCCTTGTGAGATGTCACTGGTCTACAGGACTGCTGTCCTACATGTTTTACCCCTGATGATCAAGACACTGCCTCAGGTATTCTCACAAAGCCTGACCAGTTAATCAGACTACAAGAATAAAGTCTTAATAAAATGTCATATTTGCTAAACTCGGACCAGTCAGCAGTTGTATGTTTTGGACCTGAGCTCCTTTGGAACAAGGTGAGCTTCTAAGTCACTCGATGTGTCCTCCAGTAGTAATGTGAGGACCCTTGGTGTTCTTCTGAACCAGGATGGGTCCTTTAACTCTCATAGACGGCCTTATTTCACCTGAACAATCCTGCTAATGTAGAATCAACCCGACCCAAAGTGGTAGAGAATTTATTACTTCCACACTTGTCAATTATGACCATCTACAGGTTCTCCAGCTGATCCAGAATGCTGCTGCCAGAGTTCTGATGAGAGTTAGGGTTTGTGTTGCTGTTTCCACAGTTGACTGATCTTCTCTTTCCTGCCCCTTCAGGACCGGGTCCAAGTTCTTCAAATGTTTTCTGTCACCCCTCTCCTCTTTGTCCTGCCCACAGCACCAGGACCAAATTCAAACCAGCAGCGTGTGAACTTGTTCCACCAACAGCAGACAGCAGGGGGGTGCACAAGCCGTCTGTCAGATAGCCAGATCTGTTTTATTTCTAGACTGGTGGACATCAGTATGCAGACAGACAGAAAACCCAAAGCCAGCTCTATTGACCCGTTTTACGTGACATCACGCCACCCATGTGACCGCCGCCTTCGCCATGATGGACGGCAAAAAGACCATTTACACCCGTAGAAACTCCAGTGAAGCTAGTCAAAACAAGCCAGTTTGTAGCCTTTTATCACTTTTATTTAGTTGATTTGACAGTAAAATGGTTTTAGCTTGCTGCGTGGTCGGCTGCACTAACAGACAAGGACGTAAACTCAACTCGTTTTGTTTTTTAATAACTTTGATGGAGACTGAGGACGGAGATGAACTGCAGCGATCAATCAGGACTAGCAGGCCTCAGATTAGCAGCGAGCATGTTTTTACCGGGTAAGATTAACGTTCATTTATTTCATGAGGAAGACAGGGACAGGGATAAATGTGATGTGTTTATGCTAGTTATTGATAATCCTGATGGACGGGTATTTCACCACGGAGGCTGCGCTCCGTCCACTGTAGTGTAAAACGAGACAATTATTAACAATATTAAAGCTCCGATGTACGATCACGTGTGTTAAAATAACGTTATTTATTTATATGAGCGTCGGCGTTCAGAGATCTTCTCATTCCGGTGTGAGAGCAGCAGCAGCTGGACCCGGTAACACCACCAGCAACAGAAGCTGGTAGGGATCCGGACTTTTAACAATCAGCTTTGGTGTAAAGTGAAACGCTGTTTATAACATAGTTATAAATCCAGAGGGGTGAATTTAGGCAAAGTCAGCAACATGTTTACATCGGTGAACAGCTGCAGAGAGAGCGTAAGCTAACGTTGGTAAGCTAGTTAGCATACCGCTCTCTATGAGCCCCCCGCTAGATGCGCTACTTCTGATAACTGAACTGGGCATGAACTAGTTGAAGGAATGCTGGAGAAGTTTTGTTTTTGTTTTGATCACAAACACAATTTCAGGCTCTACTTTTCCCTTTGTTTAGTAATCGTGTCGCTCACTGTTTACATGCTAATGCCGTCCAACATGGTGGACCCACGTGGTTAGGTGACGTCGGTGCAAAGGGTCACTATCAAAGGAAAGGAGGTGGGGCTCTGCTGTAGGACTGACTCTGGGTCAGATCAGGAGATCTCTCAAGGTGTTCTATCAACTTCCTGTTGACAGGAATGCTTTGTGTCAGAAAGCGTCTGAAGTGTGCTCGTGGTCAATCTGGGATGAGTTCACAGACAGTAGGTGGCGCTCTAATGGAGCCTTTGTTTTAACAAGCACATAAACTGTGTGTGTGTGTGTGTGTGTGTGTGTGTGTGTGTGTGTGTGTGTGTGTGTGTGTTTTTCTACCAGTATGAAGATGCTCATCAGCAGCACGTAGACTTCCTCATCCTGGGTCAAGTTCAGTAAGGCGTTCTGATCACTGATGATTAACATAAATCTCACAAGAACCACTAGGACATCAGGGAGATCAGAAATGTTTGCAGACAGAGGAACCACCTTTGGTCCCAGCTGCTCTCGGACTAGCCTTTAGCTCATCAATCCTGATGGATGTAAACTATTTCTTTGAACAGAGGCTGTTCAGGAAGCCTCCTACAGCAGGTAAGACATCAATGACCCAGAAACACACTTTAGACATTGTTAGGGTGTTTGCAATAGCGTATTGTGAAAGTAGCGTTCATAAAATACCCAAACATTGTGTGTGTGTGTGTGTGTCTGTGTGTGCGTGTGTTTGTCTGTGTGTGTGCGTGTGTGTGCGTGTGTCTGTGTGTGTGCGTGTGTGTGTGCGTGTGTCTGTGTGCGTGCGTGTGTCTGTGTGTGTGCATGTGTCTGTGTGTGTGCGTGTGTGTGTGCGTGTGTCTGTGTGTGTGCATGTGTCTGTGTGTGTGCGTGTGTGTGTGCGTGTGTTTGTGTGCGTGCGTGTGTCTGTGTGCGTGCATGTGTCTGTGTGTGTGCGTGTGTGTGTGCGTGTGTCTGTGTGCGTGCATGTGTCTGTGTGTGTGCATGTGTCTGTGTGTGTGCGTGTGTGTGTGCGTGTGTCTGTGTGTGTGCATGTGTCTGTGTGTGTGCGTGTGTTTGTGTGCGTGCGTGTCTGCGTGTGTGTCTGTGTGTGCGTGTGTTTGTGTGTGTGTCTGCGTGTGTGTCTGTGTGTGTGCGTGTGTCTGCATGTGTGTCTTTGTGTGTGCGTGTGTCTGTGTGTGTGTGTGCATGTTTGTGTGTGTGTCTGCGTGTGTCTGTGTGTGTGTGCATGTGTGTCTGTGTGTGTGTGTGTGTGTGTGTACATGTGTGTGTGTGTGTGCATGTGTGTCTGTGTGTGTGCGTGTGTCTGTGTGTGTGTGCATGTGTGTGTGTGTGTCTGCGTGTGTGCGTGTCTGCATGTGTGTCTGTGTGTGTGTGCATGTGTGTGTGCGTGTGTGTGCGTGCGTGCGTGCGTGTGAGTGTGTGTGTGTGTGTGTGTGTGTGTGTGTGTGCGTGTGTGTGTCTGTGTGTGTGCGTGCGTGCGTGTGTGTGCGTGCGTGTGTGTCTGTGTGTGTGCGTGTGTCTGCATGTGTGTCTTTGTGTGTGCGTGTGTCTGTGTGTGTGTGTGTGTGCATGTGTGTGTGTGTGTGTCTGCGTGTGTCTGTGTGTGTGTGCATGTGTGTGTGTGTGTGTGTACATGTGTGTCTGTGTGTGTGTGTGTGTGTGTGTGTGTGTGTGCATGTGTGTCTGTGTGTGTCTGTGTGTGTGTGCGTGTCTGCATGTGTGTCTGTGTGTGTGTGTGTGTGTGCATGTGTGTCTGTGTGTGTGTGTGTGTCTGCGTGTGTGCGTGTCTGCATGTGTGTCTGTGTGTGTGCGTGTGTCTGTGTGTGTGTGTATGTGTGTGTGTGTGTGTGTGTACATGTGTGTCTGTGTGTGTGTGTGTGTGTGTGTGTGTGTGTGTGCATGTGTGTCTGTGTGTGTGCGTGTGTCTGTGTGTGTGTGCATGTGTGTGTGTGTGTCTGCGTGTGTGCGTGTCTGCATGTGTGTCTGTGTGTGTGCGTGTGTCTGTGTGTGTGTGCATGTGTGTGTGCGTGTGCGTGCGTGCGTGTCTGTGCGTGTGTGCGTGCGTGTGAGTGTGTGTGTGTGTGTGTGCGTGCGTGTGTGTGTGTCTGTGTGTGTGCGTGCGTGCGTGCGTGCGTGTGTGTCTGTGTGTGTGTGTGTGTGTGTGCACGCGCATGCTTGTGTGTGTGTGTGTGTGTGTGTGCGTGCGTGTGTTTGTGTCTGTGTGTGTGCTCGTGTGTGTGTGTGTGCGCGCGCGTGTGTGTGTGCGAGAGAGAGAGGAGGCTGATGAACCAGGAGAGTGTTTTATTCCAACCATAAAATTTTACTGCAGAGAAAAACAAAAGGAGGCCTGAAAGCAGAGCTGGAGATGAACAGCGGCAAACGTAACATCACACACACTTCATCGGAGACGGGCTCTGGACCAGACACACCTTCTGATTTATTACAGCTGGAAGACAAACAGCAGCTGCTGCTTTTAGCCACTACAGGAGCAGCTATAATGGTACGAGTAGATGTTTGCTCAGCACGTCCATTTATGAGTGAATAGTTTACATTTAGAGTCTGACTGAACATCTGAAACCGTGTAAATAAGCCTGATAACTTCCCGTGACACGTTTATCCAGAACAACAGAGCTGTTAGTGCAGGTCCTTCCCCTCAGGAGGAATACAACACTTAATTCCAGGTTTCTAATGGAGATACGGTGTGTGAGAAGCTGAAGGGAGTAGCAAAACATCTGTTAGTGAGCGTGTGCTCCTCAGACTCAGATCGCTTCTCTGTGTCCTACGCTCAGAGAGTCACGCCACCATCTCCAGTTTTGTCCTGCTGAACCATCAGGTCAGGGTAACTATGGTTCAAACAGACTTGACCCCTGCTGATGGGTCAGAACCGCCCTGTTTATGGTGAGCTCCAGAGATCCAGTGGTAGCACTCACTGATGGTCTGGTTTCTGGGC